>NC_137795.1:52164469-52764469 GCF_963383645.1 Muscardinus avellanarius
TGGCTATACTCACAGACTTATTTTATATTTTATTTTGAAACAGGGTCTCACTAAGTTGCTGAGAGCCTCACTAAGTAGCTGAGGCTGGCTTTGAACCTGTGTGATCCTTCTGACTCAGCCTCCCAAACGCTGGGATTACAAGCATGTGCCACCATGCCTGGCTTTTATTATTTATTTTGAAACAGGGTCTCACTGAGTTGCAAAGGGCCTCACTAGGTAGCTGAGGTTGTCCTTGAATCTCGATCCTCCTGTCTCAGCCTCCCAAATGCTGGGATTACAAGGTTGTGCCACCATGCCCGGATTTCATTTCTCTTTTCATGCAGAGAATAATTGGGCACAATGACTGCAGCTAGCGCCTTTGAAGAAGTTTTCTTCACAGATGTCTTTCAGTTCTACTCTTCGGTAGGGAAATAAGATAGCAATTTACTTTTGGTTTGCTCCTATACATCAAGCTGAAAACCATTACTTGATATTTTCCCTCCTTTGATGCTGGGTTATAAGTATCTTCTAAGGGACAAGCACCCGTGACTAGGCCACTGATATCACAGCTCACTTGTGCATTACTTCCACGCATGGACCAAATCCCATGAGTAACACTTCCATTAAACAAAGAATCCCTGCTAAGCCACCCAAGTTCATGATTTGGTGGGTCTTATGGAACCCATTTTATGATAGGTATATCTGGCCACATGATCACTTGTTGTCCCATGACCAAATGTTCCATTGCTACCAGGACTCAGTAGCATGAAGTATCTATTTTCAGTGTATATTTCTGCTACAGGTGACATGCTTTTACTCTCTATGGATCTTGTGTTATGATTTTCCTTTTATGGCTATCCCTTAATTCCACAAGACATCTGTAGTTACTTCTAATACAGTTGTTTTCAACTGCTAGTGATTTGACACCCCAGAGTGCATTTGTCAATGTCTGAAGAAATTTTGGGTTGTCACAAGTGAAAAGAGGGGTTGCTATAGGCTTCTAGTGGCATCTTCTAAATATTCTGCAGTGTTCAGTACAGCTATCTCTCCCTCTGACAAAATTATCCAGCCTATATGAAAATAGTACTGAGTTTGATGAGGCCCTCAAAAAGCAACTTAGTGAAACCCTGTTTCAAAATAAAGAATAAAATATGATTGGAGGAGTAGCTAGAGGTAGAACGCCTTGTGATTCAATACCCACTACTACAAAAAAGTACTGAGCTTGAGATATCCTGCTCTAGCACTGTGCCTTGATTAAAAACACTTGCCCACATTGTAGAGCTTATTATATGATTTTTCTAAACATGTTGCATTTTTTTTGTTCTGTCAATTTTTGGTGTCACTTTACTTATAAAGTGAAAGTTAGTAAGCACTGTCTCTATGATCTAAGAAAACCTACAAGATGTAAGTTTTAGCCAGGCATGATGACACATGTCTGCAATCCCAGTACTTGGGAGGCTGAGACAGTAGGATCATAGGTTTGAGGACAGCCTCAGTAACTTAGCAAGACTCTCAGATATCTTGTGAGACACACACATACACACACCATAGTGAGTTTAGTGAATAGTTGCAAGAGGCAATAGTTTATTCTCCCTTTTAGAGAAAGGCTCTGGCATGTTATAGACTACTGGATTCTTAGGAAGTTCACTGATTTTGCTGGGCCCTGGATCTTTGTAGAATTTTTGCATCCATCTTCTACAGCTCATTTATCTTTTTATTTTTAAGTCATGCAATTTAGTCATACATCCTAATGGGGTAAAAGATGGTAGAGGCATACATGCACACATCACTCATTTAGCCCTACATGCTACTTCTTATATACATGCTCAGCTTACATAATATAATCAGAATAGTAGACCATACAGTGTTCTGAAGAAAGTCCCTATGGAGTAGTTATGACAGGGTTTCACAAGTCAACATCTGGGACAAGTTAGTAAATGCTTATAGTCATTTGTCCCATATGCAGGCAAACGCTTTCAGCTTAACATATTAGATAGTAATGGTAAAGCTGGGCGTGGTGGCGCACGCTTGTAATCCCCGCGCTTGGGAGGCTGAGACAGGAGGATCGCACAGGTTCGAAGCCAGCCTCAGCTACTTAGTGAGGCTCTCAGGAACTTAGTGAGACCCTGTTTCCAAATAAAGTATAAAATAGGTCTAGGAGTATAGCCCAGAGGTTCCACCCTCTGGGTTGAACCCAGAAAAAAAAAAAGCCTCTGGGTTCCACCCCCAGTACCACCAATAAATAAATAAAAGAAAAATATTTTCACTGAATGAGTGGCCACATACTAGGTACTCGACACTATATTAATTTACTCTAGCAAAGATGCCACAGTGTCCAAGGCATATGCACATTTTATAGCAATCCAATGTTTTCTGCCAGAATCCATTTGTTTTATATGTCTAACCTAAATTAAATAGGATATGATGGAGTTCACCATCCTTGAATCTTTATATATTTAAGTTAACAACAATGGCTGTCATTTCTCTTAAAGTGCAATGTGGCTCCATTTATTTTCTTGACTGATGTATAAATCTTCTTCAGTTGCTATAACAAAATATGACAGATCAAGTGACTTAAGCAAGAAAAATGTATTTTCTCACAATTCTAGGGCTGAAAGTCTAAGATAGAGGCACGGGCAGGATGGTTTCTGGTGGGACCTCTCTTTTTGGTTCCTAGATGGTTACCACTTTATAGGATGGCCACACTTAGCCTCCTCATAATAACCTTTGACTCGTCTGATTGCAAAATTGAGCAATCTTCATATCAGCTATTCATTTCTTTTAGTTCTAAGAATTCTGTTTTCTTTTAGCCATGTTTATAGTTCTCTGTATATCAGGCTCTCCCATCTGCACTCTGACCTTGACACTCATGACATTATTCCTACTTTGGTTCTCATAATTAAATGCTGGCACCTGGCCTTTATTATTTTGGAATCTTAATCCCATCATCTTGGGGAAGCCTTGTTCAGTAACTGCCTTTTCTATTATCAAACCTTGCCAATAAACAACAGCCTTAATAATGCTCAAGTGCCTTTCACTAGTGGGTTACTTTTCATTTTAGCACCTGGAAAGTTTTATGGGCCTTCCTGAGGTATGGTTGATTTCCTAGCCTTATCCATTTTTATTCTGATATGCCAACTTCTCTGGGTTTTTTGTTGCATCCTCAACAATTTGTCATGGGACAATACTATATCCATTTGTCTAAAAATCATCCTTACCATCTTGTATCCCATTAAAATGTATGACTACAATGCACCAATAAAAATTTAAAAAACAAAAAAATAAAAGTCATCCTTGAAAACAATACCATCTCTCAGAGTATTATTGAATCCTGTATCATAGGAAAAGGCTCTATGTGTTACCTCTCCTGTATTCAACATTATGCACCATTTTTCTTGGCCTAGAACCCTGAGAATCTCTCTCTCTACCTATATTCCGTAATCTTATGTGTGTGCTGTCAGACTACGAAGAGTTTCTGAGAACGATCAGGACTTTGGCTTTTACCCTGAGAGATTGAAATGATATCACGAGGTGTTGAGCAGTGGAACAGACCACCGTGAACAATATGTAAAGGGGAACATTCTTTATAACATGTTGAAACATACTGAAGATACAGCACAGAGGCAGGAAAATTAATTAGAAAATTTGGGGAATAAAAAATGGTAAAAGAGAAATAACTTACACAAGATATTACAATGCAAACAAGTGGTCAGACTTTGGATACATTTTATAAGTAGAACTTGTAGGATTTGCTGAAAGATTTGATAAGGGGTTAAAAAAGAGAGGAGGCTGAGTAATTATGAAAATGAAGGTTCTAAATATTAAACTGGGTGGAGGCTAGACATAAGTAAGATGACAGAATATGACTTTCTAGCACCCATCACTCCTTAGAACAGACATTTAAACAACTGTCCCTAAATGACAATAACTTTACAAGAAACCAACTGAGAGATCATTGCACTTGTGTATAGCAGCAGAGAAACTGGAAAAGTTTGAGCTGAAGAGAATTGAAAGGATAATGTTAAGCCGGGGATGGTGGCGCACGCTTATAATCCCATGGGAGACTGAGACAGGAGGATAGTGTAGGTTCAAAGCCAGCCTCAGCTACTTAGCTCTCAGCAATTTAGTAAGACTCTCTTTCCAAATAAAGTATAAAGAATAGGTCTGGGAGTATAACCCAGAGGTAGAAAAGACCCTGGGTTCCACCCCCAGTACCACACACACAAAAAAGGACAATGTTACATCATACAACATCATCCCTCTCTGACTCTAGGCAGCACAGTGTGGAGAGAGAACTTCCACATGGAGAAAAGAGAGAGAAGTAAGCACCAGACTTTCCCTCAGGTCCCCAAACTCAGCCTGCCCCAGTAAAACCCAACACCAGGTAGACACCACAGCCCAAGACTCCAAGCCAGTACTTATGAGCTGAGCCACTAGGCCTGGCCCACCACCAGATTGACCACAGTGGCCCTAGGATCCTGACCACCTCTAGAACTGCACTGGCTCCATGGCATCAGCCTTCAGGTACATCCAAGCACTCAGATGGCCTTTGTGGTCCTAGTCATGGCCTGTGCATATTTCAGGTTATCCCTGTGGCCCCAAACTCCAGGGCCAGATCAACTTAAATAGTCTTAGAAGGCAGGCGTGGTGGCACATGCTTGTAATCCCCGCAATTGGGAGGCGGAGACAGGAAAATCATGCAGGTTCGAAGCCAGCTGCACTGGCTTAAGAGACCTTGTTTCCAAATAAAAATATAAAAAAATAGGTCTGGGAGTGTAGCCTGGACGTAGAAGGGCTTCCAGGAACCCCAGTACCACCAAAAAAAAAAAGTCTTAGAGCCAGAGCAGCATCCTTTGCCTGAGTCAGCAGTATGACACTCACAGACATAAGCTCCAGGCCTGTTCAGTGCTGAACTGGTCCCTATGACTCCATTTTTTAAACAAGCCACTATGGCTTTATAATCCAGTAGACCCAGTAGATACCAGAGCTAGGCTGGCCTCCATGGACCTGGTCTTCAGCACTAACCCTGTAAACCCTGGTTCCAGGCTAGCCCCAACTGAACAAGGTACCAGGCTTACTTACATGTGGCCCAGGCATATATATATATATGTGTGTGTGTGTGTGTGTGTACAATATAGACATATATATATATACACACACATACATATATATATATACATATATATGCCTCATATCATTCATATCACTCATATCATTCAAAGAGATCAAAGCAGAAACCTTTCACCTTTGTATGGAGATCATGATGTGTTATTTAAAGAAGTTATTCCTTTAGCTCAGCTTTAACGTACTCAATAAAAGAAGGAGAATTCATAATATAGGATAATAAAGAATACTAAGGGGTCATGAAATTTATAAGATAGGCATCAGACAGACACACTAATCTTTTAACAGTTATATAACATTATGCAAATTTCATAATGTCTATTGACTTATTGTACTCTCTTGTAAAATGAGAGACCACAGAGTTCCTTTGAAGATTAGAATAATGTCTGTAAAAGTCTTAGCGTGATGCCTGCAAGATGAATAAAGAGTGGCATTTATGACTTTTCCAGATGAAGGAAATCATGTGTCCTAATATCTAGAGGCAGGAATTCCCACAAACACAGAGGAGACCAAGGGACAGAACAGTGAGTTGCCATAAACAGACCAGCGTAGTTTGAAGTTGAGTATCTAGATGTAATAGGAAACAAATAAATACAGAAAAATGATTCAAATAGGATTGTGGATGGCATTAAATGCCAAAATAAGAAGTTACTGTATAGACTAGAAAGAGACAATAACTCCTTCTGAGTAAAGGAGCAGCTAAATAGAAGCATTGTGTTCAGATAGAAGCCTAACAATGCCATGCTGGATAAGTTGCAGGAAAGCAGAAGAGAAATCGAGAATCAAGTCAGGACATTAGTATAATAACTAAAATGTTAGAAAATAGGAACGAGAGCCAGGTGTGGTAGTGCATGCCTATAATCTCAGTATTTGGGAGGCTGAGACAGGAGAATCATAGGTTTAAGGCCAGCCTCAGCAACTCAGCAAAACTGTTTCAAAATTAAAAAAAAAAAATTAAAATGCTGGAGGCATAGCTCAGGGGTAGAATGCCACTGAATTCAATACCTAGTGCTAATGAGAGAGAGAGAGAGAGAGAGAGAGAGAGAGAGAATAGAAAATAGGGATGTGTGAACAAAATTTAAATATAATGTACCATTACCAAGAACATTATCAATAGGAAGGTAATAGGTGCCGGGCGTGGTAGTGCACACTTGTAATCCCTGCGCTTGGGAGCCTGAGAAAGGAGGATCGCACAGGTTTGAAGCCACCCGCGCTGGCTTAAGAGACCCTGTTTCCAAAAATAAAAAATATAAAATAGGTCTGGGAGTGTAGCCTGGAGGTAGAAGGGCTTCCAGGAACCCCAGTACCACCAAAAAAAAAAAAAAAAGATAATAGATGTTTATGGAAGAAATTCATGAAGTGGAAACTGTGCAGTGAAATAATTTTTTTTTTAAAGTCAGAAAATCTTGAGCTCAGCTCCAGTCTTAGCAAGTTTATGACTTTAATCCTATATTCACTCTCCCCCAGTCTCAGTGAGCTCATTTATAAAATAAAATAATGGTTTTCATAAATTTTTGTGGGCTTTTAATATGATGGAACAGGAAAGCATTTTTTATTCTGATTTGAGATGATGATAGTATAAATAAATAATATTGGGATAAAAACACATTTTTTAAAAAATTGTAAGACTAACATTTTATTTGTTTAATTTGAGATAACAGCAGGATATCCTTGAGAAAATGTAGTATACACTTGAAATTCATTTCCAGTACAAAAGAGAGAAAATTTTTAAATGGAAGATACTACAGAAGTATACATAGAAAGTCAAGGGCTGGGATAAACAAAAAATTTTAAGGTTTGTAAGAATGCAGTCTTTCATCTCTGAGTTCAAACCATGGTGAATTCTATTTAGATCAAGGTGACAGCTTCCTAACCTGTACTCTCAATTCTGCATTCAGTGACCATAATGTAGCTAGATATATTTTCCTAAGCCCCATTCAAATACCTAGAGTTGATTATTGAAAGTTGATATTCTAGCTGGGCATGGGGGTGCACACTTGTAATCCCAGCACTTGGGAGACTAAGACGGGAGGATCATGGTTCACAGACAACCTCAACTACTTAGTGAGGCCCTTTGCAACTCAGTGAGACCCTGTTTCAAAACTAAAAAATTAAAATAGGACTGGAGGTGTAGCTCAGAGGTAGAATGCCCCTAGGTTTCATCTCCAGTACTGAAAAAAAAAAAAGTTATTCTCTGCTTTATGTCTTTAATATGCCCTTTTACTCTCATATCTTACCACATTTCCTGAAGTTATTTGTTGTTTCAGGGTCGCTTTCATCTGTCTTAGCTTCAACAAATATTGCAAAGCCAATTTTTTCCCTGTATGGGCAGTAATGGGGCATGGGAAGAATGTTAAGTCATTGTTATCCTGCATGGCATTTTTGTAGAATGGACATAGACATTACTGCATAATCATTGGTTTAATTGTATTTTATCTGAAACAGATTCCTTTGAAGAGAGTTACCATGATGCAAAGTTAGTGAAATGATTATTTGTACCATCTTATCTCCTTCTTGAGAATTTATCTCTTTTGTCTCTCCTCCCCTACTTCTTGAAAGCTCAGAAGCCTTCAAGCACTTTCTATTTTTCAAATGGTATGCTTTACCCAAATCCTGCCACTAAACAGAACATTATAATTTGGACCTAGTATGTACCCCCAGAAAATTAAAGTTATCAAAACTTTCTTAGCAACATGGGGTAACAGAAAGGCAAGCAGAACTCACTGGTTCTGTCTTCTTACCTAAAAACGAAGACATTAAAATTTACTGGCACAAGAGAATGAACTAACACAGGAGAGAATGTTAGCATGATACCTAGCACAGGGCATTTGTTTCAAAATGGCATCATTCCTTGTTCTGTGCCAAAAACACTCACCTATATACAAGGCCGATTATATCCCTAGCATAATTCTTTAACTTGAGAATTTGGTGGATATGGTTACTAGAACTTCCCATTAACATCCTATTTTGGCTGCTGGGCCAAGCCAACTAGAACTGAAAAACTTATTCCTCTACTTGCTAAAATATTGCTGGCTGGTAGCTGAAAGCTGTCAGCTCTTGGCAGAAATTCCCCTCAGATGAAAATGTTTTCCCTAGCTCAGGCCACACACATTTCTCTGGGGCATTTCCTGCATCTAATGACTGGTGCCTTAAACTGGGACAAAGTTGAAATCTCATCCTAACCTCAAATCTTCCTATGGGGTTGACTGCAACCTCATTGCTACTATACTGTGGCTCTACTTCCCCCTCTGTTTATTTTTGCTACTTTCTCTTCCTCCACAGATAACCTGAAAAGTAACTTTAAAAGATTAACTCAAACTAGTCTGTTTCAGAATCAGTTTCTCAGGGAACCACACCAGAGAACTTGCTCCATGCCTAGTAGGTCCAAAACAGACCACCACCACTACCTCTCCCAGGAAAGCTGCATTTCGCCCTGTATGTCCTGTGCTCTACAGGGCCAGGGTTGCCTCAGTGGGCCGAAGGAGCTGGGTCATTTGCTCTCACTTTATTCCCACATCCAAGGAAACAGTTTTTGTTGTTGTTGTTTTTTATGTTTTGGTCCTAAAAATTGAACCCAGCTTTACTTTAGTGTTTATTTTGAAACAAGATCTCCCTAAGTTTCTGAGGTTCTTGATAAGTTTCTGAGGCTGGTTTCCAGTTTGCAATTCTCCTGTCTCAGTCTCCCGTGTACTGAGATTACAGGTGTGTGCCACCACGCCTGGCATCAGTCCTATTATTTTTATTTACACTTTTTCTTCAATCGTTGACTCTTCCCCATTCATATTTACACTGTAGTAATATATTAACTGGAGTTATTTTTACAATTCATCTTAAATACATTTAAAATGCATTATTGGAGCTGGGCATGGTGGCACACGCTTGTAATCCCAGCATTTGGGAGGCTGAGACCGGAGGATCACAGTTCGCGGATAGCCTCAGCTACTTAGTGAGGTCCTCTGCAATTTAGTAAGACCCTATTTCAAAATAAAGAATAAAAAAATAGGGCAGGGTATGTAGCTTGGAAGTCAAATGCCCCTGCATTCCATCCTCAGACCCTAAAAAAATCAAAATAAATAAATAAGTAAATAAATAAATAAATAAAATGCATTACTGTACCTTCCTACATATTATTCTTTTTTCTACTAGGAATTGAATGCAGCCCTATTTTATTTTATTTTATTTTTTAATTTTGAAACAGGGTCTCCCTAAGTTGCTGAGGGCCTTGCTAAATTCTTAGGCTGGCTTTTTCTAAACCTCATATGGATCCACTCATGATTTACAATCATTTTGAGGACAGAAGAGTCTTAGATTTTTTCAAAAGATTGCCGCTTCCTCCACACACAACAAACCTTATTCAGAAATATGCCAACTTCAGGTAGATTTCCTAGAATGTTGCGTTACCAGAAGCCAAAGTCATTTGAAATATAACAATGACTTTCTGCTTTGCAGCGAATGTGCTAAAGGCCGATTCCTAGAACCTCATCTCCCTAGAAATTAAAAGCAGAGGCCATGCGAATTTATAAGCATGAGGGAAATGTGGAAAAGATGACACCAAAAGGACCATTTGAACAAAATAAATAAATATCTGAGGTTACAAATAACATCAGTGCATTTCTAGCATACCAAGAAGTATCCTTCCTGGAGATCATTTGCTTCTAAACCCAATTGGCCTGAAATTTATCATTATCAGTCTTCTGATCATCTTTGTTCACTGTGAAACTCTTTGGGCAGGGTAACGGTTACTCCAAGTCACAATAAGAAATATTCAATTAATAGCACACATTCAGACAAATACTACTTCGGGAGAGAAATGTGTGCATGTCCACATGTGCACATCCACGTGCATTTCTGCATGCACACACGTTGACCGGTAACCACACTGGCTTAGGCTACCATAACGAGAGCTGGCTTGACCTGGCCTCTCAGTTCACTGAGCAGTGGTCACGTTACTCTAATGCACAGCACCCTGCCTGAGCCAGCTCTTGCTGAGCTGGCCACACCACCGCACAATTCCATTGTAGTCTTAAGTACTTTAGTCTCACAAAGATGACATTTTTTTTCTTCAGGATTTCAGGATTTTGTTTCAACTGCTCTCCTTTTCCTGAATTCTCTTACTGCCTTCCACTCCCTCCTTCTGACAGTGCTTCCTAATCTTTAAAGCACCAACTTTGATGTCTTACTCTCTTAAAATAAAATTAAAAGAAAAATATTTTTATCTCATAGAATAGCAAGAATTTTCCCACGGTTTCCCTTATGACTCTTGGCTTTTCTTGTTAACAGTATTTATGAATACATGAAGCAGAGTTATTTTAATTTCTCCAAAATAGGCTCCGAAGGAACTAGGGTAATGCTGAGAATGACCATTTTGGCCTGACATATGGTAGGCAGTTAGAATTTATTGAAAAAAAATGATGGATATGTTGAAATAGAATTTTCTTTTGCTAACTTGATAGAATCTCATTGCTTTTAATGTAGCTAGAGTTAGTAGCTATGGACAGACTTTTTAATTTTTTTTTCCACTTGAACTAAGTGATCATGAAATTGTAGGGCTTTGCATCAGTTAAATAAAACAAGTCATATGGCAATGTAAAAAGCTCAGTGACGTAAAACAATAGTTTTTTTCTTTTTAATTTTTCTCATTGCCCTGCATTTCTCTCTCTCCCAGTTCACATACTGCACCCTCATCACCAATGTGAAAGTATTTGTAGGTAGATCCTTAGGAGGTGATTAGGTCATCAGGGAAGAGCATTCATGAATAAGATTATTGACTTTACTTTTACTTTTGAAAATTTCCATTAATAATCTAGAACTTAAAAAGTATATGTGTGTATATATGTATATATTATATGCAGGAATATATGTGAATATAGATCCACCATTTATATGTATGTACATATATAAATATATATGTGAATTGGTAGAAATAAAAAAATTAATAGAAAACTGTAATGAAGGTTTGAGAATTGTTTGAAAGATTCTAAGACTTCATTATTTTCTATTTTTTAATATTTGGTTATTAGAAATGATTCCAAAGTCGGGCGTGGTGGTGCATGCTTGTAATCCCAGCATTTGGGAGGCTGAGATAGGAGGATCATGGTTCGCGGACAGCCTCAGCTACTTAGTGAGGCCCTCTGCAATTTAGTGAGATCCTGTTTCAAAATAAAGAATAAAAAAAAAAAAATTGGGCAGGGGGTGTAGCTCGGAGGTAGAATGCCTCTGGTTTCCATCCCAAGACCCACACAAAAAAAGAAAGAAATTATTCCAGATGTCTGAGAAATTGCTTTCCTAATTGATGAACCATCATTTTCTGGTTTATTTTTTACCAATAAAAGGGAATGTCTTGATTTCAGAATTTAGTTTTTAATTTCTCTTACCACTGAGAATGTAGATTATAGCATTATGTTAAATTATAATATCTATCATCTGCTACATTACCTCCTACTATTGCCCAGCTTTCTTCTAGCTTATACGGCTGTCTTTCTTTCTATAAGAAATATTCTCAAAGCAGGATCAATCCTGTTAATGGGTAGATTATATAGATTGATAAATGATATTATGTTAGTGATTTCAGATTTCTTCCCAAAACAGACCCAGTGTCTCACATTCACACATTGGCCACATGTTTTAAAAAGCAACTGTTTTGAAGCTACTTTTAACTTTTATAAATTTAACTTATTAAGCACATTTGTTTATCTGATTTTTCTATGTTTTCCCGGGCATTTTCACATTTTCTTTCTCCCAGTTTTAAAGAACAATGTAAAATTGCAGAGTTACTTTAGAACCATAAATACAAAAGAAAGAAAGAGAAAGGATTCTGTCACTGGCTGGAAGCTATTAACACAGTTCAAATCAGTCACTCTTTCTCTTATTTCATAGGAATTACTAATCAACTAGAGATCGAGAAGGGTCAAGGAAAGCTTTCCTTCTTCCCATGACTTGGAATTACATCTTCTGACTTGTGGAAAAGGGTGTGTGTGTGTGTGTTACTAGATATTGAAACCAGAGCACTCTACCACTGAGCTATATCCTCAACCCTTTTAATTTCTTTTCCATTTTAATACAAGGTCTCTCTTGCTAAGTTGCACAGGCTAGACTCAAACCTGAGATCCTCCTGTCTCAGATCCCCAAGTACTGGGATTCTACTCCAGTACTCCATCACACCCGGAGAGTGTTTCTCAATTTTAATCCCATTTTATTCACTTATTTTCAAACTTCCAATAATTTTTCTTTCTGATCCAGTCAAAAAAGTAAATAATAGTGAAAGTTACCCAATTCCATTGTCATTATTGCTACACTATCTGGTAAGACTATATGATTCCTGAAGCATCCTGAGGACTTTCTGAGTGAGTGATTCTATTTTCTTTCTTTTTTAAAAAATTTCTATTAATATGTGGCACATCAAAGACTCCAATAAATATTAATAGAGAAGCTGGGCTTGGGGGCATGGTGATGCACACTTGTAATCCCAGCCTTTGGGAGGCTGAAACAGGAGGATCACGGTTCCCAGACAGCCTCAGCTACTTAATGAGGCCCTTTGTAACTCAGTGAAACCTTGTTTCAAAAATAAAGAATAAAAAATAGGGCTGAGGGTGTAGCTCAAAGATAGAATGCCCCTGGATTCCATCCCCAATAACCCCCCAAAAAATTAATAGAGTAACAATGAAGTAAATAAACTAATGAATATCCTTTTAAATATTATTCAATTATTTAAAGATTTCTGGAAGAAAAGTCTAAAAAGTTCATTCTACTTCTTACAGGGCTGTGGGTTTCCCTTAGTTCTTATCTCCCCTCAAAAAAAAAAAAAATTCATTTGGGGGATAAGATAGAGTGAACATGAATGGCTTTATTGTGTGAATTCAACAGAAAAGTCACAGAACTGACTGGTCCAAGAACAAAAAGAAGGGCAAGTCGGCCACGTGCTGAGTTTTTAATACTGTTCAGAAATCCCATCCCTTCTCATGCGTAGTAATTTGGGGTGATTGTTTTTAGGTTTTGAGCTATGGCTTAGTGTGACTGCCTGTGACTACATCTTATGGAACTCTAAAGCTGCAGTGTAATAGGCTACAAGTCTGTGACCATAGCTGGGCAGGGCAACTCCCATATCTCCTCTCAGAAAAGCTCCTCCCTGTTCTCCTCTTCCCTGACCTATACATTTCCAGATTCCAAAGTATTAAGCTAATTTACCTTCAATCAGCCCTTTACTCATTATTACATTAGTTGCTATAACCAAATGAAAATATTTCCATTTTTGCTATACTACTCTATAATAATATAAGTAAATTTGAAAATTTTGCAATGAAAACCTAAGTTGTTCATTGTGTCCTACTGAATATTCCTTAAAACAAACTTCCTTTAATTTTATTCTTATTAAGGAAGGCAAATGCAGGAAAGATACTTGGTCATCATAGAACTAAAAATCTATAAAAAAAAAAACTATTTTTTTTTTACTTTGACTACATCTACAATATGCCTATCAGCTGATTCCTTTATGCGTTCATCTTGACAACCAGCCAAAAATAATTTTCAAGGCAAACATACAATGAAGAGGCACAGTCTAGTTTTGCTGAAAGTCTGGAAAAAATTCAGTACAAAGTTATTTTTTATTTCTATGAGCTAAGGATCTCACCTTTAAAAATTTATCCAGTGAAAAATTTGAGGGCTCTATGTTTTGAATTTTTCAAAACTCCTCTTCTTTGGCTCTAAACTCCTGTTAGAATCCTCAGTCCCCTTTTTCTTCTGTCCACTAGAACAGCCTTGCTACTTTCCTCCTCTACTTTCTAAAGAACAATCATGGAAAACAGGAAACTTCACTAGAAGATACTTTTGAGTTATTCTTAATTTTTATCTTCTTTCCTAGAGTTTCTGAAGCATAAAAAACGTTTAAAACATATATACTGATTTTCTGACTATCTTACTAGTTAAATGTCCCCATCATTGAAAGAATAAATGATCACAGCAATTGTTACAATTTCTTTCCTTATCATCCATTTTATTCTTTCAAATTATGTTAAGTGAACAGCTGTAATAATAAGCAATTTGCTTATTTTCAAATTTTTAAAATAATTCTTAACATTTATTTTAGCTTATAATCTACTAATATTCATTATTTTAAAGCTCTAAATTTCAAACTAAATAAGTGTTAAAGGCTACAGTTATTTGAAACTAATATTTTCTTTTTTGTGTGTTTTACCTTTTTCTTTGTAGTTTGAAAACATTAGACACAAAGAAAGTGTAATTTCTTCAGGTTGAAGTGGTATTGTTCAGAGGAAATAGAGTCAGTTCTTGTGATTATTCATCTTACCCCATAAGAATGTAAAGAGGCAGTGCTATAGGGGTTGGGGCTATAGCTCAGTTGTAGAGTGCTTGCCTAGCATGCTCAAGGCCTCAGGAAAAATGCCAAAACTGTGTGAAGAAAAAAAAAAAAAGCAATGTCAGAAACCTCCTATCTTTATGAAAATTGTGCAATTGAAAACTGATTTATAAAACAGAAGACATTCTGTTTCACACAAGCTTTACAGCTTTGGATAATAAAAAGAAATGAGAG
The DNA here is from genome assembly GCF_963383645.1 of Muscardinus avellanarius. Classification (NCBI taxonomy): domain Eukaryota; kingdom Metazoa; phylum Chordata; class Mammalia; order Rodentia; family Gliridae; genus Muscardinus; species Muscardinus avellanarius. Next base: position 52,179,117 of record NC_137795.1, read on the forward strand.
TGATAATATATTTGTTTGGAATTTTATATAGCCATAAAGAAAAGCACAGTTACTTCATTTACAGGGAAAAGGATGGAACTGGAAAACATTATGCAAAATGAGATTAGTCAATCACAAAATTTAAGAAATTGGATGCTCTCCCTAATATATGAAAGCTAGAGGGAACATGGGTCATAGGAGGAATGCTAGACAAAGAAGTGTAGACAATAAATGCATAAATAAGGTGACCTGAGGGGATGGAGGGGAGGGAAATTCTCTAATATTCATGAAGTACATTAACAAACATATCAAAGTCAATCACTGAGCCAAACATGAGAAGGAGGGAGGGGAGGGGAATAGGGGAGGGAATTGTGTAAGGGCTAATTGGGTGATGTGTGCATGTGTGCCTCCACCATCTTGAACTCCATTAAGATGGATGAATACAATGCACCAATAAAAAGTTAAAAAAAAGATAATATATTTGTTTGATATATATTGACAGGACACTCCTGTTAAATTTTAAAATACGGGTTTTCTGAGTTTTGCTTTTTAAAGAGGTCTGGAAGCAAAGGAATGGAAACAATCATCAGTTTTTGAGTTAGAGAAAGTTGAATATCCTTTAATCTTTTTAAGAGAAATGCTGCCCTAAACATTAAAATTACCCATTTTTTTTAGTTTTAATTAGATCAAGGGAGCATCTTTATGGCAAACTTCCACTCAAATCCTAAGTTACTGCTGCATGCTTTAGTTTATTCCTTTTCAGTGTTTTGACAACCTTAAATCTAATGTTTGTAATCTCTTGTTGGATATTTACACTCATATATACAAGGCTTGTAAATGTTTTGTCTAGTGTTTCATTGTTACATTGTATGAATTTATTGCTTTTCAAAGTCTGACTTTGCACAAGTAACTCATGTAAAAAAGTACATTTTTAAAGGTTGTAAATAAAAATAACCTTAAAATGTATAAATAAATTTTAATAATACAATAAAATTCTAACTAGAGAGAGAATGGGAAAAATGCAAATCAAGAGTCGTATGATATGAGATATGCTATTAATATATTTACATAAATATTTGAGAGAAACATAGAAGTTGTGAAATCTGGAAAAACAAAAGCTTGAAATTTTATGCCGAAATGATATTTAGAGGTATTAAAATATGTATAAATAGTTTATATATTTTAGATCAGAGACCTGGATAATTTTCTCTAATAAATCAGTCAGGTTAGGGCCAAGACAGAATTAAAATCTAGGTTTTCCTACATTAAGCCTAGTCAAGATTGACTCTGAAAAGATCTTTGAACACACTTGCTCCATCTTGCCACATGACACCGTCTATCATGCAATAATACAACAAAAAGATGCCAAGCAGATGCCTGCACCATGCTCTTGAACATCTCCGGCTCCAGAACTATAGGCAAAACTCTATTCTTCATAAATTACCCGGTCTGTAGTATTCAATTATAAAAGCAGAAAATAGACCCAGATCAGTTGTGTCAGCCAGGCAACATTTAGAAGAACAGGTGAGGATGCTGAAGGAAGGCAGTTGTTCACTAACTGACACCAGCACTTTTCCAAAAAGACCCTGTGAATCTGTCTAGACTTTTCATGGAGACCATCAGCAGAAATTCAGGGTTATTCAGGGCAAAGTGATAATGGAAGTCAGAGAAAAGGAGAAGCAAGATGTAACCTTTGGGAAAGCAGAGGGAGAGTATTAGTGAAGTACAGGCTAGAAAACAAATGATCTGCTGAAAGACAAAATGTATTTGTTTCATGGGATAATGCTGCCCTGAAAAATCAGTTTAAAAAGCTGCAGAACCTTAATAGAATCTATCGATGAACATGGCATCTTCAAAACAAGCTTATTTTACAAGGAATGGAAGAAGTCAAGTTACAAAATCTTTCTCTAGAAAGAAATTTATTTAGAACCTAAGATCTGTAGAAAAAAAAAAGAAAAATGAAAAAGGTCTTTTGAAATTCACTTTTGTTAATATTAAGTAGAGATACTCTTTTATGGTACAGAATGTTACAAGAGCTCTTTTCAGAGAGAAGGTGGGGACTACTAACTTGAAGGATGTTTTAGGACAAATGCACTAAGAAAGAGAAATGGTACAATAAGCCATATTCTCGTAGGCATTTCTGAGAAGCTGCATCATTGGAGACCTCATGGAAGAAAACCTCAAGGACCAGAGAACTCTTCTGGACTAACACAAGAAATGAAGTCTTTCTCTCACTTCAAAAAACCTACTCATATTTGGATCCTTTTGTTCTTGTTGTTTTTAGGAGCCTGGTCTAGACTTGAAGACCTGCCAACCGTTCTTAGGGGTCCTCTAACATCCCAGTACAGTATGTACATTCTTTCTAAAACAATACTAACAGATGCAAGAAACCCTTTTTTCTGAAGCACTGGATGTCACAGGCCACCTGCTGTTTCCATGATTTTCATGATCAAAAGACACAAAGATGCCAGCCTGGTGTGGTGGCACATGCTTGTAATCCCAGTACTTAGGAGACTGAGGCAGGAGGATTCCAGGTTCAGAGCCAGCCTCAGCTACTTAGTGAGGCCCTCTGCAACTTAGTGAGACCTTGTTTTAAGATAAAGAATAAAATATAGAGCTGGGGTTATAGCTCAGAGGTAGAATTCCTCTGGGTTCAATCTCCAGTACTGTAAAAAAAAAAAAAAAAAGACAAGATGCCCACCCCACCAAAGACACCACAGGGAGGACTTTCTGTGCCTTCCCTTCCTTCTACTTTTGGTTGCTCTTAGACTTTGAGAAAATATAAACTCTGCTTTCCTTAAGTGAAAACTTCTGTTTGCTCAAAAGGGTAAAATGCAGGCAATAATATGAGGGTTTTTTTTTTAATTTTTAAATTGTTTTGACCAGTTAAATGCTATTCCTAGCCAGGTATGGCGGCACATGCTTGTAATCCCAGTACTTGGGAGGTTGAGACAGGAGGATCTCAGGTTTGTGGCCAGCCTCAGCTACTTAGTGAGACCCTCTGTAACTTAGTGAGACTCTGTTTCAAAATAAAGAATAAAAAATAGAGCTGGGGACATAGCTCAGAGGTAGAATGCCTCTGGATTCAATTCTCAGTGCTGCAAAAACAAACAAACAAACAAACACAACTGCAAAACTAAAAACTTACTCTTCTCCTGTGGTTTGAAAATAAAATTTCCCAGATTCCTCATGCTCTGGAGACAGCCATGCTCAGAGGTGAGTCTCTGGGGGTATAGCATTTGGGATTATATATGTCCCTTGTACCCTTGCTCACTCTTCTCCCCATCATCATGCCCTGAGGACCTATACCCCCCAAATCCTGCTTGGCATTTGGCAATAATGGGATATATGTATGAACTGAAATCTCCAGACCCATAAGCAAATAAATTTTTCTTCCTCTAAATTATATAAATTATTAGATGTTTAGATCACAGCAGTGATAATACTGACTGAAACATCTCCAAAGCTGTTTCTTCCTAAGTAATAACATGCTTTTTAAATTTGCTCCTACTAGCTCTACAAAGACAAGTGACTTAGAAATTTATGATAGATTTCTGTGTTGGTAGTGCTCCCATAAAGAGGGTGAAAGATTCTAAATCTCAACAGATTTTCTGTAAGAGGTATTTCAAGAGAAGTAACTCTTACCTGAAGACCCCAAGGCTCTTTTATCCTTTTTAAAATTTATATTAGATTGTGAGAGGTGAGGTGTATGTATGGATGCCATAAAGGAGGTATAAAGGAGATTTGTAAATCTTCTTTAAAGATCTGTAAATATAGAGCTAATATTTATACAGCATTTTCTTTCCTCTGCCAGGTAACATCTACTGGGAAAGGGAAACCTGATTCTCAGCTTATTTTTTTATGAATTTGGGTATTTTCTAAAATATAATCTTTTGGAGCCTGGCAAAAGTCTGACTAGAGATGATCAGTACCTACCTCCTTCTACACAAAAATGAACCAGAACAACAACTAAAGAGCTGATTGCTGTTGTTGTTGTTGTTATTGTTCTTGATTGACCAAGGAACAACATTAGAACTCACCAAGATGGGAAATTTTTAAGATAGACTAAACCTAGGATGTTGGCATATGAAGTAGAATAAAGTGCACTGGCAACCATGACCCTAGTTCCCCTGCTGAAAAACTCCCCATTGTAGGAGAAAAAGTGAATGACAGAGTTCCAGTGCACCCCACTGCCATACATGCTTCCACGGTTATCACATGTTTGGGGCTCAGTTAGGGAAGGTCCCTAGAATCTAATCCATATTGATTCAGAGAAGAAATTTACACGGTCTCTTTCCCAACCCCAGAGCCTAGGAGACAGAGCCATTCTGCCCGTCACTGCTGGCCTGAGCTGCCACTAGACTGTGGGCAGGTATCCCGTGGTATACCCCCCTGACACACACATTTCCATTTCTGATGCTACTCTATCTCCCATGGCCTCTGCTTCCACTTGGTCCAGGGTACACACCGTGCCCTTGCCCCCACCACCATTGCTAAGGAAATATCCGCTGTGTTCCACATTGTCAGAGCAGCCAAAAGTGGGTGTTTCATCCCCACTGCTATCTGCAGCACAACCAGGTAGGCCACTAGAGTGTCCCCTCTCTCCTGTGGCCTTCAAAGAAAGAAGGGCTCTTTGACCTCACTCATGCATGCACTGTGCCCAAAGCCTTTGATTACAGTGGAAGACGGCATGGAGACTACACTGTGGTACTCAACTGGAGCCAAAGCCAATATATCCTACCAAAGTGACACACTGAGTCACATTTTTAGGAGTAAATTGTTTACTATGAAAACCTCCTCATAAAAGTGATAGAGTCTGATCTACCTGTTGAAAATAATAGCATAGGAACACAAGAAATACAAAAAATAAGGTAACATAATGCCTCTAAAGGAACACTAGAATTTTCTAGAAACAGTCACTGCCAAAACAGGACATTGATGAAATGCTTAATAATAAATACAAGAGAATATCTGTAAAGAGACAATTCGACTCAAGTGAATACAGAAAACAATATAATGAAGTTAGAAAATCAATTCATTACATGACAGAAAAAGCTAGCAAAGATAACAGAGATCAAGAAAAATAACCAAATAAAAATCTTAGAAATGAAGAGGTCAACAAGCCAAATAAAATTGGGAGCTTCAAAAACAGACTAAATCAAACAGAAGGAAGAATATTTGAATTTGAAGATAAATCTTTTGAAATATCTTTGTCAATTATATAAAAAGTTTTAGAAAATGAAGACAGTCTTCAAGACCTAAAGGCCACTATTAAAAAAGAAAATATTCAAATTTTAGGAGATACAGAAAGCAAAGAAGAAGGAAAACATATAGAAAACCTATTCAGTGAAAATTTTAAAAAGAAAAATTTTTAGCCAGGTGTGGTGGCACACACTTGTAATCCCAGCATTCAGGAGGGTGAGACTGGAGGATCACGGTTTGCAGACAGCCTCAGCTACTTAGTGAGGCCCTCTGCAACCCAGTGAGACCTGGTTTCAAAATAAAGAATTAAAGAATAGGGCAGGGGTTATAGTTTGGAGGTCGAATGCCCCTGGGTTCCATCCCCAGATCCGCAAAAAAAAAAAAAAAAAAAAATTCAATGAAAATTTGCAAAATTTTAGGAAAGATATAGGCATCCAGATATAGGAGGTCTGTAGAAACCTAAATATATGTGACCAAAAAAAAAAAAAAAACCCTCATCACCATGGCATATTATAGTCAAACTGTTAAAGTATAAGACACAGAGAAACTTCTAAGGGCTGCAAGAGAATATTATCAAGTCACAGCTAAAGGAAACCCCATTAGACTAACAGCAAATGTTAGTCTACAGAAAACTTTAGAGGCCAGGAGGGAATGGAATAACATATTCAAAAAATTGAAAGAAAAAAAGTCTGCCAACCAAGATTTTTATATCTTGCTAACTATCTTTCAGAACAAAGAAGAAAAAAGATGTTAGTAAAACAAGCAAAAGTTTAGGAAACTCATCATTACAATATTTACTTTACAAAAGATGATTAAAGAAGTCTTACATATGAAAGCATCACCCAGCTACCATCACGGAAATACGTAAAATTATAAAATCTACTGGAATAACAGATACAGAAAGAGAAACAGTAAAAAAAAAAAAAAATCTTATCAATAGTAAAGCACCATATCATTATAATGAATAATAAAAGGGGAAGAAAAGAAAAAGACATTCAAAGCATAATTAGCAAAAAGACAAGAGTGATACTCTATCAGTAATAACCTTGAATGTAACTGGACTGAATTGATCAATTAAAAGATGCAGGCTGAACCAACATGGTGGTGCATGCTTGTAATCCCAGCATTTAGGAGGCTGAGGGGGAAGGATTGCAGTTAGTGGACAGCCTCAGCTACTACTTAGTGAGGACCTTTGAAGCCATGTCAACTTAAAAAATTCAAATCATATCATGTATGTATTCTAACCACAATGTGAAAAAGCTAGAAATCAGTGACAAGATACTTTTAAAAACTATATAAACACATAGATACTGAACAACATGCTATTAAACAAACAATGGACCACTGAAGAAATCAAAAGAAAATTTTAACAATTCTTGAAACAAATGAAAATGGAAACACAGAATACCGAAATGTATAGGTTACAGATAAAGCGCCTTAAAGAAGGAAGTTTATGTCAATAAACCTAGATAAAAAATATAGAGATTTCAAATAAACAACCTAACAATGAACTTCTTCTCATTGAAGAAGAAAAGCAATAACAAATAAAACATAAGATAAAGAGAAGGAAAGAAAAAAGAAATAGAACATAGACTAAAGACCAAAAAAAATACTAAATATAAATGCAATACTTAAAAAAATAGAATAAATAAATAAATAAGTAAATAAATAAATAAATAAATAAATGCAATACCTTTTCTTTTTTGTGTGTGGTACTGGGGATGGAACCCAGTGGCATTCTACCTCTGAGCTACACCACAGCCCTATTTTTTATTCTTTATTTTGAAACGGTCTCACTGAGTTGCAAGGGGCCTCACTAAGTAGCTGAAGCTGGCCGTGAACCATGATCCTCCAGTCTTAGCCTCCCGAAAGCAGGAATTACAAGCGTGGTCCAGCACACCTGGCTTGCAATACTTTTAAAAAAATAAAAAATAAAAAAAAGAAGAAGAAGAAGAAATAAGCCGGGCATGGTGGCGCACTCTTGTAATCCCTGTGCTTGGAAACTAAGACAGGAGGATCGCACAGGTTCAAAGCCAGCCTCAGCTACTTAGTGAGGCTCTCAGCAACTTAGTGAGACCCTGTTTCCAAATAAAATATAAAATAGCTCTAGGAGTATAGCTCAGAGGTAGAAAGCCTCTGGGTTCCAGCCTCAGTACCACACCAGAAAAAAAAAAAAAAAAGAATTTAGCGGGGCATGGTGGCACACGCTTATAATCCCCGCGCTTGGGAGGCAGAGACAGGAGGATCGCGCAGGTTCGAAGCTAGCTGCGCATGCTGGCTTAGGAGACCCTGTTTCCAAATAAAAATGTAAAAATAGGTCTGGGAGTGTAGTGGGAGTGTAACCTGGAGGTAGAAGGGTTTCCAGGAACCCCAGTACCACACACACACCAAAAAAAAAAAAAAAAAGTTAAATAAATAAATAAATAAATGCAATTTTTTAAAAAGAATAAATTGGAAAATCTTTAGCTAGAGTAATTAAAAAATAGAAAAGACTCAAATAAAATCAGAGTAATTGAAAAATAGAAAAGACTCAAATAAATAAAATCAGAGATGAAAAATACGCATTACAATAGTGATCACAGAAATATAAAGTATCTTTAGGGATGATTATGAAGATCTATTTCCCAACGAAGTAGCAACCCTAGAAAAATTGATAATTTTGTGGACATATATAACCTACAAAATTGAATCATAGATATAGAAAACCTGGACAAATCAGTAATAAGCAAACAGATTGAATTGGAAATTAAATGTTTCACAACAAAGCAAAGCTCAAAACCAGATTGTTTCACTGTTAAGTTATTTCAAACTTGTACAAAAGAACAAATATCTAATCTTCTTAAACTCTTCCAAAAACTTGAAAAATAGGACCAGGCACAGTGGTAGATGGTCTAATAATAGCATAATCCCCCATACTCGGGAGACTGAGACAGGAAGATCACAGGTTAATGGCCGGGGTGCATTAACTTAGCAGAACCATGTTTGAAAATAAAAAAATAAAAAGGGCTTTGGATATAGCTCAGATATAGAACACTTCTGAGTTTGATCCCCAGAATCACAATAAGAAAATAAATAAGTAAATGAATAAATATATAAATAAATGGTAGAGAACACTTCTAATACTGATACCCAAATCAGGCAAGGATATAACATCATCATCATCAACATTAACAACAACAAAATAAATTTTAAAAAGATAACTATAGAACAATATCCTTGATGAATATAGATACAAAACTTGTCAGAAAAAAACATTAGTAGGTCTGATATGGCAGTGCACACTTATAATTCCAATACTTGAGAAGCTGAGACAGGAGGATTCCACAGGTTCGAAGCTAGCCTCAGCTACTTAGTGAAGCTCTCAGCAACATAGTGAGACCCTGTTTCCAAATAAAATATAAAATAGGTCTGTGAGTATAGCCTGGAGGTAGTAGGCCACTGGGTTCTGTCCCCTCTACCATGAAGAAAAAAAGAAAAACACTAGCAAAGTAAATCCAATATAACATAAAAAAGAGGCTGAGACTGGAGGATCGCGGTTTTTGGTCAGCCTCAGCTATTTAGTGGGGCCCTCCGCAACTTAGTGAGACCCTGCTTCAAAATAAAGAAGTAAAAATAGGGCAGAGGGTGTAGCTCAGAGATCAAATGCCCCTGAGTTCCATCCCCAGACCTGCAAAAAATAATAATAATAATTTTAAATCACTTCATCATATAATCCTGAACAAACTAAGTATATAAAGAATATATGTCAATATAATAATGGGCATAAAAAACAAACCCATAGCCGACATAGCTAAATCTTCCAGTACTATATACAGAAGATTGATAAAGGTAGATATTTTTGTCTTGTTCCAGATATTAAAGAAAACGCTTTCACCTTTCCTCATTTAGTGAGATATGATTTATTATATCATATGATATTATACTATATGATTTTATACTAGGTAATTGATTTTATGATATTTATCTTTTGGTTTTCATCCCTGGTTCTCCTGGATTATAATTCCCTCTCCAAAGCAGGCCATAAGAACTAGAATTTCTCTTTCTCAAGGTGGGTCATAAGAACTCTAATCTTTCCTGGCCTTTCTTGTTCTGAAATTCTCTGTCTTATTCCATATGATAATAGGTTATTAGATCCTTGTTCTAGAGGGACCCTGACTCAAATCCTAAAGGAAATAATACTATACAGAGAGACCAAGAAAAATCTGATAGACTGGCCTTACCAAGCCTGTTAATAGTCTTACCCATGCCGTGAAATCTCCAAATAAACACAAAGAACAAGACTCAAAGAACTTCCCTGTGGTTAAATATGCAAGGTCCTGGGAGGGTGGTGAGCCTAGAAGGGGCGTGGAAGCTCAGTGCCCCTTCTCGTATTCCTTACCTTATTCTTTCTTTTTATCTTCAGTACTGGGGAGGAGCAATCTACCTCCCAGTTACATCTCCAGCCCTATTTTTTTTTTCTTTATTTTGAAACAGGGTCTCACTGAGTTGCAAAGGGCCTTACTAAGTAGCTGAGGCTGTCCGCGAACCATGATCATCCTGTCTCAGCCTCCCAAGTACAGGGATTACCAGCATGGGCCACCACGCCTGGCTAAACTGTTAAATTTATTTCTATGAGTTAGGTAAGCTACTCATGCACATTAATTAAACTTAAGTGGGGTTTAATCAGATTAACCAGTTGGTTAGAAGCAAATATAATACTACCTGGTGCTTACAGTTAGCATCTAAAGTTGGGGTTCAGTTTTAGGAATGGAGGCCTTAGCCTATGGGATCTGACACTATTTCTGGGAGATGTCAGAACCACATATAATTACAAGACATCAGCTTGTGTCTACCTCTTTCTTCCCTTCCTTTCTTCCTTCCTTTCTTCCTTCCTTCCTTCCTTCCTTCCTTCCTTCCTTCCTTCCTTCCTTCCTTTCTTCCTTCCTATCTTTTCTTTCTGTTTTTATATTGGGGATTTAACTCAGGGGCTTTCTACCTCTGAGATATATACCCCAACCTTTTTTTTTTTCTTTTTTTTTTTCCGGTATTGGAAACGGAACCCAGTGCCTTTCTACCTCTGAGCTACACTCCCAACCCTATTTTTTCATTCGTTATTTTGAAACAGGGTCTTACTGAGTTTCAAAGAACCTCATTGAGTAGCTGAGGCCGTCCACGAACCATCTCAGCCTCCAAAATGCTGGGATTACAAGTATCTGCCACCATGCCCAGCTTATTTTGTTTATTTTGAAACAGGCTCTTACTAAGTTGCTGAGGGCTTCGCTAAGCAGCTGAATCTGGCCTAGAACTTGTGGTCCTCCTGTCTCAGCCTCCCACGTACTAGGATTTCAGGTATGTATCACCATGCCTGGTGGGAGCAGTGACTTTTCCTAAAGGAACATGTTTGGGTTGATGTAGGACCTACAACCCATTATAAAATAGTTACATGATGGATTCATGAGATATAAACACGAAGCTTATTCCCCAAGGAACAGCTACCCTGGCAAACTGGTTAAAAACCAAGATAAGGTCTGTTTTTCTGAGAAAAGAATGTCTAACCCAGAATATTCACCAGCTGAATATGCAATGGCAAATATTGTGGTATAGGGGCCCCTTCTGCACAAGCACCTGGTGTAACCTCCTGGGGTTTATACATGCTAATAAATACATAAGGTTAATAGAGACTGGTAAAAAGCAAAAGGGAGAGCTATATACCCATCCAAGGAAGGAGAATTATTTTTTAAGTTTCTTAAGAAACAGGGTTAGTAAGACACTGACATGGGTAAAAGTAAGAAAGAGAGAAAGAAAGAGAAAGAAAAGAAAAAGAAAGAAAGAAAGAAAGAAAGAAAGAAAAGAAAAGAAAAGAAAAGAAAAGAAAAGAAAAGAAAGAAGGAAGGAAGGAAGGAAGGAAAGAAATAGAGAGTTTGTATCTTGGGACTTATCTCACTAGGCTAGAAATATTTATATAGTTATGGAGAATGGGACAGATAGAGACAGGAAGGTTACATATTGGTGGCCAGCCTCATGAATTTAGTGAGGCCTTGTTTCAAAATAAAAATAAATAAAAGGGGTTGGGATATAGCTCTGAGGTTAATACCAAAAAACAATATAACATTGTTAACTTGGGCACTCAATATTGGGAGGGAGGACAAAGGGGAAGCGGGGAGTCGGGTACCAATTACTGTATTAATATATGCTGTTGTCATCATGATCCACATTAAGATGTGAGACTATAGGGTACCAATAAAGAAAATACATTTAATAAAAGAATAAAAGAAAGAAACTACAACTAAAAAATGAAACAAAACAACTGAAGAGGATGCTCATATGTGGCAGAGCCCAATGGGAATTTGAGAGTTACATTAAAGTAGAAAATGTCAATGCCTATCAAAATGACCTTTCCAGGTTTGGAAAGAGACTAGAATCAACAAGCATATCCTCATGTGCTCATTCTATGTGGCCATAAAATGAGTGGACATGGGAATACTGCAGCAGTGCAGAGATGGGCTGAATCTCCACATGGTCCTCTTGCACCCTCCCTACACATAATGCATTAAATAAGAATTGTTCTGTCTTCCAGCAAGAGACAGAGACTGTGATGGCTGTGTGGTAGCCCCTGGTGGGAAGGGTCTGAATACAGCTGGACATTGAGACCAAGCCTGGTGGCCTGTGAGGCTACAAATGGGTCTTCACAGAAATAGACTTCAATTGTAGACTGGCTTTGCTTAGCTGGAAGATGCAAATGCTTTTGATTCTGGAAGATGCAAATGGTCAGAAGTCAAATCATTCTTGTTTACAGATGATTGGATTCTACACTAAAAAAACTAAAAACTCCACCAAAATACTATAAGAACTGATAAATTTAGTTGCAGGATACAAATAGAATGCAGAAATTAGCCTTTTGTACATCTGTAACAAACTTATTGGAGAAAAATACTACAATTGCTCACATTCACAATAGCCACAAAAACAATAACAAGAACAACAAAAAAAATCAACCTAGGAATAAATTTAACCAAGAAAGTGAATGACTTCTGTAGTACTAATCATAAAACACTGATGAAAGAAGTTGGAAGATACAACAAAATGGAAAAACATGCCATTTAAAAATATTCCTAATATTCAAAGTGCTTTATAGATCCAATGCAATGCCCATCAGAATTTTGATAACTTTCTTCATAGACCTAGAATTAAAAAAAACAACTAAACTCCATGTGGACATACAAATGACCCTAAAACACCAAAGTAAAAAAGGACAAAGCTGGAGATATTGTAATACCTGATTCCACGATATACTATAGAGCAATACATATTAGAACAGCTTGGTATTGGCATAAAAAGATACACAAACCAATGGAACATAAAAGAGAGCCTATATCAAACTGATTCTTGACCAAATTGCTCAATATATATATATATATATATATATATATATATATATATATATATATATATATATATTGGAGAAAGGACATGCTCTTTAATAAATAGAACTGGAAAAATCAGATATTCATCTATAGAATATTGAAATATGACCCCTATATTTGACTTTGTGTAAAAATCACTCAGCACGGAGCAAAGTCATCAATGTAAGATCTGAAACTATGAAACTATTAAAAAAACACAGGAAAAGCACTTCGAGACATTATTATAGGCAACGATTTTTATGGATAAGACCCCAAAACACAGGGACAAAGTACAGAAAGACAGATGGGATTTCAGCAAGTGAAGAAGCTTCTGTTTAGCAAAGGAAACAATTAACAGAGTGAAGAGACAGCCTACAAAGTGGGAGAAGATATTCTGACCTAGAAAATCAAGAGTAACTATGTATAGCACTGAAAGCCCTTTATATCAGGTGTGACTTCTGTGTCCCATACCATCTCTTCTTTATCAGCCCCTTCTCTCCACTCCCAATGATGCATTTTGCATTCATACATTTTGTTATGTGTAGTACTAGAAATTGAACCCAGGACCATTCTACCCCTGAACTATATTACCCAGCCTTTTAAATTTATTGTGAAATTGGGTATTGCTAAATGACTGAGGCTTGCCTCGAACCTGTGATCCTCCTTTATCAGCCTCCCAAGTACTGGAATTACAGGTATGTGACACCAGGCTTACCTCTACTTACTTTTTTAAAAATTGGTACTAAAGTAAAGAAGAATAGCGTGTGAGTTTTGGGCCTACTGGGGCAAGTCTTGGCAGCACTAGGGCTGAGAACTGTTCCTTTGGATTGTAAACTCCTTGATGGCAGAGTTGTCATCACCAGTGCCCATGCAGAACTCTTTCTTTTTCCCTGTGCAAGTATTTTATTCCTTACCTATAGTATTAAGGATTGAACCCAAGGGCATTCTAACTCTGAGCTACACCAAAGAGCTGTTTTATTTTTTACTTAGAAACAGGTTCTCACTCTGTTGCTGAGGGCCTGGCTATGTAACTGAGGCTGTCCTCAAACCTGAGAGCCTCCTGTATCAGTCTCCCAAAGTACTGGGATTATAGGCGTGTACCACCATGCCTGGCTGACACATATGCTTTCTTAAGTCTCTCTGTCTTTGCTATCTCTATCTGAAATGCTACACTAGTTTGTTAAATTAATAAACATATTAAGGCTTTCTTTGTAGGCTTATTTAGTTTTTAATGCTCTATTTTTCCAACTAGCTGAAAAATTATTCAGTGGCAAGACCACTTACTAAGATCCTGGCACATTTTTTTTTTTGTTAAAAAAAATATCAGTAAGAGTCCAGAGGATTGTGGTTTGTGGACAGCCTCAGATACTTAGTGAGACCCCTTGCAACTCAATAAGACCCTGTGTCAAAAATAAAGAATAAAAAATTAGGGCTGGGGGTGTCACTCAGAGGAGAAATGCCCCTGGCTTCCATCCCCATACTGGAAAAAAATCAATAAATTTTTGTTATAGCTAAGTATGGTGGTACATGTTTGTAATCACAGTACTAGGGAGGCTGAGAGAGGAGGATCACAGGTTTGAAGTCAGCCTTAGCCAATCATCTAGACTCTTGGCAATTTAGTGGGAGCTTGGAGGTAGAATGCCCCTAGGTTCAATTCCCAGTACCACAAAACCAAGAAACAAACAAAAAATGTGTTATATCCACAAGTGAATGATATGTATTTACTTTGCAATAGTGTAAAGTCAAATGACATAAATACGAAACTGAAATGGATATTCCATACAAAGGAATTGCAGAGGTTGGATTTATTAGTTGTTCTGAAGGGAAAGGTAGTTTTGGGAAAGACTTCACTGAGTTGGTGGAATATCAAGGCTGAGTTTATGACTGAAGGCTAGAGATTTTATCTACAGAACAGGACTAAAAGGACTGGATTCTCTCTCTCTCTCTCTCTCTCTCTCTCTCTCTCTCTCTCTCTCTCTCTCTCACACACACAACAGCATGTTACAAGTGAGTAAGCATGTTTTTCTTTATCTTCTCAGCTGTTATTGCTTCTAACTCTCTACCCCTGGTTCTTGTTCAAGAATTCAGTTTTACCTTAATCAGTAGTTTTGCCTCTTGTTTTCTTTAATCCAACTAGTTTTCAACCACTAGTGTTCCTTACAGCAAAATTCTCTCATCAGCTCTTTATAATTCTCTTGGAATTTGTGCTCAGTATAAAAGGGAGTTGGCTTTTGGAAGCATCCCAGAACCTTTGACCTATGATTTATAACATTTACTTAATGACACAAAAGAAAACAAACAAAAGAACATTTTTTAACATCCCCAGAGACTTTCCCCATTAACATCTAATTTTAGGCTGGTTCAGTTCCTGCTATTGGAAGCTGGAAGTTCACACAGTGTTTTCATATTTACTGGAGGAGGCAATGAGAACATATGGGACCAAAGTTCTGTTTTTTATATTCTCCATCTTAACCTTTCCCTTTAAAATTTAATCAGTATGAGAGGAAACAAACACTTTTTGTCTCCGTTGTACAATGGGAGTGATATCCTCCTCCATTTCCCCAATGATAGCCAGGCTCCAGATGGCTGCTGTGTCCTGCGCAATTCGAATCAGGCTGACTCCCAAGAACAACTCGACAAATATTTTTTTCCAAGCAGGGACAACTGCTTCTAAGATGGGACCATTGGGCCAGATTCTACTCTGAGACTGTTCATTGGAATCACAAGTCAACCTTGGAGTAAAATAGCTTGCGTCGAAGAGCATTTTGATATTTCATCCTGCAATATAACCCAGGAGAAAAAAATAATTATGAACTTAATGGAACATAATGTCACTATCAAAATCTGGGATGCATGCCTCATAATTTTTTTAAAAAATGATTAAGAAAAAAATTCGAAAGAAAATAAATAGAAAGAATGACTGAAAAACCACTATGTGTTTCGAAGCATTTTACTTCTTCACATAAAACAACAAAAAAGTACTCGTGGAAATAGATTTGAAGAATTTTTCAAAATCATTTTTGTTGTACAATATGATTATACATTGTAGTGAGATTAAAAATTATATGCTCATTTATGCACATAGCATCTCTTGGTACGGTTCTCACCTAATCCTATCCCACTATACCCCTCCTCCCTCCCCGTGCATGCTAGTAAGGTTGTTAGTGATATATTCACATATTGACATGGTATTATTTGGTCTATTTTCTTCCTCAAGCCTTTTTTCCACATCCCCTCCTGCTTTCCTCAATCCCCTTTCACTATTCCACTGGTCTCGTTTCTTATTATCATGAAGTTTCTTAAAAAATAAAAACCAAAAATTATTGAATAGCAATTTTTTATTCTGATTATGTATGAAATGGAATTTTCTAGATGGATATTTGAATACTGTTCACAATTCCCAGTTCTACAGTTTATTGACACTTGAATTAAAAACAGAAATTCTCATTCTTTAACCCTGGGGAGGGAAATATAAATCATAAATCTAAGGAAAGGAAACTGTTTCAGTGCTTCTACTATTTTGATGAATAATTGAATCGCTCACTCCCTTCAAGAAACACTTGACAAACTTATATCCATTCCTAGTTCAAAAAGAGTCTTAAGGCAGATATAATTATTAGTTTCCATAAATACTTGTTGACATACTTTCTCTTCAAATCCTTTTTCATCGGTGACTACATTTGTTTTTCAGATGGTTTTAGCAATTAGATGACCACATCATTTAAGAAACCTTTTTTTTTTTTTTTTTTTTTTTTTTTTTGCTAGGTGTAGAGGCACATGCCTATAAATCTCAGGACTTGAGAGGTTGAGACAGGAGGATCATGGACTTGAGACCAGGCTCAGCAACCTAGAGAGATTCTCAGAAACCTACAGAGATCCTGTTTCAAAATAAACAAACAAAAAATATATATAAAGTACTAAGGACTTGGGGTGTAGCTAAGAAGTAGAATACTGGATTTAATCTGCAGTACTACGATGATGATGAAGATGAAGATGAAGAAGACAAAGAAAAAGAAAAAATCTTTTTCCCCGTTGTGTAAATAAAATGCATGGGCAAGATTTTCAGTGGTAATTGTTCTTGTTTCTTGAGCTCCACTTGTATATGAGGGACTGTGGTAAGAAGACTGCAGCACAGTCTGTTCTTCAACTCGAGTTTTCTCATCTATAAAGAGGGATAATAATGCTATCCACCTCCTTGCTTTGCTGAATGAAATGAATAGTCAGTGAGTGCAAGCACTTTGAACAGTACTTGATATATAGTAACTTCTGCATGCACTAATACTTAATATAATATTGAATATGATATATTGATATATTTCTTATTACAATTATCCCATTGGTAATTTTTTTTTTTTTGGTGGTGCTGAGGATGGAACCCTTCTAATTCCAGGCTACACTCCCAGACCTATTTTATATTTTTATTTGGAAACAGGGTCTCTTAAGCCAGAGAGGCTGGCTTCGAACCTGTGCGATCCTCCTGTCTCCACCTCCCAAGCACAGGGATTAAAAGCGTGCACCACCACGCCCAGCCCCCATTGGTAATTTTAAACATTTAAGTATTGAGGTAATTAAAGCTGCAGACTTTAAATAACATACTCAGCCGGGTGTGGTGGCGCACGCTTGTAATCCCCGCGCTTGGGAGGCTGAGACAGGAGGAGCGCTTGGGAGGCTGAGACAGGAGGATCGCACAGGTTCAAAGCCAGCCTCAGCTACTTAGTGAGGCTCTCAGCAACTTAGTAAGACCCTGTTTCCAAATAAAATATAAAAAAGGTCTGGGAGTATAGCCCGGAGGTAGAAAGCCTCTGAGTTCCACCCCAAGTACCACCAAAAATAAATAAATAAATAAATAAAATATCATACTCATCAGAGCTGGGAGTGGTGGTGCACGCTTGTAATCCCAGGAGGCTGAGACCGAAGGATCATGGTTCACGGACAGCCTCAGCTACTTAGGCCCTCTGCAACTCAGTGAGATCTGGTTTCAAAATAAAGAATAAAAGAAAAAAAAAATAGGGCAGGGGTGTAGCTCCGAGGTCAAATGCCTCTCTGGGTTCCATCCCCAGACCTGAAAAATAAATAAATAAATTAATTAATTAATAACATACTCAATTTCACAAAATAAGTAGAGAAGCCATAATTGAAATTCCCATCTCTCTAATTCTGAAGACCTTCATACTCTCTTTGGTGTTGCTCACACCCACCCCATATATTGTCTCCCAGCCAACACTGCACAGATGTGAAGAAGGCGTGTGCCTGACATATGTGCTCGGTTCTGTAGATCCTGCTTGCAGAAGCACTTGCCTGGGCTATGGTCTACACATTCCACTTTGCGTTGACCAGGTGCTACTCATCTTTTCCCAGTCCAGTTTTGCTTTAGGTTTCTTGTTTTTCCTCTCTCTCACTCCCCTCTTCCCCCTTTTCTGTCTACTCTGTTGTGATGGAAACTAATAACTTTCTTCCACAGCTCCTTGGTAGTCAGCAGGCACGGCATAACACAGCACCTGCTTCATTTATTTAGCTTTATTAGTTTCCAAACCTGTTCTTAATTTCAGTTGGCAATGTTAAGGATAGTGGGAATACTTCAATCTTCATAGAAGAAGAAGATGGGCTTCCTTTCAGCTACTGTGTGAATTTACATGGAAATGAGACACCATGCATCTTTAGAGAATGGGAGCTCAGGACAATACTTGATTACTTCTGAGGAGGGCTAACCAAGAAACTAGTTCTTTTTTTGTGGTACTAAATATTGAAACCAGGGACAATCTACCTCCAAGCTACACACCTAGCCCTTGATTTATTTATTTATTTATTTATTTATTTATTTATTTTTGAGACTGGGTGTGGTGGTGGACTCTTTGGAAAGAGGGTCTTACTAGGTTGCTTAAAGTCTCCCTCATTTGCTGAGGCTGTCCTCAAACCTGTGATCCTCCTGTGTCAGTCTCCCAAGTACTAGAATTATAGGTATACACTAACATACATGCCCAAGTTTATTTCATTTTTAATGCATCACCTGAACTCTACAAGAGTAAAAGTAGGCACAGGGAAGCGATTTGTAGACAATAATCCACAAAATGGAAAATGTTGAGAAAAACTGCTTTGGGTGTTGATTTTCATCCTTGATGGTATTGACACATCTCTCTACCTAGGTGCAGAGGCCTTTCTACCTCTTTAATTAACAATTTTTAAGCAAGTAATTACTGAGATACAAATCAAGAGGAAAAGTCACCCCGCTACTTCCTGCCTTTCAATTAGGAATATAGGCAGAACCTTCTTCCTCTTCCTGTTCTTTCAGCAATAACCTCAATCCTACTGGCCCAGAGATAACCTTTCTTGATATAGCAAGAACCTTTCTTGATAAAGCAATAGTAGTTTCTCATGAAGAAACCCAAATTGCTATAGAAATAAGGGCTACTTATATTGATATTTCTCAATTTGCTACTCTAGATCTGTGGGGTGTGTGTGTGTGTGTGTGTGTGTGTGTTACTAGAAATTGAACCCAGGAAAATTACATCTCCAAGTTATACCCCTGGATAATTTTAATTTTAATTTTTGTTTATTTATTTATTTACTTATTTATGAGGTACTGGGGTTGGAACCCAGAGTCATTCTACCCCCGAGCTACACCTTCAGCCCTATTTTTAAATTCCTTATTCTGAAACAGGGTCTCATTGAGTTGCAAAGGGTCTCACTAAGTAGCTGAGGCTGTCCTCGAACCATGATCCTTCTGTCTCATCCTCCCAAATGCTGAAATTACAAGTATGTGCCACCATGCCTGGCTATTTTTTTTATTTTTGAAATAGGATCTCACTACACTACTGAAGAGTCTCACTACATTTCTAAGACTGTCCTCAAACCTGCTATACTTCGGTCTCAGCTTCCCAAGAACTGGAATTACAGACATGTACCACCACACCTGGAAGTTTACTACTCTAAAATGATTACTGTGAACAGTTCAATGCTTAATGTGCTAAATAATCTACTAAGACATGTAGGTTATATTTATAATATATAAGATAGTTAGCAATAAATACAGTTGTACTATCTAGTAAACTGGTTTTCTCGCTTTAAATAATGCTGGGCTAAGCTGTGGGATTCAGGGATAAATGAGCACTAGTTTCAGTCAGCTGAAAACTCAGACTCATGGCTCAATAGACACTTTTTGTATGTGAACAAAATGTCTTATAGGAAATGATGCTAACTGCCAAAATTTTTTCAATTCCCTAGAAAATTGTTAATGATTCACTGCATATTTTTATTTTATTTTCCAAATTTTTTCACTAGTTTCAAATGTTACAAAATATTTCCTTATGGTGGTTGAATTTTGCTTTGCTGTTATTTATTAATATTTTATCTCTCTGTTTCCACTAGTTCTTTATGATCCCAATTTCATACACAGACAACATGTACTTCTTTTTTTTTTTTTTGGTGGTGGGGATGGAACTCTTCTACCTCCAGGCTACACTCCCAGACCTATATTATATTTTATTTGGAAACCGCCTCTCAAGCCAGTGAGGTTGGCTTCGAACCTGCAGGATCCGATCCTCCTGTCTCCGCCTCCCAAGCGTGGGGATTACAAGCGTGCACCACCACGCCCTGCAACATGCACTTCTTTTTAATTCAAATACATTGCAAGTTACTAGGGTATTGTAGAGCTTTCTGGTGTTGTTTATATTGTATACATGGATGTGTGAGACATACACTAAATTCACATGTTACTTCCAGTGTAGTCAGTAGAAATCAGTACATAAGAACAATATAATAAAAGCAAAAGAGTAGGAAGTAGTATATGAGCTGAATTATATTTGTTATGTGAAAAAAGGAAGGAGGAAGAAGAGAAGCAAAAGAAAGAGGAGAAGAAGACTTCTAGAGTAGAATGTTATTTTATCCTGGAAAAACAAATTAGATTTCTTAAAAAAAAAAAAAAAAAGAAAAGAAATAAACATTTAAACCGGGTGTGGTGGCACATGCTTGTAATCCCAGCATTTGGGAGGCTGAGACAGGAGGATAGCAGTTTGCAAACAGTCTCAGCTACTACTTAATGAGGCCCTCTGCAACTTAGTAAGACCTTGTTTCAAAATAAAGAGTAAAAAATAGGGCTGGGGGTGTAGCTCAGAGGTAGAATGCCCCTGAGTGCCATCCCCAGTACTGCAAAAAAAAAAAAAAAAAAAGACTTAAAAAATAGGGGTGGGGGCATAGCTCAGAGGTTCAATGCCCCTGGGTTCCATCCCTAATACCACACACACACACACACACACACACACACACACACACACACACACACACAAACACACACACACACTTTCTTTTTAATTAAAAGGAAATTTAAAAAGTACCCAGATAGGGAGTAGCACAGCTTGGCCTGTTACACTCCAGAATTCCCCCTCCCCTCTGCCCTTTGTCCTCATGTTAACCCATCTGAAGATTGTAAAGAGAAGTAAAGAATGTAAAGAGAAGTAAGACTAAGCCCTTAGCCTTAGAAATAGAGAAAATAAAAGCCTTTAGCCCACAAATATATAAAAGTGATGAAAAGCCCTAAGATTGCAGTGACTCTGCCTGGTGCATTTTAAAGCCCTAAAGATAGCAAGGGCCTTATGCCTTGCTCTTAGAGGTTACACACAGCTACACTGGCTGTAACCAGGGCTTCTATTTTCCTCCTGTTATTTGGGACCTGACCTTGGTAGGGGAAATATAAACTCCATGTGTGGCTTCAAAGCAACCATAGTTGATGGGCAACCAATACAGTCCAATTCAACAGAGGTAAAAACAAAGTAGATTATTGAACCCTGCACTCATAAGTGCATGGCCTGGAGACAAGGAGGCACTATCTGCCTAAGAAATGTTACTAGCCTGTTGTTTGAATAATGTTGATATAAATATGCCAATAAGAAAATGTGTATTTAAGGACCAGGGTCAGAAAGAGGGAAAAGCTGCATTTTTTAGCTCTCCAGCATGTATATTTCAGGCACTCTGCTCTTCTTTTCTTTTCTTTCTATTTCCTATTGACTTTGTAATAAAGATCTTTTTAAGCTGCAACTGAGCTATTACTTTTAATTTCTCATTCAAGGTATCTATTTGAATTGAAGAAAAGAGCTCACAGTATCACTACAGCCGTAACATTTATTATTTATTTATTTATTTTTCGGTACTGGGGATGAACCCAGGGGCATTCTACCTCTGAGCTGCACCCCCCAGCCCTATTTTTTATTCTTTAATCTCAGTACTTGGGAGGCTGAGATAAGAGGATCATAGGTTTGTAGCCAGCCTCAGCTAGTTAATAAGGCCCTTCACAACTTCGAGAAACTCTGTTTCAAAATAAAAAAAAATAGAGCTGAACATGGTGTTGCATGCTTGTAATCCCAGTACTTGGGAGGCTGAACAGGAGGATCGCATAGGTTCGAAGCCAGTCTCTGCTACTTAGTGAGGCCTTCAGCAACTTAGTGAGACCCTGTTTCCAAATAAAATAGAAAATAGGTCTGGAAGTATAGCCTAAAAATAGAAAACCTCTGGGTTCCATCAGCAGCACCATAAAAAGATAAATAAGAAATAAATATAAATAAATAAATACGGCTGGGCATGTAGCTTGGAGGTAGAATGCCCCTGGGTTCAAATCCCAGTACTGCAAAAGAAAAAGAAAAAAATGGGATATAACTCAGTGGTAAAGAACTTGCTTGATGCAGGTGAGGTAATGGGTTCAAGTCCTAGGACTAACTGCAAAAAATAAAATGTATATATACACACATATACATATATGGACTGTTCTCTTTACCAGGCATGGTGGCCCATGCTTGTAATCCCAGTACTTGGGAGGCTGATACAGGAGGATTGAAGATTTGTGATCAGCCTCAGCTACTTAGTGAGACCCTCCACAATTTAGTGAGACCCTGTTTCCAAATGAAGAATAAAAAACAGGGTTGGGGGTATAAGTCAGAGTTAGAAAGTTTCTGGGTTCAATCCCCAGTACCTCAAAATAAATAAAAATAAATAAATAAATAAACAATTTGAAATTATAACAAAACCTATATACCTAATTCTTTATGTTTGACTATTATGAACATTTTGCCATAAAACCTTTGAAGATTAGATTTTGATGGTTGAAAATATGTAGTGGACATTACAGTTAAATAAATTTTATTTATTTATGAAAATATGTGGTAGACATTAGTTAAATAAATTTTATTTATTTATTTATGAAAATATGTGGTAGACATTACAGTTAAATAAATTTTATTTATTTATTTTTATTATTTTTATTTATCCATTCATTCATTTTGGCACTGGGGGTTGAACCCAGAGCCATTCTAACTCTGATACAGGTTCAGACATTTTTTTCTTTTTTCTTTTGAAACAGAGTCTCATTACTTTCCTGAGAGTCTCCTTAAATGGCTGAGGCTGGCCTTAAACCTATGATCTCAGCCACCTATCTCAGCCACCCAATAACTGAGATTATAGACATGCTCCACCACATCTGGCTAAAATAAATTTTATAATGAAAAGCACCAGGGTGAGGCCACTGAGGAATGTTAGGAAATAGGACATTTAGGAGGAAGAGAGACGAGAGGGAAATCACAGTTCTGACATAGCCTGTATCTGGATCATATGAACACCAGGATCAAGAACACATGCATACAGGGGTGATGGACAGATGGATATGACATCTTTTGTGTAGAGCACTGTGCTGTAGCCCCTCATCTGCCTTAATTCATGAGAGAAGTTCTCGACATTTTCTGTTAGTGACAGGTCTTTGCCATTAGAGTCTCTCTTTGGAAGGACTTTCTGGCACAAGAGGATGACTGGTATTTAGAAAAAATGAGAGCCTGAAAGTCCATCGGGGCAGGGGGGGAGTTTAAGAGGTGCCTAAGCACTGACATGAAAGCCCAGAACAAGGCATGGGGAAGGACAGGGCGTTTGTTTCCTTAGGTTAGCTTTTAAGATATGGCAACTGACTTTCTGATCATGAGTGGGAAAGAAAGAGGCAAAACTGAATACCTAAATTATTTCTTGTGGTGTTTAGAGCAATCAAAGCCAAATACCATTGCCCTATTTTATAAAAAGAAAAAAAAAACTGAGTACGAAATAGGCTAGAAAACTTTAAATCTTTAAAACCATTGCAAATAGAAGGTGACATTGCAAATTCAATCCTGTTTGATTCTATAATCTCTCATTTTCCTATTTTACTCCTCTAAATTCTCTTTACAGTAGGCGACTTTGAGTGTTAGTGAAGGACAAAAGTATGTTTCAGGATGACAAGAGGAAAAACTATCCATGGAGAAAGATTGATTTTGGATTGGAAATTGGCACAGGAACTCTGACAAAAAGCCACTTTCCTCTTGTTCCATAGCAAATTACCTTCCACTTTTAAGCTGGCACCTGGCTGTCTAGAATAAAGGATGCACATACTATTTCTCTTGCAGACAGGTGGGACTTGGAGCAAAACTTTAGCCTGTGGGAAGTAGGTAAAATATTAAATGCATCATCCAGGAGCATGGGTAGGCTCTTCTTCCACCTTCAGCCTGGCCCAGGGGAAGCAAAGCTTCAGTAGGAATCCTAGATCTGGAGACTGAAAGCCTAAGCCAAGAACAATAGCACAGAGGCATCTGAATCACTCCCAGTGTGGGCGAGAAAGAGAATACACTTGTTTAAAACATGCTTGCATTAGAATTTCTGCCAAGTGAAGTGGAATAGCCATTCAGACACAAATATGCTGATTTTGATTTCTCTTATGCTACTTCCAACAGCTGATATTTTTTCCTGTTGTATAAAGTAAATACCTTTTGTGTATGAATGTCTGCACTTTTATTTACATTTTCTTCTTTATTATTATAATCTTAGATATATGAATTAGTACTTTTAACCATATGGTTATTGTTAGTAGTCCTTTATTTTGTGAAAGTATTTTATGTGGCTGGAAAGAATGAAAGAGTTAAATAAAATTGAAATTTGTATCTCACCTATGCACACATTAGCTGTATAGCCATGAAAAATTCTCTGATCTCTCTGAAAGTCAGCTTTTTCATCTACAAAATAATGATAATTTTTGGTATTAAAAATTGAGCCTAAATATGCTAACATTTAGAAAATGCTAAATAAATGTTTTTTCTTGAATTCATATAAATGTTTGATGCACAAAAATGATACTTAAAAGGTGAATTCCAATTTTACAAATGAAATTGCCAAAATAAATGTAGTTTAAGTATCAAACAAAGGCCATATTGTGAAAACTCTGGTCAATAGAGGCTGAGACCATAATTCAAACATGTATTATACACACACACACACACACATATATATATATATATATTTACTGGCATATCTATATATACTATATATAGAGTTATATATACACATACTAAGCATATGCTATAATTTAATGGCTTATGCACTTTTTTTGGTACGGGAAATTGAACCCAAATCTACCTCTGAGCTATACCTTTAGCACTTCTTTTTTTTTTTTTTTAATGTACTTTTTTGGTACTGGGAATGGACCCCAGAAGCATTCTATCTCTGAACTATACCTCCAGCACTTCTTATTTTTTAAAGTTTTGAACGAGGCTCTGGTTCGGTTTCTGAGGTTCTTGTTAAGTTACTGAGGCTGGCCTGGAACCTACAATCCTCCTGTCTTAGTTTCTCAAGTACTGGGATCTCAGGTGCTCACTACTGCACCTAATTTTAGGTACATTTTGATTTGGATTTTTCACTGAAATGCTTCCACAGAGAACTTAATTCCTGGATGAACAAAGACTTGAGTCTGCATGTAAATCCCTCAAAATTTACAGAGTAATGCCCACCATGGTGGTGCAGGCTTGTAATCCCCGCGCTTAGGAGGCTGAGACAGGAGGATTGCGCAGGTTCGAAGCCAGCCTCGCTGGCTTAGGAGACCCTGCTTCCAAATAAAATATAAAAATAGGTCTGGGAGTGTAGCCTGGAGGTAGAAGGCTTCCATCCCCAGTACCACCAAAAAAAAATTTTTTTTACAGAGTACTTACAAATACAGAAGTAACACAAACATTTGATTTTCATAACATATATTTATGATATGATATCACACTAAAGTATCACTTGAGGGCTGTGTATTGTCAGTGGTAGAGTAATTTCCCAGCATGCACAAGTCTAAGCCAAAGAGCATAATGCTATAATTGTTAAGTTATTACCATCCTATGAATAATACCCATAAATGAATAATATAATAACTGGGAAATCTTAAATAAAAAAAGAACATCTGATACTAGTAATGAGCTTTATGTGTAACATCTTTCATGGTGAAGACATAACCATGTTTGATCTCTATGAAAATTAAAGAAATTTTAGGAACATTGTATTCCTTTAGAAATGGCTGTTAGGCAGTTTTCCTTTAGAATAGGTTGTTAAGCATTTATCTTACCCTAATGGGTGTTTCATTCGCTATGAAATACTTCCTTAAATAGTTAACAAATATAAAATATACAACCAATCACCAAATAATACTTTTTTTTTGGTGGCACTGGGGATACACTCCCAGACATATTTTATATTTTATTTGGAAACAGGGTCTCCTAAGCCAGTGAGGCTGGCTTCAAACCTGCAAGATCCTTCTGTCTCTGCCTCCCAAGCATGGGGATTACAAGTGTGCACCACCATGCCCGGCCACCAAAGAATAATGTTTTACTCCAAGTAGTAGAATAATTTTCACATGTTGGAAGGAAAGTTAACAAGCAAAAGAATGAAAGAAAGTGTATTATATGAAATACTCCCCTCCATGCTAGGAATTATGGATTAGATCTATTTTGGATGCATTTGTGAAATGCAGATAAAGATAGGCATTGCTCTTAGCTACTTTGATTACTGGAGTGTGTTTTTTGAATGTGGCTCTGAATACTTCTTCCTGAAGTAGGCAGCATTCAAGATTTTATCTAGGTTACACAATTGTTATAACATAAAGAGGCATTCACTTGAGTAAGGGCTACCTCAAACTATGTATAAAGTGATGAAAGAGATTAAGACCACTGCATTCTGTTGCATTCTGTGGTTCAGTATACACCTGAAATAGTAGTATGCCATTTGTCCCAGGTTACATGCATTGCTGGCATATTGGATGCAGGAAATCTGAACTAAGCAGAAAATACTAAAATGCTAATTTTGTAACTAACCTCAAACTCCTGTATCTACAGTTTGTGTGAATTCTTAGTATCCTTTAGCAAATGAAAAGTAGTAGTACTTGTAAGAAAATGTGAACATAGAGATATTTTTATATGTAAGTATCATTCTGTTACTCTAAAATAGAATGTAGACTCCCTTGGGTAAAGACAAGTCCTAGCTTATTTATTCCTAGACTTGCTGCAGAATTAATGCATAGAATGTAACCAACAATTGTTCATTAAATGAATGAGAGTACATATGTGAATGTAAATAACCACCCTATATTATGATAAAAATTTTCTTTTCAGTTATATATTTTGGCTAGAAATGAATTTGATGTATATATCCATATACACAAACACAAAGTCATGAATAAGATGCATACATGTTCCTGTGTACACATACATGCACGCTAATGGGGAAGATCATAGTGATGTCAAGTAATTTTCACATATTAAACACTTTGTAGATTCTGTGTTCAATACTAGGCACTGTGCAACTTGTGTTTAATAATCATATAGTTCCATAAATTGGAAAGTTTTAACAAATTGTATCATCAGGAAAATGAATTGAATAGGATGTCACATAGTGGTAGTACAAATTTGAAAGTGTTTGATTTCATAGACTACACTCTTAGCCAATGTATATGTATTTATAAAGATGCCTAAAAGACCAAAAGAACCATTTTATTTTTACTGCCTTTTCACATTTGAAAAAAATATATTTAAAATTTTATACTTTTGTACACAGTGACAAATATATGAAAAGAATAATTTCTTTAGAAATAAAAATTTTTAAAAAAATTATATATTTTTTATTCTCAGTCATAGCATTTTCTTTTGTTTATAGTAAACTCTAAGAGTCATAAAGCAAACCAATGAAAAAGGTTACCTAGGAATGTGTTCAGGTTAAATTACATTAGTTGCTACCTTTATATTTTTTATTATTTATTTATTTATTTACTTATTTATTTATTTTGGTACTGGGGTTGGACTCCAGGGGCATTCTATGTCTGAGCTATACCCCCAGCCCTAATTCTTATTCTTTATTTTGAAACAGGGTCTCACTGATTTGCAAAGGGCATCACTAAGTAGCTGAGGCTGTTTGCAAACCACAATCCTCCTGTCTCAGCCTCCAAAATGCTGGGATTACAAGCGTGCACCACCATGCCCGGCTACTTGCTACCCTTTTAAATAAGATAAGGATCTGCCCGGAGTGGTGGTGCAGGCTTGTAATCCCTGCGCTTGGGAGGCGGAGACAGGAGGATCACACAGGTTCAAAGCCAGCCTCTCTGGCTTAAGAGACCCTGTTTTAAAAAAAAAAAAAAATTATATATGTGTGTGTGTGTGTGTGTGTGTGTGTGTGTGTTTGGGAGTGTAGCCCATAGGTAGAAGGGTTCCATCCCCAGTACCACCAAAAATAAATAATAAATAAATTAATAAATAAATAAATAAGGGATCTTATTTTTATTGACAGTATATTACCTACCACTAAATTAGCACAAAATAGAATATTATATAGCACATAAATGTTTAATTATATCAAGCATAAACTTAATTTTATTCTCATTTTTTCTATTGGTTTGGAGTCATATACATGACTTCTGAGTAAGTCTCTGGTCTGTGACACTCTTAGCAGTTTTCTCAGGTCCTGGCCTGGACGTCCTCTGGAGTTCCCCCCCTCCCTCCTTCCCTCCCTCCCTCCCTCCCTCCCTCCCTCCCTCCCGTACTCTCTTCTAAACCAGCGCAGTCTAGGCGCTTGACAAATGAGTTCAACACTCTTCTCAAGTGCATACACTACTTCCAAGATCCAAATAGGCCTACTAAATTCTGTATGTCTTTCTTAAAGGTATCAAGTGTGAGGTCTTTACCTTAAAGGGGATATCCTATAAATCAACTGGACTCATAAGATCCTCTATGATGAGCTGGCTCATAAACCTCTGCAGACTTATCTTCCACTTCCAGCTAAAATACTTCTGTAAAGAAAAAACTAATTATTTCTATTAAACAGAAACTGAAATATGCCTCCCAAACACTTTACTTCTGACATCAGTTGTGTGGAATTTTCCTACACCAAGAAACTCTCTAATTTTTTATATACGTTGACTGAGTATGCCACAATTTATCTCAATTCTGACACTGTCTATCTGGAGATAGCATCAGACCACAGCATAAAGGCTCTCAGTCCCACAAGACTGCCTCAACTTCCAACACCAGTCCCAAGTCCAGGATGTTACCTGTTGCCTGGCTATACATTGGAGGTTCCCATGACACCCATGGACCCCATTATTTTCTAGAATGGCTAAGAGGACTAAAGAAACAGTTTGTTTACTATATTACTTATTTATTGTGTAGGAGACATTAAAGGATATAAATAAACAGCTTGGTGAAGAGATATATACAATGAGGTCTGGAAGGATTCCAAGCACAGAAGGTTCTGTGCACATAGAGTTTTGGGGTGTACTACTTTCCTGGAATGTGGATGCATTCCTGTTTATCAGCCTGGAAGATCACCAAACTCATTCCTTAATTATTTTTATGGAGGCTACATTACATGGGTGTAATAAACAACTGGCTACTGGTGATGAAGTCAGCCTCCCCTGGCAACTAGCACCTTCCTGTGGTTATCTAGGGGTTTTCCTGAGTCATCCCATGAACATAAACTCAGGTGTGATTAGAAGGAGCTTGTTACAAATAACAGAAAATCCTCTTTCAGCATTATCATTCTTATCACTTAGGAAATTCCTACAGTTTTAAGAGCTCTGTGCCAGAACTGGGACAGAGATCAACTGTGTAATTATTATTATAAATCACAATATCACAGTGTCTAACTAGGCATCCAGAATACTTGGGCTTTATAATTTCTTGTGCCTATTTGCATAATGTTATAGTCTCTCTTTCTCTAGAATCACTGTGACATTATACACAATATGAAGATAATCAAGTATCCTGTACACTGTACTAAAACAGAGACAAAGAGTTAGGAATTTAACAGAGATCTAGACATGACTCATGTAAATTCAAACTGATTCCTTTTATGTCTAGTGATTGGAAAAAATATGCTTTCTAAGTTGATAGGTATATGCTAAGTGCCAGATGTTATAGGATGTGTTCAAATAAAACATCACATCCACACTTATCTTTGCAACTGGGATCACTTGGTTAAATCTATGGTACACCATTGCCATCCACAGAGTTTTGACAATAGCCATTCAAGAGAATTTAATGGGAATATCATGATAACCACCACGCATAATATTCTTAAATCTTTGAGGATATAATTTCTACCCAGAATCTGGTTTTGCTTCTGAAATTCCAGAAATGAAGAATTAAAGGAATTTTTTTCTTTTGAACATTAATGGCTCTTACTATTGTAGGTCAAGGAACAAATATAATGGGTTTTCCAGCTGAAAATGTATGCATCCCAATTCAACACTTAGTGATCAAGACAATAATGACAGCGTGGGTCTTTGGACTTGAGCCTAGAATCTTTCTAATGCCCAGTTTGTTACTTCTTCATCACTGTAACAAATGCTGGGGAAAACAGCTCAAAGAATATAAGATTAGTTTTGGCTCATGTTTTAGAGGTTCCAGTCCATGGCTGGCTCTGGGTCTGGGTGGAGGCAGCACATCATGGCAGGTGGGTATGGTAGAGGAAAGTTGCTCAGCTCATGGCAGCCAGAAAGCAAAGAAAGGAGTGTGGGAGAGAGGAAGGGACCTGGAGCAAGATAGTCTCAAGGGGAAACCTTTAAGGACCTACTTCTGGAATTGGGTCCTACCTCTTGCAGTTTTCACCAGTGCTCAATAATACCAACAAAGTGTTAACCCACCCACAAGATCAGAATCCGCATGATCCAAGCTCTCCTAAAGCCACCTCTGCACATGGCTGCACTGGGGACCAGGTTTTCAACACATAGCCTTTGCAGGGCATTCCAAATCTGAGCCATGACACCTGTTCTATTGTAACTCTCACTCAACCAAGGAACCATGTTGGCTTGAGATCTCCAAGTAACAGTGCCAAATTATGTGGGTTTTTTTTTTTTTTTTTTTTTTTTTTTGTGTGTGTGTGTGTGGTACTGAGGGATGGAACTCGGGGGCTTTTCTACCTCTGGGCTACACTCCCAGCCCTATTTTATACTTTATTTGGAAACTGGGTCTCACTAAGTTCCTGAGAGCCTCACTAAGTAGCTGAGGCTGGCTTTGAACCTGTGTGATTCTCCTGTCTCAGCCTCCCAAGCACGGGGATTACAAGTGTGTGCCACCATGCCTGGCTCAAATTATGTTTTGACAATCTGTAAAGGTGTGAGTATTTTCCTTTCTGTCTGTAGATAGATAGATAGATAGAGATATACAGATTATATATATATATATATATATATATATATATATATATATATATATGTAATTGGCTTGAGATCCACTTGGAGAAAGATTAGTAGCCGGGCGTGGTGGCACACGCTTGTAATCCCCATGCTTGGGAGGCAGAGACAGGAGGATCGCGCTGGTTCGGAGCCAGCCCCGCTGGCTTAAGAGACCCTGTTTCCAATTTAAAATATAAAATAGGTCTGGGAGTGTAGCCCGGAGGTAGAAGGGCTTCCAGGAACCCCAGTACCAAAAAAAAAAAAAAAAAAAAAAAAGATTGGTAGAGGATTTTATTGTAGTTGCTTTGGTCTTGCAGGTCTCTCTCTCTCTTTCTCTCCCTCTCATAGACACACACACACAGTCACCACTGAGAAACATATTTTCAATCATGTCTGTACATCTAAGAGGAAGGAATTAAGATATACCTTTTGAAAGTTGGAGTAGCAAAGAAATGTACAGATTTTTAAACCATTTCAATGCCTGATTGTAGAAATATTTTGTTGAATGTACAGATTGTATTGTTTTGGAAAATAACCCCCATGTACTCTTTTATGTGTATTTTTCATCTGTCCTCATTTTTTGCTTTATTTCTCTTAGAATTTATGGGAACAACAAAACATTTTGAACTCTTGACCTTGATCATCTTTCACTTCTGTTTTGGATGGAGAACACATTTTTTTTTTTTTTTTTTTTGGTATAGTTAGGATGGACTGTTCCCAGAAGAATCGAATCATCAGATAGAAATAACACATTCTCAACAGAGATGCTCTGTCAGTATCTGTGATGTTTTTCATTTTGGGTTATTGAAGTTATTTGTAGTTTGGTTTGTTTAGCTTTGGTCAGTATCTCCACAGTATATCTAGCCTCCTAAACAAAATCATCAAGCAGAGGACCCAAATATCTATATACATTTTAAAATATGCAATAATTTTTGCTGTACTTGTGTGAAAACTGCTGGAATCAATCAATTTTTTTCTTTGCTTTAAGCCATCATTTTCAAAGTTCTGTTTAGTTAGATTTTTCTGATTCACTAATACTTTTGGAGTATACATTTAGATGGTAGCCTAAAAATAAATTTAATTTCAATTTAAGTAATTATTCTTCATATTATATAATTTTACTCTTTTTCTAGGACTCTGTGGTCTTCACACAGTAAGTTCATCAGTTCCTGGCATTGGTTACTTGAAATGTATTGACCTTGTTCAATTTTTTTTTTTTTTTTTGTGGTACTGGGGTTCCTGGAAGCCCTTCTACCTCCGGGCTCCACTCCCAGACCTATTTTTTATATTTTTGAAACAGGGTCTCTTACGCTAGCGCGGCTGGCTTCCAACCTGCGCGATCCTCCTGTCTCCGCCTCCCAAGCGCAGGGATTACAAGCGTGCGCCACCACGCCCGGCTGACCTTGTTCAATTTTTAAGTTTTAGTTCTTTAGGCCTGAGCTCTTTTTTTCTTTGCTTGTTTTTAAATAATACAGAGGGCTTTCATAGATGCATTTGAAGGTAAAAAAATATGAGTCTGTTGATATGTGGAGAATCATTTCATATTTTCTTGAATATATTTTTTAAATTTTGGGGTTTTTTTTGTTTTGTTTTGTTTTGTTGGTGGTGGTACTGGGTTTCCTGGAAGCCCTTCTACAGTCAGGCTACACTCCCAGACCTATTTTGTATACTTTTTTATTTGGAAACAGGGTCTCTTAAGACAGAGCGGCTGGCTTTGAGCCTGCATGATCCTCCTGTCTCCGCCTCTCAAGCGCGGGGATTACAAGCGTGCACCACCACACCTGGCTTATTTTTTAAAATTTACTTAGTCTTTTTGATCCTAGAGTGAAACTGTAAAGAAGAGCAAAACTTTTCAGGTGCTCTTTTAAGCTAAGCAGAATACATTGACATGACTTCTTTCACAACTTTCAGCATCCTAGGTTTTACTTAGTTTTTTTATTTGCTTGCTTGCTTAATTTTAAGTAATGTTTGTAAATGTTTAAAAAATAAGTTAGTAGCTGAGCGTGGTGGCACACACTTGTTCTCCCAGCATTCGGGAAGCTGAGACAGGAGGATCTCGGTTCGAGGACAGCCTCAGCTACTTAGTGAGGCCCTTTGCAACTCAGTGAGAACCTGTTTCAAAGTAAAGAATAAAAAAAAAAAAAAAAAAAAAAAAAAAAAAAAAAAAAAAGGCTCGGTGTGTAGCTCTGAGGTAGAATGCCCCTGGATTCCATTCCTGGTACTACAAAAAAAAAAGATAGTAAAATATAATAAAAATAAAAAGATAATATCAAGTCTCCTATAGGAAAAATACAATCTATATCTTATTTATGTCTTTTCCCAGTCGTACCCCCCTGACAGAATCTTTTTTAATTAGCTTTATTTCTTATTATAGTGCCCTTTACAATGATATATGCAGTTAGTATATGTGATAGCTAAGAGTGTAGAATATGGAACATCCCCCATTTGGTTCAAATCCAGCTTCACTGTTCATTAGCCTGACCACCTTCAACCTGGCCTTCGGAGGCACCGTTTATCACCTACAAAGTTCAGATTAAAGCTCCAACTTTAAACATTGTAGTATATTTAAATATTTTATGATAATATTTGACATGTAGAATAGGTTCTAGCTGTGTGTGTGTGTGTGTGTGTGTTACCAGGGATGGAACTTATGGGCCTTCTACCTTCATTCTAAACCCTCAGACCTATTTTATTTTATTTATTTTGAAACAGTATCTTGCTTAGTTGCTAAGTACCTCACTAAGTTGCCGAGGCTGGCTTCGAACCTGCAATCCTCCTATCTCAGCCTCCTAAGTACTGGGATTACAGGCATGCACCATCATGCTCAGCTTCTAGCTATTTTTAATACCTTAAGATTTCTAGCCAGTCATGGTTGCACACCCTTACTGCATGAGGACATTAGATCTTGGTTCTCATGTAGAACCCTCGTTGAAAAGGAAAGTAAAGAATCTGGTGGGATTCTCCTTTAAATCACACTATCTGCACACGGGCCCAGAGCACTACACTGATGGCGGATCCAAGACTGTGCCCTTGGGTTTTGAATCAGGTTCCACCGTCTTGGCAGCCTGCTCTCAAGAAGCCTGAATTGCATGTTCCCACTGCCCTTCTAAATGCCTTCAGTGGTAATCAGAGTCTTTTAACTGCCCAAGGTGCAGAGCCTGAGCCTGTGGTGACAAGCCCATGCTGTCTATGTCCACTCCCTCTGCATCCATGTGAGCGGCAGGTACCTGCTCATAATCTTCACTTAATTTCCATTCCTTTTGTAGGGTGCCCACATTTACTAGTGGGAGCATTGGACTTCTACCATCTTATAGTCTTAAGTGCCTTTTTTTTTTAGAATCTAGAAATCTTTACCATGATTCTCACCCTTAAAAATATGCCAGTTTTTCTCTATTTTTCTTCAGATCATTAGTATTGCTTCTGCAATAAACATTGGCTTTTCAAAAAGTCAGTGAGAGCCCATTGGCTTCAAGCAGCTTTTGTTTGTATCCTGTAAAAGTGAATATTTATAGCAAGGACATTAAAATGCTTTAGCACAGACTTGGAAGAGGGATGAAAAAAGATGTGGACATAAAATGAAATTAGTATCTCAGAAAGCTCTTGCCACAAAATTTGAAACTATGTATGGATAAGAAAAGAAGAGCATTTTTCTTATCTTTTGACTGAGGCAGGGACCCAGGCCAGGCATGGATCCAGCTTCTTGGGTCTGTGGGGACAGTGCAGAGAGTTTTAAGAGTGTCCCCTTACTTTACCATGCTTGGTGCCAGAGGGCAAATGTCAGAAAATCAGCCATGGTGGTTTACAAGGACAAGGTATTATAGTGTGTCTGAGTCTAAAGGTTAAATATAGTGCTTTTTTTTGAGTGTGTGTGGTACTGGGGATGGAACCCAGGGGCCATCTACCTCTAGGCTACACTCCCAGACCTATTTTATATTTTGTTTGGAAACAGGGTCTCACTAAGTTGCTGACAGCCTCACTCAGTAGCTGAGGCTGGCTTTGAACCTGTGTGATCCTCCTGTCTCAGCCTCCCAAGTGCTGGGATTACAAGCATGTACAACCATGCTCAGCTAATATAGTGCTTTTAAGAGAAGAATTTGAAGCTGGGCGTGGTGGTGCACGCTTATAATCCCAGCATTTGGGAGGCTAAGAGAGGAGGGTCACCGTTTGCAGACAGCCTCAGCTCTTTAGTGAGGCTCTCTGCAACTTAGTGAGACCCTGTTTCAAAATAAAGAATAAAAAAAAAATAGGGCAGGGGATGTAGCTCAGAGGTCAAATGCCTATGGGTTCCATCCCCAGATCTGCAAATAAGAGAGAGAGAGAAAGAGAGGGAGAGAGAGAGGGAGAGAGAGAGAGAGAGAGAGAGAGAGAGATGGAGAGGGAGAGAGAGAGAAGAATTTGAAATTTAGGAACCAAGTAAAACAAATGTCAGAATATTGACAGCAGGGTGTAATTAAGTGAATCAAGAAAATTCTAGCAATATGGGGCAATAGGTTAGATCATATGTACTTCCTGATTCACCCCATAGTCCTGCTAAAGACAGCAATCCTGGTTTTTCATTTTTATTATTAAAAAAGCCCCAAAAGAGGAATGTCTACTGTGCATTTGTGTCTTAATGACATAAAGTGAGAAGGGAAAGTGAGTCCATTTGTTTGGAATGTGAGCCTCTGTCTCCTACAGGTGCACCATGTGGTACTCCTTGAAATAAAAGCAAGTCCTACAACCAGCCTAGGATAAATGTGCAGAGGGAGTAACTACAATAGATATGCTCAGTGTTGATAAAATAATTTGAAAATAAGATAGTGAGTATTGTGTCAGTTATTTGTCTGTCTGTAGTAACAAAATGCATGAGATAACGGATAGAAAGGACAGGTTTATTTTGGCTGATAGTTTGGGTTTAGTTCTGGGTCACTCAGCTTCACTGTTTTGTGGCCTGTGGCAAGGCAAAACATCTTGGCAGGGATACTTGGTGGTAGTTGGGGAGCAAACTAAAAGGCCTGCATTGCACTGTCAACTTCAAGGGCATCGCCCCCATGACCCAACTTCCTTCTACCAGGTCCAGCCTCCTAAAAGTTCTATCACTTTCCCATAATGCCATAGGTAGGGGCCAAACCTTCAGAAGATGGGCTTTCAGGGACATTCAAAATCCAAACTATGGCAGGTATCAGTCACTTAAGTGTTAGTGGAATTTTAAATTCCAAAATGGCACACACCAAAGAGTAAGGAGATCTCACTAATATATCTGTCACCACAATGAAGGGTTGATTGACTCAGGATTGGCAGTGTTCTTGGCTTATATGACGAAAAGGAGTTCCAGTACACTTCCGTCAGACACAGATTTACTTAGAAATGTAGAAAATACAAATTCAAAGTGAATATGGCCCACCCCAAGAGTGGGAGAGGTCCTTTGGGAGTACAGGGCTCTTGCTTCATAGGCAGCTTTTGGGAGGAGTGGATAGGAGGGAGTATGTGAGTCTGACCTCAGTCCTTAGTCACAGGTGACATAGGGCGTGGCCTAATCTTCAAGTTCCTGACCTTCCCTTCATATCAGTAGGTATCCATTTGTGTACACTGCTCAGGAACAGCCAACAGCACCAAGCCCAAGGAGGTTACCCTTTTGTGTGATCTCTGTTGTCTGATCAAGAGACATCTCCCTAAGTACCATCAACATAAAGTTTTGGGTGTAACAGGCCTCCTCAGAGATTCCATATTAAAGTTGCACTTTCCTTGTTCTCCCTATGGTTCCTTTCTACCTGTTGGTTTTACCTACCTCAGGTATCAGTTTCTATGTTGTTCTTTAGTGTGGGTTTAACATTGCACCCTGTTACTAACTGCCACAAGAAACAGTCCTGAGGACTTTGAGTAGCATACATTGGATTAAGTCTATATTCTAGGTGAGGTGGTATTTGTAAGCACCTTCTGGTCTGGTACAAACATATAATCACTATTTTTATTTGGGCACAAGAATATATTGGGGGCTGTGCACCCAGCAGCTGCTCAAAGTCCCAGTTAGAAGAAAACAAGTTCAAAGACTTATTTAAAAAAAAACATAGGAGCTGGATATGGTGTCTCATGCTTGTAATTTCAGTACTTGGGAGGCTGAGACAGGAAGATCACAGGTTCACGGCCAGCTTCAGCTACTTAGTAAGGCCCTCCACAAGGTAGTGAGACCCTGTTTTAAAAATAACCAATTAAGCTGGGCGTGGTGGCACAAACTTGTAATCCCAACATTCAAGAGGCTGAGACCAGAGGATCACGGTTTGCGGACAGCCAGTGAGGCCCTCCGCAACTTAGTGAGACCCTGTTTCAAATTAAAGGATAAAAAATAGGTCAAGGGGTGTAGCTCGGAAGTTGAATGCCCCTGGGTTCCATCCCCAGACCCGCAAAAAAAAAAAAAAAAAAAATTAAGCTGGGCATGATTGTAATCCCAGTACTTACTTGGGAGGCTGAAAGAGGAGGATCACAGGTTCACAGCCAGCTTCAGCAACTTTGTGAGGCCATCTGTAAATTAATGAGATCCTGTTTCAAAATGAAAGAAAAAAATAAAGATGGAGGTGTATCTCAGAGGTAGAATGTCCGTGGGTTCCATCCCTAGGAAAGAAAGAGAAAGAAAGACAGAAAGGAAGAGAGAGAGGGGGGGGAGGGAGGGAGGGAGGAAGGAAGAAAGAAAGAAAGAAAGAAAGAAAGAAAGAAAGAAAGAAAGAAAGAAAAGGCAGGCTAGAGGTGTAGCCTGGAGATAGAATGCCCCTGGGTTCAATCCCTAGTACTGCAAAATAATAATAATAATAATAATAATAATAATAATAATAATAATAAAATAAATTAATTTAGTAAGATTCTTGTGGTTAAAGAATCTAATCCCTAGAATGAGTTAAGAAGATAGTTATGGACCAAATTAATCAACACATCAACAAAGTCAAAGTGGCCTAATACAGAGCCAGCATGCCTATTACCTGGAGGCAGAAGTCAGCGCAGGCCAGGGTCTTACAAGGAGTTGCAAGTCCCTGATGAGATAAATGGTTCTACCTACAAATGCAAAGGGAATAAGATTGTCTGAGAACCAAGGGGACAAATCTAGTCACAGGTGGTTATTTCAAGAAGGATGGATAGACTCACTTGGAGCCTACTGGTGTTGATATATCGATTTAAAAATAGGTTTGTCTGACATCATAAAATATCTGAATTCCAAGAGGAGTTCAGTTTTACTTCTAATCAGATAGACTTGACCTCAAAGGGACACACACACACACACACACACACACACACACACACACAGCAACCACTCTTTTTTGATAAATTCCTTAAACAGCTTTCTGCTGCTATCAAAATAGGAAGGTGATAGCTTCCTTCTTTAAAAACAGGATCATTCT
Source organism: Muscardinus avellanarius (assembly GCF_963383645.1). Taxonomy (NCBI): domain Eukaryota; kingdom Metazoa; phylum Chordata; class Mammalia; order Rodentia; family Gliridae; genus Muscardinus; species Muscardinus avellanarius. Next base: position 52,217,516 of record NC_137795.1, read on the forward strand.
CTTGCAGCACACATATTGGAAGAATTAACAAGCAGAGCCTCTTATATTTTCTGTTAAAATTTGGTATTTTTAAAAAAAGACATCATAATCCTGTCGGATGGCCTCTTCCATGTCGTAACATTCAGGTCAGCTCTTTTCTAAAATTCCCTATTGTTGCTAAATGTGTGGCAATGTTGTGTAACAGTTGTTTTTTTGTTTTAAATATAGTTTATATTGAGACAGTTTCTTCTTTCTTCCTTTTTTCTTTTCTTTCTTTCTTTCTCTTTCTTTTTTTCTTTCTTTCTTACTGGAGTTGAACCTAAGGACATTCTACTTTTGAGCTATACCTGAAGCCTTTTTTATTTTTTATTTTGAGACATGGTTTTTCTCGCTAAGTTGCTAAGGCTTGGATCCAACTTGTAATCCTCCTGTCTCAGCCTCTCAAGTACTGAAATTACAGGTTTGCACCATGGAGGCCAGCTATACTGACACTTTTTAAAGGGATATTCTAGCTGTTTGGCTCTTTTTCAGTAATGTGAGGAGTTGTAGGAAGAAGCAGTTTACCGTTCAGAACTGTTTAATATGAATATGGATTATGGTGAGAATTTCGAATGTGACACATCTGAATCAAGGAACAAGAGTTGGAGACATCCCAGAGTAGGTGAAAAATTTCTAATCCTGAAGCCAGAAAAAATATTGGTGAAATGAAAGGGCTAAAACCCTCAGCAGAATGACTGAGGTGGGATTTGTTAAAAAGAATTTTACAGCTGGGCATGGCAACGCACGCTTGTAATCCCCATGCTTGGGAGGCTGAGACAGGAGGATCGCGCAGGTTCAAAGCCAGCCTCAGCTGGCTTAAGAGACCTTGTTTCTAAATAAAACATAAAATAGGTCTGCGAGGGTAGTCTGGAGGTAGAAGACCCCTGGGTTCCATCCCTACATCCCCAGTACCACCAAAAAAAAAATTTACTTAATTTGTTAAAATGTAGAAGCCAGGCATAGTGGCATAGACTTGTAATCTCAGTACTTGAGAGGCTAAGACAGGAGGATCGTGGTTTGCAGATAGCTTCAGCTACTTAGTGAGGCCCTTTGCAACTCAGTGAGACCCTGTTTCAAAATAAAGAATAAAAAATAGGGCTGGGGGTGTAGCTCGGAAGAACGCCCCTGGGTTCCATCCTCAGAACCACACACACACACACACACACACACACACACACACACACACACAAAATAAATGTAGAAAATTTCAGAGGGTGTGTTTAAATTGCTTTGATGAATTGCTTCTTCTGCTATTCAGAATGTTAAATATTCTGAAATTCTAATAAGCATGTGTTTCGTGTACTTAGAACTATCATATTGTATTTAGCTATTAGAGACTGATTTTTCTTGGGAGTAACTTCCAAGTTTTAACAGTTCAATTTGGGAAACTTAAAGCATCATCTAGCACAATATATTGCACATAATGACCCCCAATGGATATTTATTATATAAAGAGATTCAAAGTTAATAGCATTGATCTTGAGGAGCAGAATTCACACATGCTTGCTATTTTGCTGTTTTATGTTAATAATGTTTCAATATTCAAAGTAGTTTTAGTTTCATGGCTTTTTCCTACTTCCCTCTTTCAGACTCAGTTCAAGTATCACTTCTTAAAATGTGCCTTCCTGCATTTCCTAAAGCTGCATTCTTCCCATCCTGAGAGCTCCCTGTGCAGATGTCTGTCTTTGCAATTGCCATGCTATTTTATATTAATGCTATTCTCTCTCAGTGTCTATTTTCTTCACCAGATAATGTACTTTTTTTTTCTTTTCTTTCTTTTTTTTGTGGTACTAGGGATTGAATTCAGAGGCAGTCAGTCTCTAAGCTACTCCTTCTGCCCCGGCCCTTTAAAATTTTTATTTTCAAGATTTTAAAACAGGGTCTCTCTAAAGTTACTAAAGCTGGCCTTGAACCTGCGATTGTCCTGTCTCAGCCTCCCAAGTATAAGGATTACCGGTGAGCCACCATGCCTGGCCCCCACCTGTAAACTTCTTAAGGGGCAGAAATATATAGTTATTATATCCTCCATGCCTGAAAGATAGAATGTACTAATTGAGTAGTATTTCTAGGATAAATGAACAAATGAAGATACCATTTTTCTAGATGGCTATATATAACTCCACATTTGGGAGAACGAGCAAGTTTGGCTGCATGAAAGTTAATATACTACAGATGAGATGCTGGCATTTCTTCTTCATTTTAATGTAGCCATCTATATATGTCCCAACATTTTTACCAATGACTTGTGGAACATACATTTATTCAGTGTAACTTGTAGGGGAGACCATTTGTAAGCATTTGCAATTCTTAGAATGCCTTTTTTTCTTATAATTTGCGCTTGTATTCACTTAGTTAACCACCTTTAAAATTTTGGCTTAAAAACTAACAACTGAGGTAGTAATACAACTGGACCTAAAGGCTGAAAGAGCCTCATCTTGTAATACAGTTATAGTAATTTATGATGGCGTTAACCACATGAAACTCAACTACAGATAATTCACCCACAGTGAAGAACATCCAGCTTCTTAAAACAATTAGGTTCCATTGAGAGAGAAAGCATTCCAAAATGTAGGGGTCTTTGGATAGCGTGGGTTAAAATAATTAAAGTATGAATAATACATAACTCTCAAATCAAGACTCAGTCTCTTGGTTAAGAGAAAGTAATCAGAAATGTTGGGGGTCAGAGAATGTGGTTACTGGGAATTAAACTCAGGGGCATTTTACCTCAGAGCCACACACACCCCAAACTCTATTTTATTTTATTTTTTATTTTGCAAACAGGGACTCACTATGTGACAGGCTGGCGTTGAACCTACAATCCTCTGTCTCCTAGATACTGGGATCATAAGTGTGTACCACCATGCCTGGCTTAGAATGCAATCTTAACCACACAAATACATTTTACATCCAGGATATATAATTTTAAATACATTAATGAGCCAGGCACTTTGGTGCAGGCCTGTAATTCCAGCTACTCAGTAGGCTGAGGCAGGAGGAACAAAATTTTGAAATCAGGCTGAGCAATTTAGAAAGAGCCTGACTCAAAATAAAATAAAACAAGCCGAGCATGGTGGTGCACGCTTGTAATCCCTGAGCTTGGGAGGCTGACACGGAAGATGGAACAGGTTCGAAGCCAGCCTCAGCTACTTAGTGAGGCTCTCAGAAGCTAAGTGAGAACCTGTTTCCAAATAAAATAGAAAATAGGTCCGTGAGTATAGCCCGGAGGTAGAAAGCCCCTAGGTTCTGCCCCCAGTACCACCAAAATAAAAAATAAAAAATAAAAATAAAACAAAACAAAATAACAGGCCAGAGATGTAGCTCTCTCTTAGAGGATTTCCCCAGCATTCAGGAGGTTCTGGATTTAATCCCCAGTACAAAAACAAAAAACAAAAACTATAAAGCAAATGCATATTTTTATTTGAAGTAGCTCTTTGTCCTTTCCTCCTGTTCCGCCTCCATTTCTCCAAAACAGATCTCAAAATTGTTTGCTGTATTTAATTCAGGCCTATGTCATGCTTTGAATATTAGAAAACTGAGAGACCCGAGTATAGACTGTAGAGAGGCTGGTGCCTTGGGCCTACCCACCTGCCTTCTCTGTGTTGGACCCCAGCCCTGCAGGCCTCCTGTCTCCACATCCCGTCCTCCTACGCTCTCTCCACAGCCCCCTCTGACCACTTCTCCTTGCCATCGCCATCGATACCTGACCTTAGTCCCTTTTACCTTGTTTTGAATTGAGCAGCAATTCAAACTGAATTAAGCAATTTAAAATAGGCTGTAGCAATGAAATGAAAAGAATATTTTTTCAATTAAAACCAAGTCTGAAAGTACTAATAGTCTTATGACCCATGATTAATCTTTGCTCTTTATACATATTAAGTAATCCATAAAAAGATATTTTTAAAAATAAAAAGAGGAGAGGCCATTCTAAAATATATTTCTCCTTGCAGTTATGTCAGGTTTTTGCCTAGGAGGGTCTCTGGGTGTCTCCGTTTTCTGAAGGTTTCACATTGGGTGTTCATGGTTAACAGTTGTTTTCATTTCTTGTGTGGGGCCTGGCTTTGTGATAGGCATAGGGCCATACCACAATAAATAGAAATGCTACAAGATTGGGTGAAACAAAGTTTTTATTTCTATTTTTTCTTTATTTTTTATTTTATTTTATTTGGGGGGGGGGGTCTGGGGATGGAACCCAGCGGCATTCCACCTCCGAATTATACCCCCTGCCCTATTTTTTATTCTTTATTTTGAAACCATGTCTCACTAAGTTACAGAGGGCCTCACTAAGTAGCTGAGGCTGTGCACGAACTGCGATCCTCTGGTCTCAGCCTCCCAAATGCTGGGATCGCAAGTGTGCACCACCAGACCCGGCTTTTCTTTTTTATTTTGAAACTGGGTCTCACTAAGTTGTGGAGGGCCTCACTATGTAGCTGAGGCTATCCACGAATCACGATCCTCCGATCTCACCCTCCAGAATTCTGGGATTACAACCATGTGCCTTCATGCCTGGCTATTTTTATTTCTATTTAACAGATAGGACAATTGAGGCCCAGAGAGCCCTCCCACATGACTTTCTTTGAGGTTCCTGGGGATAGTCTTGACAGATGCATCAGGAAGGAAAACATGTCATTATGCAAAGTGAAATAAGCCAAACACAGGAAGACAGATACCGAATAATATCTCTTATTTGTGGAATCTATAGAGGTTGAACTCAAAAAGTGAATGACAGTAACCAAAGGCTGGTGGAAAAGAGTTTGTAGGGAGATGACGGCTAAATAGTACAAAGTTTCAGTTACACAGGAGGAGTAAGTTTATGGAATTTATTGTACATCATGGGGATTATAGTTAATAATAATACATTTTGATTTGAAAGTTGCTGAGAGAGAATTTAAATGTTCTCCTCTCAAAGGAATTGGTATGTGAATTGATATATTAAATAACTTGACTTAATCATTCTACAGCATATACAAATATCAAAACATTTACAAAATAAATACTTCATTGCAAAAAAGTAAAATATATAGAGGGGGGAGAGAGAGAATGGAAAGAAAACGAGAGTGAAAGTTCATGCCACCCATGTTGCCTCATTATTCTTTGTAGAGAATCTGTACAATTTAGGCTTATAGTTTCAATAAGGCATTGTCACATTTTTTCCATACTATATTCAATTCTTCTTCATTTACTGCAGTATTTGTATTTCCCACTCTCCTCCAGACTGTCTTTCCCATACTTCCCAAGTATCTGTTTTACATTTTGCCCTTGACATCCACCATTTAAAATAGAACCAGTCAGATTCCCATGATAGTCTCTGCCCTAAGCACAGGGGCTGAGATGCCAGGATGGTAGGAAGTGTGCCAGCCCGTTGCTTAAGTGTCTCTGCCATGTAATCAGATACCACGGCCCCGGTCAGCATGAGCAAGGGAGCCAAAGGAATGAGGTGAAGTGAAAGAGGACAGACAGAAGAAAGCCACAGAACTGCATCCACATCCAGCAACAAGCAGAAGAGGCTGCTGGTTCTTATGCAATCATACCATTATAAAGACATTTCTGATAGAAAGAAGTTTAAAGAAAACCCAGAGTCTAATTAGGTGAAACATTATTAGGTCATTTGATCCATTATCTTTTTTTTTTTTTTTTTTGCGGTACTGGGAATGGAACTCAGGAGCATTATACCTCCAAGCTACAACCCCAGCCCTATTTTTCAGTCCTTTTTTATGTTTGAAACAAGGTCTCACTGAGTTGCGAAGGGCCTCACTAAGTAGTTGAGGCTGTCCCAGAACAGCGATCCTCCAGTTTCTGCCTCCCAAATGCTGGGATTACAAGCGTGCACCACCAGACCCAGCTAGATCCATTATTAAAGGCAAGAAATAGACATATCTTTTATAGCACAGAGCATGGAGCATGAAACCTGAACTGAGGCTCTGCCTAGAGGAGCCGGGATACACAAAGCAGCTCTAGGGCATCTAATATCATAGGAAATAAGGGAAAGTCCTAGCACGTTTTTTGTTTTTTTTTATTCAATCTCTAAAATGCCACTTGTTTTAAAAATTTGAAAGAAAAAAGGTTCCCCTTCATAATACATTTTTTTATATTAGGCACTTCTGTCTTTTGTTCATCTTTAAAGTAATACTCAAGCCGGGCATGGTGGTGCACACTTGTAATCCCAGCATTTGGGAAGCTGAGACTGGAGGATCATGGTTCGAGGACAGCCTCTGCTACTTAGTGAGGTCCTCTGCAACTCAGTGAGACCTGGTTTCAAAATAAAGAATAAAAAACAGGGCAGGGAGTGTAGCTCGGAGGTTTAATGCCCCTGGGTTCCATCCCCAGACCCGCAAAAAAAAATAATAATAATACTCAATTTTTTGCATATGTGGCAAAAGTGAGCGATTAGTATTTGATTAGAAAAAATGATTGTGGTAAGGGATACTTGGATGTGGATGTCTCTTTGTCTCTTGCCTGAATCTTGTAAAAGATTTTCTTTTTCTTTTCTTTTTTTTTTTTTCAGTACTGGGGATTGAACCCAGGGATATCCTAGGTATTCTACCGCCGAGCTTCACCCCAAACCCTATTTTTTTACTGTTTTGTTATTTTTTAAACATGCGCTATAAGTTGCAGAGGGCCTCGCTAAGTAGCTGAAGACAGCTGTGAATTTGTGATCCTCCTGTCTCAGCCTCTTAAGTACTGGGATTACAAATGTGCACCACTACATCGCATTTAAGATTGATATTTAAAAAAAAATCTCATTCTGTTGTCAGAACCCCTAATGTTATCAGCTCTCTGTACCTAAGACTTTGTAAATAGCATTAGCATTACAAAAAGAAACGTTCTGGAGGTGGGGCATACAGGAGGTATCTGGTTGCTGGATATAGGATATGAGTTCATTCTATTTATTTAAACTTGATTTCTCCAGGGAGGAAATATAGTCCCTGCTCATTACAGGATCTCCCAGGTGGAAGACAATTGTTCTTAGGCCATTTCACTTGCTTTCAATCAAGTTCTGGTCTTGAAAACAGACTCTTCTTCAAGGCTGTATGAATCTTAGAGCTGGTAGGACCATTTTGGAGAAAAACTACAAGAAGGAATAAAGAAAGCAAAGTCTATGAAGACAACAATTTCATAAGTTATTTCTTCAAAGTTCTTAACAAATCTTTAATTGCATGATCAGAGTCTCCCAAACTGACTAAATAATAATTTTAAACTGAATTAATACTCATAAAGTTGTTGTAAAAAACCCACAAAGAATATAATTTGTGAGGCGATGCCAGATTGATTTCTTATACTAACACAAGTAAATACTTGTGCTGTTTTACATAAACTAAGAATATAACTTTCACTGCCATATTTTTTTGGAAAAATATTCAAACCATAGTTTTTATATTATGTCACAATTTGTAATTTTTAAAAACTAGTACTTTTGCCGGGCGTGGTGGCGCATGCTTGTAATCCCCGCACTTGGGAGGCTGAGACAGGAGGATCGCGCAGGTTCAAAGCCAGCCTCAGCTACTTAGTGAAGGCTCTCAGCGACTTAGTGAGACACTGTTCCAAATAAAACATAAAATAGGTCTGGGAGTATAGCCTGGAGGTAGGAAGCCTCTGGGTTCCACCCCTAGTACCACCAAAAAAAAAAAAAAAAAAAAAAAACTAGTACTTTTGATGGACGTGGTAGCGTACGCTTGTAATCCCCGGACTTGGGAGGCTGAGACAGGAGGATCGCGCAGGTTCGAAGCCAGCCTCAGCTACTTAGTGAGGCTCTCAGCGACTTAGTGAGACCCTGTTTCCAAGTAAAATAGAATATAGGCCTGGAGGTAGAAAAGCCCCTGGGTTCTACCCCCAGTGCCACCAAAAAAATAAATAAAATAAAATAAAGAATAAAAAGTAGAGCTGGGGGTGTATGTCAGAGGTAAAATGCCTCTGGGTTTAATCCTCAGTACCATACACACACACACACACACACACACACACACACACTTTGCAGTGTAGTGAGACACTCAGCAACATAGTAGGACCCTGTTTCAAAATGAAAAATAAAAGGGCTGGAGGTGTAGCTCAGAGATAAAATGCTGCACGGTTCAATCCCCAGAGCCAAAAAATAAAATAAAATAAAGGAATTGCTTGACATTGGAGAGAAAAAAAATAACTTTAGCTTGATTTTGAAGTTATTTCAAATGGGCTAGGAGCTACTATGAACCAACATAGCCTCTGTATGATTCTTTACCCATATATATTCCAACAAGGTAAATAAAGACATCTGGAGATATAAAATAGAAAATTCTTGAAGATCGAGATTCTGATTCTTTTCATGATTTTTATAATATAGAAGGCTAAGATTTTCAATTAAACTATTGGTTGATAATTGGTTATTCCATTAAAATACTGATGACTACATGTATTCAAAAATATTCAGTATTTACTGTTTCTATAGTAAAGACATTTTTTTTATTGTAAGGTAATAAATCCTATATTTGATCTTTAGGCAATAGAATCCAGTGTTCATTTGAGCTGTTAAAAACAATTGAGAGCCAGGCTTCGTGGTGCATGCTCTCATAATCCAAGTACTTCGGAGGCTGAGACAGGAGGATCTCTGGTTCGAGGCTAGCCACAACTACTTAGTGAGGCCCTCTACAACTTAGTGAGACCCTGTTTCAAAAATAAAGAATAAAAATAGGGCCGGGGATATAGCTCTGAGGAAGAAGGTCTTTGTGAAACAGGGTTTCTTGAGAAGAAACACGGCATTTCCTTAAGATGAAAGGGAGTTTCTTGAGAAGAAACTTGGCGTTTCCTTACCGGATTCTTGTCCACGATGAGCGAAGAATGACACCCGCAGACCGCGGGAAGGGAGTAAAAGGTTTATTGGAAGCAACAGGGAATAGGAAAAAGTGGCTGAACACCCCTAAGGGCTATCGGGGCTCTGGTGTCCAGCAGCTGCCTTCTGGACAATACTTGAGGATATCTCAAGCCAAATGCCTTCAGTTGCAAGCTGCTGTCTCCCAGAGTCCACGCGATCTGCCAGAAAAGAAGTGCAGGTCACCCCTAGGGGCCCTGGTCAGCCTTGATGTCCAGTGGAGGCCTTCAGGTCACTACCCAAGTGTATCCCAGGCCAAGTGCCTTCAATTGCACTCCACCTTCTCTCAAAGCTAACGAGACCTGCATAGGGTGATGGCATGTCCTTGAGGGGTCTCCTTCTTTCAGTAGAGGTATCAGACTTGCTTCAGGGATGTCTCCTGGGTTTGTTGATTAGTAAACAGATGATTTTGTGAAGCTTTGGCCATTCTTATCTCTGAACCTTGAAAGGGCTGGTCTCTTTTTAGGAGCCTTGGATTAGGAAATTAAGTTTTTTACCGAGGCCTCTTCCCTATCTGCCTACTTCTCTTCTACCTCCTCAGTCGGGTTCAGTCCTTAGAACCACACACACACACACACACACACAAAAAAAAAAAAATTGAGGTGACAATTTTAGACTCAGCAAATTTTTAAAATTATCTCTTTTATCCCATGAATATCATAATACTACTACTCATTTATTTATTTACTTATTTAGTGTGTGTGTGTGTGTGTGTGTGTGTGTGTGTGTGTGTGTGTGTGTTACTGGGATGGAACCCAGGGGGCATTACCTCTGGGCTACACCTTGATCTATTTTATATTTTATTTGGAAACAGGTTCTCACTAAGTTGTTGAGAGCATAAGTAGCTGAGGCTGGATTCAAACCTGCACAATCTTCCTGTCTCAGCTTCCCAAATACTAGGATTCCAAGCAGGTGCCACCATGCCTGGCCTACCACTAGCTTATGACTGTTACATAAATCCAATCAGAACTGGGCATGGTGGCACACACTTATAAATTTGTAATTCCCGTAATTTGGGAGATTGAGATAGTGGATTACAGGTTGGAGGCTAGCCTCAGCAACTTAGTGAGGCCCTCCACAATTTAGTGAGAGCTTATTTCAAAATAAAAAAAATAAAATAGGGATAGGCGTATAGCTCAGAGGTAGAATCCCCTTGGGTTTCATCTTCAGTACCACACACATACATACAAATACAATCAGTCTCTTACTGGTTGTGAATTAGAAAACATTCCAGAAAAAAAAAAGTGACTGTTTTTTTGGTGTCTCCTGACCTTGGTCTTTGCAATTTTAATCTAAGGGTTCTTTTTTGTTAGTTTTTTGTTTTTGGTGGTACTGGGAACAGAACCCTTCTACCTTCAGGCTACACTCCCAGGTATATATACATATATATACCGGGCATGGTGGCGCACACTTGTAATCACAGCATTTGGGAGGCTGAGACTGAAGGATCGTGGTTCGCAGACAGCCTCAGCTACTAAGTGAGGCCCTCTGCAACTCAGTGAGACCTGGTTTCAAAATAAAGAATAAAAAAAATAGGGCAGGGGGTGTAGCTCGGAGGTTGAATACTCCTGGGTTCCATTCCCAGACCTACACACACACACACACAATATATATATATATATATATATATATATATATATATATATATATATTTTTTTTTTTTTTTTTTTTTTTTTTTTTTTAAACAGGGTCTCTTAAGGCAACAAGGCTGGCTTTGAACCTGCTTGCTCCTCCTGTCTCCGCCTCACAAGCGCGGGGATTACAAGCCTGTGCCACCAGGCCTGGCTTCCAACTTTCATTATTCAAATTCCTGTTCATTTTTTCTGCTTCTGCCATGTTTACCTTTCTACTCATTAAGGTCTTTAGTAAGACATACCTAAATGACTTGCAAGTTGTGGTTCAAATGGTAAAATGCTAATTCAACATGGAAGTTGAGGTATCATCAAATGGGGTCTTGATATCTCCATTTCTGTAAAAAAAAAAAAAAAAACCACCCAGAACACAAGGTCAAAGATAAAGAAAACCAAAATAAACATGACCTTCAGATACAGCCACTGGGAACAAAGAACTTATGACACTGACTTTACAGGAAGAGCCGAGTGTATGGGAAGACTGAGCAGCCCCACACGCCTTTTCTGCCTACTAAATGAAGCACCTATTTTTTTGCTTTATGAACTTTACATGCATTTTAACTTTTATACGAATGAAAATCAGTCTCCTCTGATTTCTAAATTTCCTGGAAGGAAAAATGTCAGGTAAACCTTGCTTAAGAAGTAGGCCTTCAGATTTTAATGCTCCATCCGCCTATTTCCACATTGTGGCCATTGTTAGCTTCAATTTCAAATCCCACAGACCTGTGTTTCTTTTTTAGCACATCACTTATGCAGGGACCAGATGTTTCCTTTAGACTAGGTTGGGGCTACTTATTTGCTTCCTTTTTTTTTTTCCTCTTATAATACATATCTACCAATATCTTTTTTGAGAAGCAGTATAGTGTAAAATCCTTGAGCTAGAAACCCGGAACTTCCTTGTTTCAGGGACAAAGAAGAAAGTAAAAAGAATGAGAAATTAAAAAAAAAGAAAGAAATAGTTTGTGGCTACACCAGATGAGGTTAAGAAAAAAATTGCACTCCCTGAAACTACCTGTAATCTTACTGTAGAAAAAATGTCTTGTAGGGAAACATTCAAACTTGCTTTATATATCTAGTATATTTTATTTATTTATTTATTTACTTATTTATTTAATTTATTTGTGTGTGTGTGTGTGTGTGTGTGTGTGTGTGTGTGTGTGTGTTGCTAGGGATGGAACCCAGGGGCATTCTATCTTTGAGCTACACCCTCAGCCTGATTTTTTTTTTTTTTTTGAGGGTCTGGGGATGGAACCCAGGGTCATTGGACATTTGAGCTACACCCTGCCCTGTTTTTTATTATTTGTTTTGAAACAAGGTCTCATTAAGTTGCGGAGGGCCTCACAAAGTGTCTGAGGCTGTCCAAGAACTGAAAGCCATCCTTCAGTCAGCCTCTGGAATGCTGGGATTACAAGCATGCGCTACCACACCCTGGCGCCCAGCATGATTTTTTTCTTTTGGTGGTACTGGGGTTCCTGGAAACCCTTCTACCTCTGGGCTACACTCCCAGACCTATTTTATATTTTTATTTGGAAACAGGGTCTCTTAAGCCAGCAAAGATGGCTTGGAACCTGCGTGATCCTCTTGTCTCCACCTCCCAAGCGCGGGGATTACAAGTGTGCACCACCACGCCTGGCCCAGCCTGATTTATTATTCTTTATTTTAAAACAGTGTCTCATTGAGTTGCAAAGAGCCTAAGTAGCTGAGGCTGGCTGCAAACCTGGATCCTCCTGTCTCAGCTTCCCAAGTATTGGGATTATAAGCGTACACCAGCATACCTGGTTTATTTTAATGTTAAAATTTCAGTAAATGTCCTTTAGAATATGTCTGAATATTTCTATGGCTTAATTTTAGTTCTTGTATAATTAAAATTTCATTTAAACTGGCCATAGTGTCACACACTTTTAATCCCAGTACTTGAGAGGCTGAGATGGTTGGATCATAGGTTCACAGCCAATCTCAGCTACTTAATAAGGCCCTCCACAACTAGTGATGCCCTGTTTCAAAATAAAGAATAAAAAATAGGGCTGGGGATGTAACTCAGAGGTAGAATGTTACTGGGTTCAATCCCCAGTACTGCCCCAAAAGTGGGGTGGGGCTGGAGGAAGCACTAATAATGTTATTAGCTGTTTCTTTTGATATAAGTTTATCTCTGTACAATTAAATAGAGTACTCTTTCTCTGAGCTACACCACCAGCCCCATTTTTTTATTCTTGATTTTGAAACAGGGTCTCACTGAGTTGCAAAGGGCCTCACTAAGTAGCTGAGGCTATCTGCGAACTGCGATCCTCCTGCGCCACCACGCCCAGCTAAAATATCATTTAATTTTTAAGCATAATGAACCGTTGCTAAGAGTTCTATATTTTATATAAAACTCTTTGCAAGTGGTTATATAATTTTGTTTGCGTAAAAAATGGCATTATTTTTCAAGATCTCATTAGGTTTATAACCAGCATGTTTCCAAAGAACAAATATGACACTCAGAGTGGGAGTGGTGGTCCACACTTGTAATCCCAGCATTTGGAAGGCTGAGACAAGAGAATTGCAGTTTGAGAGCAGCCTCTGCTACTACTTAGTTAGGCCCTTTGCAACTCAGTGAGACCCTGACCCTTTTTTCAAAATAAAGAATAAAAAATAGGGTTGTGGGTGTAACTCAGAGGTAGAATGCTCCTGGGTTCCATTTCCAGTATCGAAAAAAAAAAAAAAAAAAAGACAAGACAGCTCTTTTCTTATTTTTTTTTTTTTTTTTAGGGATGAAAGCCAACTTATTGAAATCTTTTTCTAATTATGAGTTTATCAAGTGTACATGAGTTCTCTAAACACTTTTATATAATCAAATATCTGTTTTAAAATGCATTTTTAGGTGATAAGTGAGTTCAAGAAGTCTAAATAGAGGTTCTTTTTCAGTTCCAAACTGGTAAAATCAGGCTAGTTATCTTGAGCACCATTTAAGTTACCAGTAATAGTAGACTGATTTTTCCAATTTCTGAGATCTCACTGAAAATTTACTACTCAAGCCGAGCGTGGTAATGCACGCTTGTGGAGGCTGAGACAGGAGAGTCACAGGTTCGCAAGCAGCCTCTTCAACACCTTTGCTATATTTTATCTGGATCTTTGGAACTGACATGTAATAAATCTGTTGGCTTTCTTTAAACATTTCCATTTAAAAGTTTGTTTAAGTAGGATCTGAGGGAACTGACATTAAATGAGCTTATCAGTTTCTAACTATCCCATATTAACCAATATCAGCAGGAATACAGAACAATGTTCTTTGAACACTATGTGTAATTTAGTCAATCTGCTTTACTTAATTGTGCTGGAAGAAGCAAGCAAAGCATGTAGCTTCTATTTAAAAAAATCTGATTTAAATTATCAGTAAAAGACCCCAATCCTAATTTTTAGGAGCCCTTAGAATACATACGAGTATGTCTTGTATATGCAGAAAATGTTCCAGTTTATGAAGCAGTTAAGAAGTTAAGATATTCAATGGGCGAAAAGCAGGTGCAGCGTACAGTTTTTATGTTAATTTGGGTTTGTAAATCTCCATCAAAGATATAAATTCTGATATAAAAAGAACAAATTGCTGCTATTGGCATCATCTGCTCTAAAAGGTATTATATCTACAAATACAAAGGCAAAGATTAATATGACTAAATCTGGTACACATCTTTCAGGCATCTGTGCCTAGAGCCTAAATCTGATAATAACCAAACAATAATGAACATCAAACAAGTGGGGTTTCTTTACTATCACATAAAATGACTACAATAATGACTTATTATTTACTTGGAATTGATCTTACACACAAATGTTAAAACATGTTGTTATGTGACATTATTATTAGGTCTTTGGACTTTATGCGCCAAATGTTTCATTTATAAAAGATATGAAATCTTTTCTCCTGTCCTGATGTACTTATGACTGATTTCTCACTATATGTTGAATCATGGATATGATCACTGATTATAACCTGAACTCAGTAATAAGATGTGTGGACTTGATATGCATAGCCTTTATCTTCCTCTAATTTTAATTGTTAGAGCAATATAAAATAATTATTAAAATAGAAGTATTCCTTACAGATATCTCAGTAACACCCAAATGATGGTGTAGAAGAAATTATTGATTTTTAAGCTGTGAGTTCCAAGCTAAAGTAAATAAATCTAGTGATGTAATGCCAATCTGTGAGTGAAGAAGTAGAAAACCATTGGAAGGGAGGGATTTCAAGTGTTAAAATGATAGTAGTAACACCAGGGAGAAATGTAGCACACGGGGCTCAGATGTCATTCTAATGTTCTTTATTACAAATCTCAGACACGTATAACTTCAAAGGAAAGTTGAAAATGACAAAGCACAGGGAAACTGTGAGCCAACATATGCCAAACACAAACAAAATAAGTTGCCTCAACCTGTCTTAAAATTTCAATATTCCTCAATTCTAACTTCATAAACGCCCGGGCCAATCACTCCACTGTTGTGTTATTTCCTCAGGTATATTTTTATTCCCCCCCCTCCCATTTTTTAAAAAATTTAATTTGCAGTACTGGAGATGGAACCCAGGCGCATTCTACCACCAAGCAACATCCCCAAACCTATTTTTTTTTATTATTTATTTTGAAACAGGGTCTCATTGAGTTACAAAGGACCTCACTAAGTAGCTGAGGCTGGCTACAAACCTGTGATCCTCCTGTCTCAACCTCTCAAATGCTGAGATTATAAGCATGCACCACCATAGCTGGCTAAAAATTCTTTTCATGGAGGTATATGCTTGTACTCAGTACTTTGGAGGCTGAGACACAAGGATACAAGTTTGCAGCCAACCTCAGCAGTTCAGTGAGGTCATCTGTAATTTAGTGAGACACATATTTTTTTCAAAAAAAGAAAAAAATGGGCTGGGTATGTAGCTCAGAGGTAGAATGCCTCTGGGTTCAGTGCCCAGTAACACACACACACACACACACACACACACACACACACACACACATTATTTTCTACTACTTGAATTAGCAGGGCTTGAGTGTGTTGAATCCATTTCTATTTCTGTACATATGATATGCATTAAAGGGCCTCCAAGTATTTAACATTGTCTAGAAGCTAAATTTCATTCCTGTTCTACATATGCTACCATGCCTGGCATATCGTTATTCTTATTTTAAAAAACAATTTCTGAGCCTGGTGTGGGGGTGCACGCTTGTAATCCCAGCTTTTGGGAGGCTGAGACCAGAGAATTGCAGTTCGTGGACAGCCTCAGCTACTAAGTGAGGCCCTCCACAACTCAGTGAGATCCTGTTTCAAAATAAAGAATAAAAAAATAAATTTGGCAGGGTGTGTAGCTCGGAGGTCGAATGCCTCTGGGTTCTATCCCCAGACTTGCAAAACAAACAAACAAACAACAACAAAAAATACCCCACAAAGAATAAAAATCAAAACTCAGAAGTAGAATGCCCCTGGGTTCAATCCCTAGTACTGCAAAAAAAATTGTATCAAGGTATGATGGTACTTGTATGTAATCCAGTATTTGGTAGGCTGATACAAGAGACTTGGAAGTTTGAGAACAGCCTTTGAAACTTAACAATTATTTTATAAAAGGAAATAAATAAATATTTTATATCATTGATTAAAGGCATTGAGAAATATAAGGATATTGAAAAAACAGGTGAACTAGAGAAATATGTCATCTATTTATCTATATCTTCATAGATGTCTGCAAATTTACAACACCACCTTTATCAGATTTGAAAATTATATTTAGTTGGTTAGGATTCGAATAAAACAAAGAATTGTCTCTAGTATTTCAAAACCAATGATTGAAAAGAAAATGTAAACTGGTATAACATGGTGTAATCTGGTATGACCTGGACTACCATGGCAGTGCATGCCTGTAAGCCCAGTATTTGGGAGATTGAGATAGGAAAGATCACAAAGTTCAAGGCCAGCCTCAGTTACTTAGTGAGACCTTGTTTCAAAATAAAAGATAAAAGCAGGTGTTGTGGCACAGGCTTTTAGTCCCAGTAGTTGATAGGCTGAGACAGGAAGATCACAGGTCAATGGCAAGCCTCAGCTACTTCGTCAGGCCCTCTACAATTTAGTGAGATCTTTTTTCAAAATAAAAAAATAAAAAATAAGGATTGGGGTAAAACTTGGAGATAGAATGCCTCTGAGTTCAATTTTCACTACTGCAAAATGAATGAATGAATAAATAAATAAATAAATAAACTGGGAATGTAGCTCAGTATTAGAATGCCACTGAGTTTAATAACCATTACCAATAAAAAGAAGAAAATACAGTGTCATATATATTATGGTTTGGGAATGTTATGGTTTTTGGGAAACTGTCCCCAGGGACCCCTGTTAGGGTCCTGGACACAATTTCCCTTAAACCACAACAAAACCCCAAAACAGAAAAAAAACAGAAAAACCGTGGGTTCTTGTCCTGAGCTAAGAGTAAATATACATTAGCCTGGACTCTTGCTGAAGATTTAAAGAAGTTTATTAAAAAGATAGAAATACAGAAGATAGTTATAGCCCCATGTCGGAACGGCACGGGTGGGGGGATTCAAATGAATGCCCCACCGAAGATACTCCCAGGACCTCCATCGTGTTTACGTAATTCTGACATAGTAACCATCCCTGTAAGGTTCCTCCCCCAGCAAGGTGTGGCGAGGTGTCTCCTTTCAGGAAGGTCGACCCCTCCTCCCATCCTAGCTAGATTATTCAATCATTATGTAAACCTGTCTTTAGAATGAGAATGAGGAAGTCCTAGTTCCCTTTTCCTATAGACTTCCTAATTACCTTTAGCTAGGTTAATTTACAGAATAATTGCCTGCTTCTTGGCAGAAACAAAGTCCCTTTACAGATTTGCCCTTCACCCAATTTCTGGAATATATTAATAAGCATAGCTTTCTCAAATCTTCCTAGGCCATTCCCAGTACTGGTACAATATATGTTTAATTTACTTAGAGGTACAAACATGTCATATCCATATAGAACTATTCATGGAGAAGTGTTTTCACTCAGCAGTTTTCAACCTTCTTTCTTTCTTTCTTTCTTTCTTTCTTTCTTTCTTTCTTTTTGTTGTTGGGGTTTGGGTTTTGCTGTCTGTCTGTAGCACTGGGGCTGGAAGCCTGGGCCTCCACCGTCCTCTTCTCCCGTGTCCCCTTCCTCTCTTACAAGTTGGCTTGTCCTTGGACTCTGAGCCGACTTGGACAGTCGTGAGATCCTTTTCTTGGTTGCAACTGCCAAGACTTCTCTGCAAACTGTGTACACGCTCACAGGGAGGGGTCAGGGCCTGGAGTGTCGTGGGGTCAGTGGCTGGTCCAGCGCTGACAGCATCTTTCCTAACATCAAAATCTACTCTCCTGTGTGTGAGGGGCCAGCGAGCCTTTCCTGAGCCCTGGGGTTTCAAGGGGAAGTAGGGTAGGTGGAGTGTGTGCGTGCAGGGGCCAACCAGCCTTTCCTGAGCCCCCGGGGCTTCAGGGCTGAGGTGTGTGGGGTAATTGAACCCAGGAGTGTTTTACCTCTAAGCCACACCCCAGCTCTAGTGTGTGTGTGTGTGTGTGTGTGTGTGTGTGTGTGTGTGTGTGTAAAGCTCCAACTGAAAAAGGTGTGTGTGGTAGTGCCTGCCTGTAAGCCCAATACTTGGGAGGCTGAGACAGGAGGATCATAGTTTCCTGGCCAGCCGCAACAACTTAGGTCCTCAGCAAGTGAGGGACACCTGATTTCAAAATAAAACAAAACAATAATACAAGGCCAGGAGTTTGGCACAGAGGTAGAATGCCTCTGGGTTTAATCCCCAGTACAACACACACACACACACACACACACACACACACACACACACACTTCAGGTGTGCCCACCTTGTTAGCAATCATTGAATTTGGAGAGCAACATTTAGGTAGAGAGTTGAAAATTCTTTACAGAGGAAGTGTTATTTTCTTGAAAAGCACACTTCAAACAGGAATATAAATGAAAGCCGAAGGTCTTAGATACTGGCCTGAGAAGTTTAAAGTTTAAAAACCAGACCATAACAATCATTAGCATCTTATTTCAAATAAATAAATCATAAAATTTAATTTATGTTTTAGGAATATTAATCTGGTAATTAAGAGGGGAGCAAATCTCCACGGAGGGAGATCAACTAGACAGCCACAGCAATAGTCAAAGTGGTTGTGATTAAACCTGCTCTAGGCGAGGTGGTAAAAATGAAGTACAGGAGACACGTGAAGTTAGAGTTGTGAGGAACTGGAAGATGATGGGGTCCATGCATGGGGGACAGTTTTAAGCTGGTGGCAGAAGTGTGGTGATGTAGTTTACAAAGATTGACAATGCACAGTCAGAGGTAGGGATGGGGAGACTGTGTTTAGGCATCTGGGTAGAGATGCCCACAGAAGGGTGACAGGCAGTTGCACCATAGTGAGTCAATCACACCAGAGTGTTTAAAAGCTCCAGACCCACATCTGTGGACAGCTGGGCCCAAGTCTGGCAAGTTTAGCGCCGAGACAGTGAAGTCTGTTACTTAATTTTGCTATACTTCTGTTTGAATTTGAATTTAAAAAATGGCAACTATTACTTTTATTTCAGGAGTTAAAATGTCAAATGAAATCATAGGCACTGTACTAGGACCTAGATAATTTGCAAAATGTAGATTTATTTTACCTTCTGGAGAGAATTTATGGGTCAGAAATAGATTTTGGAATTAATTACACAGAAGTGCAAAAGTAAATCCAGGGAGAGACTACATTACCAAAACTTAAAAGCCATAGAAAGAAAAAAGAAAATATAAGCCTGAATATTGATAGATACTTATGTTTAGCATATAGGGAGAACAAAATGAATCCAAGGAGTACACAGAAATAGAATAGCCAAGGGAGTAGATATCTGATCTTTACACAAAAACAATATGTAAAAATGGAGGAACCTAGCCCAGCACAGTGATGCATGCCTGTAATCCCCGTACTAAGGAGGCTGAGACAAGAGGATCACAGGTTTGAGATCAGCTTCTGCTACTTAGCAAGGCCATTAGCAAGTTAGGGAGATCCTTTCAAAATAACAAATAAAATAAATAGGGATGTGGTTGGTAGCTCAGAGGTAGAGTGCTCTTGGTTTTAAACCCCAGTTACACACACACACACACACACACACACACACACTGAAAAGACTATATGCAAAGTGTGCTAAGGACTGGATGTCCCTGTTCTGGAGATTTACTAGAAATTTCATCAACCTCAGTATCATCCTATTAAAATTTTCCATGTTTTTCTTGAAGTAAA
Organism: Muscardinus avellanarius; assembly: GCF_963383645.1. Classification (NCBI taxonomy): domain Eukaryota; kingdom Metazoa; phylum Chordata; class Mammalia; order Rodentia; family Gliridae; genus Muscardinus; species Muscardinus avellanarius. Next base: position 52,237,271 of record NC_137795.1, read on the forward strand.
GAGGATGGAGCTACAGTTTACTATACTGCTTTGTATAGTTGCTCACGAAGAAAGTGCATAAGAATTGATCATTGCCAATAATTATCTGATATCATCAAAACAGAATTTTATAAACAAAAACTGCTACAGCATGAAAGTAATCATTATAACAATCCCAGGCTCTGTGCCTGATTTAAAAACCAGTGGGACATCTGCTTGGCTGCTAACATAATTGGCTACCAGCCTGTTGTTTTGTTGTGCTGGAAAAGGGACTGTATGTCCTGTGGATATTATTTGCTCTTGGTCCAGGGGGACATAAGTTTCCATTAGATTATAAGCACTATACGCATAGCCAGATGTGTGTAAAACTCCTTTACAAATTCTCTAAATCATGTTTAATATTTTTTCCTTCGATATTGGGTTTTAGGTTCCTATGGTCTTTGCTCTGTGGGAGTTTAGTCTCAGTCCCTAATGTGTCATTTGATATGTGGTGCCCTTGATACCATAGACTTGTGTAAGTTCCCTATGATAGTCAAACTGCATACATACATAGACATACCCGGACATCCTTTGGAGATTGGCTCCAGGAATCTCTAAGAATAACAAGACTTGGAAATGCTCAAAAACCATTATTAAAAGGCATAATATTTGCATACAGCTCACATAATCCTCCCATACACTTTATATCAGCAGTCTATTATTTATAATATATAATATAATTCATAAATGATATGAATATTTGTTGTAATATTCAGGGAAAAATAACAAGGAAAAAGGTTAAGCATGTTCTGTACATATAGAGTCCCCCCCACACACATATATTCTGTCTATGGTTGGTTGAATCTACAAATGCAGAGAATGAAGTAGCCAAGGTAACTGAGGGCCAGTGACATCGATGATGCTGTATCACAGTTCACTCGTGTTCAGATTGGATTCAGTTCCTTTCACTCACTCATCCATTTACACACTCATTTATGCATATATATGCACTTGTTACATGCTGAAATGTTCTCATACATTACCTAAAGAATGAGTGTTCATGTTAGAGTATAGAATGATATCTATAAGAGTTTGTACTTAAAGCCTTATTCAATTAATCTCATTCCTTTTTCCTCACACACCCCCACCATGGCCTCAACTTCTTGATTTTACTATCTCTGTATTTCTTCAATTCATGCTTTTCCTCCATTTTTTCTTCACACATTTTAGGCCAAGTTATCATTACCTTAGTAACAGTTGTCCTCCCGGTTTCTTCACATCCGTTCTTCTGCTCTTTCATCTATTAACCTCACCACTGTCAGAGACTTTATTTGTTCATATAATTTAGACCTGATCATGTGTTTTTCCATATAAAAATATTTTAAAGGCCTCTCATTTTTCAGGATAAGTCCCATCTCTATGTCATTTGGCCCCTCTCTAACCCTCTTGGATTATGTCTTATTATTCTTCCCTATCCCCTGCCATCCAGCCACTAGATCTGCTTGTCTTTTCTGACCATGGCAGGCTCACTGCAGTTGGTTCTTTGTACTTAAATGCTTCTCTACTTCTTTGCCAATTAAAACTCACTTAGTTTTAGATATTAGCTCATTTAGCTCTTACACACACACACACACACACACACATACCCACATATATCTATACATATCTACATGCCTACAATATATATACATAAACATGTTTATGCACATACATGTACATATATACACTATATATATATATATATATATGTGTGTGTGTGTGTGTGCTTGTGAGAATCTTCTCTGATCTCTCAGCTTAGTTAATCACATTGCAACTTGCTTGTCTCCCTTCACCAAACAATATGAGAGAATAATCATTGGACCTTAATTTATTGCTTTTTTCCCACAGGAGTAGTATAATATGTACACATAAAAAGAATCTTCATATATCTTGCTATTGAATTAATAAATGATTAACTAACCACTCATCATCCATCTTAAAAAGAAGAGTGTTAGTTTGGGACTATACTGTTTCATGCAAATTGTTCATAAGGCATTTTTTAATTAATGAGACATTTTATTTATTTATTTATTTTGTGGTACTGGGGTTCCTGGAAGTCCTTCTACCTCTGGGCTACACTCCCTAACCTATTTTTACATTTTTATTTGGAAACAGGGTCTCTTAAGTCAGCGCGCGCAGCTGGCTTCGAACCTGCGTGATCCTCCTGTCTCTGCCTCCCAAGCGCTGGGATTATAAGCGTGATTATAAGCGTGCGCCACCACGCCCGGCTTAATGAGACATTTTAAAAGAATAGGAGAACAGAGTTTGAAGTTTAGCAAGAATTTTAGGCTTCAAAAGCTCATTAAAATTAGGGTATGTTGGCACATGCCCTGTAATCCTAGTACTTGGGATGCTGAGTCAAGATGATAGTGGATTCAAGACCAGCCTCAGAAATGTATTGAGACCCTGTTTCACAATAAAAACAAATAAAAAGGTCTGGGGGTACAGTTTAGAGGTAAAATACCCCTGGGTTCAATCTCTAGTACCAAAAAAAAAAGTCATTAAATTGTTTTGGTAGTGTAGATTTCCATCAACTTTCATTGTTTTTGAATAGCAAACCATGGTAAGCATTCCCATCTAAAGTCATTTGTGTGTGTGTGTGTGTGTGTGTGTGTGTGTGTGTGTGTGTGTGTGTAGTGCTGGGGATAGAAGCCAGGGGCATTCTAACTCTGAGCTAAATCCTCAGCCCTATTTTTTTTTTTTAAACAGGGTCTCATGAGTTGCAAAGGGCCTCACTAAGTAGCTGAGGCTATCCACGAACCACTATCTTGTCTCAGCCTCCCAAATGCTGTGATTATAAGCATGTGCCACCACCCTTGACTTAGAGTCATTTTTTAAACATATAAAATGTTATTGTTTAAACTGTCAGATAAAATTGTATGTATTTCTCACATACAATATGTTTCAAATCAGATGTATTTTGTGTAATGACTAAATCTAGTGAATTAACATCTTGATTTTCTCTCATAGTTATCATTTGTTCTTGAAAACTTTTTTTCTTTTTTGCAGTACTGGGAATGGAACCCAGGGACATTCTACCTTTGAGCTACACCCCAGCCCTATTTTTATTTTTTATTTTGAAATAGGGTCTCACTGAGTTGCAAAGGGCTTCAGTAAGTAGCTGAGGCTGTCAGCGAACTGCGACACTCCTGTCTCAGCCTCCCAAATGCTGGGATTACAAGTGTACGCCATCACACACTGTCTGTAAAAATATTTAACCACTCTCATTGTGAGGTCATTTCTAGAGGCACTAATAAAAACTTCACCTTACACTGTTTAGAATAAGGACATGTCACTGGGCATGATGGCACACATGTCTAATTTCAATATTTGGAAAGCTGAGACTGGAGGATCACAAGGACAACCTCAGCGAGTAGTGAGACTCTCATCAACCTAGAGAAATTTAGTTTCAAATTAAAAATAAAACTGAGCTGGAGAGATAGCTTGGATATAGAATACCCTTGTATTCAATCTCCAGTACCAAAAAATAAAATAAATAAATAAGGACATGTCACACCTGATAGTTTTGAGAAGAATAAATGAAGCGAAAAGTTTAGAGAAATGTCGAGAGCACAGTCATACAGCTCTGCTGTAGGAGGATGCTCCTGAGAAAGGATGCCTTCAGGTGAAATTGTTTATTCCAAGCTATCATAGAAAATAAACAGACAATAAGCTTTGGTAAGAGTAGTGTGCAGATAGAATCATTGGCAAATGAGCACTCAAATATCTTTCAGATGCTAAATACAAGCTTTTCAAAAGCCGATTATCAGACAAGGGTGTTTCTCAAATGTGTTTTTCCTCGACACAAGTTAGCAAGGTTAATGCGTAAGCATTTCAGTGACTCTTACTCATTGTTTTCAAGTCCATAGAATAGCTCATGCCAAATTTTCCCTAGAAGGCCACATACTGTTTCTTCCTTGTCAGGTACAGAGCCAGAGGTTCAAGAACAGTTCACTGTTACCTCTGACACAGTGGACAGGAATATGCAAAAGAGAGGCAAGTCTTTGATTTAAAAAAGTTAATTTCTTGGAAAGAATTTTGAAAAGCATATTTTTGAATTTCGATGGATGCATTGTCATTATTCATTATACTGAGTTTCAGAGTGATACAAACATACATGCGTATAACACTTGGTGTGTTTCCCTCTGGATCCCCCCACTCTAATCCTCCCCACCAGTCATGTGTTAGTGAGATCCATAATGGACATAGTAGTATTTATTTTTGTGTGGTGCTGTGGATTGAACTCAAGTACATTCTATCTTTTTTATCTTTTATTTGGAAACAGGGTCTCACTAAGTTGCAGAGGGCCTCACTTACTAACTGAAGCTGGCTGCAAACCTGAGATCCTCCTGTCTCAGCCTCTCAAGTACTGGGATTACAAGCATGTGCCACTATGCCCGGCTTCATTAGTAATTCTAGATGAGACATCCTGGCAGATGCTGGCTGAAGGGAGAAGCAAACTAGCTCTCCAAAAGGCAGGAAGGAAATAGGATTTTGGAAGTGTTGGGTAGGAGAAAAAATATGAATGGCACTACAACTATTGTGTTGGTGAGACTTTACATAGAAAGACAGATTTAATTTCTTCTTCCGAGAAAAATTTTTCACAAAGAAATGTAAAATTCCACAGTTATGTCTTGTGAAGAATGATGTAGGAACAGCTGCTATTAGTAGCACCGTTTTTGGTCCAACTTGAATGGCTCTATTCACTGTAGAGCAAAGGCCAGACCAGGTTGGGTGTTACCTAATTCAAAAATTTAGGTTCAGCCAGGCTTGGCAGCATATGCTTGTAATCCCAGGACCTGGAAGGCTAAGACAAGAGGATTGCAGTTTTAAGGGCAACCTCAGCAACATAGTGAGATTCTCAGCAACTCAGCGTGTCGCTGCTTCAAAAAATAAAAAAAATAAGTAGGATTGGGGGTATATCTCAAAGGTAGAATGCTTCTGGATTCAATCCCCAGTACCAAAAATACCACAAAACCCAAAAACCAAAAACAACAAAACAAATTTAGGCTCATAAATACTCTAAAGGCAACCAATTAGGGTTAGAAAGTTCTAGGTTTGATATTCTGTGATTAAATGTTTGCTTTTGAAGGCTGTTGGTGAAGAGAACTTCTGACCATTCCCCGAGCTGAGGGCTTGGTCTTGTCCAGTTCTTTGTCACAGAGTCATCTACCTCAGCTATTTCCACCACCACTCCTCACTCAAGTGAACAATTAAATGATGGTGCATTCATCATTCATAGAAAGGAAGCTCAAGATTTCTAATGTTAGAAGACAAAGCCCGGCCGGGCGTGGTGGCGCACGCTTGTAATCCCAGCATTTGGGAGGCTGAGACCGGAGGATCGCGGTTCGCGGACAGCCTCAGCTACTGAGTGAGGCCCTCTGCAACTCAGTGAGACCCGGTTTCAAAATAAAGAATAAAAAATCGGGCAGGGGGTGTAGCTCCGAGGTCAAATGCCTCTGGGTTCCATACCCAGACCCGCAAAAAAAAAAAAAAAAAAAAAAAAGGAAGACACAGCCCATGCTCACAGATGAAGGTGCTCAGAACTTGAGAGGGATTCTGTGATGGTCACTGTTTCATGTGGAGCTGAGTTTACGGTGTTTTTTTAACATTTGTTGTCTCAGTTTGATAAATCTCTAATAAATTCTTAGTTCAAAACAATAGAAATGGTTTTATTCACATAAAACCATTCTTTCTACAATGAAAACAGTCATATTCCATGATATGTTAAAATTTGCGACTCTACTTCTCTTGAAAGACTCTCCCCCTCCCTTGTATTTAGTTATTAATTAATTTATTCAATTTGAAACAAGGCCTCGCAAGGTTGCTAAGGCTGGCCTCAAACCTGCAACCCTCCCATCTCAGCCTCACAAGTACTGAGACTACAGGCATGCGCCACCTTGCCCAGTTTCTCTCTGGTATTGAGCACCAGACCTGACTGATGAACTTCTTGTCACCTGGTTAAACCTCCACGAAGTCTGGCCTCTGGGTACTGAGAGAATTTGATTCAGCAGTTGTCCTCCAGGTTCTTATAAATTAAATCTGCTTTTAGAAATTGGCAAGAAGAGCTTGACACACATGGATTCAAGATGTGAGAGATAGATAGCCCTGCCTGGAATTGTGGGTTACAGATCCTCTATCTCACAATTGTCTTATAAACATAAAATGCTTCTGGGGTTTTCTGCTGCCAAGGCAATGCTCCCTAGGGACCATTTCTATGCTGTCTCTAACTTTGTTTAAACAACATAACAACAACAACAACAATAATAATAATAGCCTTGGAATTGCTCAGAGGATGGCTAGTCTGACACGTAGAAAAAGCAGATTAAATTCATTTCATTTTTTATTAGAGTATTGCAATTGTACATTAGAGAGGTTGTGTGATTAAAAAAAAAAAAACAAATGCACACAGCTTTCAGTGTATTTGTCTCCACATCCTACATCCACATCCAGTGTTGGATGTCTCCACAACCAACATTCCTTCAAATGTTACGAAATTGATAACAATACTTTCAGATATTGCCATAGTGTTATTTGAATGGTTTCCTTCCTCAATCCTCCCTCTTCCCTCACACTCCCTCCCCAATCCCCGTCCACGATGCTTAATTTGTAACTATAGTGCAAAATGGAAAAGAAAACGTGCTCTCAAGTCAAAATTGTGTGGATTAGGATTGAACCACTTATTAACCACATGGCTAATTATGAATATTTATGCTTTGAGTTTCAGTTTTCTCTTCTAGAAAATGAGCTTGAAAATATTTACTTCATTCGAAAGGCTTTTTTGAGATTTGGAAATGAGTGAAATGATAATATGAATTACACGTAGAGCAGGGTGCCAGGCATATGGATGATGCTCAGTACATGGACCAATTACTAAAATATTAGGAAAATAATTACTTCGGTAATTTGACAAAATACCCATTTTTCTTTCTTTCTTTCTCTTTCTTTTGTTCTTTCTTTCTTTCTTTTTATTATTTTTTTGTAGTACTGGGATTGAACCCAGAAGCATTCTACTTCTGAGCTATATCCCCAATATTATTTTATTAATTAATTAATTTATTTATTTATTTATTTTTGGTGGTACTGGGGTTCCTGGAAACCCTTCTACCTCCAGGCTACACTCCCAGACCCATTTTTATATTTTTTTTTATTTGGAAACAGGGTCTCTTAAGCCAGCGCAGCTGGCTAGGAACCTGCGCGATCCTCCTGTCTCCGCTTCACAAGCACAGGGATTACAAGGGTGCGCCACCACACCCAGCTTATCTTATTTTTTAAATTTTGAAACACGATTTCCCTACATTGTTGAGGCTGGCCTCAAACCTGTGATCCTTTTGTCTTAGCCTCCCAAGCACTGGGCTTATAGGCGTGGTTCACCACTTCTAGCTGCCATTTACTTTACCGAGGCTTTGGGTACTACTGTTACAGAATAGTTTTATTTAAAAAGTAAAAACTCCATCATTTTTCCTTTAGTGCCGTTCTGCAACAGAAATATTAACTGAAAATATTAACACCTCAAAATATCAGAATAGTGTGATCTATTAGGCTCTCTGTTTACTTTGTTTTAATATGGAATTGAAGATTCTTAATATGTGTGTCCTAGCAAGTGACTTGTTAGAAATCTTGTCATTATTTCTTCCGAGTAGTAACTTTTACCTCAGGGCTTATTCGGGCTGCAGGCAGGGGCTGGTTTAAGTGTTTGCCAGTAGTGTGAAGCAAAATGTATTCCAAATCAACTACATTAAACAACAACTCCAAAGATTAAGTAAACAATAATTTAAACCTGAGCACCCTGGCAGTGCATGGCACATTCTGCCTCGCTAACTGAGATAAATGAAGAATGACTAAATTACTGCTAAAAATATGTGAGAGAAAAAAATAGTGAAAAAGTTTCCCAATAGATTTTACATTTCAGGGACTCACCCTGTAAAAGCAACTGGAGCTAAAAAACCTACCTGTTGACTAATTAGTACTCAGTAGTCACCATTACACAGCTTTCCTACTTTACCAGGAAAGGGAAGCCTGCACCTTCTCCACCATCAGAGCAATTGATAGTCATGGAAGAGAAGCAAATCGATGCCTAGTGATTGATCATTTGACTTTCTATGTTTCATAAGTACAGCCATTATCTGCCAAGGGGCATAACAGGTTTCAGCAGGAAAAGGATTAAGGGGTTTTCTTTTTCTCAACTGAGGCACAAAACGGGTGTGATTTTTCTAGTTCACTTTCATTTCACTTGGCTCAGGTGTCAGGGGTCTATATTTATCTCCTGGGAGGCGTGCTCCCTGGCCCTGGAGTGTTGGAATGCTTAGGATGTCGATGGCCTTCAGATGTCAGGATAACCTTGACGATAAATGATTGGGTGAGACCCTGCGCCTCCTTTCTGAGTTCTCAGCTGCCGTGCTGTGAAGTCATGTGTTTACTTTCTACTTCTCCTTCCACAGACTCTCTGAAGCCAGTCTTGAGATCCTTCCTCTGGCTCAGCAAGCTCTTCTAGAAGTGGGTGAGCAGAATTCTGATTTTTTTTTTAAGGATTATAGCTATAAAAGTCTTTGTAGATAATGCATCATCATCTGCTAATATAACAGTTTAAAGCCTATAAAAAGATCAATCCTACCTGCTATAATAATTTATGATGCTTCTTTTAGTGTATTTATAACCTTGCAACCAGAGAGATAAATTTGAACTTAACCCTGAAATTTTACATTTCTATAAGCTTCTAAATCCATGCTATAAAATTTTCATTTGCACATTCCATACCTTTTCTTTAGAGGGTGTCCCAAAGCTTTAACTTTTAATAAAGTTTTAGTTGAAATTTTTATTCCTATCCTCTAATCTAATTTCATATCTTATTTAAATTTCTGTTTACTTTATTATAGCACATTTTTAGAATATTGCTTTTATCTTTTGTAAAAGATACTCTCAATAACTGACTAGTTTTTCCATTACAAGTTGGAGAAACTATTTTTTAAATCAGAGTAGAAATTGAATTACCTTGGTTTATGGGACTCTGAAAAAAATTTTTTATTTGTTGCAACTAACAAATATATTAATGAAATAATCTAAAAGAGCCAATTCTTGTAATAATTTAACTTCTAGAAAGGAAGAAACAAGTTTTTGCACACATAAAACTTATTAGTCAATGATAATCATGAAATTTTGACTCTGGGCACCAGATGTGTTATTTGAGGGGCAGTGGGAGATTTTATTACATAGAAGAATTTTTTTTTTAATGCTGTGATTTGTATGTGACTATATAAGACCAGGAATAACTGCAAAGAATTCTAGAGTAATGACTTACCAGAAAGTAAGCTTAGGAATATACTTAGAGATAAAATCAATTGCTGATACAATGCAGGAATTCCCTTTGTTTCTCCATGCTAGTTTGCAAAGGCTGGGCATGAGCTAGGTTGCTTTACCATTTGAAGAAAATCATTGTTTTTTTTTTTTTTTTAATTTTGGAGAACGGTTGCTGGTGCGGAACTGAATTCTGGGAAAAGCATTCTAGCTGATTCTTACAAAAGTATAAACTCCTTCCCTCTCTGCTTAACTCAGGTGGGATCTTGTTCTCAGGTATACCTGTAATAAAAGTGGAGTTGTGAGGTAAGGCATGAGGCTCCTGTAATCCAGACAGAAGCAAGGAGAAATATTTGAAATGATGTACTGTACAAACACCAATTATTTGGAATCAGATCCTTCTGAAAAGGACAATCACAACTTTGTAATTAATTGTTCCACAAGTTTAAGAAAGAAAGCAGACACCAGAGGATAATAAAACAATTTTCACCTGGGGAAAAAAAAAAAAAAGATAAGCTTCTAAACTCAAAAGAATCTTTGGGAAGGGAGGAGAAAAATCAGGAAAGAAAAGCCTTTAAAGCCCTGAAAAACCAGTGGCAAAGTGTTTGAGGCTACAGGGTCCGGCATTAAAGGAAAGAAAATGTTTCTTTTACAAAAAAGAAATGCATAATAATATAATGCTGCAAATGTGACTAGAGCACATTTTACTTTTGACACATATTGTTCATTAAGATTAGTCCTTAAGTAATTTAATCTGATATTCTTAGTATTTATGAACTAACCTCAGTGAAGCTTTGTGGGAAAAAATCACAAAGTTTTGAAATTAATAAATGCCATAAGGTGGACATAAATAAAAGAAAATGCACTGACCAGTAGTTTATGTTTTTCTTAAAAATTGCTCCTTGGTTGAAAATTGAGGTGTTTGTCAATACTTAGCTACAACTGAAAATAGGTGGTCCTGACTGAGGAGTGGGGGGGAATAAAGGCAAAAGAGTTTCCATGTCATATGACAAGGAGGATCCTAATTGTTTCTAATCTAAAGTTAGTTTACACTCAGAGGATGAGCTCTACTCATCTCTGTAAATAGTTGACAACTATAAGTGCATAGGAAATACATATTCAGCTGAGTAAATAGTTTGTTTTGTGTAGAAGGATAGAAATTGGCCAAACCACAAGAAACTTTCTTTTACAAATGGAAATGATGTATGCTGTGGCTTCCACAATAAACTTTTTAGCTGTTTCTTCCTGAATAAGAGTAAGCTGAGTTCTGTTTTGTGTCTTCTGGTAAATTAAACCTGATGGAGAACAAGTAGCACTTTTAGCTAGGTGATTGGTAGGACCCTACTCTTTCGTTGAAGATGTTTTTCAGTGTATCCAGAGACCTTTGTCACACAAACACCATCACATGAATGACGAAATGATGGAAAATTGGCAAGCATTATGGAGGGGACATGGGAGAAAGCTTGGCTTCCTACTCCAAGGACTCCAGAGGGTGTTCAATGGGAAAAGGACCGTTTGCCCTTCAATGCCTGTGAAATTTACAGGCGGAATAAGGACAGGATTTTTTTGTTTGTTTGTTTGTTTTGTTTTGTTTTGTTTTGTTGGTGATGGGGTTCCTGGAAGCCCTTCTACCTCTGGGCTGCACTCCCGGACCGACTTTTTATACTTTTTTTATTTGGAAATAGGGTCTTTCAAGCCAGCGCGGCTGGCTTCGAACCTGCGCTATCCTCTTGTCTCTGCCTCCTAAGTGCAGGGATTACAAGCATGCGCCACCACGCCCGGCAAGGACAGGTTTTCTAATGTTTTTGTTTGTTTGTTTTGTGGTACTAGAGATTGAACCCAGGAGCATTCTACCTCTGAGCTATACCCTCATCCCTATTTTATTCTTTATTTTGAAACACTTGCAGAGGGTCTCACAAATTGCTGAGGCTGGCTGTGAACCTTGATCCTCCTGTCTCAGCCTCCCAAGTACTGGGATTGCAAGCATGCACCACCACACCTGTCTTATAATGTTATTAGTTTCATCTCTTAATGTGTCTCCTTATTAAATCATCTAAATATAAATCTTATAGTTTCTCCATTGTACTTTTTAGGACAACACAAAGGATGTTAGTCATCTTGTCATTTTTTAAGATGTAATTTAATTAAGACACCTCAATCTAGTAGAAATTCATTTGGGGCTGGTTTTCTCCTACCCTGGCACTTTATTATTATTCAATTTGAAATGTGGCAGATGCATAATAAGGTATATTTCTTGTATCTCATTCTTGGAGTAGAAATGAAATGATAAAAGTGACTTTATTCAGTAGTGGATCTAGAGCATAGAACCCTAGGCATGGTACTTTTTAGACTACACATCAACTTCCAGTAAGTAAATTGGATCTTTTCAAAATTATTCTTTCAGCCTGAACCCTAAAACATTAATTACTAATAAAGTTATCTTTCAGATTCATTTATTCATTGACATGTTATTCAAAAATATTTAATGAGGCTGGGTGTGGTGGCACATGCTTGTTACCCCAATAACTTGCAGGCTGAAGCAGGAGGATCACAGGTTCAAAGCCAACCTCACCAACTTAGCAAGATTCTGCTTAAAAATAAAAAGGACAATGGGTGTAGAATGCCTCTGATTCAATCCCTAATACCTAATAATAATAATAACTCAAATAGTAATAATACTAATAATGATGATTTAATGAGCACACACCACCAGTCACTGCCATAGGTTGACAGTATGACAGTCACTGCCATATTGTGCTGAATAGTTAAAAGGATGCAGCATATTTTTTGTTTTTTTTTTACAGATGGCTGCTCTTTCTTTTGTTTATATGGAATGTAACATTTCATTTATTTATTTACTTATATAGTTTGGTACTAGAGATTGAAAAAAGGGACAGTCTACCTTCAAGCTATCCCCTCAGCCCCCTCCCTTTTTCCCCCCATGTTGCTGGGAATTGAACCCAGGGGCATTCTACCTCCGAGCTATGTCCCTAGCCTGATTTTTTATTCTTTATTTTGAAACAGGGTCTCACTAAGTTGCAGAGGGCCTCACTAAGTAGTTGAGACTGGCCATGAACCCGGATGCTCCTGTCTCAGCCTCCCAAGTACTGGGATTACAAGATTGTGCCACTACATCCAGCTAGACCTTTTGATTTTGAAACAGGTTCTCAATAAGTTGTTGAGGGTCTCATTAAATTGCTACAGCTGGCTTCAAACCTGCACTCCTAATGTTTCTGCCTCTCAACTACTGGAATTACAGGCAGGTGTCACCACACCTGGCTTTGGAATACAACCATTTGCTGAAAGTTAAAAAACCATACTTTAGCTGGGTATGGTGGCACATGCTTGTAATTCCAGCATTTGGGAGGCTGAGACAGGAGGATTGCGGTTCCTGAACAGCCTCAGATACTTAGTGAGGCCCTCCACAACTTAGCGAGACCCTGTTTCAAAATAAAGAATAAAAAATTGGGTTGGGGATGTAGCAAGGAAGTAGAATGCCCCTGGGTTTCATCCCCAGACCCAAAACAAACAAAAAACAACTTTAAACAAACTTAGTAAATGACAAATGCACAGGTCAGCTTTTATAGACAATTTCTTTAGGACCACATACAAACAGACCTTGTGAGCTATCAATCTTCTGTTAAAAAAGAAATGTTGTTACTTCACCTAATGCATGCAAATGTTGAATTAGTTCCCAAATTTACTTATTGTGTTTACTCTGAAATATGGCATAAACACTAATCTAAAATTTAGTTTAATTTCTTGGGGAGACCTCTAGTTACTGTGAACCTCATTCTCCTTCATCTAGAGTCCACTTTGTTTCCAATTTTCTTCCTACCTTCCACATGAGAGAGAAAACATATGATCCTTTACTTTCTGTGGCTGACTAATCTCACATAACCTCATATTCTCTAGTTTCATCCATTTTCTTGCAAATAACAAGTTTTGTTTTTTATGGCTGAGTAGAATTCCACAGAATGTACATACTGTTGGTAAATATCATTTGTTGGTAAATATCAGGACAGGGAGCTAGCAGGAACAGATTTATTTGGAGATAAATCTGGGAGGAGTTGCCTGACCAAAAGAGAGTTCATGAGAGTCAGGCTCCCCTGTCTTATCAGGAGCTTTTTATGAGGCATTAGGAGAGAGGGATAGTTACACAATTGTGGCTTTTCTCCATTGGTGGTCTGGACAGGAGGACAGACAGGTAGGTTTCTGGGTTGGGGGCAGGGAGTTGGTTAGGGTCACTTTTCCCACCACTACTGGAGTAATTTGTTCTCCACCTCCTCCAGTGAGGCTTCACAGCCAGACCTCGCAGTGCCCACAAATAACACGGCACAGTTTTGTAATCCATTAATCTGTTGATAAACAATTGAGTTCCAAAATTTGGCTATTGTGAGTTGTGCTGCTACAAACATGGATATGCATGTACCACTGTGTTCTGGCTTCAAACTTCACATCTTTTAAAAATATCCAAGTTGACATAGACCTCTACCATAAAACTCATAGATCTGTGAAACTCTTTTGTGGGAAATCCTGAGAGCACTTTATGAATGTTATTACCTCTCTGTTCTTCCCAGCGTGTTGGGCTGCTTTTTAAAAATTTATTTACTTGGATGTTTCTGTTTTGCTGTTGTTCAGGAATATAGAACAGATCCTCATTCAACTAATTATAAAAATTTATGGAGAAATATTGGGGGGGTACTGTGGGTGGGACCCAGGGGCTTTTCTACCTCTGGGCTATTCTCCCAGACCTATTTTATATTTTATTTGCAAACAGGGTCTCACTAAGTTGCTGAGCGCCTCACTAAGTAGCTGAGGCTGGCTATGAACCTGCACGATTTTCCTATCTCAGCCTCTCAAGTGCTGAAATTACAAGCATGCACCACCACGCCCAGCTAATGAAGAAATATTTTATAATCTACATTACACTAAATACATAGACTCAGATATTGAGAATTCTTAGGGGATCAGTCCATGAAGCTCATTCATTTCACCCAATATCTCGTGATGTGTGATTACAATGTACCACTCCCTGATATATTAGTTCTTTTCCCCAATTGCACGCAGAATGTCGATGTGCTTGCTTTGATTTTCAGTCTTTTAAATTACTTTGCTCTTTGCACTGGGTTTTAGAAAATATCAGAAAGAAACACTCAGCTCAGCTTGGTCAGTTCCACTCTGCAAGGTCAATGGTCATCTTAGGGATTTGCTGACCTCGGCTTCTCCAGGCATGGGTTGTGATTTTTCCACTTTCCACTTTGAGAACCCCCAGCAGGTACAGTAGCATTGTCTGCCAGCCTAGCCACCCATCCCTCTCAAGCCTTCTATGGGGGGTGGAGGGGGGTGCCAGCTGGTGGTGGAAGTATAGTCATTACCTCTTTTCTTTCTCCACCCCTCAGCGCCCCGAACCTCACTGAAGGCCTCTTCAAAGTTGCTTCACTTTTAGTCTTCTGAATTTCTCTGTATTATATCCTTGTACTGTGGTTTGACCAAAATATAGTTTTAAAAAATTCCATAGTTTGCTAGATGAAGTAGGACACTTAGGATTAAGCCATGGAGAAAAGCAAATCCTAGTATGGAGAGGCAAACAGAAAGGCGGCGTACTATAGCTATTCCCATTTTCTTCTCCGTCCCATTAATATTCCTCTTGAGTATCCAAGATGCCATTTGGTTTTCTTAAACCTCCCATGCAGAACTTCTGTACATAGAAACAGAGGGAGCATTCCTGAGGCTGAAATCCTGTAGAAAAAAGAAAAGCAACTGAAATAACCTGAATGGTCTTTTGTAAAAAAAAAGAAAAAGAAAAAGAAAAAGAAAAAAGAGAAAAAAGAAAAGAAGTACTTAATAATTATTTACCATGGCAAATCAACAGCTATGGAGCTGGGCTTGTTTTCTGATTTGACTATAAAGAAGAAGGAAGAGTAAGTCGCATAGAAGTTAAATGAGCTTTTTATCCTTGCCTATATTATCACTCCTCAGTTTTCTTTCCAAAACCTTTTTAGCTTCTTTGCATTCTCCACCTCCTAAGTAACCTTTTCCATTTTCATGCTTTCACCCAGAATCCATATGTTGAACAGAAACAAAACCACATCTCATGGCTCTCGTCACTCTCCTGAGTTTTGACCCATATATCTCTGTGCTTATTGGCAAAGTTTCAGATGTTGACATCCACATCCTGAGTTGCAAGTATCTAAACTCTTTCAGCACATAATCTTGTGATTGTGTTATTTCATGATATGTATATTTTTTGTACTAGGGATGGAATCCAGGGGCATTCTATCTTTAAGCCACACCCTCGGCCTTTTGTTTTGTTTTTGAAATATCTCACTAAGTTGCTGAGTCTGCCCTCCTGTGGGATGCCATTAAGGTTTTCCCCTAAAAGAGTATTTCTGTCTCAGCTGACTGTCCTTCGCCCAGAGTCAACAAGGTTTGGGGTTATGGAAAGTTTAAAGTAAAAGGTTTGAGAGAAGATCAGGTGGTGATGGTATGAGGTTAATCAGTCCTCTGATAATTATTATGCACAGAGCTTAGTATTTAATGAGATGCATTATAAATTATTGGTTAAACCAATTGTATAGTTCAAAACTAAGATCTACCACCTCCAGTTCTGTGACCTTGGGCAAGTTAGTAAACCTTTTTTGCCTGTTTATGTATCATATTTGTAAAATAAGGACAAAAAAGTACTTACCTCATAGATATTGTTCAAAATAAGAAATGTGCCTTTTATGTATTAAATCTGATACAAGAGTTGACTATGACTATGTAACTCTCCCAATCATTTTAAAGTAGATGATATTATCCCCACTTTACAAATGGTACACATACTCAGAGAGATTAAGAAACTGGACAGCCAGGCCTGGTGGCGCACGCTTGTAATCCCCGCGCTTGGGAGGCAGAGACAGGAGGATCGCGCGGGTTCGAAGCCAGCCTCTCTGGTTAAAGAGACATTGTTTCCAAATAAAAATATAAAAATAGGTGACTGAGAGTGTAGCCCGGAGGTAGAAGGTTTCCAACCCTAGGACCACCAAAAAAACCCCACAAAAAACAAAGAAAGAAACTGGACAAGTATCATGTAGCCTAGTTACTGAAGAAACCAGTACTAATTTGATAGACCACGGCTCACTTCACCTCCAAATCTGGTACTATTTTCTATCCTCCAAGTTAATGGAACCTTTTTTTTATCTTACATCCATTATGATTTCCCCCATTTAGCTAATTACTACGGCTTATTTCTTATATCACTGTCTAAATGTTTCTCTGTCTACATTAATTATTTCTGAAATCTTTCCTGAAGTCTTTCTCTCATGGCCACTGCTTATTTGAAATAAAGAATTTCCTGCTTAGATTATTCCAGTAGGCCTCTTTTAGCTTTTCCTCCAATTCTCTAGGACAACACCAAAGTCACCACCTAAATACCAGTTTTAATCTGGGCGTGGTGGCGCACTCTTGTAATCCCAGCATTTGGGAGGCTGAGACCGGAGGATCGCGGTTTGCGGACAGCCTCGGCTACTTAGTGAGGCCCTTTGCAACTCAGTGAGACCTGGTATTAAAATAAAGAATAAAAAATAGGACAGGGGGTGTAGCTCGGAGGTTAAAATCCCCTGGGTTCCATCCACAGACCCTCAAAATAAATAGATAAATAAATAAATAAATAAATAAATACCAATTTTACCATGTGCCCCTTCCTGAAGCCCTTGACAAGTCTCATATTGCTTTCCATACAAATTTCTGGGAGAATTATTTTCTATTTATTCAGGGCATTTGTCTACTATGTTCTATAGTAAAGCCTCTAATGTCATGTGTGCTCACCTCTCTAATGTTTTGTCTTGTTCCTCTAAAATTTCTGTTATACCAAAGTCTTGCCCTCAATACCTTTTCTCCTAGTTATGTTCTCTTATTGTATGTCTTCTGATGAGTCCCTACTTATGCAATGCCTTTGATCCCTTGTACCCCTCCCACACCCTTCACCTGGACCTGTGTTCTGCAATCCCCAAGTAAGTTCTTCCTCTCTCCACCCACTGCCCCTTCACATCTCCCACCCAGCATTTGCTCTGAAATCCTAGGGGCAGGTGTCCCATATTATTATAGTTGTCTGTTTATGGTTCTGCTCTCCTTGTCCTTCTGTGAGTTACTCAAGGGAGAATGTCATATTTTCATTTAGTTGATTTTCACATTTTAGCCCAACTAAAAGTTCAGGAAAATACCTAAAGAATTTATTCTAAGCCAGGCGTGGTGGCACACGCTTGTAATACCAGCATTCGGGAGGCTGAAACTGGAGGATCGCGGTTCGTGGACAGCCTCAGCTACTTAGTGAGGCCCTCTGCAAGTCAGTGAGACCCGATTTCAAAAAAACTAAAGAATAAAAAATAGGGCAGGGTGTGTAGCTTGGAGGTCAAATGCCCCTGGGTTCCATCCCCAGACCCGCAAAAAAAAAAAAAAAAAAGAATTTATTCTATTATAGTCTTGTAAGCATTATAGATGAAGAAAACATTGGCCAATGTCATGGAGAGAATAAAAGTATAAATGAAAAACTAATGATAGGATGATTCAAGCTATAATAGGAAAGCAATTTCAAATGTAATCAGCCAGCGTGTTTCCTCAACAAGACAGAATTTAATGGGGGAGGTGATAGTTTTGGAGCCATAAAATAAAAATAAGAGCAAGAAGCCTTGTGCTAGACTTTGTCTACAGAGTGTTAATCTGCTAGTGAAGGGAGACAGATCAGAACATGGTTCAGGTTGCAGGCATGACTGTCCATCAGGTGCTTGCTATGTAGGCGAAGGGTTGAGGGCAAGATAAGATTAGGAAAGGACACGAGCCATGGAGGCTGAGCCAAGCTCAGAGTCTGACTTCATTCTAAAGGCTTTCTTCTCTTGGGAAACAACCACTGGCCAGTGAGTGCGGGAAACTAAGAATGTGAGAAGTATTATCTCAAAATGCATCATAGCTCAGTTCTAACAGCTGATTAAACCAGACTAGGCTTAGCACAGCTCTCAAAAATTGATGGACGTGAGAATAACCAAAAAATGCTTAAGTTGGTACTTGGGATGCCTGCTTTTAAGAGATTCCTTATTGCTCTGTTGTAATTAGTATCATCATTACTCTTGCTGTTTTTCTAATCTACATGTGTAACGTGTAATTCTCAACTCACTAAAATTTTAATCCCTTCTGAATAAGAGTTTGTATTAATCTCTCCTAAGAAGTTATTCAAAATTCACCTACTAATCAGAGTTGTTGATGGGAAGGATCATCAGTTTCCGAATTATGTTATGCTTTCTTATATTATAAACGTAAGGATAGTATAAAATCTTCAGTGTTTTGACTGAGACTTCTTCCCTTAAGTGATGTTTTGGTGATACAGACTTGAAATTCCCCTTTACCTCCTTTTGAAACTGAACTGTCATAAAGCTCTTGAGTACTTTGTGGCCATTCAGCAGATGGTGGTTTCCTCTACTCGGTGCCCTGTGTGTGTCTCTCCTCTCAGCCTTCTCTTTTATTGTACACTTGACACAGATCTCTGACCTCAAAATCTTGGTCCACTGCTACTGTGCATGTTTATAACCTTTCCTGTGCCCCATGGTTGTGACATCATATAATTTTCTATCTTTGAAGTTCCATTTTGTCTTCTTGAAAATTATGAGACATTATGCTACCAAATAGGTCAGAATCTTTTGATAATACTGGAATTTTAAAAAATAATTTATTGGTGCATTATATTCATACATCATATTGGGGTAAAAAAACGTGTGTGTACATACATGTACACGTCACCGATTTAGCCCCTACCCAATTCCCACCCCATTCCCTCCCCATCCCTCCTTCCCTTGCTTGGCTTAGTGGTTGACTTCGATATGTTTAAGTACATTGTGTGTTTTAGAGAATTTCCTTCTTCCCCCTTCCTACCCCCTCATTTAGGTTGTCTTTTTTGCTGCTCTATAGGATTTCCTTTTTCATCTAGAGTTCCTCCTATGACCAAGATGTCCATCAACATGGGCATTTTGAGTCAGTGTTTTAAAATGTCCTGTTAGGCTGGGTGTGGTGGCGCACACTTGTAATCCCAGCATTTGGGAGGCTGAGATCAGAGGATAGCAGTTCGTGGACAGCCTCAGCTACTTAGTGAGGCCCTCCGCAACTCAGTGAGATCCTGTTTCAAAATAAAGAATAAAAAAATAAATTTGGCAGGGTGTGTAGCTCGGAGGTCGAATGCCTCTGGGTTCTATCCCCAGACTTGCATTTTGTATTCTAAGCTGCTTTCTCAACATCAGTTGACTGTAAATATATAGGTGATTTCTGGGTACACTCTTTAAGTTGTTTTCTTTGGGTCTGTCTTTATCTCAGTTCTAAGTTGTTTGATTATTTTAACTCTCTAATATATTCTTAAGTCAAGAAGTGTGGTCACTCCAGCTTTGTTCTTTTTGCTTGTGATCACTTTTGCTCTTTGGGATATATTGTGACAGTATATAAATTTTATGACTTTTTAAAATTTTTCCGGGAAGAATATCAATAGTATTTATAGGGATTGTCTTAAATCTATGGATTGCTTTGGATGGTAAAATTACTTTAACAATAATTCTTCCAAACTATGAACAGCAAGATATATTTCCATTTATTTCTGTCATTTTAATTTTTTTTCACCAGCTGATATTTTGGCAGATTGGCTCTAGAATATGAAAAAGGCAATACAAAAGGAATAGTGTTTTGCTTCCCATCTCTTCTCTATTTATCATATTATCTTGGTAATAAGCTATCTCAACTGAACATTATAGTTTTCCCTTCAATTTTTGCTAAAGATACCATTTAAACAAAGAAGAACATGCATCCTTCACTTTCTTTTTATGTATTATATCTGCAGCGCGTTCTTTTTCATCTTTCCTTCAAGTAAAACATGTAGCTTGGAGAAAAAAATATATATATACACACACACACATACATACATACACACATATATACATATATGTATATATACGTATATATACATATATGTATATATATACATGTATGTATATATATGTATATATATCTCCATACATACATATATACGTATGTGTGTGTGTTTCTGTTTGTTGAACAGACAACTGAAGTTGAAAGTTAAAATTCTAACTAAGTCAGGCGTGGTAACGCACATGGCTGTACAAGGACTTTTAAGACCCTTTGCAACTTAGTGAGACCCTGTTTCAAAATAAAAAATAAAAAATAGGGCTGGGGGTATAACTAGGAGGTAGAATGCCCCTGAGTTGCATCCCCAGTACTGAAAAAATTTTCTAGCTAAAGAGTTTATCTTTTAATAGAACAAGTCATATCTTTTAGAAGACTAGAGCCACCTGTCATAGGCTTAGGACAAGAGATTTACTTGAGTTTTAGATGACCCATGGTAGCACTTTTGATCCTTTAAATGGTTCAATAGTTAAGCTAGAACTGGATCATGATAACTGAGTTGATTACTTGTTAGTAGTAATAAAAGGTCATTAAGCATAGAAATATCCCTTAGTTATTTGGGAAATTAAAATAGTACTTTTGGAATTCATTTTATGCAGGATAAAATATGCATTTAATTAGCTAACATGTTTTTGATATGTATGTTTTAATTTCACTGTGTACCATTGACAGATGAACATTTATTACTAGTTTTTCTCATATGTAAAGGGATATTTTATGTGCCCAGTGTGATAGCAGATATCAACTTAAAACAGCAGTGAAAGATAACACAGATCAGTTACCTTACTAAAATTATCCCCATACTTGATTTTGCAAACTCTTTGCATATCACAACTATTCTTAAAGTAATTGTATAAATTATGCAAGAGTAAAATAGGCATCTTTCTTCTCTTTGATTATGTCTAATCCTCATTTCCCAAGAACATTAATCATTGATAGTTTTTTAAGGGGGGCAAACAATGGTGATTGTTTTCATTGTAAAAAACTACTCAGATCATTCCTTAGAACATCTGCTTGCTTTGTATTAGCTTTAGACATTTTTTAATCCTACCTCTTTAAATCTTTAAACCGTGAGCTTGTAATCCCAGCATTTCAGAGGCTGAGACAGGAGCATCTCGGTCCAAGGACAGCCTCAGCTACTTAGGCCCTTTGCCAACTCAGTGAGACCCCATTTCAAAATAAAGAATAAAAAATATTAGGCTGGGGTTTAGCTCAGAGATAGAATGCCCCTGGGTTCCATCCCCAGTACTGCAAAAATAAATAAATAAAAATAAACCATGACAATACATTTACATATTATATACCCACTGGCCAATGAGATAATGTATAAATACTCTTATCCCAAAGCAGGTTTATGCAGCCATTTCATTTATTGCTTCCTCCTGAGGATGTTCTTTACCTGAGTCCAGGCTCTCTACTTGTAAAATGAAATGATGGAGGTCATGAGTGTTTCTTGCCTATTGGTCTGAGTCCTCAAGTGCTGCCCAATTCTGCGCTTTTTGGAAGACAAATTTGGGAGCTAAACCGTAGCCCTAGGACAGCAGCCTGTAACCTAAAGTGGGGAGGATGGGGAATTGGGATATTAATTATTCCTTAATGTCAATTGTAAGTCTGTGGGTCCTACTGTTACCTCCTCTGCTACTTGTTAGTTTCCTTCTATTTGTCTTTTTACTCAAAGTCAATATATTAAAAAGTACGAAGTCCTTTGGTTCCTTCATTGTGGAGTATTTTTGTCAGCTTTTACACAGACTCTTCTTATTAGGTCCTCCTTAGTTCTTTGAATCCCCTAGTGTCCTTACTGAGAACTGTGTTTCTCGCCCTGGTGCTGATGATTCTTACCACTTGCTTTTCAGAGTTATAGCCCTCTGTGCTGCTGCTGTAAACTGTAAACACATCCCTCGCTTATCCAGACTCTCTTTATAATGGGCCAACTCCTCCTTGTTCTGTTGAACACAAGTTTTAGTTCACGGCCCTTTGTCTTTTCAATGTTATTTTATTTCTCCTCTAGTTGGACTTATCCCAATTTATTCCTTCTCATGTGACTTTAACAATGCAAACTCTTATCCTGTCAATTTCCCTACTTATAATTACTTAATAGTTCTCTTCTGCCTACAGAAAAAAAAATTAAGCTCCTTAGATTATTATGCAAGGGACTTAAAGATCCAGTCTCTATCCATTTCCCTGCTTTTTGCCAGTTCTCTAAAAATTATTTTTTACTTTTCCAAACATAGTGCTTCTTTCCTGCCACTGAAGCTCTTTGTTTTGTAATCAGTCTTCCTCCAACAAAACCAGTCTTTTCAAGACCATTGTATCCCAAGTCAAAGTTGGAGTATAGTCAATGGTAAGTGTTTGAATGATAAATTAGCTTCTTAGAACCTCTCCTTCTTAATCCAGTTTGGCATCTGCTTTTTCCCTACATCTTAAATAACACCCAAAAATGCTTTGGTAGAATGCTTCATGAAAATCCTTGTGTTTTTTTCTGTTAATAATTTCCAATTGTCAAAATCATAGGCTATGTGATATCTGATAGCTTTAAGTTCAAGTGTTAGCTTTGCTGCATAATTGGTTTGTAACCTTGAATAAATTATATAACCTCTCAGTGTCTTAGTTTCTTCATTTAGAAAATAGGTAGAAAATTATCTTACGGTTAATATTTTACAACTCAAACCACATATAAACAATTTGAGTCCATTTCCTCATCTGAAAAAGAAATAATTTAGATTAAATAACTATGATATCATGATATATTTATTTTGGGTTTTGTCCATGGATCCTGTCTTATAATTTCCTCCCTGAAGCAGGTGATACAAATCATATTTCTTCTTCCTGAGGCAGGTCAGAGAAGTGCCAAACTCTACCTGCCCTTCTTTCCTGACCTTAATTTGTTTTGGCTGGTCATAATACCCTCTTCATTCCAGAGAGGTCCTGCCCATTACCCTGGGGGAGGAATGTTGCATAAAGAGGCCAGGAAGAATCTGCCTTGCAGGTTTTCCCCATGGTCTTCGCATTAGATCATTTTTGACCAATCAGATTTCAGTACAACTGTTCATGTTTCAATCATACTCATGCAACCATCTCCATAAAAACTCCAAAGAATAGAGGTTGTAAACCTTCCAGGGAGCTGAACGACGGAGGCTCCTGTAGGGTGTGGTACCTAGAGAGAGAATAGAGGCCCTGTGGCCCTTCTCCCACACCTCAACCTATATATCTCTCCTTCTGTATCCTTTATAATGAACTGGTAAGTGTAAGAAAAAGAAAAAAAATGTCTTAAACTGAATTCTTTGAGCCATAATTACAAATTACAAAGCCTATGAGGATGCTATTGAAACCCCACTTTTAGCCAGTCAGTCAAGTATAAGTAAAATAACTTTGGGATTTTTTTTCTTTTCTTCCTTTCTCTTTTTTCTTATAGTACCAGGGATTGAATCCAGGGGCATTCTACCTGTGAGCTATATCCCCCCCCCCCCCAGCCATATTTTTTTATTGTTTATTTAAAAGTGTCTCACTAAATTACAGAGGGCCTCACTAAATAGCTGAGGCTGGCTGCAAACCTGCGATCCTCCTGTCTCAGCCTTCCACATACTGGGATTAAAAGTATGTGCCAACCTGCCTAGCTTTTCTTTTCTTTTTGTGGTACTGGAGATTGAACCCAGGGACATTCTCCCTCTGAGCCATACCCTAAATCTTTCTATGTATTGTTTTATTTTTAATATTTATTTTTTTCTTTTTCATTTTGGTGGTACTGGAGTTCCTGGAAATCCTTCTACCTTCAAGCTACACTCCAAGACACCTATTTTTAAAATATTTTTATTTGGAAACAGGGTCTCTTAAACCAGCAAGGCTGGCTTCAAACCTGTGCGATCCTCCTGTGTCCGCCTCCCAAGTGTGGGGATTACAAACCGGTGCCACCATGCCCAGCCTATGTATTGTTTTCTAAAACAGATTCTCTTCAGGTTGCTGAGAATCTCCCTACATTGCTGAGGACTTCCTCAAATCTGTGATCTTCCTGTTTCAGTTTCCCAAGTACTAGGATTGTATGCCACCACACCCAACTAATTTAGGGATTCTGCCCAGAATGTTAAGTGAAGGACCATTTTGGGTACTGGGTTCTCAACCTGAGTGGTTTGATGGCAGCTCCAGATTGGGCCCATTTTTCCCATCATGAAATAAATCAATCACCAAAAAGAGAGCTTATTCACAAGCATGGAGACCAGAGAGTAAGTCTCATATTTACCCCCAATGAACGGTGTTTAGGATATTTATGCGCTAATGAGGCATTGTGTGTAGGGGCCGTGGCATAAAACTGTAATTCTAGTACTTGGGAGGCTGAGGCAGGAGAATCACAGGTTCCAAGCCCAAACCAGCAACCTAACAAGGTCCTCAGTAACTTAGTGAGACCCTGTTTTCAAATACAACATAAAACAGATCTTGAGATGTAGCTCAGGGATAGAATGCCCCTAGGTTCACCCCTCAGTAACACACACACACACACACACACACACACACACACACACACACACACCACTGTGGGATAAAGCATGTGGAAGGATGAGTGAAGATAAGGAAAAGGGAAATAATGTGGTGTGTGTGCATGCATAAACACACAAACAAGCTTCCTGGATCTTCAGAGACACGTGTACAGAAGATAGCGTTAGCATGCTCGGAGGGTGGGATTTGGCCTCTGATGTTGAAAGATCGCCCACTAGACATTTGTTCAGGCCCAAGAGCAGGGTCCAAGGTTTCAAATGGTAAGAAACAGACCAAAGCAGCCGCCGAGTTCCTGAAAAACGAATGTTACATGACTTCTCTGGCCCTTAATCATCATGACCTGTATGTCAAAGATATTATCTATAGCAAAGCTAGTGGCAGAATAATAATGGATTGCTTAGCAATTTGCCCTCTAAAGATTTTTTTTAAGTCACATAAAAGGAAGCACTGCAAATTAAGTCTGGAGGATGTATTCAAATTTTCCCTTAGCTTCCATAGTGTCAGAATTGAAGTAGAAAGAGACTGTGGGATTGGTGTCTGGAGCAGAGCGGATTGCTTTCTTAGTGTGTGGGGAAAACCCTCCATACATCTGGTGTCAGTGTCTATTGTGGTGTGAGAACAGAGGAAAAGCAGGCGGTTTGTTTTTTCCTGACATGACAATCTTTAATATCTATTCCAGATTGCAGAATCAGGAGACATGAGCCTGGTTCCCACTTTTTTATTTATTTATTTTTACTGTGTTTGTGATATTAAGAAAGTGACTTTAATTTCTGCTTTAATTAAAATGCAGAAGTTGCATCAGCTGTATGAAGAATATTCCAGTGTTATGGTTATTTGACTATTCCTGATCTGAATCCATGAATCCATGTTTCTCTTTTCTTTCTTTTGTATAAACTATTATATTCAAGGTTTTTGTGTTTGGTTTTTTGTTGTTGTTGTTGTTGTTGTTGTTGTTGTGTGTGTGTGTGTGTGTGTGTGTGTGTGTGTGTGTAGTATTGGGGATTGAACCCAGGGGCATTTTAAGCTACATCCCCAAATCTGTTTTATTTTTATTTAAACTAAGTTGTGGAGGGTCTTACCAGGCTACTGAGACTGTCCACAAACCTGGAATTACAGGTTTGTGCTACCACTCCCGACTCTAAGTATGTTTTTAAAATTCTTCTTCATTGCTGAGTAGAATTCCATTATGCCAGCTTTGTGTACATATGTGAAAAGACCAATGTCAATCTCACTACTCTGATTGGGGAGATCAAGTATTGCGTGCATGTGTGTCACTGTCAATATGATTTACATTATGATATGACACTATAATGAACCAATAAAAGTATATTAAAATTTTTTTGACAAGAAAAAATTGTGTCATCAAAATCTTCAAGAGTAACCTGGGTGTGGTGGTGCAAGCTTGTGATCCCAGCATTTGGGAGGCTGAAACATGAGGATTGTGGTTTGCGGACAGCCTCAGCTACTTAGTAGGCCCTTTGCAATTCAGTGAGTCTCGGTTTCAAAATATAGAATAAAGCCGGGCATGGTGGCGCACGCTTGTAATCCCAGTACTCGGGAGGCTGACAGGAGGATCTCATAGGTTTGAAGTCAGCCTCAGCTACTTAGTGAGGCTTGTAGTAATTTAGTGAGACCCTGTTTCCAAATAAAATATAAAATTGGTCTGGGAGTGTAGCTCAGAGGTAGAAGGCCCCTGGGCTCCAGTACCAAAAAAAAAAAAAAAATCTTCAAGAGTTACAGGGCAGATGATTGGGAACTGATAAGCAATTGGCTATAATATCCAGGTCTATTTCCAAAACAAAAAGTAGGTTTTGTGAGCTGATTTTCTGATATACAGAATTACATAGCTGTTGTTTGGAAAGATTTCCATGTAATTTTTTTTGTGTGTGTGTGGGTCTGGGGATGGAACCCAGAGGCATTTGACCTCTGAGCTATACCCCCTGCCCAATTTTTTTATTCTTTATTTTGAAACAGGGTCTCACTGAGTTGCGGAGGACCTCACTAAGTAGCTGAGGCTGTCCGCGAACCGCAATCCTCGGGTCTCAGCCTCCCAAATGCTGGGATTTCAAGCATGTGCTACCAGTCACCCGGCTCCATGTCATTTTTTATATAATATGCATGAATACTATTCAATTCACAAATAATATCCAATTTATTTTGCAAGGAAACTACTGTGATATTTAAAAACTTGCAAATATTTCTTAAATAGCACTCATCACTTGTTTACAAGCCATCCCAGATACAGAAAAGTTATTCGAGGCTAGAAAAAAGTTCTGAACTTTACTGTAATATTAGTGGTTATAAATATTTAGCTCATAAGATAAAACCTTGACCCCAAGGCAAAATTCAACCTCGATTGTTCAGTTTCAGAAATATAATCATGAAAGCCATAGCCATTTATCTCATTGTTTCAGCCTTTTTGGTATCTGGAAACTAACTCCACAGCCACCTTGTAAAGATCATACAAGTAGTGACAAATCCAGGTATACTCATCTCTGCCTTTGTCTGTATCATATTTACTGTGTCTGTTTATTTATTTATTTAGCGGTCCTAGGGATGAAACTCAGGGGCATTCTACCTCTGAGCTACACCCCCAGCCCTATTTTTTATTCTTTATTTTGAAACAGGGTCTCACTGAGTTGCAGTGGGGCTCACTAAGTAGCTGAAGCTGTCTGTGAACCATGATCCTCCTGTCTCAGCCCCCCAAATGCTGGGATTACAAGTTTGTGCCACCACACGGGGCTTTTACTATATTTAAATTTATTTACACATTGATCTTCCAAAAGTTATAGTTCTCACATTGTTTCTCTCTTCATTTTAGTTTTTTTGCGTGTGTGATTCTATTTGAAATTGCCAACCTTTTCAGAAATACCCAGTTGGTAGTTGTATACTTCTTTTCTTATGATTATAAAAATTTTATTTTCTGGGGTATAGAGAAGATTTATATTAATTATGTTATTAGAGAAAATTAAGTTGTTGAAATGAGATTTATGTTGGTGCTATAAATAAATATTGGACAAAATATCATGAGAATATAGAGTAATTCTATTTAATCTAGATATTAAGGTCAAGATACCTCTTCTATTTTCTTTATTACAAAGAAAGCAATGTTTTTGTGTGTGACTGATTTCCATGATAATAGGTATTATTTAGACAACTTCATTGGTCAGTTAATAGTTAATCTGCTACTTTTTGGAAAGTATAACTCTAAAATATATTTGTAAGCCGGGCGTGGTGGCGCACACTTATAATCCCAGCATTCGGGAGGCTGAGACAGGACGATCACAGTTCGCCGACAGCCTCAGCTACTTTGTGAGACCCTTTGCAACTCAGTGAGACCCTGTTTCAAAATAAAGAATAAAAAATAGGGCAGCGGGAGTGGCTCTGAGATCAAATACCCCTGGGTTCCATCCCCAGACCCGCAAAAAATAAATAAATAAATAAAAATAAAAATAAATGAATAAATAAATAAAATATATTTTAAGTTTTTTTTTTTAACATTCTGAAAACATTTACCATCTCAATAGTGTTTTTTTTTTTTCCCTTTTGTGTTGCTAGGGATTGAACCCAGAAGCATTCTGCCTCTGAGCTACACCCAAACCCTATTTATTTGTTTGTTTATTTGTTTGTTTGTTTGTTTAGAAACAGGGTCTCACTATGTTGCTGAGGCTGGCTTCTAAATTACAATCCTCCTGTTTCAGCCTCCTGAATATGGGGATTACAGCCTCCCAGGTACGGGATTACAGGCACATGTGCGCATATCACCATCTCTGGCTTCTTTGGGGAAGTTATTAAAGGTGAATTTTATTAAGTGACAGGATGTAGTATCTTTTGCAGACTTCCTGGCCCATACTCTAGGTTTCTGGTCACCAATAGTTCTTGATTATTGTAGGTTAAAAAAAAATTATTCTGATTAGAGAAGAAACAAGTCTTTTACATCTTTGTCCTCAATTCTTAAGGTTGGCACAGGTTTAGTTCCATTTTTCTCAGACATTTATGCTAGGCTAGTAAAATATGACCAATACAAGGCAGTATTGTATACAAGGGTTTTACCTCAGAAATAAAGATGAACATAAAAGTCACAAATGCTTCTATAAGGGGTTTATGGTTTGCTGTCTGTTTGTAGTGAACAGTCTTAGTGTCAACCATTAGTCTAACATGACACATCTTAGGTTTGTCAATACATGTCCTTCTGAAAAGATTATGCTTATCTTATAATATGCAATAACATTACAAGGAATAAAATAGCTGTGTGATTATTTGAAATGTCAATCAGCATACCACAAAACACAATGACTTAAATAAGTACACGCTAAAAATAGCCTTGGAAATACTTAACCCTATCTGGGAGGGACAGACAATTAAATTTAAATGATTATTTCCCCAATTTTCTTATTATAGGAAGTTGCTCCTCTGTCTAAATACTTAGCCATTGGTTTAATTTGAAGCTCAGATAGCTGGGCATGGTGGCACTTAGGAGGCTAAGGCAGGAGGATCTTAGGCTTGAGGTCAGCCTCAGTAAATTACCAATATCCTCAGCAATCTAGTGAAGCTCTGTTTCAAAATAAAAAATTAAAAGAGCTAGAGGTATGGCTCATAGACAAAATGCCCCTGGGCTCCATCCCAGTAGAAAAAGAAAATAAAAATAAAAATAAAAAAAAAAGCCGGGCGTGGTGGCGCACGCTTGTAATCCCGGCACTTGGGAGGCAAAGACAGGAGGATCAGGCAGGTTCAAAACCAGCTGTGCGCGCTGGCTTAGGAGACCCTGTTTCCAAAATAAAAATGTAAAAATAGGTCTGGGAGTGTACCCCGGAGGTAGAAGGGCTTCCAGGAACCCCAGTACCACCCCCCACAAAAAAAAATGCTTAGTTAAAAGGAGTCCAGTTCCTGTCCCAGAGACTTTGAGTTATTGTCTGACTGAGGAGAATAAGAGTCTGCTTCTTATTGCCCAATCCAGTTGAGCAACAGAGAAGCAGAGAGGAAGAGTTGCAGGCCAAAGGCCAGGAGAAAGGTTACGTGGGGCACGAGGGCCTGCCCTGGCACTCCCTTCTGCTTTGGGGAAGGTTAGTAGGGCTTTGGAAATTAATGTGGCCAGAGAAGCATTATATTTGTGTGGGAACTAGTAGACTATTGCAAGACGACTGATCTGGGACTACAAAAAGACTTAAAGGGAGAGAGAGGAAGGGTAGTAGAATATTGGTACTCTGAAAAAGCGGACTTCAGTAACATAGTGCTACGGTATAAGTTATTGGAAGTGATTTAGTGGGAAAATGGGAAAAAGAAGCTTTAACTTTTTTGCAACAGGCTTTCAACTGAAAAATATTCCTTGTGCTTAAATTCTTTAAGTAATATATTATTCATGTTTTAACTTTATTTATTCATCCTCAGGTCTATTGTTTCATTAGGTTTGAATATGAATATTTGCTTCTTCTGGTCCCTAATGTTCACAGTAAGATGACATGCTTTTGTCTATAGTAAACTAAGACATAGAATGTGCTACTATCTTTCTAAAACGTCTATTACTTAACAAAACTAAGAAATCTGTAGCTGTCATAAACACTCACCTTTTGATACTTTTAGTCTGAGTAGTCTTATGTTTAAAAAACATTACAGTATTTTCAAAGTTATACATGTGTCTTTAATTTTGCATTCATTATTTTCAAACTAAAGTTGCTATGTTTCATAACAAGTCAACATTATTTGCCCTAATTTTACAAACTCGAATGTGTCTTTATCTTGAAAGTTGCCAAGTAATAAAAACATATGAAGCGTGTTCTTCTCTTTGGCATTAACTCAAAATTTTGAACACTGAAGCAAAATTTTTAGTTTGCACAAGTGCTTCCTAATATAAGCAAAGTTAGAACTTTCAGCAGTTTGAGAACAATTTTGAATTCTCAGGTGAAAGTTACCTCTTTTTTTTCTAATAGTACCTGAATTAAGTGTTCAATTAATTTAAAATGACTTTTCCTTTATTTATTTAGAGGTTACCAGAACAATGTTGTATGTTTTCCTCCTCGGAGTCCTTGGCTTCAGGGAGAAATTGCTAAATCTTTCTATGGAGGGAGAAATGTCCTCTGCCCTTTCCCTTCTCTGTGTTGGCAAATGCATGGTAGTTACTCTCTGACTCATTTTTAAGAGAATAAAACAAAATGTTGGAATATCACTTTCTCTGTGGAGCATGTCATTTCTTCTAATTTCCACTTTGGAAATTTCACCCCTTTGTGGGTCGTACCATACACTTTCTACTATTGTGCTCCTTTAGAATAATTTTTATATGTCTGACTAAGCATGTTTTCAGGAAGTGTTTTATTAGTTTTCATATTCTCTGAATTCAGAATCGCTACTTTCAAGAAAGATTAGTTTATTGGAATTACGTTACTATGTAAATAAATTTGCTTTCATTGTAATCTGCATATGAAAAAATTCTTAAACATCAGAGGAACATAGAAAAATGCCTCTGCTGAAAGATTGACATTGACAAAAGGCAAACAGTTAGAAATGAGCAAGAAAATGCTTATACCTTGCTGAGCATCCTTCTGTCTCTAATATTTATTTATTTATTTATTTATTTATTTATTTATTTATTTATTTTTGGTGGTACTGGGAATGGAACCCTTCTACCTCCGGGCTACACTCCCAGACCTATTTTATATTTTATTTGGAAACAGGGTCTCTTAAGCCAGCATGGCTGGCTTCAAACCTGCGCGATCCTCCTGTCTCTGCCTCCCAAGCGCGGGTATTACAAGCGTGCGCCACCACGCCCCACGTCTCCTACTAATTTTTAATAGTATTTGTCAACTAGATGATGCTTGAGTTGATAAGGTTATTTATTCCATGCTAATTCTGTACTTGTCTACATTTATCTGAATTTTTCCAACTTCCTTGTGTCATCTATCCACTTAGTAAAAAAGTTGCTAAGAATACTAAATTTATATACTTTTTCTGGATACAAGCACTTAGTGTGACACCTGATCCATGATAATATGGAAACAAGTATTTGTCCCCTTCCTTCTTCTTTCCTAGAATTTTTCAAGTTTTCCTACATAAGGTGGAAAAAATAGGATATACTATACTATTTTCTTTGATAATTGTATTCTATTTAATAATTTAAGACTAAAATTTAAATAAGATGCATTAGATAGTTTTTTCATATTTATTGTTACATTTACATCCTATTTATGTTATTGATGTTTAGTAATTTAAATTATGAAACAATATTAAAAATTCCAAAAACTCTGCAAGCAGAAAGCTTTAAAAAATTAACCTCAGGCTGGGTGAGTTGGTGCACCTCTGTAATCCCAGGATTTAAGAGGCCGAGATAAGACAATTCCAGGTCTAAAGCCAGCCTCATCAATTTAGTAATACCCTCAGCAATGTAGTGAGACCCTGTTTCTAAATAAAAAATAAAATAGGGTTGGAGGTATGGCTCAGAGGTAGAATGCCCTGCATTATATCCCCAGCACCACGCATGGACGGGCACACACACACACACACACACACACACACACACTTCATACTAGAAACATAGTACAAGTAACAATATACAGAAATAAAAGGAGATATAAAATAATTCAAGAGGCTATTATCCAGGAGCAGCATTGCCAAGAGCAAAGAATAATGACATACAGAAAGAGTTAAAGCAATCGCTTATCTAATATCTGCAGAGCCTTGGGTAGGAGATGTGAAAAGAGCAGCTGGAGAAAAGAGAGACATGGGGAAGAGCGAGAAATATTCTTCACAGGGGCTTTTAAAATAAGCATTACAAAAGTGTTCTCTACTCCCTGGGTCTCTGAAGCCTCATTTGTTAAATGAGCAGGATTGGAGAGTTCCTAAGATTTTTCTCAACTTCTGCAATAGGAACTTACATGATGAAAGAAAGTGAAGAAATGCGCACACATAGAATTAAGCAAAAAGGCACTTGGACTGTGAGTCACAGCTATTTATGGCTGAACAAGCGTGGACATCCCGTGAGTTGACTGGACCTCGTGGTCTCCTCATGAGACTATGTGGAATTGGTTTCTGTGCATAGGCTGTGCCTCTAGAATATGAGCCAGTGAGACTAAGTGTTTCTAAACAAGGCCATTGTGGACAAGCCTCTTATTAGGTTGCCCTGATAAATATTATCAGCTTCAGTAAATAACAACACATCTGAGGCTAACCGCAGATAACCAATGGCAATCATAGGCAGCCAAGACTGCTCTAAAACCAACAGATGACAAGCCATTTCTGAACTGAGCTTTAGACAATAAAAGTTGTTTAACTTTTTGACCCTGTTGTGTAAGTAGATAGTTAGCCAGCGGTATTTTAGCTGACTTATAAATCTTTGAAACCATTGATTTTACCAGCAAAAATTTTAAATTAATATTTATTATGCCAAGGTAACTAAATTGTGGAGTTCTGTTAAATGCTAGGTAACCAGCTAGAGAACAAATGTTCTCAACCAGGGCAGGTACCACTTCATGACAGTAGGTTAAAAGTACCTAGCACTCATATACCCGTTGTAACTTAAGTTGAGATATTTAAAATGCATTGCAGAAAATATCACTTTAGGAATCATGCTTTTGTCCTCTTTGTGGCAGACTTCTGAGCATAGAGTGACCACATGATAAGTATCTATTTTGTGCGTGTGAGTGCATGAGGATGTATGTGACCAGCATTACTGTCTAGAGAATTAGTTCTTAAAGGCTTTGGGGAACAGCTATATTGTTGGCTTCATTTAGAATATGATAGAATGCCCTTACGTTTTAAGAGCATCTATTTTTGTTTTCATTTGCTTTTGCATTGCATAGATAATCATCTACCAACAAGCAGTGCCAGGTGAGTTCTTTCAGATGGCAGTGAGTATCGTAGCTATGGTAAGCCTGAACGTGACCTTTATTTCAGGGCTGTGTCCAGTGCTGTCCTCCTCTTTAGATTTCCAGAGCTAGAATATTCATCGGTATTTTCTTTCTCATTCCAAAAACCAGTACACATGTTGTTATGCTGTTCCTAGGAGCACTGAAATGTCCTACAACTAAGACACAGGATGAGGAGAGTCAAGGGAATTGCTATGAGAAAGTAAGGAAGGATATCCCTGGAGAGCGAGCTATTGCAGTGTTCTTTTAAACGTCATAGAGTAATTGTTTCTGTATTTTAAAGAAAAGAACACAGGGTAAAGAGCAGCTCATTTTCAAGCTGGACAGGTTAGCAAACACTGGGTACAGGGTTTACTTTGGATGAGGAGCCCCACTGCCTCACTGGAGTGTCAATCAACGTTGCACAGCCATTCTTGGCTACTTGGAGGTGGGGCTATCGGGTGTACAGCAGAGAGTTGACCCAGTGCTTGGGGCAAATAACACGGCAGGAGTCATCAGTGTTACTCTGAAGTCTTCCAACCAGCGTTTTCAAAGTATATTCACTTGTGTGGCCTTGCACTCTGTCATCGGACTTCTAACTGGTAATTACACTTGTGTGATAGCTGAAAGTAACCTAGCCTAAAGATATAGGAATCAAGACTAGTGCCTGCAACCCTAAAATCTCTTAATTTGATCTGAGTTTAATTTGTTCTTGCCCATTTGGGGGTATACTTGGATTTATTGCTTCTCTTGAGAAGGAGAGTATATGGGGTAATTGTAGGAATTCAGCCATCATGTCCCAAACTTTTAAATAAGAGCTGTAGCTAAAAGAAAATGCAGAGAGTTGGTCAGGTGAGGTAATTTTACTATGATCTTGCCAATAATGTCTACATTAGTAAATAATAAGGCATTAAAATTATTTATATTGTCTAAAATCTCAACACATATATTTACGTGTTTATATACATGCAATGATAGAGACAGGTCTTAATAGAATAACATACTAAAAAGGGAAAATTTCTGAGCAGCAGTCTTTTGTTTTGAAGGACAGATGTGTTTCAGGCAGACTGTTAAATTGTAGATAGTCACTATCTCCCCCCAAATGCAGCTACAATTAATATCACTATGGAAGTTTTGGACTCTCTTGCATTGAGACTGTAAAGCAGAGTGACTGTCTTCCCAAACTAGGAGAAATATCTTTCCCTGCTTCTCATTGTTAGCAGAACAAGCAGAGGTCACAGAGAGTCTCCCCTGCCAGCATCCTGGTGTGGCACCAATCAACAGATGATTTCTGTGACTTGTCTGAGAGGAGATTTTGCATCTTTAATTTACTCTCAGGTTAGAGAGCTCAGTTACTATATTGACTTGGGCTTCTGATCTCTGATGCGATAGCAAAAAGAATCGGTAAAGTAGCACTAGAAATGAACCATTATATTAATGCCGGTCTTTAACTTGAAAGTTATCCCAAGGAGATTATTCACAGTAAAATTTTGCTAATTAAAATGATAATTAGAAAGTATGGAAAACTGAGCATGGGAACTAGGTAAAAATTTTAAAGATTACAGGCACAATGGCTTTACTGATCACATATAGCCATCAATATGATTCAATAATCATTCCTCTTAATGCCATTTTACTTGGACTTGCACTGTGATCCAGTGTTCTGTAGGAATAAACAATATCTGTATGCTTCACGTTTATTTATTGCTATTACCTTAAAGCGTCAGAAATGTAGCCCAGTGAATTAAAAGAGAAGCTAAATCTTTGCCTTTGTTTGAATCGTGTGAAGGTAGGGGACTGACAGTGTTTTAGACAGGAACAAGAAATGTTAATACATGCTCATTCAAAACATCATTACTTTGTTCGCACATAAATCCATTCAATTCTGTGTGTCACTTGGATGATTAATATATTAATCCAGTATTCTAGATAAATCACAAGTAAATGTTTTCGCAAAAGAGCTCATAGACAATTATTGCTTTTCTATTACCTAGGTTACTAAAATGCACAATAATTTTATACAAATCTAAAAGGCATGCTGTAGTGTAATTCTAAACATATGAAAGGGGAGCAAATTATGAAAGCTAGAGTTATATAAATGAGCTTATCTCTAGAAAGCTAGATTGTATGTTACATTCTACTCATTCAACAAATATTTGTCTGCTTAGTACATTCAAGGCATGACCATTTTCTGTACTTTTTTCAGTTAGCACCATGATTATTCAAATAATTCCCCAGTACTAATACTATTATTTAATGAAATAAAATGGATATAAGTACAGGGGACATTTGATGAGAGTCATTTCTCTACTGGATAATCAAGGGATCCTTCACTGACTTGTACCACAGTACTAATATTTGTTCTTTAAAGATGATGAAAGATCAGTGGACTCCTAAGTATCTGAAGTCTGTGGAGTCTTAGGTTGCTTAGAAACTCAGTGACTATGGGCTTGCTATGACAACCCAATTTATCAGTGAATGCAAAACTATCTTGGCTGGCATTGTACTAAATCTCCATATTTTGCTGGTAAGAATATTCAGATAATCCCTTCTATCATATTGGTATTTTTATTATTTATACAATAAAGCTAAATAACATTATAATTTATCAAATTTTGAAAGTAATCATTTATTATAGATTATAACTACATAAAATGAAGCTTGGATTTTGCATGTGTTTTTAACTATTTTAATCTTATAAAATATGCTGGTTGCTACCTTATTGTCTCAATTTTTACATATTCAGATATGTATGTGATCTACAATAAATTAAAAGAGGGGAAGCAAAACAAGTACAGTATATCATCTATGTGCTAATAAAATTGTTTTATACATTTCACTTATTAATACTTTTATATAACTAAAATATAAATTTATTCAGTATAATTATGATATTTTATTTTAGATCACTAATTCTTTATTCACAGATAATATAAATGATCATATAATTTCTCTTTGAATTTTTTTGCTTTATGTAATATCATGTGATATTATATGTAAATGTACTATAAAACATATTTACTTGAAAAGCACATTTTTGTTACTGTGGAAAGGCATTAGGGAACCTGCTCTCATCCACAATCTGAGTTAGTTGCTTGCTGCAGTACATTTACAATGATTTTACCTTTAGATTTTAATAATAGCTTTTATGGTCTTAGATATGTATGCTATATATGAGCCATCATCTTTTCTGCACCTTTCCACATGCAAGCATTGTGTTTATTTTATCTCTGTATCGATTCCAATAGGGACTGTGTGTTTATCAGAGTCGATAGCAGAGGCAGGCTCTGCAGGCTCTCCTGAGATGTGACTACTCCCAGGCTCTATTTACTGTCTTTTCTCTTGGGTTTTGGCATTTATGCATTCTGTTTTGATATTTAAGAGCTCACCATATTAAAGCTTCTCTTGAGTGATTCAAGCAGTCTGACTGATATTCACAGGACAGAGCTGCATCTGATACTTTCAATTTTTCTTTATACGTTATTTATTTCTATATCATTCTGCACACCAATTGTTTTGAATCCTTTGGTATGTCAATTGAGCTACCCGGTGCCTCTGTGGATGATAATAAGTGTGATCTCACAGATGGAAAGAACAAAGACAGAACTTAGGCTGTTCCCCTGGAATCAGCTGCCCGGTGAAAGCTGATTTTCAGGGGTCTTGTTTAAGGCTCCAGTGACTAAGCCATACTGATTTCCTCCATGGATAAGAGTAGTATTCAGCAGTTAAAGCTCCACTGTTTTTTTCTTTTAGCAAATAAATGAGCAGTCTACAAAATAATCAATGCCAAGGAACCACTCTTATCAAGTGATTGTGAACATGTATATCTGCCTATAAGGAGAGAGTAGTTTGGTTTGTACAAATTAATGTGGTAGATTCTTAATATTCAGGAGACATGGAAATAACTCATAATAGGGCAAAACAAGTAGTTATTAACAATCATCATTTCCTGTTTAATCATGCCTTTTGGTGGGATTGAATTATTTTAACAATTTTAAGGGAAACTTATTTGAATTGAGATATCTATTTCTAGCAATAGATTCATAAACACAGGTGATATATTAGACCATTTAAAATATTTGGGAAAGCATGTTATGTAAGAGCACATCATTCATTCATTCATTCAGTGTGTGTGTGTGTGTGTGTGTGTGTGTGTGTGTATTACTGGTGATTGAACTCTGGGGCATTCTGCCTTCAAACTACATTCCCATCCCTTTTAAAATTGCTTTCTTTTTGAAAACAGTCTTGCTAGGTTTCTGAGGCTATCCTTGAACTTGTGATCCTCCTATCCCAGCCTCCCAAGTACTGGAATTACAAGTATGCACCACCACCCCTGGCTATTTGCAATTATTCAACAAACATCTATGAAATGAAAGAATGAAAGCCCTTTATAAGAATATTTTCTAGTGTGGAATAATCATATATATGCATATATATGTGTGTATGTATACATATATATGCATATATATATTTTTTTTCTACATTCCAATTTTTGCTTAAGGCAAACCACATCTGTTATTTAGAACATTACATGAATGATGTCTACCAAACAAAAAAATAATGCACAGCCCTTTTAAAGTTGATATTGGATAACTTGAGAAAGCAAAGATGCCTCTTCTTCCAAATAATTTAATATATACAACACTTTTTCATCTATGCTGTGATACTAATGGTATATGTTTTTCAACATTCACTCATAAAAATATTTAAACACCTACTATGTGTCAGACACTATTTTAAACTCGGGGATATAATGGTAAACACTACCAATGTGGTTTCCAGTGAATATATTATAGAGAAATTCATTGTGGCCTACTGCTTGCTATAATGAAAGAACAAATCCATGATAACTTGAATTTTTTAAGTTAAGAAGATACATGGCAGAATAAACTTCAATTTTGACTGAAGTATTTTGTAACACTTAGAAATTTATTATTGTGTTTTGAACTGTTATTGGAGCCTATAATAGTCTTAAAATAGAAGCATCACTGAGACAGGAGGATCACACTTTCAAGGCCAGCCTCAGTAACTTAGTGAGAACCTCATCAACTTAGTGAAACTCAGTTTCACAATAAAACTGAAAAGGGTTAGAGGTGTAGCACAAGGAAGAATCTCTAGTACTAAAAACAAAACACCTGTGAAATATCAAGTAAATAAATAAAATGAGCATATCCATAAAAGGAGTAAAGAATCATATGAATGCATGAAATTTGCCTTTTTTCTAATTTGAGAATATTTGTATTTTTATGTAGAATAGCATTAAGTTAGTTTGGATGCAATTAAAAACTATGCACTTAAACCTTGGTATAATTTTGAAAAAAAAGTAAGATAGAAATGAGACATTAAATAGTCAAAAATTAATAATAATTGATTAATTCAGAGTAACCAAGGAAGAAAGAAGGAAAAAGTAAAAGAGAAAAGCTAATAAAGGAAGTCTATATTGAAACCTTCCTATGAAAACATTGTTTTAGAAAATGCTTTTTCCAACATAGTCAGTAATTAATGTTTTGTTATTTGGTGTTGCTTGAAATGAAGTTTTTATAGATTCATTTCTCCTCAGATTTTCACTCCCTCTTTTCCTCTTTCTCTCCAACCTACTGTGATTACCCAGTTTTCCCTGAGGAGTTACTGAAAATGAGAGAAAAAAAAACAGACCTAGCAATAATCTTGGATCATG
This sequence comes from Muscardinus avellanarius, assembly GCF_963383645.1. Taxonomy (NCBI): domain Eukaryota; kingdom Metazoa; phylum Chordata; class Mammalia; order Rodentia; family Gliridae; genus Muscardinus; species Muscardinus avellanarius. The sequence continues at coordinate 52,276,499 of NC_137795.1, forward strand.
TCCAAAATATAATTTTAGTCCTTAGGATACATGGAGGATACTGTTCTGTTTCTTATAAATGCAGCTTGGGGAAATGATAGCTTATTCACGCTGAACACGAAAGCTCTATGTATGTTGTTAGCAAAAGGAGCATTGTAGAGTTCAGTAAGACAAAGTATAAATAAAATAACCATCTTACCTCACATGTGCATCTTTATCCAAAGTCAGAATGTATTTTGGAGCAGAAGAGCTTGCTAACCATACCTAGTAAACTGTGGACTCCAAAAGCCAGGAACGAACCTGTAGCTTCATCCTAGAAGTCTCTGGGGATCTGTGTCCTGATGGAACAGTGCAAAAGTAGCAGGGATAGTCAAGTCATTTAAGAGTGGCATTCCATGGCAATTAAGATTCCATAACCTATGTTGTTTGCTTGAATTACAACCCCCAAACAAAAGAGAAAAGTTACATTTATGAAGCTGAAAGGGAATAGTGATAATAAACATGTGTTGAGTCTTTGGTTGCTTACTGGAGAACAATGAGGGTGGCAGAAACTTGCCTAAGGGCAGGCCTCACAATACCTAAACCTGCCTAGCAGAGTTGTAAGGATGAAAGATTTCTTTCTGTGTAACCCACAAGGGAAAGTACTTTATCTATCAGCATCACTCCAGAATGTGAGGCAAACTTTAGTGCTGTTACTAAGGTGTCAGGGCTAATAGGCAAGTGTTTGGTATGGAAGCCAAACTTTTCTCTTATTCAGGATTTTAAGACAAACATTCAAAAGTGACAGTTTTACTCTACCCCTGCTTGACTATTTGCTTTTCAAGTAGGTAATCATCTATCACAAAGACACATGCAGGACACTTGAAAGGGGTCAATATTTTAGTATGATTCTGAGTTTATAAGATGTTTGTCTTATGTATTATGTAATGATAGCCTGCCACTTTTTATGCTGCCTGTAGTCCAGTACTTCCTATGTTTATGGAAATATGTAAATAAGGCAACTTAAATTATTTATGGTATTTCTCAGAAAACATTTGTTTCTGGAAATTTCATTTTATATAGATGATAAATACATTACTTTAGGTATATATGTGTTTATTTATGATTTAGACATAAAATATATATTTATGTATTTATATGTTTTGCAAAGTATTATGTGATGCTTTTGTAAAGTCGAAAAAATACATTTCGTATGAGATGTTCATGCTTTTAATCCTTTAGGTTCTTGGAAATCTTAGGAATATCTTTCCAGGTACTCATTCCAAGGGTTTCTTTCATTCGAGAAGGACGACTCCAAGTCAAAACTGAAGGTTCTCTGAAAGGCAGAAAATTGAGGCTACTCAAAAATATCTTTCCCTTCAGAACACTCATAATTAACCTGAGGATGGGGCATGGTGGCGCATGCTTGTAATACCAGCATTTGGGAGGCTGAGACCAGTGGATCGCAGGTTCACAGTTAGCCTCAGTTACTTATGCCCTTTGCATCTCAGTGAGACCCTGTTTCAGAATAAAAAAATAGGACTGGGTGTGTCACTCCGAGGTAGAATGCCTCAGCACCAAAAAAAAAAAAAAAAAGCCGGGCGTGGTGGCGCACGCTTGTAATCCCAGCATTAGGGAGGCTGAGACCTGGAGGATACGGTTCGCGGACAGCCTCAGCTACTTAGTGAGGACCTCCGCAACTCAGTGAGACCCAGTTTCAAAATAAAGAATAAAAATAGGGCAGGGGGTGTAGCTCAGAGGTCAAATGCCCCTGGGTTCCATCCCCAGACCCGCAAAAAAAAAAAAAAAAAAAAAAAAAAAAACCTGAAAAATGAGGTTTTGATCTCACTGTAGGGTTGTTTGTTTGTTTTTACAGGTATGGGGATGGAACCCAGGGGCATTTGACCTCCAAGCTACATCTCCTGCCCTATTTTTTTATTCTTTATTTTTGAAACAGGGTCTCACTGAGTTGCGGAGGTACTCACTAAGTAGCTGAGGCTGTCCACAAACCAAGATCCTATATGGTCTCAGCCTCCCAAGTGCTGGGATTACAAGCGTTCACCACCACACCAGGCTTCACTGTAGGGTTTGATAGATTATTTCAAATCCTTTGAAAACTATTAGCAGAAGCTGCTGGGTCATTCAAATGCAGGGTTTATGCCAAATGGTTCTTTGAACTTTCAAGGTAGAAGAACTATATGTCTCCATTCCAAAAGCCAAAAATGCCACACACACACACACACACACACACACACACACACACACACACACAGCAGGAAGAGGAAATTTTCAGAATTATATTGTTTTCTATGTGGTGAGTTTTGAAGTAGGCTATTGTTATTTAATAGGCTTCTTAACCTTTCTCAGCTTTGCAGATAAGTCTAATTGGGTGTGCTTTGTGTGTCTGCAAACTGCGGGTGTGCATGAACACTCCCTGTATAATGCATTTATCTCTTTCATGAAGCTAATGTTCTAGTGTTGTGTCTTGAAATGTAAGATGACAGAAGGTACAGATGTTGATATAATTAAGTTTTTATTTATATATATATGTATATATATATATATATATACATATATATATATATATATATGTATATATTTGTGGTACTAGGGGTGGGAACCACCAGAGGCTTTCTACCTCCAGGGTATACTCCCAGACCTATTTTATATTTTATTTGGAAACAGGGTCTCACTAAGTTGCCAAGAGCCTGGCTAAGTTCCTGAGGCTAGCTTCAAACCTGTGCGATCCTCCTGTCTCAGCCTCCCAAGCATGAGGATTACAAGTGTGCACCACCATGCCTGGCCTATTATTTATTTATTTGTTTGTTTGTTTGTTTGTTTGTTTATTGGTGGTACTGGAATTCCTGGAAACCCTTCTACCTCCGGGCTACATTCTCAGACCTATTTTATATTTTTAAATTTGGAAACAGGGTCTCTTAAGCCAGGGAGGCTGGCTCTGAACCAGCGCAATCCTCCTGTCTCCGCCTCCCAAGTGCAGGGATTACAAGCCTTGCGCCACCACCCCCGGCTATAATTAAAATTTTAAAAGATAGACTTGCTAGTCCTTTTTAAAAACCTTCATTGGTGCTTTGTATTTACATCACGAGAGGTTCCAACTTGGTGTGTTTCCCTCAAAATCCCAGCCCACCTCATCATGTTAGTGCGATTGGTAGTGATCCTTGCATAGGTGGACACGGCATTATTTGAAGTGTTTCCTTCATCAGTTCTGTTTTTCCACCTCCCCACCTTCATCCCCAGATCCCTTTCCATTATTCTGCTGGTCCCTTTCCTCGTTTATCTGAAGGGGTGTATTTGGATTTTGTATGTTTTTTTTTTTTTTTTTATCTTTGATAAGACATAAAGAATGCAGTGACTACATCTAGCCCAGTTCACCATCTCTCTTGTGAGTAAGGCTGAGGCAGGACCTTGGGTCATGTGATCCCTCTCCTAGAACTCTTGTAATATATCTCTCATCCGCTTTTCAAGTGTGTAGTAATATCTGTTACTCAAATTATACTTCTCTTTTACTTTATAAGAATCAAATTTCATGAGTCTACTCATCTAATATATTCAGCCATAAAGAACAAAGTTATGTCATTTGCAGCAAAATGGATGGAACTAGAGAATATTATGTTAAGTGAGATCAACCAGTCTCAGAAAGTCAGGGTCTTAAGTTCTCTTTCATAAGTAGAAACTAAAGAGAAAATAGGAAAATAAAAAAAGGACTTCAGATAAATGAGAGAGACCAATAGAATAGCAGAAGAGGACTGAGGAAGGAATGTGGGGAGGGGAAAAGGATTGAGGAAGAAAAACAGTCCAAACAGTGCGATGTTCATATGTGAAGGTCTTACAGCCAATCTTGCCAATGTGTAGAAGGAAAGAGAAGGATGAGTGGGGAAGGAAATATATCAAGTGATGTGTGTGTGTGTGTGTGTGTGTGTGTGTGTGTGTGTGTGTGTGTGTTTGCAGCACAAATCTCACTATTAGCTGGGTGTGGTGTGGTGGTACATGCTTGTAATTCCAGGACTTGGGAGGATCACACATTCTCAGCCAGCCTCAGCTATTTAGGCCTTAGGCAACTTAGTGAGACCCTGTTTCAAAATAAAAAAATAAATAAATAAATAGAGCTGGGGTAGTAGCTGGAAGGTAGAATGCTCCTGGGTTCAATTCCCAGTTCCACAAAAAAATTTAAAAAATTACATCTCACTATATGTGTTGTTACGGTGCACCAATAAAAGTATATTTTAATAAAATACTGCTACAAAGGGTTTTTAAAAATTGTAAAATTACTAAAAGAAAACCGTATTTTTCATATTCTTGGGGTTCACAAAGCAATTGGAAGCAGGACACAATTCCTTAAAAGGAAATGACCAAGAGATAATGGAATAAAACTCTAAAAATCTGTATTTTAAGCATATAGTAAAAATAAAGTAAGAAACACACTTGACATTTGTCAAGTGTTTAAAAAGTACAAATGTCAGCAGACTGGCTATTTCCTTTATTAATTACTAAGGAAAAGACAAGCCAACCTCTAGGAAAAAAAGATGAACAAGGATATTTTCATAAATGTTGTAAAATAAAAAGGCCAGTATACTTTAGAAAATAGGTTAAACTTGACTCAGAGTGTTTAAAAAAAACACTAGTGTATTCCTTAAAAATGTTAAAGTTGAGTATAAAGTAGTGTGAATGATGTATGAAGACAGACATTTTCACAGATTTTTGTGTACTTCCAGAAGAAAAAAGAAGAGCAGAGGAGAAAGAGTACAGACTTTGTCCTAGAAATTTTACTTGCCAATTTTTACTGGTTTCTAGCACAGGTTCATAAAGATATAGGTACAAGGTTTTTTTTGTATTGCTTCTTTAAGAACAGTAAACTAGAAATGATAGTATGTTCTCTGTTCATAAGTATGTCACTTGTTATTTAAAAGGTAATACATCGTTCACTATGAAATATTTTGAAATAATCAAATCTAATGGTAATATGAAAGGACCTCCAAGGCAGATAATGTGAGAAAGAGGCATGTTACAGAATATATGCTTCAACATATATTTTATCTCATATATATTTATATAAGTTTAAAATTATTATATTTTGGGGGGTGTGTAACTTAAACTGATTATTTCTGTGGAACAGGATTAGGGGTTGAAAGAGAGTTCTCACTTTAGACCTTTCTACAATTTTCAAACTTCTTGCCTTATTTAATACATTTTCTAAAATAAAAATTTTGCTCACTACCAATAAGTCTAGCAATGATCTATTAAACAAAAACTGTTAGGCTTTGTGTTAAGTCCTTCCCATTATCACCCATAATCTTTATAACAGTTCTGTGAAGGATATTTCCATTGTGCCTAGGAGAGGCAAAGTGATTAGCAACAAGTCACATACTTAAGAAAGTAATGAGTTCAGTGGGACCATTCACATTCTTAGCAGTTCTTAATCCCAATCAAATCATTGCTTCTCTGTGTATGAGTAAGTTGCACAACAGCCTCTCATGTCCGTTAATTCTCATTCATCGTTATGACTATAAGAATCAGCGTATGTCTTATTCATTCAACTAATTAGCAACTGTGACCCTTCTCTGAACTCTTGGGGTTCAGACTTGGAGTGGGCGCATACGTTCCCTTTCTCAGAGACCCAACATTCTAGCCAGTGCAGAAAGAACAAAACCATAATTGCGGAGTTCACCCAACACTGATAAGTGACCTGTGGAAAGTAAAGGAGGAGGAGGAGGAAAGAGGAGGCCTTCGGGGAGGGGGCAGAAAGAAGGGGAGCACTCCTGGAAGTGAGTAGGGGTGAAACCACTGTCAGGCACCACAGCCTTATCAACTTATTGAGTTCTTCTTACCATTCTTAGTTTTCTCCTTTTTGTTTACTAAGAAAATAGGAGCCAGCCCGGCGTGGTGATGCACACTTGTAATCCCAGCACTTGGGAGGCTGAGACAGGAGGATCACACACGTTCGAAGCCAGCCTCAGCTACTTAGTGAGGTTCTCTGCAACTTAGTGAAACCCTGTTTCAAAATAAAGAATAAAAAATAGGGCAGGGGGTGTAGCTCAGTCGAATGGCCCTGGGTTCCATCCCCAGACCCTCAAAAAAAAAAAAAGTAAGAGTAATGGATATGCTAATTAGTTGCAGTATGTCAATCATTTCACAAAGTATATGTTTATCAAAACATCACATACACCTTGTTTTCTTTGGCAATTATACCTTGGTTAAGCTAAAAAAAAAAAAGAAAAGTCCACAATCATAGTAACTCATGTCCAGCAGCAGCAGGGTTCAATTACTGTGTGATCTTTAAAAACAAAAACAACAAAAAAAACAAATTAAGATTTTTTTTTTGTAAGCCGGGCGTGGTGGCGCACGCTTGTAATCCCAGCATTCAGGAGGCTGAGACTGGAGGATCACGGTTCGAGGACAGCCTCAGCTACTTAGTGAGCCCCTTTGCAACTCAGTGAGACCCGGTTTCAAATTAAAGAATAAAAAATAGGGCAGGGGGTGTGGCTCGGAAGTCGAATGCCCCTGGCATCCCCAGACCCACAAAAAAATGTATTGCAGCTATTGTCATTTTAATAAGTTTGTCTAGTGTTATAGTAGATTTATGTAAGTCAAGGCATACCCTCAGATAAAACACATCCTTCCAAAATATGGTGAGTGTATACTCTTTAAGAATGAAAACCCAGCCTTCATTCAAATGGGTGCATAATTTTGCTGCTTTTCTGTTAAAGGTGTCTATTCCCCTCACTCCACAGCTGTTGATTTGATTCAGCAGTGTGCTTTCCCACTCTTAAATGCTAAGCTACTCAGGAACTGTTGTCTAAGGAACTGAGCACTTAACAGTTGCCTCTGGGAATGTCAATTTGATTCCTTGGAGCTCTTGGGAACATGTGACATTTTCCTCTCCAGAGACAGTCAGAAGATTTGGATGGCATTCTCTACTGATTAAATAATGACCCAAGTAAGTTCAGTGTCTATTTAGGCATGTGTTTTGCAAGTACTTTTTCTGAAATACCTTTCTCTGTATTCACATTTTCATCTTAATTCAACTATGCTGTCAATATGTTTAAAATATGCACTTTAAAATAGATCTCATCTAAAGCGTGTTGGCAAGCTGTTTCTAAATTGTATTGGTTTGTGTGTATGAAGAATGAGTGAGGTTTGAGAGCAAAATATATCAAAGTGGCTTAAATATGCGCTAGATATCTGTTAACTATGTATTTGTAATAGAGGTATGTCTTAAATTAGCTGCCATACTACCTTTTTATATCATACAACCAGGATAAATGGTCAATCATAAAGGAATTGTTGTTAATTTCCTAAAATTCCTGTAAGTTGTTCTCTTGAAATGAAATGGATAGATCATGAGATTTCCCATGGCTATTTCAATTTTATCCTAATAGTCTGAAACTTGAAAAATAAAATACTAATCGATCTAATGTATTTTGTGACTTCTTATTAATTTTTAAATAAACATGTCAGTAAAAACAGCCTGGACAAATAAGCAACATTTGAGGGAAAAAAAAGGTTCTAGGGGTTAACTTCCAGTTGTATTATACTGATCACAAAGGAGAGGAATCACTGGGTGTAACATGCCCAGAAAAGACAACCCAGTAACTAATGATAAGGACTGGCTTAAATATGATCTAATGAAATAAATAGATTTTGGACCATTATTCTTAGGTTACTTTATTCCAAGAGCGACTGAGAGGCATTTATCCAGATAGCCTATCAGATCTATGACAGTTTAGCCATCTGAAGATTTTGCCAGTGGAATACTGAGAATCATTTTAAATTTAAAATTAAGAATTCTATTTTCCCCAATGTGTAGCACCTTCTGTCTTGATTTAATATAAATGAATTTTTTTCTTTGAAAGTGACTGAAAATACTTTTTACAGCAAAATATCATTCTCAATAGTATTTCAATTGAAATGTTATTTAGTAGTCATAGTTTGACTGACTTAACAAGCTTAAGGGATTTATTATTTGTAGAAGAATTTTGTGGTATTCATGAAACTTCTGTTAACACTAACAGTGATAAACCATTAAGTTCCATCTAGAACAATAGGCTGTTTCCTTTTGAAGTCTGTTTGCCATCCTTCTTAATTGACAATCCCCAATTGTTTTCAAAATTATTAATCTCAAGGTATCTGACTTATGTCAGATAGTGTAGAAAAGTGCATTTTTAAACTTCATGAGTTTTCAAGTTCAGGAATGACAGGCAAGTGAGAATATGATTCTGTTCCCCAGGGTACCCTTTCTACCCCCATCTCAGTTCAGTGTCTGGAATAGTGATTGTGTAGTCATCAAACACATATTAGCGGTGGCTCAGCAAGTCAGTTCCTTTTGTTTCTCTGGCCTCTGACTTACTTGGATAGGAAGATGGCCAAAAAAAAAAAAAAAAAAAAAATGTGCTACTGAGCATCTCAGATATAGGTGATGGGTCTTCACCAGACCATAAAAATAGACTCATAGCAGTAGCGTGATACGTGAGGGTTTTTTCAGTTCCTCTGGCAACAAACCACACACTGGGATCTGACGTTGTAGTTTTTTTTTTTTTTTCCTTTTTGTTAAAGCATATTTAAACTCTCCACACATATGTAATAAGAGTTTCAGGGTAGGATTTTTCTGCAGAATGTCATGGTTGGTCCTGTTAAGAATTGTCTATTCAAATGTTGCAGTATTTCACTGAAATTTTCTTCTTAAACTTTTTAAAGGTAAGTCATATGATTTTTTTCCTCAAATAAAATTTATGAAAAGATTTTCGATCTCAAAATGATAGGTGACATTATTTAATAAATATTCTTAATGTTATATAACAAGATCAAAAAAGTAGTTACTGTTTTCTCAAAATTCTAGGCTTTATTTTAAAATCAAGTTTGTATTGTTTTCCATGTTGTGAATATTGTTATATTTTATGCTTAAATAGTATTAAACTGTTCAATGGTCATTGCCATTTAACTTCTTGATATTTAATATCTTGTGCTTATCTGTAAAAATTATTTGTTTAAAATGATTTGTAAATCAATTTGGATTATGGAAAAGCTTTCATTTTATAATTAGGCAATATATATGATTAAATTATGATTAAGAACAGTATAATAATATTAGTTTTTATGAATGGCTTAAACTCTTACATCAATATTCTCTCTAGTATGCAATTATTAACTACTTACTACTTTACAGAGTCATTAGATTGTCTAACTTTCAGTCTGACTTGCATTTTTTTGGTGAAACTGATTTTGTCTACATGATAAACGCAACATAAATTTTGGATGTGCTTATTAAGCATTTTTCTTTCATGAACCATACTATTGTAATTGCTATAAAGAATAGGAAAATATCAATTTAAAGCAAGGGCCCCAAATATAATGTAAAATAAAATTTAGTAGTAAAATAAAAGTAAGCCAAAATTAATATTTTTATAATTTATGAAGCTTATTATAAGCATTAGTGAATTATTATCTTAAATCATTATACCAAACTTAAGGACAAATAATTCTAGAATAAATTATAGTAATTTTATAAATAACTATAAATGGCATAAATTTCCTTAATAAATTAGATATTTTCTGAAATCATCAAACAATATATTAAAAGATGTTTTGTAAAGGTTTTAAGGACTTTCCAGTTTTTCCTTATAGGATTTTAAGTCAGTAACATCTGTTGAAGTTGAAAGAAAATACTGCTTTAAATAACAGTTTGCAAAGAAGCCAAAATAAATTTTAAAAAAATTTTAAGGAAGTGAATCTATTGATCGTTAGGAGTTTATAAGAGAAAAAAACACGTAGAAATCTTTTAATCTCCCCAAATTATTATTAAACTAGAATGATAAACCAAATCCAGTACCATCAGATAACAGGTTAGCCTGGAATAAATATTTAAAATTACAATGAAAGAGGTACATGTACAGGGCGTACTTGAAATGTTGAAATTAATGCTGGAGTTTGTAGTTGTTGCCCCTGTTTTTTTATGAAAACTTTGTCCATGTTCATTCAAATACATTTAAATAATGTGCTTTTTTTCTATTTCCAGAATAAAATTAATTCTGTAACTATTTTTTCATTTAAACACAAGATATTTTAAGTCACTGGTCCAATATGTGGCTAAAACTTTCAAGTAGAACTTTCCTAAGCAGTTACTTTTCTGTTTGCATGATTTCCTATTTTTACATATATACAAAATATTATATATAGTTTCTTTATATGTATTTGTGTAAAATTATTTTTAAATATTACTATTTATGTAATATATATACCTTTATTTGATTTTTCAAAAAATATTTATTGGCAATATGGAATAATACTTTTGTGTTATAGTTGCTTAAAGTAATATTTCAGGGGCAGACCTTTTTCTCACATGTGTGGGGTATGGGGTGCTGTTTTTGTTTCTATTTCCTTAACTTAAAGTTTCATATTTCTTAAAAAATAATATTTCATAACAACATTTCAAAATAGCGATAACATTTTATATGGTAGGTATTTTTAATTATCATTTTATTTAAAAATTTCATTTTATTTAACATGTGTCACCTTACTTGATATATAATAAAGGCATATTAGAAAAGATAATATCTCCCATACAAAGACCCAGACTTGAATTCATATTTTCTAACTCAAAGTCTAGAATTTTGACCACTGTAAATCTTATACTATTTTTATGTTTACAGTAGAATTTTGTGAGGGTAAGTTATTATTATTATTATTATTATTATTATTATTATTATTAGTGGTACCAGGGATGGAGCCCAAAGGCTTTCTACCTTCAGGCTATACTACCAGACCTATTTTTTATATTTTATTTAGAAACTGGGTCTCACTAAGTTGCTGAGAGCCTCACTAAGTAGCTGAGGCTGGCTTAAAACTTGTGCAATCCTCCTGTCTCGGCTTCTCAAGTGCTGGGATTACAAGCGTGTGCCACCATGCCCAGCAAGGATAAGTTATTAACATTCCTATCTAGGGTTCAATGATTAAGAATGGTTATAGATAATCCTATTTAAGTCGATATGATGAAAACAATCATTCCAATCCATAGTAATTTCTGGTTTGTAAATCACTAAATTGGAGGTTTTGATTCTCAAATGATGTTGAGTACAGCATGTGAAGTTTTATGTAGTTATTCTATTAATTTTTCAATATTATCACCATAACAAGTTTTCTGATATAAAATCTGATAAGTATAATATAGTGAAGTATATTGTTTTCATAGTATAGAGTTGTGTATTATATTTAGTGAAGTTATAATGTATAGATGTATTGCAGATATCTATACATTTTCTATTGCATATTTTTACCTTCATACATTCTGATGGCTAGAAATGCAAGCATAAGTAAAAGAATTATGATAATTACCACAAGACAAGATATTGGAGATCTTCTTCTTTAATTATTTAAAATTATCTGTAGAACCCTCAAGTTTTGCGGGAATGTCTCCAAGCCCAAGTGAGGAGTGACCGAATGTGGGGAATGGGGGGATAATTCTTACCCCCTTCTTCTACCATCTAGATTTTCTTAGAATGGTCCTTATATTTTGGGATTATATACAAAATGTAACTTAACATAAGAGTTTTATTCTCAATAGAAGTTTTTAAGGACTGACCTAATGACCTTTTGTTTCCACATGTAAAACATAATCAAATTTATTTATTTTTGATGATATATTTGTGTTTTATTAGCTATTCATATGCACTATTTTATTCCATAATTTTATGTAGTAAGATTATCATTAGATATCAGTCATTTGAAATGACATTGTATATATTTGAGACAAGAAAATATATTTTGTAGGCAATTAAAAAAACATCTGTAAAACCCTCCATCCCCTTCTAGGTGGTGCAACGCACCAATGTGCTTCTTTGCTGGGTTCAAGGATACAATTTTTTTTTTCCTGATCATAATCAAATTTAAATGATCAGTTTGTACCTATTTCTATTAGGTTTGATTTCAATATATATCTTACTCATAGATTTAGAAACACACATAGATATGTGTAGGGTATCTGTGTGAAAAGGAATTTAATAAATTTTGAAAACTGATCTCTATACTCTTATTCAACCTATTATTGAATTATTAATATTATTATCATTATTATTAAGATTGAATCCAGGGCATCCTACCTCTGAGCTACACTCCGAGCCCTATTTTACTTTGAAGCAGGATCTCACTAAGTTGCTCAGGCTGGCCACGAACTTAAGATCCTTCTGTCTCAGCCACCGCATCTGGTCCTGTTGAATTAATCACCCCCCAGTAACTACACAAATTACCTTTTATGGGCATGTGGTGTGATATTTAGGTGAGGACTCTATCAAAAGAAAAGAGCAGGAGCTTAATATTGGAAAACAGAGATGTATAGTGTACTAAGAAAAAGTGAAGGAAGGATTGGTTGTGCAGAATAGAAAATTGTAGATATCTACTACTCAGTTTTTAAAAGTATGTTTAAAAAGTCATTCAGGTCCTGACTCTCATTTCTGCTACAAGCACCTGGAAATCGAAACTTTTTCAAATTGCGTAGTACTCATCCCAGCAAAAGTTACCTCTGGGCCATGCCTTTTCTGGGTGGAGTTTTTTAGGGAACGTATATAGGATAAACTACAGATTCTGTAGACATTTACTCTACTGTGCTGGCCTATTTGCTAGAGGGTTTTTGTAATTCAGGCTACCACAGGTTCTGCAAAAGGGGAGTCTATTTCAACCATTTTCTCAAAACAGTTAAAAGATGTTTTGCTTAAAGTTCCATATAGAAACACTGTCAATCTGTCAGGAAAAAAAATCCTCCCTTTTTTTTTCAAAGATAGCTCAATATAATATTCTCACATTTCTGCAGAAGAAATCTACTTATAATCTGTAAACTGAGCAGGAGCCATCTGACCTATAGAATAAAGAAAGGAAAATATAATTTGTGACATCTTAAAACATACCCTTCCAAAGAACTTAAAAGAATTCGCACTAGAAAAACAATCAAGAAATGGGCTACTGAATTGAATAGAAATTTCACAAAAGAAGATACAAGTGGCATATATATATATTATATATATATATATATATATATATATATATATATATATATATATATAATGTTCAACATCATTAGCAATCAGGAGATGTAAACCAAAACTACACTGAGATTCCGCCTAACCCTAATCATAATGGCAATTATAAAAAGTCAGATAATAATAAATATTGGCAAGGATGTGGGGAAATAGGAACTCTTCTATACTGTTGGTGGGATTGCAAACTAGTTCAGTTGCTATGGAGATAAGTGTGAAGATTCCTTATAAAACTGGAAATGGATGCACCATATGATCTGGCTGTACCACTACTGGATATCTTTCCAAAGAAAGTAAAACCAGAGAACTACAGTAATATATGCATGTTCAAAGCAACACAATTCACAATAGCCAAACTATGGAACCAATCTAGGTGTCCACCAACAGAAGAATGGATTACAAAATTATGGAAAACACACACACAATGGAATTCTATTCAGCAATAAAGAAGAACAAAATTATATCATTTGCAAGAAAATGGAAGGACCTGGAAAACATTATGTTAAGTGAAATTAGCCACTCCCAGAGTGAAGGGTCATATGTTTTCTCTAATATGTGCAGGACAGTGAGTAATTGGGATACAAGAGACTCCAGATAATGGAAGAGAAATCTCAGTGGAGCTAAGGAGGAGGAAGACTGAGGTTCATTAATGGAAATACTACCATCAACTATGTGTATACATATGAATATAAGCCAATGTCAATCTGTATATTTGGTATTGGGGGGAAAGGGAAATGGAAAAGGGGCACCAAGTGCTATATGCATGTATGTCATTGTGAACATAATTTGCTTTATGATTTGAGAGTATAATGTAGCAATAAAAGCACAAAAAAAACTGGAAGAGAGTGAAATATAAAATAAAACTTTAACAAATAGATAAGCTTAATATATCTGACTGTTTTGTTTTATTTTGTTTTTTGCGGGTCTGGGGATGGAACCCAGGGGCATTCGACCTCCGAGCTACACCCCCTCCCTAGTTTTTATTCTTTATTTTGAAACTGGGTCTCACAGAGTTGCAAAGGGCCTCACTAATTAGCTGAGGCTGTCCGTGAACCTCGACCTTCCAGTCTCAGCTACCCAAATGCTGGGAGTGCGCCACCACACCCAGTTTATCTGACTCTCTTAAAGAGGAGTAGACAAGGGAGCCCTGTGTGGTGACATATGCTTGTAATCTCAGCATTTGAAAGGCTGAGACAGGAGTATCAAAGTTCACAGACAGCCTCAGCTACTTAGGGAGGCCCTTTGCAACTCAGTGAGACACTGTTTCAAAATACAGACTAAAAAATAGGGCTGGGGGTATATCTTGGAGGTAGAATGCCCTGGATTTCATCCCCAGTACCGCTTAAAAAAAAAAAAGAGTAGATGACTAAAATAATGTTGGACTGTATTTTTGCTTATATATGGTCATGACAAATTTTGGACTGAAGTCTAGCCATATGATTCAAGTGAATATATTATTTGACACTTCTATTTTCTAATGACTTAGCAGTAGGATTGTCTATACTATCTAACTTCTGTTTTAAGTTAGAAGCAGACAGAGCTTAGACAGTGGCTAAGTTTGTCTATTTCTCAATATATCTGGGCTCAGGGTCACCATAAGTCATAATGATGATTTTCCAGGCAATAGATTCTTAAATATTGGGGTTATATATTTTATATAGATTCATGTCATATTTCTAAAATTGGAATTAGACATAGGATTTTCTTTCCCACTTTTTATTTTTCATAATTTTATTGATCTATTGTAATTATATATAACATAGATTCAAATGAGATTCAATTCTATATGCACACATCACTTGGTGTATTTCCCTCTAGAACCCACCCCACTCTGTTTATTTTTAAATGGTCTCATAGCCAGGCATGGTGGAACACACACATGCAATCCCAGTACTTGAGAATAAATTTTAAAAAAATGGGTAGGGTGTGTAGCTCGGAGGTCAAATGCCTCTGGGTTCCATCCCCAGACCTGCAAAAAATAAAATAAATAAATAAATAGTCTAAAAAATCCACAGATTCTTGCAGAAGATCTCCTCAAGCTTTCTAAAAGTAAAGGAGAGAGGCAGGATTGGGGACCAATTAGGGATGAGTATCTTTGGGTTGTCACCAGGACTGTGTCATCCATCACCACGCCTGTACTATTCCACATAAGAATTGAGAAAAGAAACAGGTCAGCTACTTCCATGAACAACTGCTCATCTCCTCTTAGATCTCATCTTACACATGATGAAATTGAAGTAGAGAGAGTTTGCCTGGCTTGCCCACCATCCCTTGGCAAAAGTGTGGCAAGTCCGTCTGTTTAATCTATCTCAGTCTTTTAATCTTAATTGCACAGATTGAATCCCTGTGTTTTGACTGCCACCTTAAGTATGATTTTCAGATATGATTATTGGTTTACAAAACATCAGTATGATATTCTACATTTAGTAATCGCAATGGTTGCTTAAAAGATTATATATCAAGAGAAGGTTAAGGTGCTTTATAGTAATACTTTGCAAAGGAAATTCTATTTGATAATATTCAGACTTTATCAGCATTAAATAACCTTTCACTGCACATGACAACCCTGGTCAAAGCTTGTTCCATGAAAGGGTGGGAAAGCTCTTCCTTCCATTCCATCCCCAAATACTAAAAAGCCAGGCTCCCTTGCTCAGTGAGACCTAAAATTCCACACTAAAAACAAATTGCTTATTTTGGCTTATGTGTTTCCATTTACTTTGGAAAAAATTCTGACACTAATGAACTACTCAAGCTTCTTAGTCACTAGTATCTCAGTGCGAATGAGTTTGTTGATTCCTATGATTTACCATGGGAGAATCCTAAGTACAAGGGAGTAGATAAAGGGAAATCCCAGGAGGTAAGGAAAAGTAAGCTTGAAAATAAGCCAAGAAAATATTTTGCCATTTATATTTCTACATTTGGGGAACAAATCTAAATATTTACTGAAGTAGCAATAAATATTAATAAAATTAAAGAGCTATACTTCTTTTAAAACAAAGATGTGAAGGGAAAACCTGAGACTACAACAAAATGTAATTTTTATTGTTATGTTTGCAATGTTGGAAAAAGCATAAAGTATTCCAGGTGTCCCCTCCACTTCCCCCATTCTCTTTCTTCTACAGTCTCCATCTTATTGGCATTGATGTGCATGTTGAATTAGAGAATATTTGTTTATGGCCTACAAAACACATTCTGCCAGGGCAAGCTCATCACAGAAAAGTCACTATACACAAAATTGCTCAACTGAATACATTTCCAAATACTAATCAGAAGCGATATGTTATTATTGATTTTATTGCAACATGACCCACTCATTCCATAACTTGTTTTCTGTTCATCTTCATGAATAACCACATACTATTTAATGACATCACAAATAAGGTTATTGAGGTGAAATACATAGCTGGACAAACTAGTTGATTCTCATAGAATTAGTATAAAACACTGGAAGTAACATAAATAATATTACAATAGAATGTGTAAAAAAATCTCTAAAACTAGTAGAAACATACACAATGCAATGTCTGTCATTAAACTGACTCATCTTCTGCATTATATATTTTCTTTAAATTCTTTATATCTAAGCCAGGTGTTGCCTGGTATCCCAATACTTGGGAGGCTGAGACAGGAAGATTATAGGTTTAAGGCCAGACTCAGCAATACCATGAGACCCTCAGCAACTCAGATCCTGTTTCAAAAAAAAGAAAAAAAAAAAAAAAGGCTGGGGGTGTAGCTCAGAGGTAGAATGTCCCTGGAATTATAGTGTATCCAGAAGTCATTATTAACAATGAAATTAGCTGGGTGTGGTGGTACACGCTTGTAATCCCAGCATTTGGGAGATAGACAGGAGGATTGCAGTTCGCAGACAGCCTCAGATACTTCTTAGGCCCTTTGAAACTCAGTGAGACTCTGTTTCAAAATAAAGAATAAAAAATAGGCTGGAGGTGTAGCTTGGAGGTCAAATGCCCCTGGGTTCCATCCCCAGCACCACAGAAAAAAAAAAAAAAAAAAGAAAAAAGAAAGTATACTTCTTTAAAATAATGTCATGTTTTACATGTTGATTAATAACGCTTAAGGCATAAACTCATTATTTATAAATATGAGGTCTTCTTTTCCGTTACAATTATGGTAATATTAGTATCTTAGTA
Source organism: Muscardinus avellanarius (assembly GCF_963383645.1). Lineage (NCBI taxonomy): Eukaryota > Metazoa > Chordata > Mammalia > Rodentia > Gliridae > Muscardinus > Muscardinus avellanarius. Next base: position 52,293,645 of record NC_137795.1, read on the forward strand.
TTAATTTCCCAACAATATTATTTTTGCTATTTTTTCACGCATTCTTGTCTCAACAGAGTAGCTTGTAAATGATTAAAAGTATTGATTCTAATATTCATCAGATCGTAGCCTGTAAAAGCTATATCTTACTGTTTATGAATAAGGTATAGTAAGAAAACACATGTTTCCATACTTGCCTTAACACTGAGATGGAAATTCCGTCAGCCCAGCCACATTGGGTTTTCAGGAGATTCCTGGAAAGGAGGTGATGGTTGCATTTGAATATAGGAGCTAGACAGGGGGTGAGGTTGCAAGAGCATTCCAGGCTGAGGAAATGGAGACAGAGCCAAGACTACATAAACATGTTTCTCCTTAGATAAGATTTCAACATGGTAATCAGCCACAGGAAGAAAATTAAAGGAGAGTCTCAAGAAAATGTTCACTCTGAGATTATTATTTCTGCCACTGGTAGGTAGTTATGAGCAAGACCAAGGCGAAAGAGCTACAAAATCAGTTTGATTAAAGAAAAAGGAAAGAACATATTTATTTATAGCTGGCAAACTTATCTGCTTCAGCTGTGTGCTTTTGTTGTACTTTGATCTTTATGTACTGATATTTAAGCATATGTTTTATTATCTCTCTAATGACAGAACCAGACCTCACAGAAAACACTTCCATCATACCTGAAAGTCTGAAAAACAAAAAGCAAAAAACAAGTGTTTAACCTTCATCCTTCTCTACAAGAAAAATGGGCTGTGATCGAAACTGTGGCCTGATTGCGGGGGCTGTCATAGGCGCGGTCCTGGCTGTGTTTGGAGGTATTCTAATGCCAGTTGGAGATATGCTGATTCAGAAGACAATTAAAAAGGTACAAGTCATTGAAAGAATATTTCTTACCATTTTATTCAGTCATTTTCTCTTTTTTCCCCCTTTGGGTTCCTATTTTATGTTTCTTGATAAATGATAATTTTGTGCCTTCAACAGGAGGTAATTATGAATCACTGTAGCTGTGCATGACAAAGTGAACATGTGTGAAATGTTAGAAGTAGAATGCATATATATTATAGCTATGTGGGTTAGTAGAAATGATTGTTTTAAATTATATTCAAAGACTTGGCGTGCTTTCAAATGAGAAAAGAGTATACTTTTTGTCAGATAATTATAACAGTAGTTGTATTTTGCTTAATATTGAGAAAAAGTCAAATACATTTGGGTATGTGGAATCTTTGGTAAATGGCTACTTCTTAAGATATGTGTAATAATCTAATATTTTCATAAATATTTTCTATCTACAAAGCTTTATATTTGATTCAGAAAACACTTTAGGAAAAGATTTCAGAAATATGCTATTTATATCACATCTCAGTATATATTAATAAATTGACTACAGTTTTAACTAAAATTAGAGTGAATCAATGACAGGACTTACACAAAAATCATCCCTTATTCTAGTTCATACGAATTAGCCTCATTCATCAGTAGTTTTGATTCCTAGAAGATAGAATACGAGGAAGCAGATCTGCTGAGGTCCTAAATCTGGGATGGCAATTTCAGATGGCTTCAGAAGATTGGAGATAAACTAAGTGGACAAGGACAAGGTGAAATTAATAGGAATTACTATGAACTTGTGTCTTTCTGTCGTGCCCAAAGGCATGTATGTTCATATTTATTTTTTTAGAAAAAAAACTATGCTGGCCAAATAAAACATATCAGAGGACTGGCTTCAGCTCCCAGCCTGGTGAGGATGCCAGTGACCTAGACAGAGTATTAGCAAATACAATGAACAGTGGAGAATGAGAGTTGTAATAGGTTAGATCTATTATTTCATAATGAAATTTCTAGTACTGCCAAGATCTTTATCTTGCTTATGCATTTATCTGTGTTCAACATCTGAAATGCCAGCCATTGACATCACTCCAGCACACTTCCTCTCTATTAGCTGTGTTTCTCACCTGAATCTTCTGCTAAGAGTGGACAGAATCACTGTGTGTTTCAACACAGAGATTATAATATTAATATCTTAGAAAAGACTTCTGAATCAAAAAGTCACAATCTCCCAGTGCACAGAGTTTTAGAATAACACTATTTTTCTTTAACATTATTGTTGATCAAGAGCTGAATATTGCTCATCTAACTATCTTCTTTATGTAGCACATTAGTGCACATATTCTTGGATGGTATGAGTCCTAGCATCTATTTTAAGTCAATTTATAATATTTATTTCTACACTCATAATAGTTAATCACAAGAAAGAGTTTTAAGGCACTAAATTGTGCTGTTGTGCAGTAATCGAGAAAAAGAAAAGGAAATTTTTTTCTCAACAAGCATAAGGTATAACCAAGGAAAAGTATATCTTACCGGAAAAAAAATAATATAGAGACCTGTGAATCTAGAGTTGAATTGTATGTGATATAGAAAAATAAATGCTATTCACAAAGAAAAATCTCTGAATATTCAATAAATTTCAGAAAGAAGGTGAGACTTGTATTGGATTTTGAAGAAGTATAGAATTTGAAAAATTCAAAAAGGGATGCAGTGAAGATTTCAAGGCCTAATTAGTAATATGGGAAAGGTTGTGGAAATGAGATTAAATGCAGTGAAGAGGAAAGAAAGAAGGTTCTATGTGATAATACTGGATTAGAGAGATGATTAGGAAAGCAACAGGGATTAGATTTAGGAAACTTCAAACATCAGACAGGCTTTTTTATTGATATGCTGCAATGTGTTTCTTCTATGTGTTTTCATTATGACATAACAAAACCTGCATTTAAATATTGGGCTAAATGAGAGATTTTGTGCATGGATGCTTCTACCATCTTGTACTCCATTAAGATATATGACTTCAATGCACCAATAAAAAATTAAAAAAATAAAAAAGATCGGTATCATCAAATGATGGACAGTGTTTTTTTAGTGCTTAACAGCAACTCATACAATCTTCACAAATTATAAGAAGGTAAGATTAATTTACCCATGAAGAAAACACCTTAAATCAACTTTCTTGTTCAGCTAGCCAATAGTAATAGAAGTTTCCAAGCACAGGTTGAGACTAGATAACACCTAGCCTTATACACTATGCTTCATCATAGAAAGGTTGGGAAAGTAGGGAGACCAAAGACTGGAAACAAGAAAAAAATTATGCAGGACATGAGCACTGTCAAGGAGAACTTAAGATTCCCTTTGTAAAAGACCTTTGCATAAAAGCCACATTAGAGAACCAAAGGCATTCTGGGCCATTATGGTATATAGAAAAAAAAACAGTGAGAGGCCATGAAGTTTGGATAGAGATCAAATCAGGAGAGAAAGGAGCAAAAATAACAAGCCACAAGATATTCAATCAAGTTACTAATAGAAATGTGTACTTTCGGAAGTCAAAAGAAAGCAAGGGTTTTTTTGTTTTGCTTTGTTTTGCTTTTATGGTATTGGAGATGGAACCCAGGGGCATTTTACCTCTGAGCTACACCTTCAGCCCAATTTTGTGTTCTTTATTTTGAAACAAGGTCTCATTGAATTGCAAAGGACCTCACTAAGTAGCTGAGGCTGGCCATAAACCAAGATGCTCCTGTCTCAGCCTTCCAAATGCTGGAATTATAATCACATGCCACCATACTAGGCTTCAAAGAGAGGTTTACTAAGTGGTTGATGTAAACATCAGTTTTTATTTCAAAAGCAGACAGAGCTCAGATATATTTGATCATTGCTGAAGAGATCACAGATAAAACCCAACAGAAATATTTGTTTTCTAGAGTTTGAATGCAGAATGATTACTATAAGGATCTGCACATATCAGAGGCAGAAAAGCAAAAACAAAAAGGGAAAATCTTCTACATGAAGAAATAGAAACAAGAGAGGATAATTTCTTAGAAGTTAGTAGGAAACCAGAACTCAAGGAAAGACAGAATACAATGTTCTGGCTGTTGAAAGTTAAGAAAGCATTGCTTTGACCATTATCAGTAATGATTGTGAAGTAACAAGGAGGTGGAATAAAGAAATAGAATGATTTTCCTTCTTTGTTTTGAAATCAGTGGTACAAAACCGAAATTGCACGGATGAATGAATTCTGAAAAACTGTATAAAGGATAGTTAATGTCAGGTTGCTATTTAGTGTTAGGACAAGTGTTTAGTATGCATGAAGCCCTGGGTTTCATCCCTAGCCCTCCAAAAACAAGCTAGGGTTTTCTTTGTTTATAATAAAACTGCTTCATTCTTCTTTAAAGAACTACTTATTTATTTATTTTAATACTTTAATTGGTACATTACATTTTCACATCATAAGTGTAGTTCATCGTGCTAGTGAAACACATGCATACAGCACTTGGTGGGCTTTTCCCAGCTCCCTCCCCATTGCCCCATGCAGGATACAGAGATTGATGTTGTTACTCTCACATAGGTACATAATGTCAGTGGACGTGTTTGCTTCATTAATTCTCTCTCTTTCTCCTTCCCCCAAATCAAAACTATTCTTATAATGATAGTGAGGTGTGTATATCTTTGGTGTATAAATCAAATCTCTTGAATTAGGTGTTTATTCCTGCCCCAGAAATTTTCAGAGTTTTGCTGTTACTTAGCAAACATATAAGAATTTGTGAATAGGTGAACTTATTTGTTTTTACTATTGAAACTCATGGAATATTATTCATTTAATTTTCTAGTAGGAATTTGAGAAAGATATTACTTATATGCAAGTATCATTTTGAAAAAATGCTTACTTGTAAAAGTTCAGAAAGTCCTATCTTTTATAATTATTAATAAAGTATAGAGTTGAGGTTCTATGAATTTTTAATTCTAAAATATGACACTCTTGAAACTGTTATTTTAAATGGTCTAGAAATTTTACTTCTAATATATGTTATTTTTGCTATTTATTTTGCTTAGAAAAGGATGTGTTCTGGAGACTTTATGCTTTTTGTGGATTATAAATAAAATCTTTTCCACCAGTATTTTTTACTATGATTTCTAGTAGATATCAGGTTTATGCAATCTTTCTAGCTAAACTAAAAGTCAAAAGCACAAGCTGCCATGGATGTACAAACTACCTAAGCACTTTAAAAGGCCAAAGTTCTGCCATTATATGCAAAAGATAATTTAATACTTGATGTTGCTAATATCACTTGATAAAATGTTCAGTAAATATTTTATAACTCAATTTTAAATAAATTGTAGTTTCCTTGTTATTAACTATACAATACCAAAAGGGAATTAAAAATTTTTTATCCTATTAAAACACTAATGTTCAATTATTTTATAATTTAATTGTATTATAATTTTTTCTCTATTCTTGAAAGGGACAATCCTCTAGTAGCTTGTATAAAAATGCCTTGGGATAAGCTGAGGCTGGCTTTGAACTTGTGCAATCCTCCTGTCTCAGCCTCCCAAGTGCGGGGATTACAAGCGTGCACCACCACGCCCGGCTTCCCAGACCTATTTTATATTTTATTTAGAAACAGGGGCTCCTAAACCAGTGTGACTGGCTTCAAACCTGTGCGATCCTCTTGTCTCTGCTTCCCAAGTGCGGGGATTATAAGCATGCACCACCATTCCCGGCAAGGAAGCGTTTATTTTAAAAGAGGCAATAAATACAAAAATGATTAGTAGAAAAAGCAATGTCATTGGATATTGCTTGATTTATTGGCATATGACTGGATTAGACAGTGAATATCGAGCAGTTGGAGTAGTGTGCAGAGTAAATGAAGTTGGAATTTTCCCTCTAAAGAGTGCACGGAATTTTCCTAACACTAATAGCTAACATTTATTGAATGTCTGCTATTGGGTGAACTTGGTTCTGAAAATTTACATTTAACATTTAATCTTGGTTCAGTAGTGTAGGCTTGTAATCCCACTACTTGGAAGCTGAGAGAGAAGTGCTTACAAATTGGAGTTCAGCATGTAGTAATTTAGTGACACTCTATTTCAACCAAAAAAAAAAAAAAAAATATATATATATATATATATATATATATTTTAAGGGCCAAGAGTATAGATCAGTAGCAGAATGCCCTTGGGTTCAATCCCCAGTACCACAAAACATAAATAAAGTCTCAGCTTTTTTTTTTAATCAATGTATGATGATAAATATTGAAGCAATATGAAAATATTGATAGTCAACTTGGTTCGACTTTTTTTTTATTTTATGACATAGGTTTTAATATTTAGGTTTTTTTGTTGCATTGTCTTTGACTTGAAAATACAAAGTTTATATGGTTCAAATTATTTATCCTGATTTTACAGATAAGGAAGCGAAATACAGTGGTCCATGACTGTAGTCCCAGTACTTGGGAGGCTAAGACAGGATTGCAGGTTTGAGGCCAGCCTCAGGAACTTAGTGAGACCCTGTTTCAAAAAAAAAATAAAATAATACGGAAAGGGTTGGAGTATAGCTTAGAGGTAGAACACCCCTAGATTCAACCTTCAGAACAAAAATATTCATAATTAATTTTGCACTCTTTCTCTCTAGCTCTCTCTTTCTCTCCCTCTGGCTCTTGTTTTCCCTCTCTTGCTCTCTCTCCATGTATCTATATATGGAGGAAATTAAGATACAAAGAAGTATTTTAAATGGATATTAAGAGACCCGGCTATGGATCAAACTTGTAGCATCTAGTTTCATTGTTAGCCATTCCACTCCATGCTTTGAAAGAAGAAATCACTACATTTTATCTTAGATGTAGTAGAGTGGGAGAACCTAATTTATGTATCTGTTGTCCATGGCTCTGCTCTGAGTGATTGATTAGGCACTTGAGGAATAAGACATGTTTTCTGCCTTTGTAATTTTATACAAATACATGAAGGGCCTTTCAATAATTATGCTAAATTTGCATACTTAAAATTTTTTTGTCTTTGAACAAATAGTGGGGTTATAAAAACCTCAAAAACTGGAGTGAGAAGACCTGATTTCTTTCACTATCTGCTACAAAATTGTCCTCTAACATTGAATTAGACATTTGTTTTTACTAATATCTATTTCCCTCTCTCTCTCTCTCTCTCTCTCTCTCTCTCTCTCTCTCTCTCTCTGAACATTAGATGGTTCTAATTCAAGAGCTGATAATTCAATGCATTCATTTCAATTTTTTAGGTTTCAGTTTTTCCATTGTAAAAGCCATCTCCAGCAACCAATGAAGGCAGAAATGATTTATATCTTTTAGAAAAAAATGAATAATACAAAATCTTTTGGGACTTAGATGCACATAGATAGGAACATATTCTGTCTTGACAAGCACATCCAGTCACAAGCCCTCTTTTATTCTGTAAGAATGTACTGTGTTCTTTTCATTCGGGATTAAAATAAAATAGGTTCTTTGAGAAACACAAAATATTGGATATTGTAGTTAGATCTTAAGATTCCTATAGTATACGCATAATGCATGTGTATATGTTCTCCCTTTTTATAGTGTCTCCAAATATGTAAATTAAAAGTTTTCAGCGGTCACTTAGCTTTCAACTTCAACAGCTTTACCTTTAGAAGAATAGTCAGAAACATTTGTGCAATTTTGTCTTAATATCGGTTTGGTTGGTGTAGAAATAATCCTTTTGGGAAGCAAATAAAAGGGTGTTTGAGGACACTTTGTTGTAAAAAGCAATAGAGATTTGCAAGTCACTTTAGCAACTCTTGTTCCCGGGGAAAGTGGATTGCAACAGCACCAGATTTTGTAATTTCATTTTAACTGGATGCCCAGTTCTTCCCTAAAGAATTCCCTCATTCTCTACATTAAGCAATATAAAATCCTAAAAATATGTTGTATTTTACTAACTAATTGCAGATGATGACCAAAAAACTGCCAGCAGTGATAGCCTGAAACAAGTAAGTTGACTAGGATAAGGGTCAGAGACCTGAATTTCCCTCCTGGTTCTGCCACTGCTTGCCCAGGTCATCCTTAAGCCAGCCAGCCATCTGGTTTCTCAGAGTGTCAGTGCACTCCACTAGAAAAGGTGTTAATGTTCTAAGTCCTTTTCTGACTCCATCATTCTATGAATTGGTGTTTCCAGGTGAAGGGGGAAACTAATGGGTGAGATTGTTCCTATATTCCTGGGTCTCTTAATAAGGCTCATTGTCTGTGAAGTTTTTTTCTTCCTCTTGCACACTAAGGTAAGTTGGAGTGCATGAACCTGGGCATTCTTCCCAAGTGCTCAGCTGACAATACCATCTGATATGAATGTCCTTTTTGGGGGCTTAGTGGCTATAGCTTCTTAGACTTCCAGGGAAAGTACAGAGGTAACTCCCTCTTTTTATAGATGATGAGATGAACCCTCCAGGGTTAACGCCTTTCCACTTATCCCAAAGCTCGTAAAGTCAGGAAATGGGCTTCTAATACAAGGTTTTGAAATTCTGTCATTGGTAATATTTTCTGTTGTCCATTTTCAGTACAAAGGGCATCTGTGATTTTTAATCAATTTCACACAAAGAAAGAAATAGAAAAATAAGGCAGCTTCTCCATCTTACTCCTTTCTTTAAAAGTAATAATGCAATAATGATGAATTAAGCAGTTATAATTCCTAGAGACATGAACCAAAGAATAGCTGCAAAAATATTGAGAATTAGGAAGGCCGTATTTTTATTTTCCATCCACATGTATTTTATTTATTTAATAAGTATTAAATAATTATCTCTGTATTGTCAAATTTAAAAAAAAAATCTTTCAATACCACTATTTTGTTTAGGTTTGTTTTGTCTCATCCATACAGCTATTTAAGGACAGAAGATTCAACCTTATAATAAATTTTTTGGATCAATTTTAATAAAATGTGTTTAATGAATCCTGTTACTGACTGTTGAAATCTTGCCACAAGCCACTCTAAAGCTTACCTTAAAAGTAACAGTCATAGTCAGGTATGGTGGTACACACTGTAATCCCAGTACTTGGGAGGCTGAGACAGGAGAATTGCTGGTTCAAAGAAAGACTCAACAATTTAGCAATATCCTGTTTCAAAATAAAACCAGTAAATAAAAAATAGCTGGGGGCATAGCTTGGAAGTAGAATGCCTCTGGGTTCAATCCCCAGTGCTAAAAAAGGAAAAGAAAAACTTGAGCCTCTGCTTCTGTATTACACAGTGATTCTCTTGGTGAAAGGCTAACCATAAGAGGTTGTTAGAGTACATTGAAAACATTCCTGCTGCAGGTATGCGGTAAAGTTGCAAAAGTTCTCCTGAGCAAGATACTCACTCGAGGCTGGTCCTTTTGTTAGAAGGCCATAAGTATTTCCTCTGTTCTTGTCCACCGGAAGAAAGATTTCATCCAGAGAATGCCAGTAGGGTAGTAGGGTAGCCCTAAGAAACTTTATTGGATAAATTTCACAGGTGAGTCTGGAAGCAAAGTAAGGTGGGAAGGCGTCAAGAAGAGAAAGGAAGGGAGGGGAGCATCCTAAGGAGAAGGAGAGAGAGAGAGAGAGAGAGAGAGAGAGAGAGAGAGAGAGAGGAGAGAGGAGAGAGAGAGGAAGAAGAAAAAGAAGAAGAAGAAGAAGAAGAAGAAGAAGAAGAAGAAGAAGAAGAAGAGGAGGAGGAGGAGGAGGAGGAGGAGGAGGAGGAGGAGGAGGAGGAGGAGGAGGAGGAGGAGGAGGAGGAGGAGGAGGAGGGGGAGGAGGAGGGGGAGGAGGAGGAGGAGGAGGAGGAGGAGGAGGAGGAGGAGGGAGAGAGGATGAGAATGCAAGCTTGCTGCCTCAAGATGGGCTTTTAACCCCCTGCCCCAAATTCTACCCCTTTTCATTTATATTGATTTTGAGTTTTGGGGCCACAGCTTAGTGAGTCTGCACTGGGTTGTACCATGTGGGAAACCTGAAGCTGCTGTGTAATAGGCTGGAAGTCTCTAACCACAGTTGGGTGGGGCAGTTCCTATCTTTCTTTTGAGGAAGGCATTCCTGTTCTATTTACCTAACTACCCAACACCCTCCCCTCTCAAGAACTAGAGGCCCTGACATCATTTGAGGGACATGGGGGAAGGTTTGTGTTTTGTAATTTCTTTGAGCTGGACAGGAATGTAGACAAGTCAGGGCCTCTTGCTCTCTGTCACGGCAGGGTCTGCTGGAAGGCAGACCAGCCCAGGGGTCTCCAATAGTATTTGGTATCCACTGCAGAAAGGGGTTAGCGGTTCAGCCCAAGTCTCATTTGAAGTGTGGTAGTCTGGAGTTGGGAAGAAACAAATTTTGTTAACAGGTTTAGGAGACAAGGGCTAAAGAGTAAGAGCAGAAACATTGGGGCCAAAGGCCCAGTGAAAGGCAAGATTCAGGAAAACCAGGACTATGTTTTCTTCCACAATATCCACCCCTGGGTAGCTCGTTTTCTTAGGTTAGATGCCCTATTCTGTTAAGTGTGGAATACTTTCTTATCAGTTAACATAAAAAGTAACAATCTTCCTGAAGCATAAGGCACAGTACTCGTTTGGCTGCTATAATCATGTGGAATGCTCATCTGTTTTAAAGAGAAATTCCCTCAAGAGAGTCAACCTGGCATTAAAGGTCTGTGATTGCTTTGGCCATAATCTCTGTCATTTGCTAGTTCTAAAGATAGGTTTTTATAGATTAAGAAGGAGGATATTAAATGTCCTATCTCGGTTGCCATTCCAAGTGATGCCAAGGCCAACCAGGGAGAGAATAAGATGGGTTGCTTGTTTGTGCCTGGTCTCTGAGAGAGAGAGAAAGGACTCAGATATAGGCAGGGATATCACCAGAGGTCAGGGATGTAGAGAAATGCACCAGGGAGAGAAATGCAAGTTAGCAGACTCTAGTCCAATTAGATGGTAAGCAAATATGAGCTTGGGTGTCGAAGAGGAAATAGACTCCTTAGATTTTGTTGCAAAACTGTGTGCAGAAAGAAGCTAACTCTGTGCCAAAGTCAATCAGTAACCAGATTGGCTCCCTAGGATGCAATACTCAGCTGCCAGAGTGGACACAGCTAGTGGGACCAAACAAGGGGTGAGGGGTTGTGCTGCACCAGATGTCCTCTTTTCCCAAAAGAGCATGTCAATCACTATCTATAAGGAGATCCCAAGCGGGCCCTTGAAGGCCAGGGAATTTTTTGCAAGTTGTGTCTGCACTGGCCTATGTCAGTGGCTAAAGAAACATGAGCTGGGATGACCCAAACACACCTGAGTGAAGTCTGATGAGAGCGATGACAGAGCAACAGTAATACTGGAAGAAGAGAAGCACACTTGGCTACTAGAACCCAGGGTAAAAGTAAAGTATATGTAGGAGGAATCAATACATTAACTTTTGGACAAGTTTCCCATTTGGATTCTCCAGAGATGCTGGCACTTAATACAGATAGGAGTTTGACCCAAGAGAGTCATAAAAAAAAAAAAAAAATCAGGGAGCCCAAGGCTATCGGCACTCATGAAGATAGGGATAAAATGATTGGCTTGCCTGGGTTAAGTATGTTACCACCTGGAGACAAAGATTAGAGATTTTTTTGTTACCCCTTGATGAGTATAAGATACTTCAAGTGTTGTTTGGGCCCAGCCATAAGGGTCAGCTGTGTAGGCTATTCCAATCCCCTGAGGTGAGAAGTCTAAACAGAGCAACAGTCACAGGTATAGGAGGAGTTAATAGCTTGTAGAAACTTTTGAGCTGTTTATGCAATAGGAAGATAGGTGTGACAGAATTAAGGCCCAGTGAAATACATGTTACAGAGAATATAAATCCTAACAAGAAGGGAGGCATGTTCCATGGCTGAGAGCTGGCGATGTAGTAAGATGATAAAAGCCAAATATTAGAGGAGTAAGATCCCCAGAATAGGTGTCCACTAGTGTTGGGTGTAGGTTAAATTAAAGGGGACCTACTTAGCCATTTGACTTTTGAAAAGGAATCAGAGGTCTTTTATGGACATGCAGGTATAGCTGTGTGTGGGTAATTCTGAGGAATGAACAACTTTATCTGGTATAGTCCACAGCTTGACCCTGGCATGGTGGATCCAGCTGGCAATTACAGACACCTTGGTGGCTGTAAGAATGAACAGGAGAACAAGGAAGGGTGCTTTTCAAAGTGGAGCTAGTTCTGAGCAGAGTACCAGATGAAGTACTTTTTCCACAGTAAGGCTGTTTCCTGACAGATTTTTGAGGTGAAGTTTAAGGTCTAGTTGGCTCTTTCTACTTTGCCTGAGGAACCTCCAGGAGGAGTATAGATTTTGGGACATAAGGATGGCATGTCCAATAAACTTTATAATTTTAAAAAGTCTCTTACCTATGAACAAACTCTTATCTTTGGCTAGAGAGAAATTCAAATAAGCTCCCAGAAACTGAGGTATATTCATTCCCAAGAGAGGGCTGGGGCAATAAGTAAAGTAAATAAGTAAAAATTACTCAGTGAATAGAAAATTTTCTTCTGAGCAGTACAAAAAAGTATAAATTAGCATTTTTTTTCATATTAGCTGGCAGGAGATAGAGGAAAGGACTCCAGAAGAGGAAGTTAACACAGAATAGCCAGGTCCTAACCTTAAAAGAAATTTGGGGTCCTACTTCTCAGATCTAAGGCTGCCCCAAATTGGACCTCTTTGGTGCTCTCTGATGCGAGAGTCAAATGGAGTGAAGGGCACTCTCAGTCCAGGTCTCTTGATAGGGGTCTGACCTGCGCCCCCTTTGGTCCTTGGGGCAGTCTCTCCTCTAGGAATCTGGCCTTGGCATAGAAGACAGGGTGTTTAGGGTTCTTTGTTTCCTCCAGACATTTACTTTATCAGTGTCCTGGCTCCCCACAGTGGCTGGCAGCTGCCTTGGGGAAGGATCTTTGGGGGGGTCAACCTGGAGTTGGCTGTCAGACCTTTAAAGCAGCGAATTGTTGGGCCCAACTTCTATCTTTTATCCTTTTTCTCTATATCCTGGTCTTGGTTATAAAGGACCAAGAAGGCTGTTTTTGTATCCAGGTAAATTTGGGTAAAGAATTTATCATTTAGAATTAATGTCCCTTTAGGGGAGTTAGGTCTAAGGGTGGTATACTTAATAAAAGCTTGTGGGACCTTTCCAACGTCTGGGGAATTTTTTACTGAGGCCGTAGTCTGTGGTAGCCATTTTGTTATAATATACAGGCTTATCTGGCTGGGCTTTTTCTCTCAATACAGACCAAATGATTTTTCCCTAGTGTCTCAGTGGTAGAATACTAATGGGGATCAGGTGGAGAAAATATAGTAATCAAATATAAAACTCTGTAATATACTACTTGGTCATTTGTGAATTTTTTTGGATCTGTTTTACCTAAGATACTGCAAAGAAAATGGAGCTTCTATTGTAATAGTTTGTTCCCTTGTGCCTGCTACCTCCTATAGAGCACATATCTGAAAAACAGAGGAGAGCTCAGCATATAGTGGGAGAAGGCACTTGTTAGATTTTGTCTGAGAGTTCCCTGGTAGAGGGGCAGAGGGCTTTGGGTCAGGACTTTGAATGCTACTAGATGGATTCCTGGTGTAGTTCCATTAGGAATTTTGTCTTATTCCCTGTGTTGGTGCCCAAAAAGGAAGATGAGAGGCTTACTAATGTCATAATGAATCTAATTTACCAGCTGTACAAAAGTCAAGGCTGTCCCTTCTTAGGATCAAAAGGCCTGGATATATGGAACCATGTCCATATTTTCTAATTTTGCCAGGAAAGAGGAGTATGTTGTTAAAATCAAGGCCTGAAGGGTCATGCTTCTTGATTATCTGATTGGTACTGGGGCCAATTTGCATTGGAAAAGAAGATGAGCCTCTTTCCCCTTTCTAAAATACATCCTGAAGGAGAATCTGGAGGTTCCCTGGAGATACCATGCTCAGAGGAGAAGCCTCTGGGATTGGAAAGTGGCCATTCCCTTTTCCCCTCAAGTACATGACCTTTTGTACCCAAGGCCCTAGGGCATCCCCAATGGGGCCCAGAGACCAGGGATCTGGTATACTGTCCTGCCTTGCCAGACACCAAAAACCTGCCTGCTTAGGCTCCTCAAGTTCCTCCCCTGTCACATGGGAGGAGGCAAAAATTTGTTAAAAGTTTAAATTTTCCCAAGAAACATTTATTTAAATTGAATTTATCTAATTTAGAATGTTATTTACAAATTACCCCTGAAAATCAAGATGCTGGATGAATAGTATTAACATTTATGCAATTTTTTTAAATCAAAGAAATGCCTTCAAAGAAATGAATATTGTAGTGTTATTTTTTTATTTTTTTTATTTTTTTTTTGTTAGTTAGTTTTTGTGGTACTGGGGATTCTACCTCCAAGCTACACCTCCAGCCTTATTTTTGTTTCTTATTTTGAAGCAGAGTCTCACTAAGTTGGGAAGGGCCACACTAAGTGGTTGAGGCTGGCTGCAAACTGTGATCCTCCTGTCTCAGCCTCCCAAGTACTAGGATTACAAGTGTGTGCCACCACACCTGGTTGAAATTGTAGTTCAAAGTATCTTGCAGAGGCAAATGAGACCTTGATTTAGCTAGCCACTTAAGAAGAGAAAGAATATGTATTAATGATTTCAAAGACATTTTGATCTTTATTTTATGAACAAGTTTAAGGTCACTTATTTGCTATAGATTTAATTATACGAGCTAAAAAGCATTTAGATTTATGATTTTTAAATTTATTAGCATTCATTTGTGTATAAGTCATTTTAGTATCTTATAGACAATATATAAAACTTAATAAGCAATACCCCTCTATACAAACACAAACACACACAAAACAAAATCTTTTATCAACCAGGTATTAGGTCTCCATAGGCAGGAGATAGATGTTCTCTACAGAGAGTACCTGCCAATTTTAGAGCTTCCAGAAATCAAAGCATATTCTGTTGCAGATTTTACTGTATGGCACAGACACAGGAACAACCCAAGAAGTTAGGCGTGCTGCAGGAGGAGTCAGTCACTCATGGGTGACCATCAGTTGATTTTAAATTTCCACTTTGTCTCCTGTGGCAGGCAAATTTACAACAAACACTCCCATTTTATCTCCTCTGAGGTTCCCAAAAAGGGATGATCTCTGCTTTCCGAATCCAGGATGAAACTGAGAGGTAACATCAGCCTTAGTAAGAATAGCAGGGGAGAAGAAAAAAAAAAAAAAAAAAGAGGGCTAAAAAGCCTCTAATTGGATAAAGTAAAAATAAATCAGACTTAACCAAGCTTGCAAGACCAGAGGAATTGATTAGAAGAAATTACCATGACTCAAAGGGCAAAAGGAAAATTTTCTTCTAAGGTAAGGGTTAAGGCTAGATGGTAGGTCCAAGCCCAGCACATGTGTGAGAGCAGAGAGCACCAAAGATGGTGCCTGGAGGGCTGCTAGGGGTGGAAGGACCCTTACTGGTGATCACGGAAATCCTGCCTCGGGCAAATCACACATGTTTTGTGGTCCCACACACTTCTAGGCAGGTCCGCCTGGTTTTATCTTTCTAGGAGCCAGAACTAGTTATCAGTGCTAGTTACCATGCCTTAGTTTTCCCTTAGATCGAGTTTTAACCTGGACAAAAAACAACAGGCTTTATGATTTTCAATAGTTTTCCCATCAAAGTATTGTATAACCTTGTATATAAAAATCTTACATTGACTAGAAACCCAATTTTTGGCACTTGTACTGCCTTTAGTAAAGATCCCCAAGCAAAGCTGTCCTATGTTATCTTATATTTTAAGAAGCCAAATGCATTTTAAAACACTTAGTGTATCTTAGATTATCCAATTTTAACTGTTACAAGTTATCCCTGCAGTCAAGACATTAAACAAAAATGTTAGTATTTTAAGTCACTTTTTTCCTGTTTAAAGGCATTTGAAAAACCTTATTGGCTTCTTATCCAGGGAGAAAAAGACATTTTTATAAACCATGTGGCCTGAAGCCATTTAAAAATGCCACTGGCTGTCCTTGTGGATATGGGTTATAATGGCATCAATGGGGCAGGGAAAGGAAGCTTCCCTACCCTCAGGACAGCTTGGCTGGATGCTAAAAATGGCGCTAGGCCATGCTCAGTGGAGTTGGCTGGCAACCTCATGATAGTGACCAGCCAGGGAGGTGCTGGTTTGGGAACCTCGGGGGGCCACAGAGTTTGATTTACCCACGTCCTTTTCTGATCTGGCAGAGTGGGTTTAAGGAGAAAACAGGCTTATAGTAGCTGCTAAAAACTGTGAATGGAAATATGGGGACAGGAGAGAGAAAATGCCTGCTGCTGTAATTAAAAAAAGAGGCCAGAAGTTTAAAAATGGTAGAGGGTTTGGGGGAAGAGCCAGACACTGGCAGCTTAGTGGCAAGAAAAGTTAGCAGTGGGGCAGGGAAAATAGGGGCTGAGCCAGGCACAGGATGTGGCAGCTTTGCCTATGGAGTGGGAGAGCTGGGGAGAAGCAGAGGCACCATGGATTATAGATCCAAGTACCACTTATGTTATAGGGCCATGAGTATTTCCTTGATTCTTATCCACAAAAAGAAAGATTTTATTCAGAAAATGCCATAAAAATTTTTATTTATTTATATTTTTTATTTATTTTTTTTCAATACTAGGGATTAAACCCAGGGAAATTCTAACTTTGAGCTATACCCCCAGACTTACCTTGTATTCTTTATTTTGAAACAGTGTCTCACTAAGTTGCAGAGTACCTCACTAAGTGGTGGAGGCTACCCTTGAACCATCGTCCTAGGGTCTCAACTTCCCCTTGTTAATCTGAGATTACAAGCCTGCTTTACCATGGCCTGCTTATAAGAAACTTTATTGAATAAATTTTACAAGAGGGTCTAGGAACAGAGTAAGGGGGAGAGGTCAAGAAGAAACAAGAAGGGCTTCCCAAAAAGGAGGAGGGAGGGAGTAGGAGAGAGGGAGAGGAGAGAGAGTCTACTGCCACATAGTGGGCTTTTATCCCCATAGAAATTCTACCCCTTTTCATATATATATTAATTTTGGGTTTCGCACCACAGCTTACTGCATCGGTCCAGGATTGTATCTATCATGTGGAAACTCTAAAGCTGCAATGTAATAGACTGAAAGTCTTTGACCCCAGCCGGATGGGGCAATTTCTGTCTTTCCTTTCGGGAATGCGTTCCTGTTTTGTTTTGTTTTTTCATTCTGCCCTGTTCTATTTTCCTATCTACCTACCTAACACTTTTATCCTGGCTGACTACAGATTGTATACAAACTCTTAAAAGTGCTACAATGAAATAACACACGCTTTTTTTCTTTTACATAGGAAGTTGTCCTCCAAGAAGGTACAATTGCTTTTAAAAACTGGGTTAAAACAGGCACAGAAGTTTACAGACAGTTTTGGATCTTTGATGTGCAAAATCCACAGGAAGTGGTAGTGAACAGCAGCAAAATTAAAGTGAAGCAAAGAGGTCCTTACACCTACAGGTGAGTCCCCTGAAAGGAGTGGCACTCTTAACTCCAGCACATAGATTGCTGAGAAAGTTCCCACTTGCTGCAAGCCGTTGTGTTGAAATGTACTTATATTCTCACCAATACTATAGACATATAAATTCTTAGACCTTACCCCAACCAAATGAATTGGAGCCCTGCAAGGAATTTAAAAGCCCTCTGGGTGATTCTGGTAGACACTAAATTTTGAGAACCATGGAACTAAGCTGACTTTTTTTTTTTTTTTTTTTTTTTTTGGTGGTACTAGGGGTGGAACCCAGAAGCTTTCTACCTCTGTGCTATACTCCCAGACCTATTTTATATTTTATTTGGAAACAGGGTCTCACTAGGTTACTGAGAGCCTCACTCAGTAGCTGAGGCTGGCTCCGAACCTCAGCCTCCCAAGCACGGATTACAAACCTGCACTGCCATGCCTGGCCAACTAAGCTGATATTATGTAACACTAGTACCTGCTGAGGATTTATATTCAACCCAATTTTCAGAATATGTAGGTATATATATTTATCTAGTAGTTTTACTCTTCTAGTTTTCTGTTTACTGAAAGTAAATATACTATACCTTTTACCCATCATTCCATGAGGATTTATCAGAAATGCGAATAGAATCTTAGACTGTTAGAACTTAGGGAAATGGTTAGCCAGAAGTTTCATTTTGCAAGTAAAAATCCTGATAACATCAAAAGTGAAGTGTCCTGACCACCATGTTCACACTGATGAGAACCGGTAATTTGGATATTTGCATACATTTTCTCCTGTTTAGACTCTTTTTTTCTATCAAAGTAATTAAAGGGAATATTTACCAAACATTAGGCATATATCTATGCTATCTACATGGAAACATAGATAAGTCCTCTATGTCGTTTATTATACAAATATGTGGCTCTCACCAAAGGATGATTAAAACTACTTATATACCCTGATAAATTCATATCACAAAATTTTATATTTGTAATTTTTATAATTCACAGTTTTAGTTCTTACCTGTTTTGAATATTCTATGATGACATAATTTTAAAATTACAACAAACTAGTGATAGCTGTAGCAGTACTCAAAGCGCTGCACACTGTTTGTGAGGTACAGACTGTGTTGGTGCTTATATTGTCATGGCAATTTCCCCCAGCTCAGCTGCATCTAAAGTCATATCTGTGAGCACTCACTACCTTGTTGAAGAAGCTTAATATTCGTTACAAGGAAAATCTTATCTTGGAAATATATTTTTGTTGTCTTACAGTTTCTAACAATGATCCTTATAAATATTTTCTTCCAAAGAAAAGTTATACCTATCATGTATACCCACTGAAAATATGGAATTCGTATAAGGCCCAATGAATTTCTCTGCATAAGTAGTAATTTGTATTACTTTTTTTTTTTTTTTTGGTGGTACTGGGGATGGAACCCAGGGTACTTCTACCTCCAGGCTACACTCCCAGACCTATTTTATATTTTTTATTTGGAAACAGGGTCTCTTAAGCCAGCTGAGGCTGGCTTCGAATCTGCAAGATCCTTCTGTCTCAGCCTCCCAAACACGGGGATTACAAGCGTGCGCCACCATGCCCGGCTTTAATTGCGTTTTTTTTTTTTTTTTTTTTTTTTTTAACAGATGAGTATCTGTGATGGAGAGAAATGTTGGAATTTGGGAATTTACCATGATTTTTGTCTGGTTTTTGGTTTTGGGTGAATCATGTTTTTCACCTTTAGGATATTATTATATTATTTAGGATATTATTATATTATTATATTATATTATATTATTATATTATATTTAGGATATGAGTAAACATAAATATAATTACTACCGAGTTTAGTTCTCCTCTGATAGGTAGCAGCTAATGTAATTTTTATTCTTAAATCCTTTAACCTTTCTCAAAGGGACCAAACAATGGTAGGTTAGATATACTTAACTCGCTTGTTGAAGCAATAGAGGGAGAGATGGAGAAGAAGAGTTTGGTTTAAAGCTGAATTTTATAAACAATAAACTCATTTTTGCATAATAATTTTAAAAGGATTTCTTGTCAACTACAGGTTATCTTATCTCATGGTATCACCAAACTGGAGTCTTTTTTGATTGTTTGCTTGTTTGTTTGTTTGTTTGCCTGGATGCCTCTAAGAAAGGGGAAAATATTACCTTTTAGAAAAATGTTAATACTTTGAAAGTATGTGTTCAGTTAAATATGTTACTCCATAAGTTATACTCAGAATCCAGTCAAAATTAGAATTATAGAAAGATGTCCCATCTCAAGGAAAACTGGGCTAATTTGGCCAATGACTG
Source organism: Muscardinus avellanarius (assembly GCF_963383645.1). Taxonomy (NCBI): domain Eukaryota; kingdom Metazoa; phylum Chordata; class Mammalia; order Rodentia; family Gliridae; genus Muscardinus; species Muscardinus avellanarius. Next base: position 52,313,170 of record NC_137795.1, read on the forward strand.
CTAAAATGAGTTTGATGAAACTTTGACTGACAAGATGTGACATGAGTCAAAGCATGAAATTGCCTGAATGGAAACCTTAGTTATAGTGCAACCTAAACCGGTCCTGTGAATACTATAATTTCTTAAGAACAGTCTCAGGTAAAACACAAATAATTTTTAAAGTTGTCTTTACTTTGACAACAAAAAATTCAGGACACACACTTCCCTTGACCTCATTAACACTTCCCCAAACTTCTAATTTTTTAAATAAAAATATTGAGTGACTATGTTTTTTTTAATACTTTTGGTGATTCCTTATAGTGTCACATCATAATGAATTTTATGGTGGTAGTGACATCATGTACACAGCACTTGGTGAGGATTTTTCTCTTAGTGAGTGCCATCTACTGGTATAATGTTGTAAATACAACATTAAGGAAGCTTAAATATGGTTCACTATTATTTTGCTATTGTTTCAGTGATGTGTATGCATAAATGTTCCAAAAATTACAATAGCTTGATATTAAATATGAATAATATATATTCTAATTTAAAATAGCAATTTAGAGAAAATTTATTGCTAGTACATGGCTGTCTTGAGTTCTGTTTCAGATTTTTATATTCTTTGTGTATCTATATACCTCAAAGGAAAATAATAAAGCTTAGGTGAAAGTACACTAAAATATTTTTCTATCTTATTTTAACATCTCCTTTAAAACAACTTGAGCCATTAATTTATTTCTTCATAAAGAAATAGTAAAATACTGAAAATTCCCTATGTATATCATGCCCTGTGCTTGGGAAACAAAACAGTCATGATCCCCATCCTATAAAAATTAATATTTTTATGATATTTAAAGATTTGTTTTTATTTAAGTCACATGATTTTTTATTCTTTACCTTAGTTATTCATTCATTTTATATAATAGATATTCAAATACATGATTGGGTGATAATTTATACATATTTTATCTCAGCGGGTAGCTTGCAAAATATTTTTTCCATAATAGTCATCCTTTACTACATTGGAAAAAAGATTTGACATCCTAGAAGTGTTAACGCCAATATCTTACAACTAATAAATATTCAACTTTTAAGGGCAATGGAGATGAGCTTGTCTATAGCTCTTAAAAGAGGAAGTTATAGTCTATTATTTATTTCTAGTTTTCACTAAAGTAATATGAAGAAGATGGAAAAGCCAGTGCTAGATAGACATTGTACTTTCGGAGTTCCTTCTAGTATGAGAAAAGGGATTCCATATTACCCTGCTTAACCTCTCCACTGTCTCCTCCTTTCCCTTGAGATAGACTGTCATTTAGAGCATCCTATCCTTTTCGATTGACATCTTGCTCATTTAAGTGACTTTGTTCCCCACCATTCTTTTTCATCTAACTATACAATTCAATTTCAAACATTTGTATTTCCCCAAATGCATTGTGTTCTTGATTTTATAGATGCTACTTTCTGCCCTATTTTACCTAGACAAACTTGAATTTGATATTACACCACTTACCTAGAATTGCTACCAAAATGGATCTTGACTCTCAAATTGTGCTAGGACCAACCAAGACGAAGCTGGATTTGAATCTCTTCTCTTTTTTAGTAGACTCTGTGAGGATGCCCATTATAACACACTTCTCTCCTGCTATTCTCATTTTCTGTTTTCTAGTTCATAGCCCTAAACTGATTAGTTTGCTAGAAACCTAGCTGTGGCTAATTTGTTAGTTTAACCCCATTGTTTAGCATAATTTCTGATATATTCTGTATGTTCAAATAGTATTTATTAAATAAACAAATGACTTACAATTTAATATTTACATGAGATAGTTTTTTTTTTTTTTAATTTGTTACTGCTGTCCTTTTCAGAGTCCGTTTTCTAGCCAAGGAGAATATAACCCAGGACGACGAGGACAACACTGTCTCTTTCGTCCAGCCCAATGCGGCCATCTTTGAACCATCACTATCAGTGGGAACAGAGAATGACACTTTCACAGTTCTCAATCTGGCAGTAGCAGTGAGTACACAGACAAGTTTATTTTAAAAATACTTTAAAGCCAAGAGTGGTGGTACACACCTGTAATCCCAGTACACTGGGAGACTAAAATAGAAAAACCACAGGTTAGCAAACAGCCTTTACAACTTAGTGTGGTTGTCACTAGGTTTTATTTTATTTTATTTTAAAAATAAAATGTGTCTGGGAGTGTAGTTCAGAGGTAGAATGCCCCTGGCTTCAATCTCTAGTACCATAATAATAAATAAATCAAAATACTCTGGAACCCACCACAATTTCATCATTAAAGTCATCACTAAATTTTAGTTTGCCCTTTTTATAAAAATGTGTAGGATGTTGTTATTTTGAGCGGAATTGTGGTCATTTGGAAAGATGACAAAATCATAACAATAAGCTGGGTGTAGTGGCACACGTTTGTATTCCCAGTACTTGGGAGGCTGAGACAGGAGGATTGCAAGTTCACAGCCAACCTTAGCTACTTAGTGAGGCCCTCTGCAACTTAGTGAGACCCTGTTTCAAAACAAAGAATAACAAATAGAACTGAGAGTGTAACTCAGAGGTAGAATGTTCCTGGGTTCCATAACCAGTACTGAAAAAAAAAATCATAACAAGAAACAGGATTAGAAGATTACTTCAAGAACATCATTAAAAACAGGGCTTCACTTAGAATGCCATCTCCTCATGGCTGGCAATGAGGCAGAGAAATGTAATCATTTAAAGATTAAATAAGTTACAGTTTTAGTGCAGGTAGGATTTTGCAATAATTTAAAAGATATAGCATAAGAAGAGTTTGAGTCTAGTATTTAATCCATTTACTTGTTAAATGCTATTTTATTGGTGTTCTAAATAGTGATTTTTTTTTTTGTAGGCTGCACCCCATATCTACCAAAATGCATTCGTTCAAGTGGTGCTTAATTCACTTATCAAAAAGTCAAAATCTTCTATGTTCCAAACCAGAACTGTGAGAGAATTGTTGTGGGGCTATAAGGATCCATTCTTGAGTCTGGTTCCATATCCTATTTCTACCACAGTTGGCGTATTTTATCCTGTAAGTATAAAATAGATGACATATTGTTATTTTTTCATTGGATTAATATAGTTGTTATCTGGCAAGATATAATCTTATAATCTAATGCAAGTCGTATTATTTATAATACAACTGTGAATATATGCCCCAATTGCTTTTTTTAAAAAGTCTCCCTTGGCCAGGAGTGGTGGCACACACTTGTAATCCCCGTGCTTGGAAGGCAGAGACAGGAGGATCATGCAGGTTCAAAGCCAGCCGCTCTGGCTAAAGAGACTCTGTTTCCAAATAAAATATAAAAAATAGGTATGGGAGTTATAGCCCGGAGGTAGAAGGGTTTCCATCCCCAGTACCACAAAAATAAATAAATAAATAAAAAATAAAAAGTCTCCCTCATATGGTTTCAACATTCCTAGTTGTAAATTTACTTAAATAAATTAAAATAATGTTACTTTAAAATTTAGTCAAGTTCTACTCTTTTAGAATTTGATTTCTCTTTCCCCAAAATTAAGTTTGAATTGTTTTAGGCTTGTGTTGAACATATTAATCCTATGGTTCCTTTTTGTCTAGGTCTCTCATAAGTTTGACTTGAGTTTAAAAATTTACCACAAATTTGCACATTTCAATAAGTCAGGACACCTTATTTTAGTGGTCCTCAAATATCATAAAATGGCAGTTTGGAGATTAAGAAGAAATGTATGTGCTAGATGATATATTTAGTTATAGCGTTAAGTTTTGAATTGCCAAAAGAATGAGCTGATCCTATTGAAATTAAATTTTGCCTATGATTTTGTTTGTCACTATAGGTGAGTAACAGCTATATTTCTCAGTTCTTTATTGTTGTTTTACTTGTAGATAGTATTTAGGATTGAAATGTTCAAATATTAGCTGGGAGTGGTGGCACACGCTTGTAATCCCAGCATTTGGGAGGCTGAGACAGGAGGATCATGGTTCACAGAAAGCCTCAGCTACTTAGTGAAGCCCTTTGCAACTCAATTAAATCCTGTTTCAAAATAAAGAATAAAAGTGTGGGTTGGGGGTATAACTCAGAGGTACAATGCCCCTGGATTCCATCCCCAGTACCACAAAAAAAAAAAAAAAAAAAGAAAATGAAAGAAAAGTTCAAGTTGGGTGTGGTGGTTCATGCTTGTAATCCCATGCTTGTAATCCTACCATTTGGAAGGCTGAGACAGGAGGATCTCAGTTCAAGGACAGCCTCAGCTACTACTCAGTGAGGCCCTTTACAACTCAGTGAGACCCTGTTTTAAAATAAAAAGAATAGCTGGGTGTGGTGGTGCAGGCTTGTAATCCCAGCACTTAGGAGGCTGAGACAGAAGGATTGCACAGGTTCGAAGCCAGCCTCAGCTACTTAGTGAGGCTCTCAGCAACTTAGTGAGACCCTGTTTCCAAATAAAGTATAAAAATAGGTCTGGGAGTATAGCCCAGAGGTAGAAAAGCCCCTGGGTTCCACCCCCAGTACCACCAAATAAATAAATAAATTAATTAAATAAAATAAATAAATAAAATAAAATAAAAAGAATAAAAAGTAGGGATGGGGAAGTAAAAAGTGTGTAGCTTAGAGATAGAATGCCCCTGGGTTCCATCCCTAGTACCACAAAAAAAAGTTCAAATGTTAATATAGAAAGCCTTAAGGAATTAGAGATTTAATTATTATTTGAACTCAAATTCTAATATCTCTCTCTTTGACTAATTAGAAAAATATCTGCCTAATCTTTATCATTCTAGTAGCCACTTATTACGAAAATAGAAGGGAGAACATTAGGGTCAAGAAAGAGGATCAAGGGGAGATAGTAGAGAGTGAAATTGGTTGAGTTATGTTTTATGCATGTACAAATATGCCACAGTGAACACCACTATTTTGTATAATTAATATGTACCAACAAAAGTGTTTAAGTAGCATAACATTTAAACTAGAAACCTATCATTGTTCCCAAAGCTCTTGTTCAACGTGCCCTCACCATAGCAAAACTGGTAATCAAAATAGCCTCATGACCTAATTATGGTAGAGTGCTCAAGTGTTGATCACACCAATTTTTGATACTCATTTTCTTCTTTATCTTGGCATCAGGCACTTATTTCTGGGCAAATTTTATATCCTACCCTCTAGAAAATTAAATGTCATAATTTAAAAACCTTTTCATATTGTATATTTCAAATAATATAAAATAACTGAGCACAGAGTGTTTGAGAAATGAGAAAGTTAGTTATATGTGTTTTAACTGGGAAAATATGACTGATTCTGTAAGTAATTTTTTTCTTGTCCCTATTGTTTTAGTACAACAATACTGCAGATGGAGTTTATAAAGTTTTCAATGGAAAAGATGACGTAAGCAAAGTTGCCATAATTGACTCCTATAAAGGCAGAAAGTAAGTATCCAGGGAGAGTGGGTATGCGTGTTTACTAGGTACACTGAGACAGCAATGGGGCATTCTGAAGGCCCAGAATTAGGTCTGGTTGAAGGTCATCAGCTCTGAAAATATTAACCCTGTAATTGTGCCAGCTGGTATGTTCAGACTAAATATCAGCCCTATAAAGGGTTTGGCTTGCTTTAATATGCAGATTCTCTTAAAGAAATGCAAGCTGGGCAAGGTGGCATGTTTCTAATCCCAGTACTAGGGAGGCTCAGACAGGAGGACCACAAGTGCAAGGTCAGCCTCAGCAACTTAGGGAGACTCTGTTGCAAATAAAAAAAATCAAAGTGCTGCGGGTGTCACTCCGAGGTAGAATGCCCCTGAGTTTAATCCCCAGTACCACAAAAGCAACAGCAAAGAAATGTCACAGGACTATTTTCATTTCTGCTGCATATTCAGCACTAACGTGCATTTAGACAATTAAATCACATTGAAAAGAAAATTAATACAGCAACTTAATGTCTAGTAAAACATATCTTGTTTCAGTGTTTTGATAATTGAGCATGTCAAATAAAAATTGTGTGTTCCAGCGGCATGTCCTAAAGGTATGCATGAAGATGGAGGCTTAATGAAACCATGAAAATGATTTTGTGATTTTCCCTCTGCAGATTGTCTTTAAATAATTTTCTGCACTGATGGCTCAGCTTTATTTTACATTTGTAAATGCAAAAATGAAATTGGTATTTTGATATAGTTTTGGAATATATTTTGATATAGTTTTTAACTTCATTAAATATAAGGGGAAAAGCCTTTTCCTCCCCTTGCTCTTCATAAGTATACTTGAGATCAATTATTTATTGGCATGGAATGAAATAAGCAAAGCTGAAAGAGATCAAATGTTTGTATCAACATAAGTAGCCACTGCCTCAAACTGTGTTTTTGTCTAATGGTAGCATACAGCAGTTACATATTTACTGATGTAGTAGTTTTTCTCCTATGGGGATCAAAGCTTCACATCTTTTATATAAAAGTCTGGTAGAGGAAAAACAATTCTAAGTTTATTTCAGAGAAAAATCACATCAATATCCCTCGAACAACACATTTTTCACTTTATTTCCATATTGAAGAAAGTTGCTAAATGCTTCTAATTAGAGTAATAATTGTGCATTAGTTTAAGATTATAGGTTGATTTAAATCCTCATTACAAGATTAAGCATGATCAACAGTGTATTCTATTTGAAAATTTAGCAGAAGATTATGTTGATATCTCAGTAGATAATGTGTTAGGAGTAGCAAAAAGTAGTTTTTTCATCACCAAAAAGTACCTGAAGATGCAGGAAAACTTTTACTACTATCTCTCATTTCCGCATCTTTGTCTCTCACTGATTTAAACACGCAGGCAGAAACTAATAAACTCTGTTCAACTTTATTTATTTATTTATTTATTTATTTATTTTATGGTACTGGGGTTCCTGGAAGCCCTTCTACCTCTGGGCTACACTCCTAGACCTATTTTATATTTTTGAAACAGGGTCTCTTACGCCAGCGCGGCTGGCTTCGAACCTGCGCGATCCTCCTGTCTCAGCCTCCCAAGCGCGGGGATTACAAGCGTGCGCCACCACGCCCGGCTCTGTTCAACTTTAATGCTAGTCCATGCAAAAGTTAAATGAGGAAGAAGTTAAAATTAAATATTTATGTTTTGCATTTTTTTAGGGTCTGGGGATGGAACCCAGGGGCATTTGACTTCCAAGCTATAAGCCCTGCCCTAATTTTCTTATTCTTTATTTTGAAACAGAGTCTCACTAAGTTGCAGAGGGCCTCACTAAGTAGCTGAGGCTGTCTGTGAACCGCAGTCCTCTGGTCTCAGCCTCCTAAATACTGGGATTACAAGGGTGCGGCACCACGCTCGGCTTATATTTTGCATTCTATAGACATAAATATCTTTCTTTTTTTTTCTTCATCCTCTTTGATCTCATACTGAACATATATAAATAAACCACTTAACACTTTTTCTCTTTTTCACTATAAACATTCAAAATACTTTCAAATAATTAATTTCTCATTGGAAGAAAAAATTCTCTAAATAGAGATCTATATTTCAAATAAATGTTTTTCAACTTTTTCCTTTAGAACTATATATACATTTCAGGTTATTTCTGATTAACTTAGCACTTGGAAGTTTTAGTTTATAGCCTTCTAACTATAAGGTTATCAGGTACTTAATTTTTTGCAAAAGGATGAAAATTTCAAGTAAAAAAAATAGGTTGAATCAATGAGAATATTTCTTAAACTTAGCATTTTTCAATAAATATTATGTTAGAAGTACTGAATCATAATAGAAAAGTAATGTGAGTGAATGTCTGTTCATATTCCTCTTTATTTCTCAGGAATCTCACCTATTGGCCAGGTCATTGTGACATGATTAATGGTACAGGTAAGAACATTTGCAGTAATGATCACCTTCTTCCACAAATCTCTCACCAAACCTACAGTATTTTGAAGGTTGAGGGGATGTATTTAACTGTTTTTATTACCAAAATACTTCCGTTTCCATTTTTATATGGGTTTAGTAAGGTCTGGTTAGTGTGATGGGATTTCTGAAGATTAATCAAAGAGGAAGATTAATCCAGTAAGTAACCCTTACTAGGTTACTAGGGAAATGTTTGTTTCGTAAAAACTGCTTAATGAATTGCCATCCTACCAACAAAAATAAGTAGTTAAGAAAACCAAACTTGTAGTTATAGTTACTATTCAAATCTTTTCTAAGCACTATACAGATGACTTATAATTGGAAAGCCTTAAAATCAACATCATTAGAGAGGAGAAACCTACGTGAGATTCAAAGCTGAGGTAGAGTCAGTAATGTGACAAGAAAGAACCATCCATTTTAGATAAGATGGTCAGAATGAGAGAGGAAAAAATAATAAGTCAGTCTAGTAGACAAGATGTCTACTAGGCATCTAGGAACTAGATGTCTGCTATTTATGAAAAATATATGTATAAAAGTGAACATTCTGAATTAGAATTGGAGAAAAGGAACTAAAAAGCTAGATTTAGGGTATGGTTAGATCTGTCTTAGTATTGTGCTTGAAAATGTGAGACGCATAGGACTATTAATTTAAGAGGTAAGATTTTTTTTTTCTTTTAAAGCAATGCTTGGGAATAAAAAAAACACGAGATAATTGAAATCAGAAGTAAGCATCCAACTACTAAGAAGTATTGGAATAATGTTTACAAGACAGGCAAGGGATTATTCTATACAAAATGATTTGATAATGAAAACGTTAGAAAGGGAAGCATAGGAAATGTGAACTTTTCCAAAGGTATGATTTTTTTGCATGTGTAATTTTTTCTCTTTCTTATAGAGGAAAAGAAAATACAGCAAAGGCACTAATGGATTTCCTTGGTAGGGTTTTGTGCCATAGAAGTAATGCTTTCTAGGCGCATTTCTGCAAATATGTTGGCAAGGGCCTCAGTACTACTATAACTCTAATAGTTACACAAGCATAGTGCACAGTTCTTAGGGAAAGAGAAATGAACTGCACATAAATAGTAGATAACTCTGAGTATTTTAAAGTATCATTAAACAATTCAGTCAAAATTAAATAAGTAGATAAGCTTAGCAAAAGGATGTAGAGGATTCATTAGTGACACTGATATACACAAGCATCAGTTAAAAGATGTAAGAGGAAAACAGAGGTAAAATGAAATAGGAGCAGAGGTAAGCTGAATAGGGCAAGGTGCAATTCCTGTGAGATTTTTGGTGACAGGATGAGGAAAAGGATTAATGAAATGATTCTAATGTGTTTTCATTATCATTAAGAAGTATATCGTCTACCTTCAGTAGGATTAAAAAGTGAAAGTATTAATATTTGTTTTGGAGAATGTTTGTTTTGGAGAAAAAGCTCTGCTAATATGAGCTATCTTATGGTATAGTCCCTGGGAATCGCTAGCAACAATTATTTCATTGATGTTTTAATGATAGTTAAAGTTAAGACTGGGAAGGTAGCTGTAGGCTGTGTCCTTACAGGAACCCATAAAGAGAATGGGATTACAAATGTGTGCCATCATGCCTGGCTATATTCTATTTTAAAACAGCATCGTGCTAAGTTGCTAAGGCTGGCTTCCAACCTGTAACGTTCCTGTCTCAGCCCAAGTATTGTGATTATAGGCATGTACCACTGCACCTGGTTAGTTTATTCCTTTTAATGATTTCAGCAGCATTGTGAAGTAGGGGTGAAGAGATTTTCTGAGAGCAGACCAGTAGACTCATGAATAACTGGACCCTCCCTGTACTAGTTACTGTTCCTGAACTGTTGTGTAAGAATATAAAGAAAGGCAAATAAAATGCAGCATTTATAAAAAAACAATTAATTAGTTAATTAAACTATAAGATCCAGGCCTCTCAATGCCAGGATCAAGTATTGATCACAATATCATTGTAATCTTATTATATTTTATCTATCTCGTGAGCATAAATGAAGAATAACAATGTCTCACCATAAAAACAATTGCCAGTAAAAAAAAAACTTGGAATGCATAATTGAAGAATAGACACTACTATTTTATTTTATTTTATTTATTATTATTATTATTATTATTATTATTATTATTATTATTATTATTTGGTGGTACTGGGGTTCCTGAGAGCCCTTCTATCTTCGGGCTACACTCCCAGACCTATTTTATTTTTGGAAACAGAGTCTCTTAAGCCAGCGTGTCTGGCTTCAAACCTGTGCGATCCTCCTGTCTCCGCCTCCCAAGCGCGGGGATTACAAGCATACACCACTACGCTCGGCCTGATACTACCATTTTAAACAAATACATTCACTGGTGGTTCATTTCTGTGATACTCATTTGAGAAGCAGATGTAGGAGTTACCTCATTATCTCTTCACTTATTCATTGTGTTCTATGGATCATCACTGTAGTAGAAATTCAATAAACTCAATCAATATCTTTTTAAATTTGATGGATATGTTTTCAAAACATTTGCACAAAATTCTATTTAGTGAGAGAATTTTAATACATGGATTTAAAAATATTAATCAGCTATTAGTGCAGAAGAATGAATCACTAGTAAAAATGAGAACAATGTCGCTATAGCTGGAGTTCTAACTGAATTTTATGGCAAGAAAAGTGCCATTCTGCAGATGGGGTGGGACATCACAAAACCACACAAACACAACTTTAGTAACATGTGATTTTACCACTTTTGGTTTTCTATTTTATATCAATAAATATGCATGTTTTATAAATTTGTTATTGAATATTTAATATATGGTTTTTAGCTACATATGGTTAACAGGTACTTAAAAATATCTAGTATGAGTGAAATACACTATCATTAAAAAAAGCATAGTGGGTCTTGAAAATATAAAATATCTTGTTTTTATTGATTACGTATTGAAATGTTATTTTGGAGATATCTATTTATTACTTTTTAAAGTAACTATAGTATTGAATAATTTTTAAATTACATAGGTGGTTTGTATTATATTTTTGTTGGCTGTGTTAGAATAGAGACTTCTAGATTTTTCCAGTATGCATATCACATCTAATCACTCATCACTGGCTTGCTTTTAAAACAGATGCAGCTTCATTTCCACCTTTTGTTGAAAAGTCTCGAGTATTGCAGTTCTTTTCCGCTGATATTTGCAGGTAAGAGAAAGACAGCAGTGTACAACTGTGAGTAATTTTTTTTCTCGTGATAAAATGAAGATCAGGAAATTGTATCTAATAATTACATTATTTGAGAGAGATAAAATTACTTAGGTGTTTTTCTTGATTTTCTGATAACTACAAAAATATGAAACTAAAATATTTATTAATTTTTTGCAGAGTAGCTCTTTACATGTCAACTTTTTAAATGCAAATCATTTTTCTCACCATTTCTAAAACTGAATTTTCATTTCTTGTAACAAACTATTAGTATATTTAATAGCAAATCTAGAAAAAAAATGCCCAGTCTTTCTAAAGATGTCCAGAAGAAGATGATGCAACTATTCCAAAACAATGCTAGCTAATGTCATCTCCTGCCACTACAACACCTTTTCAAATTGATGGGGTTCAGTAGATAACCCCAAAAGCACTGGAGTTCATGCTGCTACCCTGGAACCTCAGCCCTATTCCTAAAGACAGTGAGATTGTAGGGAAGAATTTATTTGCTCAAACTTTTCCTTAAGTGTAACATTGCTGAGAACAGTGTTGTTGTTGTTTTTTATATATATATACATATATATAGGGGGTTCTGGGGATTAGAAGGATCCTCTTGAGCTATAGCGCATTGCCTAGGTTGTGGCGGACTCTTGGCAAATGACAGAATATCAAATATATACCTTGGTAATTGAGTGGCTTTTCTCCTCAAGATTAAGTTTTGAAAGACAGAAGCTTTATTTCATCTAAATCAGGTACAAATGAAGAATTTCAAATGTCAAATAAATGTTTAAACTGTACAGGAAATTAGTTTTGAGGCATATCTTTGGTATATATATATATATATATTCCATGGTAGTTCACAAGCAAATTTGCCCTTCGAAGCTTTTGAGAATAAAAGAACATCTTACACTCAGATATTGAGTTCTTAAAATTTTTCAACAACTTTTTTCTGAGACTTTCAAATTCTAAGAATAGTGCATGTTTTTCTAAGTTAAAGCAAATAATATAAAGTAAGAATAAGAAAGAAAAACATGAACCTCCAGAATGTGGCTCCTTGAATGAAACCATTTCTCTCCCTGTTTAGGTCAATCTACGCTATATTTGGATCTGAAGTTGACCTGAAAGGAATCCCTGTGTATAGATATATTCTTCCAGCCAATGCCTTTGCAGCTCCAGCTCAAAATCCAGACAATGAGTGTTTCTGCACAGAAAAAATTATCTCAAATAATTGTACATCGTATGGTGTGCTAGACATCGGCAAATGCAAAGAAGGTGTGTAAATATGTTTGGTATCATGGTTCATGGCATGGTTTACAGTATTCTTTACAATAGAACCTTTACCCAGAATCTCTATCCAAAGTATAAAATTAAAGAAAGTAATCATTGTAGAAGAGTTGGTGACAAAAATTTGATGTTGGTTTGATATTTTTATATGTGCTTTTATTGGTATATTATAGTCTCACATCATAAAGTGTTGACAATCTTCAACTGTATGTCCATGTTGCCAAACTTAGTAATTATAGGAGAATCACACCAATATTACTCATTGCTGCTTTCATGTTTAGGGAGAAGTGAAAGTTCCCAGAATATTCTGAGCATCCCAAGTTATCCCTCTGCCATTGTTCTAGAATATTTTTTTCTAGAAAGTAGTAAATGAATGTATTTTCAGTATGTTTCTAAAATAAGAATTGATTAACCCAGTACTTGTTCTATCTGGCTCATATTTTTCATGTAAGGGGTGCAATTGAAGAAAGAAAAAACTCATAAATTAATTATCAATCTATAGACATATTGCTGCCTAAAACATGAATAAATATTATAAATGAGTATGTATATATTAAGTAAATATGAATATATATTAAGTATATATATTTAATAAGGATATATATTATAAAAAGCTTGTGTTTAGCAGCTAAATTTTGCATATTGAACATTAATACCTAGAGAATGAACAACTGATATAACCAATGGTTAGTAAGATGATGCATAGTTTTATGTTTCATTTGTGTACAATAGTATTCTGATATAGTTTTCTAACATCAGCTCTAATCATTGTTCAAAACCATGTACTTTTTAAATCTAAAAAGCTTCTTTTTTAAGGAAATAGTTTCTAAATGTGAAATGAAGTGATTTATTTCCAGCTTACTCTTAAAATTGTTTTCAGGAAAGCCTGTGTACATCTCACTCCCTCATTTTCTACATGCAAGTCCTGATATTTCAGAACCTATAGAAGGCTTAAGTCCAAATGAGGAAGAACATAGAACATACCTGGATATTGAACCTGTAAGCATATTTTTCTTTATTTTTTCAATATTGGGGACTGAATCCAGGGGCATTCTTCCTCTGAGCTACATCCTCTGACCTATTTTTCTTGGAACATGGTCTCACTATGTTGCAGAATACCTCACTAGGTAACTGAGGCTGGCCGAGAACCTCCGATCCTCCCGTTTTAATCTCCCAAGTACTGGAATCGAAAGCGCGTATCACCACACTCAGCTTTATTAAAAAAAAATGAAATTGTAAGAAAATAATCTTTCAGTCACACCACACTTTTGAGTCATATTCTTAATCAATTATTGAACCTCTGCCAATGAAAATTACATTGATATCTTCCTATTGCATATAAGTGTCAAAATATTCAATTTTACGTTCAGTATGTGAAACTTTATAATCCTTTTTAAGTTATATAAGTCAAGAAAATTAATGATAAATGAGTCTAATTAGCTTAAAACACTTCATATATAAGTATATATATTTATAACATGTTACTGTTTTATACTTACATACTTCACTCTAGGTATTGCTTTTATGAGGTACTGTATGCTATGAGGGATTAAAAGATTTTACATGTAAATTTAGGGTAAAATTTGTTATACTCCGCATAAAGAAAAATCTCCAACAATTGCTGTAGTTCACCACTTTTAATCTTTAAGTTATTTTAGTGTATTTTTGAAAGTTTATTTATTTATTTTTATTTTTATTTTTTGGTACTGGGGATGGAATCCTCCTACCTCTGGGATACACTCCCAGTCCTATTTTTATATTTTATTTGGAAACAGGGTCTCTTAAGCCAGTGAGGCTGGCTTCGAACCTGCACGATCCTCCTGTCTCCACCTCCGTGTGCAGGGATTACAAGCGTGTGCCACCACGCCCGGCATATTTTTTGAAAGTTGAAAGAAGAGCTGGGGATGTAGCTCAGGGTTAGAGCACTTGCCTAGAATGTGCCAGGCATTAGATTTGACCTCAGTACCACACACACCAAAAAGAAATAGCTTTATTAAATAAATAAACAAAGGAAAGAAAGAAAAAGAAAAGAAGGGAGGGAGGGAGAAAAGAAGGCATACCTCTTCAAACTGATTCATGAATTTATGAATCAGTATATTTTTCATCAGACATAATTCAGGAATTAATCACTTGGGTTCTTATATTTTATTACTGCTACTGTCATTGAATACTCAAAACCATTTTAGTAAATATCACAAATCTAAGTGAGATCTTGAGGTTAGGTTGAACAAAGAAAATGTTTGTATGCATAGATACGTATGTGAATACATTATATATACCCAGAACATACTTAGTAGTAAACAGATTCAGTTGATTTTTATAAGCTTCAAGTAGTCCTCTTTCAACTTAAGTTTTTCTTACATTGTTGCTGTGAAAGCAAAAGTAAACATTGGATTTTGTAAAATAATGTTTTTAAAATGAGTTGATAGTCATTTTAGCTTTTTTGCTTTTCAGATAACTGGATTCACTTTACAATTTGCAAAACGACTGCAAGTCAACATATTGGTCAAGCCAGCAAGAAAAATTGAGTGAGTCTTTTTAGTAAGGGTATCTTTATAGGATTTATAGCATGTTTTAAAGAACGTGAGCAAATCCATGAAAATATAAAGAATATTAAATGTCAGATTCTTTAAAATAATGTCATTGTGTGATAATAAATGCATATGACAGCTTTGACTTGTAACTTACAGTCATAGTAAGTGTTTTTTGAAATGGCATTTATATATTTTGGAATGTTTTTAATTGGATTTTGTAGTGGTAGCTCTCACTTTATTAGATAGTATTCCGGTGATGATAATTTCTAGATCATCTTTTACTTTTCTGAATACTATTTGTCAAAAATTAAAATGAGTGTCTGAAAAAAGTCAATCTAATTAGAAATCTGTATTAGAAAGACTTATGAGTGAAAGGGTTAAGAAATAGCTATATTAAAACTTAAATGATGCAATGCAGAGGAAAAAATCAAGAAACTTAACATACAAGAGTGACTGAGTTCTGGACATTTATTTATACTAGTTGTTACTAAGATTTCTGTTATATATGGAAATATACTGGTATATTTTCATAATTATTTTCAATGTATATTACAGAGCATTAAAGGCCCTGAAGAGGCATTATATTGTTCCTATACTCTGGCTTAATGAGGTTAGTATCCTCACTTATTTGTTATTAATAATAGTCAACATTTTATATTAAAAAACCCCTTTAATGTTTAAAAATTACATTTGCATATAATAAAGTAGTATTTCTATTGCCTGTATAGATGAGTTTACACATTACTGATCGAATTTATTTGAGAGAACCAAATCACATAGAAATATTTGTTAATTCTCAGGGTTTTTTTTAGGAGAAAACACTTTAAATTATACTTAAAAAGCATCTATTGCCTATTTTTCTTGTCATAGTGCTTGCTATAGGAAAGAGATATGCATCCATGTAAAACCAAAGAAACCAAGACTCACTGAGCATAATTGCGCTAATAAAAGCCAACTATGCTTATAAGGGCCAAGTTAGAGTAGAAGTAGGCAGTCTATTCTACTGCCTAAAAAGCTATTTTCAGTGTAAACCTCTGAATTGATCAGTCACAGAAAATGCATCTCATAAGCCTTCACAGTTAGTGGAACTGTTGACATTTGAAGTCTCCCTGTGTCACTAGGAAGCAACTTTTGAAAAACTATGAATTATTTCAGAGACTGTTATGAAGATCAAAAAATTCCTAATACACTGAAGTGTGATATATAGTATATTTAAAGGGAGGAGAATTATATTGACATTTGTCTTTGGTTTGCAAAAAGGCCTTGTTTTATAGATGCACATAAATAACCCTTCTACATGTTTTAAGGAAAAGAAATGTACATAATTTGAGCATTTGAACATTTTGTTTCACTAATCTATGCAAATGACACTATTTATTAATTTAATTATAGACTGGTACCATTGGTGATGAGAAGGCAGAAATGTTCAGAAATCAAGTGATTGGAAAAATAAAACTCCTTGGCCTGGTGGAAATGGTCTTGATTGGTGTTGGAGTGGCGATGTTTGTTGCTTTTATGATTTCATACTGTGCATGCAGATCAAAGAATGTAAAATAAGTAAGTATACGAAAGTATATATTGCTTGAATAATATTAATTCATTAATTATTTGTTTTAATTTTATCAAAAAGGGATTGTATATTAGGCCACAGATTTTTCCAAATGGCTACCCAACTATTATTTCTTAATATATCCTCCAGTTTTTAAGGTAATTTATACAATTAAGACACAAATGAAGACTGAATAAAATTTCAAGCAGAACACTAATCTACATCCCAAGTTCTGGAAGAAATAAAGGAAACTATGTAAATGTGGCCATTATAAAGTTAGCACAAATACAGCTTTTGTCCAAAATATTCATGCTTACTTATTTTTGTGGCTAATTATCAAAGCCACAAATGGATAAAAATAGATAATTTACTAGGAAAGTTATGTAAAGTTAAAATTGTGGAAGTTTAGGTAGAATGAAACTTATAGGAGAATAAGAAGTAATCAAAAACTCAAAAGACTATAAAGATAAAAGCTTATTTTGATAAAGCATGGAATTAAAACAAATCACAATAAAAAGATAAAATATTAGTAAAAAAGGGATGGTTGCTGTAACATATTAGTCTCCCTTGTTCAAATCCATGGTGTGCACTCTAGATAGCCCAAATCAGGTTCTGATGAACAATTAAAAATCACAATCTAAAAATTTGAATATAACAGTACTAGAAAATAGAATTAGTTACTCAGATTTGAGAAAGGAACAAGTAAATGTGGAGACACTTAAGAATCTTGGTAAAATTGTAAAAAAGGATTCAGGCCACTGTGATTTACCTATTAGTGCTCACATTTCTTCTGTATATTAACAGAGTAATGCCTTTGTTTAAAAGTAGAAATAGGCTTGTTATGAAAATCACAACTTCTAAATAAATTTTTTATTCTACTCCCAATAAAATTATTGAGCCTAAATTGCTTTATGTTGTAGGAATTCTGAATTTGCCACTGATTAAAAAAAATACGTTTGAATTATATTATCTGCCAGACCCATGCTAAACATTCACATTTTACGAGGTTTGTTTCATCTATTCCCTAAAACAATTTCATGAGTTTCCAGTAGCCTGGATTCATGAGCACTCATTCTATCTTCTGGAGACATTCCAGAAAATCATAGCTTCTAATATATCTAAAGTTGAGTACAATCAAAATTTAAATCAGTCAGCCGGGCATGGTGGTGCATGCCTGTAATCCCCAAGCTTGGGAGGTGGAGACAGGAGGATCATGCAGGTTCGAATCCAGCCTTGCTGGCTTAAGAGACCCTGTTTCCAAATAAAAATATAAATAGGTCTGGGAGTGTAGCCCAGAGGTAGAAGGGTTCCATCCCCAGTACCACACACACAAAAAAATTTAAATCAGTCAAATTAATGTTTTTTAATAAATTGGAATTTGGGGACCAATTCTTCTTTTTTAAGAGATTGAGAGTATGTGTTTTGGGAAGCAAACCAATATTTTGTACTGGATCATTTATCATTTATGTGACTGCTTATTCACTGATAAAAAGACTGAAAACCCTAGCTAGACTATTTGGACAAAATGCACTTCAAATACTAGTCTAACACATGAATATGCCATTAGTCAAACAATAACCAAGTTATAAGGAAACAAAGGTATTCATAAAACCAAGTATATAGTAGATAGAAAAGATCATTCACTGAAAAATCGAGTAAAACACAAAACTTGTTTGAATACAAAAGCATGCTTTTTCAAAAGACAATATATTAGTTATAAAAATGTATTAGTTATAAAAATTTTTAATTAGTTATAAAAAAGACAATATATTAGTTATAAAAATTTTCTTTAGCCAGGCGTGGTGGCGCACGCTTGTAATCCCCGCTCTTGGGAGGTAGAGACAGGAAGGTCGGCACAGGTTTGAAGCTAGCTGCACTGGCTTAAGAGACCCTGTTTCCAAATAAAAATATAAAAAATAGGTCTGGGAGTGTAGCCCAGAGGTAGAAGGGCTCCCAGGAACCCCAGTACCACACAAAAATTTTTTTTTCTTTAAGTATCTTATGTTTAACTTACCTAATGAAATTATCACTGCTTAGTGATTCCTGTATGTCAGATTCTTTGGGTTTCATATATGATTAAATTATAGAATAAATAAAAGTAGCCATAGTGTCTTTATCAACAAATATATATTAGTTTTGATTATACTTGTAACTATTATAAAGAAAAATCACTGCCTTTATAAAACTATGTGTTTTTCTTATACAAATAGCATTTTTTCATTTTTTTCTTAATCATATGGTTTTATAAGTGTTAAAAATACCAGAAATGTATGTTTCCTTTAAAATGCCTCAGTTTGGGACATTCTAAAATTGTATGTCTGGTGAAATTTTAAAAAGCGAGATTTAACAAAGAACAATTGAAAAAGCAAAAGACAGATGTACAGGAAGGAAAAGGCATAAGATGGTAAAACTAAAGTGTATATTTACTCAGTGGATCCCAAAGAAAATAAGCCAATGGGCTGTTGAAAGTAGTATTATACACACCTTTATATGAAAGCTGGTCTTGAATTGTAAATCAGCTTTCCCTGTACCCTTGAATGGCACATCTACCACCTTAAGAGTGAAATCCATCAGAGAGTTTCTCTCTTTTTTTCTTTTTCGTTTTTTGCGGGTCTAGGGATGGAACCCAGGAGCATTTGACCTCTGAACTACACCCCCTGTCCTAGTTTTTATTCTTTATTTTTGAAACAGGGTCTCACTAAATTGCGGAGGGCCTCACTAAGTAGCTGAGGCTGTCTGAGAACTGCCATCCTCCAGTCTCAGCCTCCCGAATGCTGGGATTACAAGTATGCACCACCACACCTGGCTGTCTTTAGTTTGAGATATTAGAATACATAACAGAAATTATCATTTCTTGGATATATAGACATTGAATATTTTTATTTCACTACTTTCTGATAATAACATTTCTTCTTCCTTACAGGTAGTAAATGAATCTACACTTATGCACCAGCTACACCAAGACCTTTGGCAATATCAGCCTCCAAAATGGAGATATAATGCTTTATTTTTACAAACCACATCTTATCGTTTAGATGAATTGGTGGCGCTCTTTCTACATATATATATTGCACTAAGCCGTAGCACATTTCAAAAGAATTACGATGTCCCAAACTCTGTACTTTGAACAAAAACCAGCACCTTTTAAAATTCATCGTCCACACTATTGTGTTGATTTCAGTTTCTACAGACCTGCTTCTAGCATGAACTGGTTGTTACTGATTATGATTCACTCTTTGGTTTCCTGCTGGCCAGTTCAGCAGAGGAATGGACGTTCTAAACAAATGCAAGGCCCCAGCTCCTGTCTTCCTTATCCAAGGGAAAACAGCATCATGTTTCACCCTCCGAGTGCCCCTGTTCACTTGCAATGAACAGACCTCAGAACTGTCAGTGCCTTGCATTTCATGAGCATCAAATATTTTTAAAGACATTTAAGAATGGGGAAAAATGAGTGGCTCATGAGCCATTCGTGATACCTTAAGTTTCTTTCTCTATGAAACCCTTTGTACAGCAATAGCAGATATCGTAACCATTTTTTACTTTCTAGCAATGAGCTTATTTGTTTTGTCACTGACCGACCATGCAAATGGACATCATTTTTAGCACACTGTAGCTCTTTGTATTTTAAAGACTTTTTATTTACTATGTTGTATATCTCTTCTCAAAATCTCAGTAGGTTTTGGTCTTTCTACTCAGTTGCAACTTATGTGTGACAACCTCAGAATGCTGTTCTACCATTAAAAGATGTAAATGATGTAACAGAAATATTGTATGGAACACTACATATAGAAGAATATGCATTAACCTATTTGTTGTAATATTTCTTGCTTTCATAGTCCACCTCAGGTGTACTAGTGTCTACCATTAAAAGATGTTCTTCCTTCAGTGCCTGTGTTTTGTGTACTTTCTCTTGTCCTATAAAATGTTTACCCTAATTTCTGTTTGAAGTGTACACTCTGAAGCCATATTTCTTTCTGTAATACTCTTTCTGCATTCAATTTTAATGGGGTTTTTAGGCTATTTTTAATCCAACTGAGAGAAGATCCAAAAAATAAAACTTATTCTTTATAGCAGAAGAACATGAGTGTAAGAGTGTTACCTGACATTCTACCACCAATCTACACTCCCAGCCCTATTTTTTATTTTTTATTTTGAAACAGGGTCTCACTGAGTTGCAAAGGGCCTCACTAAGGATTATCTGAGGCTGTCTGCGAACCACAGTCCTCCTGTCTCAGCCTCCCAAATACTAGGATTATAAGCGTGCACCAACACGCCCAGCTTCCTTCCTTTTATTTAGAGAAACATTAACAGGTTATCTTGCTTTGTTTAGAAGTTAGTGGTTTACCTGTGGCAGAGAAAGCTAGCCCTGAAAAGCTCCAACATAGAAAGGGAAGGCAGATTAAATACTAGCTTGTATTTTGCACACAGACAGCTACATAACAAATGAATAGTCACTTGTCCATTTGGATAACAAAGTTAAGAATAACATGCCATCTTTATGCAGATATTTAAAATTTATATGCAAAACCCCAAACTAGGATACCAACTCTTTGTAGGGATCTTTGAATCTCTGACAGTACCTGAAACAAAATACTTGTCTCTTCAGAAGAGACAATTGTACACCAACAAATTAGATGACCTAGTTGTAACATATAAAATCCTCAACACAAGCAACATAAGTCTCTCATAAAAGAAAAAAAATAAAGCCAAAGACTATGCTTTCCTGATGAACTCTGCTAAACACTCAATGAATAGTTACTATAAATTCTTTTCATATCTTCCACTCCAAAATAAAGAGAAGGGAATACTTATACACTTATAAGACCAGCATAACCCTGATAACAAAATCAGAACAAGACAACAAAAATAAAACTACAGGCTAATATCCATTGAACAGGGATGCAAAAATCCCCCCAAAAATGTGAGAAAATCAAACTCAAAAGCACAATAAAACGATCATTCACTGTGATAAAGTGACATCCATCCTTATTATATGGGATATAAAACATTTTGGTTTTATATCATTCCAATTTCTAGTGACCTGGGACTATTGTTCTTCAATAAAGTCAATATTTCCATAAACATTTGCCACAACGCAATAGAGGCCACATATGAAAAGCTGACGGCTAACATTTTCAATGGGGAAAAATTATAAACTTTTTTCTAAAATCTAGAACAGAGCAAGGATGCCCTCTTTCTCTACTTTCTCAGCATATCACTGGAAGTTCTACCTATAGCATCCATACATATAATAAGGTAAACCTGTCCCATTTGTTTCTAAGTCTCCTTTTGTTGAGGGGGGAGTTTTTCTTTTTATTCCTTCTATATTTTATTTGAATGTACTAGATTTTCATGGTTGATACTTTTTTTTTTTTTTTTTGGTGGTACTGGGTTCCTGGAAGCCCTTCTACCTCTGGGTTACACTCCCGGACCTATTTTATATTTTTATTTGGGAACAGTGTCTCTTAAACCAGCGCGGCTGGCTTCGAACCTGTGCGATCCTCCTGTCTCCGCCTCCCAAGTGCTGGGATCACAAGCGTGCACCACCACTCCCAGCTTCATGGTTGATACTTTTGAAGACTATTTTGTAATAAAATCAATCTGAAGTTCATTTTAGAAGAATGATGTAGGAAAAATGCTAAGTTTTTTATTTGGCTTTTAAATTACAGTTGCTTTTGTCCTAGTCCTTCAATTACATAATTAAATGAAGATTATAAGTTGTTATACTGATTCTAGTAAAAACACAAAGGTAAATGCAACTATTACAGATATCTAAATAAGTAATAGATTATCCACGAAAGAATATTATTTATATAAAAATTATTGATAACATACCTTCACTTATGTCCATACACCAAAATAACACCTGTCTACAGTGCACTCTTTATTTATTTTTATTTTTTTATTGGTGTATTGTAGTCATACATCTTAGTGGGGTACAAGATGGTTGAGACATACATGTGCACCTCACCCAATTAGCCCTTACCCAATTCCTGCCCCATTCCTTCCCCCCTCCCTCCTTCTCATGTTCAGCTTAGTGATTGACATTGATTTGTTTGTTAAAGTACATCATGTGCATTAGAGATTTCCCTCTTCCTCTCTCCCATCCCCTCAGGTTGCCTTATTCGCTCATCTATAGTATCTCCTTTATCTAGAGTTCCTCCTATGACCCATTTTCTTCCTAGCTTCCGCATATTAGAAAAAGCATCCAATTTCTTATATTTTGTGACTGACTAATCTCACTTAGCATAATGTCCTCCAGTTCCATCATTTCCCTGTAAATGATGTAATTGTGTTTTTCTTTATGGCTGAGTAAAATTGCACTGTACACATATCCCATAGTTTTGTAATCCATTCATCTGTTGATGGACATCTTGGCTGGTTCCATAATTTGGCAATGGTGAATTGTATAGCTATAAACATAGATACATGTACATTAGTTTGGTAGTTTGGTTTCTGTTATTTGGGTAGATATCCAGAAGTGGTATTGCTGGATCATATTGAAACGGGGGGTTTCTTGCGAGAAAACCCCGGCGAGTTCTTGTCCACGGAGAGCGAAGAATGACACCCGCAGACCTCAGGAAGGGGAGTAAAAGGTTTATTGGAAGCAGCAGGGAATGGGGCAAGGGTGGCTGAACACCCCCAAAGGGGCTGGAACTCTGGGTCCAGCAGCTGCCTTCAGGACAATACTTGAGAGTAGCCCAAGCCGAATTGCCTTCAGGTGCAGACTGCTTTCTTCCGGAGTCCACGTGATCTGCCAGAAGGGAATAGAGAAAAGTGGCCGAACACCCCATAGGGGCGGTCGGAACTCCGGGTCCAGTAGCTGCCTTCAGGGTCACTACCCGAGTGTCGCCCGAGCCAAGTGCCCATCAATTGCAAACTACTTTCTCCCAGAGTCCACGCGATCTGCCAGAAAAGAGGTACAGGTCACCCCTAGGGGCCTGGTCAGCCATGATGTCCAGCAGAGGCCTTCAGGTCACTACTCGAGAGTCGCCTGAGCCACGTGCCCTCAGATGCACTCTGCCTTCTCTCAGGGCCAACATGACCTGACCTGCGAGAGAGAGAACAGCTCCCCAAAAGGGGAGAGGGTCCCGAGCGGGAAAGTCCCCGCTTTTGCCATCTGACTAGCCAATGCCTGACGGCTTGCAAGTCCATTTGTGGTTAGGGTGACTGAGATTCCAAGGAGAATTTGCATGGGACATTTGCAAGTTCTTTGAAGGGTCTCCTTTCAGGAATGCCAGACTTGCTCGGTGGGTTTGTTGATTAGGAAACTCAGGATGACTTTGTGAAGCTTTGACCTTCTTATCCCTGAACCTTTAGAGTTTCAGGTATCTGTTGACTCTCAGGAAACTCAGGATGGCTTTGTGAGGCTCTGGTCTTCTTATCTCTGAGCCTTTGGAGTTTCAGGCATTTGTTGCCCCTCAGGGAACTCAGGAAATTAACTTTTTTCTACCGAGGCCTTTTCCCTATCTGCCTATTTCCTTTCTATCTCCTCAATATGGTTAAGTTTGTTCCTATTCTTCTGAGGATCCTCAATACTGTTTTCCAAAGTGGTTGCACTAATTTACAATTCCACCAACAATATATTAGACTTCCCACTTCTCCACATTCTTGCCAGCATTTGTTGTTTGTCTGTTGAGAAATTCCCATTCCAGTCGGAGTTAGGTGAAATCTCAGTGTAGTTTTGATTTGTATCTTTCTGATTACTAATGATCATGATTTTTTTTTTTCCGTGATACTGGGGTTCCTGGAAGACCTTCTACTTTGGGGCTACACTCCCAGACCTATTTTATACTTTTTAAAAAAAATTTTGGAAACAGGGTCTCTTAAGCCAGCGTGGCTGGCTTTGAACCTGCGTGATCCTCCTGTCTCCGCCTCCCAAGCGAGGGTATTACAAGCGCGTGCCACCACACCCAGCATGATCATGATTTATTGGCCATTTGAATTTCGTTTTTTGTGAAGTGTCTATTTAGTTGACTTGCCTGATGGGGTGTGTCTATACAGCGCCTAAGGAGATTCGGCCTGAGCGGTCTACGGCCTAAGGCAAAACTTTAAGTAAAGTGATTCAGCAAAAAAGGGGCAAAGATGGCGCTTGAAGGAAGCTAGGAAGGCGTGGTTTTCCCATTCATTATGGGTGGGGAGACTGAGCGGTTTTTCCCTTTCTACCTTTAAAGGAGCTTTCCGCACACATGAATGGCTCAAGTACTGGCCTGGGATTAGCTGTAAACTACGTGCTAGTGTGATCTTTATCCCGGATAGGCTAGGCTATTTCTCATGGAAATTCCCCTCGTGGCTTGGTACTATATAAAGGATGGCTTGGAGAGAAATAAATGAGATCTCGCTTGACTTGACTCCCGGCTCGTGGGTTTGTGTTCGAGTCATCGGTACTCATCATCTCGCCAAGCCCCGTCAGCTGTCGGGCAGGATTCCCGACACTTGCCCATCTTTTGATTGGGTTATTTGTTTTCTTAGTGCTGAGATTCTGTTGTTTGATATTGCTATTATAATTTTATATCAGGGATTTAAAATGATGGCTTATGTAATAGAATCACTATTTTTTCTATTTGTGAAGTATATTTTACTTCTATTTTATTTTCTCAACTATTTTATATACTTTTATTGGTGTACTGTAGTCTCACATCACAATGTAGTTCAGAGTGATAGTGTCATATATGAACATAGAACTTGCTGAGCTTCTCCTGGCTCCCTTCACACTCTCTCCCCTACCCCATACATGATGTTGAAATTGGCATTGACAATTCTGCATGTGCAAATAACATCAGTAGAAGAGATTCCTTCATTAATTCTCTATCCCCTCCCTCAACCTTCCCCTAACCACCTTCCTTTCTCCACTGGAGTTTCTTTTACATTATTCCTTTGGTATCTAGATTACTCCCTAGTTTTCACATATAAGAGAAAACCTAAGACTCTTCACTTCCTGTTACTGGCTAATCTCAAACAACATGTTCTCCAGGTCCATCCATTTTTCTGCAAATGACATAACTTTGTTCTTCTTTCTTGCCAAGTGTAATTTTATAGTATGTATATCAGGTATGGTGGCATCTGCCTGGGAAGTACTTGAGAAGCGAAAACAGGAGGATCACAGGTTCAAAGCTGGGCTCAGAAATTTAGTGTGACTCTGTTTCAAACTAAAAAAAAAATAAGGCTGGGAGTATAGCTCAGAGGTAGAAACCCCCTGGATTTATTCCCCAGTATTACTAAGTAAAAAAAAAAAAATACCCCCCACATATCCTATCTTTTGCTCAACTGTTTTAAGATGACGGTGCCTTGGGCTTCACATTTCACAAATGCTCTATTCCACATGCTCATGGAGGCAAATTGTGACATAGAAAGTACAAGTGTAAATGTTTTATAGTTTCGCTGCTTTAATTACATGAATTCTGAGCCAGCTGCCATAGCATCATGTGGAAACTTGTTAAAAATGCAGAAGAATATCAGGTGCTACCACAAACTTGCTGAATCTGCATTTTAATGTCATGCACAAGTGATCCATACACCAAAAATTTTTGAAAAGCACTTACGGAACTTATGTTAGCACTATACTAGCTGTAAGCATTTTATTTGACCCATTGCTGGTATTAGTTTGATTTATTGTTAGATGGGCATAAGAGATCAAAGCCATATGAACCTATTGAGTTAAAAGGAAACCCATCAGGCTTGAAAATGTTGCTGTAGATATTCCACTATTTCACTACTGGCCCTGTTGAGCTTATAAAATGGTATTTTCAGAGAGTAATGAAGCTAATCTATAGGACAGAATAGAGAAAGTGGTTCTCACACCACATTTTATGGATTTGCTACATGTGCTATTTGATCTTCTTGACAATATTCACAGCAAATACATTTGTATAAACTAGGGGATAAGTTAGTGTCAGGAAGAGATAATAAAATTTGAGATATGCCTTAGAATTTATCTGAGTTGAAAATTATTCACTTGAATAATGAAAATGTTGAGGATTCGATTTTATATATTACATAGACATTGAATATTATAATATCTACAGAGCTTTGCTAGGGGTTCCAAACAGGGATAATGCATGTTGCTGCAGTAGAGTGGGAAATTGGGCAGGCCATAAATAAAGAGAAGAAGAATACAGAGAGAGTGCTTGTTGGTGGTGGAAAATGTCTTCACAATTATAGACAAATGAAGGAGGCCAGGGTGGGAGGGACAGCTGAGCTGGGCTCTATCTAGGCTCAATGTGACAATAAATAGCTATTTTTCTGCCCTCATTCTATCTTTGGTCTACACATTGTAGGACTATGGCATTTGTGGGAAAATGGGCATGCATAACTGAGAACAAGGTAGAAAGTATGTTGTGGGTAGTTTCATACATTTTACCTTCAATGAGTTAAAAAAAAATGATTTAGTGATTAGAACGTCCATGAAAATCATCTTAGAATGACAACACACATTATTTAAAAAGTGTGAATATCTTCCTCTCTCTTCTCTCTCTTGTCTGTCTCTCTTTCTTATCTCTCTTATCTCTCTCTCTCTCTCTCTCTCTCTCTCTCTCTCTCTCTCTCTCTCTCTCTCTTGTGGTACTAGGGGTTGAACCCAGAGGCATTCTATCTCTGAGCCACACTCCAGCCCTAATTTATTTTTTATTTTGAGTTGCTGAGGGCCTCACTAAATTGCTGAAGCTGGCCTCTAACCTCCAATCATCCTGTCTCAGCCTCTCAAGTACCAGGATTACAGGTGTGCACCACCATGTTCAGCTTTCTTCATCTCTTGATACTGATTAGAGTAGAATTTTAACTTTCTCTTTTCTGGAATCTATTTGAAATACCAATGTAGGTTGACTTTATATTTTTTCTCATTGGTACCTGGAAACTTATTTTTAAAAATAGTAGTCCTATGAGTTTGTGAAGCTATGTTTATATCAGCTAATAACCCACTCATTTTCCTTTAGTCTCTGGCCTTCTCATCTTAGCCCTGTACCAGCATAACTGCAACCTGTTTAGCAAAGTCCAGGGAGACCCCAGGTTCATCAGTGTAGTGACCAACAAAGAGGAAAGAAGGGTTATTTGGATGCAGAAATTTCTCCTGTACATAACCTATTGTGAGGTTGTCTTTTACTTTGCTGCATTATTTATGTTGCCTGTATTATTTAGGACTATTCAGCTATGCTGATAAAGAAAACTAAAACAGATAAAACTAAGTTTGGAAGGGAGTAGGTAGTATACAAGTTATACATCAAGTAGAGAATTTGTTGAAAATACGAAAGGATGGAATTGCCAGACATAGATGAGCCACTAAATATGCTATCATAATAAACTATTTTTATATGCACCAAGATATCCCCCTTGTCCCCTGATGGTACCATGAAAAAAAAAAAAAAAAAACAAGCAGCGAACATGGCAGTCACTTGTTCTCTCCAGCTATAGCCTTGTGTGGTTGCCCCTGTGTCTCCCCAATACAAGTGTAGACTTTGAAGTGAGGCATCTTCTATATTTCGGACTCTTTTCCCCTAACCCCTAATTCTGATATCAGGATCTTCTCCATGCCATTAGAGGAGAGGGCATATGGTTATTAGGTACCTCTGGATTCATATACAGCAGCATCTCCACCCAACTTGTACCCTGTCATAAGTTTGTTGTCCTTCCCTTTGGTCTGATTTTTCTCTGTGTATTTTAGGTTGGTTAAAAATGTTATTTGAGAGCCAGGCGTGGTAGTGCATGCTTTCAAAGCCAGCCTCAGCTGCATAGTGAGGCGCTCAGCAACTTAATGAGATCCTGTTTCCAAATAAAATATAAAAATAGGTCTTGGAGGATAGCCCGGAGGTAGAAAGCCTCTGGGTTCCATCCCCAGAACCACAAAAAAAAAAAAAAAAAATGTTATTTGATAATATTAAATCGATCTTTGAGATATTCTATTTCAAGTCCTCTGGGATAGTGACTGGCAATATATTTGGAGAATCAAGGTAATTTCCTATACAACACTCTGGTTATTTTGTTGAGATTAAGAATACATTTCTGTTTATTCTATAACTAAGAATGCAAAATATAAAGAAAGTACTATACAGGTTTGATAAATAAATTATAAATGGTATGTTAAGGATAAGGTTTAGATGGCAAATAAATTCCTTTTAGCCAGTATTAGGTAGTAGTTTCCTACATACCCACCCTTTTCTAGCCCTGCGATAAAAACTGATAAATTGTGTAAACAACATAAAACTGATTTCTTTTTGGAAGGCTTCTTAGAGCTTTTAATGTGCTATAAATCTAAGAGGAAAGAAATACCAAAGTTTTTGTAAACATGAATCCCTTTTGCTGAAGAATAGTTACTTTGGAATTCAGCATCCATTTTAAAAAAAACCTATTGGCTGTTGCTATTTTGCATGATTCTCATCATTTATTTTTTGACTTTTCAACCATTGTAAGATAGCCACACATTGAATTTGTGCATGATTAAAAGGTGCCAAGGACAGGAAGAGGCACATATTTAGAGCTTAGTACTTGAAGTGTTTCTTTCTGTTCCCTCTCCTCTAAATTTCCCTGGCATATTAACCCTCCAACCACAGCAGTAAACAAACGCCCAGCTTTCACTCTGTGTGACACACAGCACATTCCTGAATGACATAGCTGCCATTTGTAAGCTGAATGCCAATTGTTCCTTCAATTCCTGCCATAACTTTCTAAAATTCTCCTCTCTTACATCTCAGATATCCCATAATTCCTTAAATTCCTATCTCATTCTTCCTTAGACTCAATACTGCATTCTGTGGCAAACTTACCATCCTACAAATATTTATGTTAATCCATCATGACAGTCAGGAGTCATCAATCTACTAATGCTAGAAAAATTTTGTTCATTAGAAGAAATTTGGAAGCCATGTAACAGTAACAGGGATGGTCCCTAGACAATTTGTCTACCCTCTATATATCTTTAGATTCTGATAATTAGGAGGAATAATGTAATAAATTCTGCCAGTTGTCTATGGATATAGAAGTGTCAGATGTTAATCCTCAGAAGCATGGAGGAGTTTTCAGGTCTTTGTCAACTGTTGCTACAGTGATGCCAACAAAGAAGATAGTACGCTGCAGCCAGCCTGGCTCTATGACTCTAGAGTCAAGCCCCAGCTGGCAGGCTTTAGGCATGAAACTTACTTAGGCAAGCAGAGTGCATTTAAAGAAACTGTCTGCTGTTGCTATTTTTCTTGCTTCTCATAATTTATTTCCTGACCTTTCTTTACAACCCTGTAAAATGGCCATATATTTAACTTATGAACAATTATGAGGTCTCGTAGACAAAAAGGAGTGCATATCGAGTGTTCTAGGTTATGCCATGAGAAATTTTTTTTCCTTCTGTACTGGGGATGGAACCCAGGGACATTCTAACTCCAAGCTACAACCCCAGCCTAATTATTTTATTCTTTATTTTGAAACAGAGTCTCTGAATTGCAAAGGCACCCACTAAGTAGCTGAGACTGTCTGCAAACCATAATCCTCCTGTTTCAGCCTTTCACGTACTGGGATTATAAGCATGTGTCATCACACCCTGCTGCCACAGAGATTTTGTAAAGCTACACAATGGTGAAAAGCTTATTTTTAAATCATATTTTGAATAATAAAATATTTCCCCAAACTAGATGCTTTTCAGGTTTTCTTTTTTTTATAATTCACATGAAGCAATTTATTAATAATAAGTTTGGGAAAAGGCTTGTTTCCTGGGGAAAGTCTGCCTCCTCCCAGGCAGGGCCTCTCCTCGGGGATCTGTGTGGAGAAGCCCAAGCAGTTGGCAGTTGGAGCGCGTCGTCCTGCAACTGAGTCCTCTGGGCAAAGTCCTGATCCTGGGTGCTGGTTCATCCACCTGATGTTCCTGGAGCTACTTTATTCCTTTAGAGTCTGGGGTGCCTCTGTCCCCCTCCCTCCAGACCTACTCTCTTTCTGAAGAGTCTGGGATTCCTCTGGCCCCCTGTCTCCAGGGCCACCTGTTGGTTCCAGGGGCCAGGATGCAGCAGCAGCAGGCTTGGATGAAGTGGGCCACAGTCCTGGTGACCCGCCTCCAGCCCTGGGAGTGGGGGGTTGCGCTGGGAGCGGGGGCAAGGGGGGGCTCCTGGGTGGGCAGCTGAGGGCAATGGCAGGCAGGCTGTGTGTTCTGCCCTCCTGGGGCCAGGGTATGCGGAGTTCTGGCTGGCTGGCTGTCCTCTTGGGCAGTAACGGGAAGGCTGAGGGATCTACTGGGGATGGAGGCGGCACCACACACCGAGCCTCCGGCCGGACCTGGACGTATCACCCTGCCCCATGTTGCCCATGGTGGAGGATCATAAGATAGGTCCCCATCGCAGAATTAAAAGTCCTGTTCACCACGGCCAGCCAGGTGTCTCGTGGGTGATAGCCAAAGCAGTGCATGAGTCCAAGGACTGCCAAGTTGGGACATTTGGGGAGCAGATCCCTGTGGGGAGATGAGTACTCCTTACCCAATTAGAGCCACGGGTATTCCAGGACTTCGTCCATGGTGGCCCTCAACCTGGGGTTTTCAGCCAGAAGACGGACGAGTAGGCTTCTTGACCAGCTGGTCACATGAGTGGGCAGGTAGTACTCTTCCCACATCGTCTGGTGCCACAGCTGCTCCTGGAAGTCCCACCCTTTGAATGGGCCGGAGCCTATGAGCATGAAGTAGAGGACCATCCCCAGGCTCCAGAGGTCTGCACCTGTGCCATAGGCTTCGTGCAGGCAGACCTCTGGAGCAGAGTAGCCCCTAGTGCCACAGAACTCGGTCACCTCTTGCCCAGGCCGGAAGTGGTAAGCCAGCCCAAACTCGATGACTTTGGCATTTGTTTGCCAATCCAGGAGGATGTTGTGCGACTGCAGGTCCCTGTGCAGGATGTGCCTCTGGTGCAGGTAGTTCACCGCACCTACCACCTGCTGGAACAACCTCCTGGCCTCCTTCTCCTGCAGCATACCCAACGCCTGCACGTAGTGCATCAGCTGCCCCCCACGCCACCACCCCCACTCACGTGCCCCATCACCAGGTAAACGAAGTTGCCCCTGACCAGGACCTTGAACAGCTGGACAATGTGTGGATGCCCCACTGCCTTCAGGATAGTGATCTCCCTTCGAAAGAACTGCTTGTGCCTACGTGTAGGCAAGGCCTTCACAGCCACCTGGATGCCCGTGAGGATGTTGGCGAGCCAGTCTCACCTGGCCAAAAGCACCCTTGCCAATGTCCCTCAGGACCACATAGATGTCTGTGAGGCCATCCTCACTGGTAGAGCTGGCTGGGAGGCCTGGCCAGGCCTCTCTACGCTCTCTCCTATCACACTCCATCAGAAGCTGTAGTAACAGCTAACGACACTGTCTATATAAACCACCACCAACAAACCAACAATTGTACAGCAAAATAACAAACCCAAACCAACAAATGTACACGCAAAACAGCAAAGCCCAAAACCGAAACCAACAAATCAGATCAAAAGCCACCAACTGTCAAATCTCTAACTGTCTGGGAGTCCTGCAGGACCCAATGGCCCCTATGAGTTCACGTGGCTAGTCATGGCTGGGCGTGGCCCTCTGACTTGCCTTGGGTACCCATGACCTTTCCCACTTTACTAAGAATAAGAAGGACTTTTTTGCTTTGGTTGGTTATGCAGGCTGAGGCTTACTTGTTTAGAAATTAAAATTTGTAGGATGCTTCAATTTTTTTTTTATTTTGAGTAAAAAAATATCTTTTTACATTTAAAGACCTCATCATATCTACACTCAAGGTATTCTATTTCTTTTTCTTTCAATTTGAAATGATTGATTTCAAAAGAATGGTATAATAATACTCGCATCATGAAAATAAAACACTGTTCCCTAAGACACTTGAGGTCACATTATTAACATGTATGGGGCTGAGGGGAAGGGAGCTTTCATCTGAATTGCCCCATAAGGTCCTTATCATATTAATTTTTAAATTTTATTGGTGCAGTGAGGTTCAAAGTGATTTATACAGCACTTGTTGTGTTTCCTTGGACATCCCTCCCGCTCCTTCTCCTCCTCTCTGTACGTGTCAGTGAGATGAGTAGTGATACCTTCACATAGGACATGGCACTATTTGAACGGCTTCTTTCCTCACGCCGCCTCCTGCCTTCCCTGCCTCTCTCCCACAGTCCCTCCCACCATCCACTCACTGCTCTTTCTCCTCAGTGACCCAGAGTCCCTTGTTTTCTATTTTCTCCCTTCTTTTGTCAAGATGCTGTTTTCAAGGCCATAAAGATCAAATGTCAGCACAACTGAGATGTGCTGCTTTCCTCAGTTGCCATCTTCTCAGAAGTCCCTAATTTTTATTTTTATTTTTCCATATTTTATTTTATTTATAAGTGGAACATATTAAAAATGGTGTACATTTAAATTGTGCTCCGTGCCCTCTCCCCCACCCCATTTCCCTTCCCCCTCCCAATAAAGAGTGTCCAGGTTAACCATGTTATATTTATACTATTACACATATTCGGATGTAGCTCCTCCATTGAACAACCTCAGCTTTCTTCCTCTCCTATCTTTCCATTCTAATTTTGCTGAGATTTCCCCTCCATCATCTGGAGTCCCTCTGGTATTGCCACTGCTCCCGAGCTTGGGCATAACAGAGAAAACATATGTCCCTTCTCCTTCTGTGCTTGACTAATCTCACTTAACATAATGTTCTCCATTTTATTCCATCTTCTTGCAAATGCTGTTATTTTATAGCTGAATAGAATTCCATTGTGTGTATTTCTCATAATTTTGCAATCCATTCATCTGTTGATGCAGAGCTAGGTTGGTTCCATATTTTGGTTATTACAAACTGTGCTGCTATGAACATGGGTATGCATATGTTAATGTAGTTCTCTGATTTCAAGCCCTTTGGAAAGATAACCAGGAGTGGTATAGCTGGATCAAATGGTGGATCTATTCCCAGTTTTCTAAGGAATCTTTGCACTGATCTCCATAGTAGCTGAACTACTTTGCATTCCCACCAACAGTGTAAAAGAGTTCCTCTTTCCCCACATCCTTGCCAGGAACTGTTGTTCTTTGATTTCTTTATGCTTTCCACTCTGATTGGGGTTAGATGGAATCTCAGCGTAGTTTTGATTTGCATCTCCCTGATGGCTAGTGATGTTGAACATCTTTTCATGTATCTATTGGCCATTTGTGTCTCTTCTTTTGTGAAATGTCTATTCATTTCAGTTGCCCATTTCTTGTTTGGGTTGTTTGTTTTGCTAGTGTAGAGTCTTTTGAGCTCTTTGTATATTGGATATTAGCCCCCTATCAGAGTGGTGGCTGGTAAAGATCTTCTCCCATTCTGTAGGCTTCCTCTTTAAGTTCTTGATGGTTCCTTTGATGAGAAAAAACTTTTTAGTTTGATGACATCCCACTTATTAATTCTTGCACTAATTTCTTGCTCTTTGGAAGTCTTATTGAGAAAGTTACTGCCTGTACCTATATGTTGGAGTGTTGATCCTATGTCTTTCTCTAGTGACTTCACAGTCTCTGGTCTAATTTCTAAGTCTTTCATCCATCTCAAGTTGATTCCTGCGCATGGTGAGAAGTGAGGATTCAGATCCAACTTTCTACAAATAGATAGCCAGTTCTCCCAGCACTATTTGTTGAAAAGGCTGTCTTTTCTCCAGCATATGAGTTTGGCCCCTTTGACAAAGATCAATTGACTATAGATGTGTGGGTTTGTTTCTGTATCTTCTATTCTGTTTCACTGGTCAGGCTGCCTATTGTTGTGCCAGTACCATGCTGTTTTTACTACTATTGCTCTGTAGTATAATTTGAAGTACAGGATTGTGATGCCTCCTGCCTGTTTCTTGTTGCTGAGAATTGCTGTGGCAATTCTGGGTCTTTCCTTTCTTCATACAAAATTCATGACTAATTTTTCCAGGTCTATGAGAAATGTTGTTGGTATTTTAATGGGAATTGCATTGAATCTATAGATCACTTTTGGCAGAATGGACATTTTGATGATATTTATTCTGCCTATCCATGAGCAAAGGAGATCTTTCCATCTTCCAAGGTCTTCTTCAATTTCTTTCTTTGCTGTTTTGTAGTTTTCTCTGTAGAGGTCTTTTACATCTTTGGTTAGGTTTATTGGTTTAGAGGTTATAGTAAATAGAATAGTTTTCTTTATTTCTTTCATTGTAGATTCATTGTTGCATAAAGAAAAGCAACTGACTTTTTGGGTTGATTTTGTATCCTGCAACTTTGTTGAATTGGTTAATCAGCTCCAGCAGTCTTTCGGTTGAGTTCATTGGATCTTCTAGATAAAGAATCATATCATCTGCAAATAAGGATAGTTTTAGCTCCTCTCTTCCTATTTGAATTCCTTTGATTTCCTTCTCTTGTTTGATTGCTGTGGCAAGAGTCTCAAGGACAATATTGAAAAGGAGTGGTGATAATGGGGATCCTTGTCTTGTAGTCAGTGTCTCTGCACTCTCCACCCTAGACTCAGGCCTGTGCTTCCCTATGGCAGGGGTGGAGGATGTCCAAAGTAGTCTTGGAACCTCCCCCTGAGGCCCTGTGCAGTTATTGCGTCTTGCTGACTTTTTCTGTGTCTCTGGAAATTCTAACTGGGCTAGCCTGTGGGGTCCCAAGGGCACAGGGTTGCTGTAGGGTCCCTGGATGCACACAATTACCGCCAGAGACTGCCAGGTCCCAGGGCGCGGGCTGGGTACACAGCTATCATCGGACCTGGGCGCGGGTAGGCGCAGATGCCTAGCACCTGGTCCTGGGCTTGGGCAGGGTGCACAGGGCAAGAGCCCAACCCAGGGCGGGGGCTGGGCGCTCTAGACTAGCGCTGAGTCTCCGGCTGTGGGGCAGGTGCAGACAGCCAGTGGTGGGTCAGGGGTGTGGGGTGGGCACAGACAGGTCCAGTGGCACAGGCGTAGGGCAGGGTCTAGCACTGGTCTCTGGCTCAGGCAGGGGGCATGAGGGTAGGGCTAGGTCCCAGGGCATGGGGCGGGCATACACAGCTAGTGCTGGACCCGGTGCCTGGGCTGGGGGCCCAAGGGTAGCTCCCAGTCTCCAGGTGTGGGTGGGGCACACACAGCGCTCACTGCACGGGAAGTGGGCAGGGCCCTGAGGTTAGCGCCCAGGTTCGGGCAGGGCACACGTCATACAAGGTGAGCGCTGAGTTTAGAGGTGAGGGTGGCACAACAACTAGCGCGGGTCCTGGGGCACGGGCAGGGCTCATGAGGATAGTGCTGGGGCTTGGGGCGGGAGACAGGCACCCAGGGCTAGTGCCGGACCTGGGACGCACGCTAAGACCCACAGCTTCTCTGGACGCACTCAGATACCTGGCTTCCTTGATCCAGGTGTGTAGAGGACTCACTGTGCTACTGTGGTCCCATCTTTGGTGAGCACACAGGCTTCTGGCTTGGGCGCCACTCCTTGCTTAAGATGTTGGAGCTCTCTGTCCGTTTTCAAACTCTTGGGTTATTTTGCCACCGTGGTGTCAGTCATGTCCAGGGATTGCGGTTCCGGCTGGCAGCCCGAGCTCGTGCCGGCGGGCGGCCAGGCTGTGTCTGCAGCAGATCAGATGCCCAAACTTTGTGTTTGTTTGTTTTTTTCAGTGGATCTCACAGTTCAGGGTTTCTGGATTCCTTCCGCAGATGTTCCTGGATCTGTTTTGGTTCCGGTGATAAATTTATTTTGTTGGTTAAGACGCTGCCTTCTAGGTAGTTGAATTTCAGCTACTGAGAAGTGCTGTGTCCCTCAGTCACAATTTTGAATCCCCTCTCAGGTTGTTTTTGGAGCCAGTGATAGCCTATGTTAACACATCTGTTGCAATGTCTTCACAGAGCTGTTGTCAAGTCAAATTGAGTTTACATGTGATAATTTACTAAGATTAGCAAATACAGCTATGTACTTTTTACGTAGATTCAGCAGTTCTCTTAATTTTATTTTTAATGATTTTTATTATGAAATGAGATAAGTGTCATCATTTTTAGCTTTCTACATATTTCTGGCCTTTGAATCACTCTCTCACATGGATCTCTAAAGAAGAGTAGGCAAAGTTGGGCATTGAAACAGAGTTATTTTTCTTAATAACAGTAATTTTTACTGCTGTTTAGTAACTTTGTAGTAAATCTACAGAATTTTGTAGCCAAAAGAGAATAATACCTGATTTTGCTGAAGAAAAATAATAGAAATTTTAAAAAGAAAGAAGGATAATTGTCACATAGTATGATAGTCAAAAACTGAATCATACTAAAAGTCAGAATACTCACTTTTTAATATAAAAGCTCTGCATAAAAGTGATCCGAAAGTGTAAGGTGAAGATGAAGACTGAGTTTAGAAACAGATTGAAAAACCTAATGCAAGGCCTGTTTTAAATGTGATTTGTAATGCTGCCACTAGATGGCACACAAAATCCAGTGTTAGAGTAGATGTGAGAAGGGAAACGAAAGGTTGTTTCTTTAATAAAAGATTATAAGACTACATCTCTGACTTTGACATGTTTATTTTAATATTTAAGTAACTCCTATCACTAATCTACCTCAGTGTAACACTTCCTATATTTTTTAAATTGAACCCATGGCATGTCCTCATATTAAAAAGTAGAAATTATTTGTTATAATAGAAAAAGCATAAAAAGACACTTGAGTCATGGTTGTAGTTTTGATGATAAGGACAGAGCTTGATTTTAGTAATATAACTTCTCTGAACTTCATCTTCCTGCCCGTGCAGTGAGAGCGGTGCCTCACAGTCCACTACTAATTTGTGGAGTTGTATGGAAAAGTACCTGTAATCTATAAAGCATCACACATGTGTTGGTTATTGTGTGTGAATGTGTGTGTGCATGTATGTATGCCATTGGTGGCTGAACCCAAGGGCACTTTATTACCAAGCTACATCTCCAGCCCTTTTTATTTTTTTTATTTTTTATTTTTTATTTTTTATTTTTTATTTTTTATTTTTTATTTTTTATTTTTTATTTTTTATTTTTTATGTTGTTGTTGTTGTTGTTGTTGTTGTTGTTGTTTTGAAACAGGGTCTCACTAAGCTGTTGAGAGTCTTGCTAAGTTGCTGAGGCTGGTTTTGTACCTGCAATCCTTCTGTCTCAGCCTCCCAAGCACTGGGATTACAAGCACTGGCCACCATACCTGTTGTGATTACTGTTTTTGACTGAGAAGGTGGGATTGAGTGTCTTCAGCCAAGTGGATCCTCCAACCTCTTACCCTGGTAAACCTTCCCAGGAATCAACAGCGTCCACCAATGAGTGCTGACTGGTGTTTACATTTGGCTCCCAGATTCCTTTGGACATCAAGAGTCTCTATGTCAGGTAAGACAGTTTGCCGATTCTACTGTGTGTCATGAGGACTCTTGTTTCCTCTTTGAGTCAAAGCCTTGACTTGGCTCTCATGCAAAAAAAAGCAGGAAACTTTTTTCAGCCACATTGCTAGAGTCACTTAGTTTTCAAATCTATGTGACAGAAGGCAGATAATGTCATACTTGTCCCTTCACACTCCCTCTGTCCTTGCAAGATCTTTTAGGTGGAGCTGATGTCTGTCTCCTGGTACCCTGTAGACTGTAGTATCTCAGACCCAGGAGTAGCAAAAACCCTTCTTTTATATCTCCAGAAATGATAATACAAACTATCATTTACACAGGTTGCACAGACTATGACTCAAACCTCTACCTATAGCTGGCAACACTTGAGAAGACTTTGTGCTGTCCCATATGTGAGAGAACAAGAGAAAATGTCTTGTCCTGTCTGAAACTGCTTAACAGGATAGATTGTAGAATATCCCACAACAAAGGTTGTGGCCAACTATGCCTTATGATTGTGGAAGTGTTGTTAGGTGTGTTACTTAGAGGTGGAGGTAGTCATTTTATGCAGAAATAATTGGAGTTTCCAATAAATATTTTGTTGCTTTGGAGCTTAAAGTTTACTGCTAACAGGCCATTAGAGAAATGTATTCTACTAAAGATACTTTCTTCCTAACCTACTAATCATGCTCCACAAGGAAACTTCTCAAATGTTAACATTATCCTCAAGACATGCTTGCCCTCCGTTTTTGAGAGTGATGAAGGTGATCCCCTCTAATTTGTATTTGTGGCAACAGGGATTGAACCCAGGACATTCTACCTCTGAGCTACACACCCCGTGCCCATTTCTTTTTTTTTTTCTTTTGTTTTTTTTTTTTTGTTTCTTTTTTTTTTCTTTTTCTTTTTTTTTTGGTGTTACTAGTGTTCCTGGAAGCCCCTCTACCTCCGGACTACACTCCCAGACCTATTTTATACTTTTTATTTGGAAACAGGGTCTCTTAAGCCAGTACAGCTGGCTTTGAATCTGCCCAATCCTCCTGTCTCCACCTCCCAAGCATGAGGATTACAAGCATGCGCCACCACGCCCGGGGCCCATTTCTTTTTGAAACAGGGTCTTGCTAAATTGCAGAGATTAGCCTCACCTGCAATCTTTCTGTCTCAGTCTCCCAAGCACTGGGATTACAGGTGTACATGGCCATCCATGCCCAGCGACTCTGCATTCTTTGATAATGTGCCACTTACGACTTGGCAGGAGTGCACTTGCATTTGAGCTCCTCTTTTTTTCTAACCAAATTTACCCCCTAAACTTGACTCTGCCCTGAAGAATACATATCTGATAAGTTCGGAATAAATGAATCATTTCTTCCAAAGCTTTTCACATTAAAAGAAAAAATCAGAATAGCACTAAGCAAGAATGATTGAGATTTTAATTGGCTTTTAACACCCCTAGAAATACCCATAAAAAAATGAGGCATCCTAATGTCTTCTAACCATTTGTGAAAATATGCTAGATTTGAGAATAGGGTAAATCTGAAAATATACTAAATGGAGAAAAATGATCACACAGAGTTGTGACAAATTTGAAGGTTTCCTTTGGTTTGATTTGAAACACAGACAAAGTGTATATAAAATTGAGCCTAGGTGCCTTTAGGTGTATGTTTCAAAGATCTAAGTAGCTAGTCTTCAGAACAGAAGCAACTGGGGTATAAAAGCCCACATCACCTCCATCTGGACACAGTACCCCACATAAATCAATGCATCTCCCATAGAAAAACAGCATCTTTTATACTTTTATTGACACCGTATAGTCTCACATCATAACGATACTGACATACATGCACACAGCCCTTGGTGGCCTTTCCCCACCTTCGTCCCCAGCAACTTTAATTGAAAGCCCTTAACTTGAAGCTGACCAGAAGAAATCATTGGAACTACAGGTGCTAATGTGTTAATAAATGACATTTACTTTGAGCCACTCCAGAATTGAATCATTTACATATTGATTAATTTGCATAGAAAGTGGATCATTTACATAAGCTGAATAATGCAAAGAAGGTCAGGTAGTAAATATATGTGAATATATCAATAAACTTATTTTTCTGCAGAGGGGAACCCGAAGGCTATGTTCCTCTTCACTACAGCTCAAAGGTGACAGGAATTTTTGTCTGTTTTGTATACTGATATAAACTCTAGCTTCTATACAGTACATAGTGGGTATTGAAGAAACACATGTTGAATAATGGAAATGATGAGCCCAGCACCAACCAACAGGATTGATAGAGAAGAAGGAGAGGAGTGAACAGACTGAGCAGTAGGTAGGGGCAAGTTTTAGAACTTGGTGAGATCTGGACATTGAATGTTCTAGGAAAAACGAACTGTCAACAAGATTGAAAGAGCCAACAGATAAAAGCCAGAAGAGTGGAAACACAATAAAACTGAAAGCCGGACGTGGTGTTGCACGCTTGTAATCCCAGCATTTGGGAGGCTAAGACAGGAGGATTGCACAGGTTTGAAGCCAGTCTCAGCTACTTAGTGAGGCTCTCAGCAATTTAGTGAGACCCTGTTTCCAAAAAAATATATAAAATGGGTCTGGGAGTATAGCACGAAGGTAGAAGTCCCCTGGGTTCCATCCCCAGTACCACCAAAAAAAAAAAAAAAGTATTAAAATAATACTTAAAACACTTAGCAGGGCGTGGTGGCACATCATGCTTATAATACCAACATTCAGGAGGCTGAGACCAGCCTCAGCTACTTAGTGAGGCCCTGCTTCAAAATAAAGAATAAAAATAGGGCAGGGGGTGTAGCTCAGAGTCAAATGCTCCTGGGTTCCATCCCCCGACCCGTAAAAAACAAACAAACAAAAAAACCCACTTATGATATCCTCAAAGAGCCGACTTGTGAGTAGAGCAGTGTTCCTCTCCATCTTCAATATATTGAGAGATAGAGAGAAAGAGAGAGAGAGAGAGAGAGAGAGAGAGAGAGAGAGAGAGAGAGAATGAACACATGTATAAAGGGATGTCTTACTAGTCTGACCTACAAATCTGAATGAATTTTAAGAAGACATAGGATCATCAGAAGCAGCATGCTTGGTTTTATGTAATTATAAAACAATAATTTCATGGGATCACAGATGGCAATTAACACTGCAAACATTAAACAGAAGGAAGCTTCCAAATGTACTCAATTAAAGCAAATTTATTGAATATCTGCTATGTGTCCGGAACTATTCTATTTGCTATGACAGAAATGAAGAAGTATAAGGAAGTCTTCGAGAAAGTCATTTAGTCATTTTCTAATAAGGTAGATAAAACATCATCATAAAAAATAATACAAGAGATGATAGGCAGGTGTGGTGGTGCATGCTTGTAATCCCCGTGCTTAGGAGGCGGAAACAGGAGGATCGCGCAGGTTCGAAGCCAGCCTTGCTGGCTTAAGAGACCCTGTTTCCAAATTTTAAAAAGTATAAAATAGGTCTGGGAGTGTAGCCCGGAGGTAGAAGGGTTTCCAGAAACCCAGTACCACACACACAAAAATAATAAATCAAGAAATAAATGACTTATTTGAGTGTACTAAAATATTAGCCAGTAGAAAATAATTTGCATAAATACTTTTCACTGTTTTGTTCAAAAATGTATTTTTTAACAGAGGTTACCATGGGTAGAGTGGGGAGGAGGAGATAGGGAGATGTAGGTCAAAGGGTACAAAGTAGCAGGATGTGGGATGAACAAGTCTAGAGATCTCAAGTACCCAGTAAAGTGTAAAGATAATACTGTATTTAGGATTTTTACTACATAAGTAGAGTTTAGCTCTTCTTGCCACAATAGGAAATGGCAACGATGTAAGATGATGAATTTTTTAAACTGGCTTCAATATAATAAACATTTTACTCTCTGTATATATTTTATGTCACACACCTTAAATATACATACAATTTATTAACAATTTTTTTCAAACTTGAAACATTTATGAGTTGGTATTATGAGCTATACCAAGCTAAAATGTCAGAGAGTTTCTATTTGTACATTTTATTAATGCCACAGTTATATAAAGAAGAAACTATCTCCAAGCAAAAATCACTATTGGATTTTCTAATTAAGAAAAGCAATAGTGTTCTCCTGTGCAATTTGATGACAAATACATTTATTTGCTGATTGATTTTATTATTTCAACTTTATATTTAAAAGACACAAACTTGACTTCTCCCTGTTTTAAGGCCCCAAAACTTTCAAATATTTTCATAATATATATGGAAAATAGTTTATTAAAGTTGATAAAGGCCATCAAGTAAATCTTGAAAAAGAATTAAAACTTTTAAAAAATTTTACCCTCGGCTTAATAATTCTGCTCAATACAAATTGTATTGTTTTGAGTTTAATATAAGAAGCTAATATAACACAAATATAAAAAATGCCCTTGAGGCAGAGTGGAGCAGATAGACTTGTGTCAAAGCAGTCCCCTTTCCCAACCCTGCCCCTTCCTTTTATTCTCTGTACTAGTACATGGCTCTTTCGGTTACCCAGTTGTGAAGAACAGCACAAGTAGCTTTCACCTTAATAGGCATGCCAATGGTAAACAAGAAATTATAAGACATTATTGTCTCTGCTATAATCATGGGAAGAGAGAAGCATATGGAAAAATCAGACTGTGAACCTGGACAGGCCAAGAAGAGTCCGAAATGTTAGTTGTCAATAAAATAAAAAGGTGATACATTCTAAGCAGAATTAGACATATGAAACTACAAACAGGAGGCAGAGTGAGTGGAAGAAGAAAACCAAATTCATAAGCAGCTTCAAGTGCAAATTAGAAACTGGGAAACGAGGCTGAAAAGGTTAACATCGGGTAAACAGGAAGGATCCTGTCCAGCCAGCAAAGAAGCAACAAGGGAAGGACTGAGGGCAAAACCCTTGAGGATTTTAGGTAGTTTTCCTACCTGGCAGAGCCAGATAATATCTCAGAAAGATGATTCTAGCTACAATGTGGAGCACTGAGCAAAAGAATGCTATAAATTGGGTGGAAGATATTAGTAATCTGAACTAAGGTAATAAAATGTGAAATGAAAGTCAGTGGAGATCAGGGTGAAGTTTCCGTAGACAACTGGGAATGGAACCACCATATGATCCAGATATACCACTCCTGGAAGTCTTTCCAAAGGGATTGAAATAAGAATATTATAACAATACATGCAAGTTCATATTTGTAACAGCAACCAACCTAGGTATCTATCAATAGATGGACTACAAAATTATGGGATAGATTCACCAAGGAATTCTACTTAGTCATAAATAAGAACAAAATTATGTAATTTTCAGGAAAATGGATGGATATAAGGAAT
This sequence comes from Muscardinus avellanarius, assembly GCF_963383645.1. Lineage (NCBI taxonomy): Eukaryota > Metazoa > Chordata > Mammalia > Rodentia > Gliridae > Muscardinus > Muscardinus avellanarius. The sequence goes on from NC_137795.1 coordinate 52,356,168, forward strand.
ATTGTGTTCAATGAGATTAGCAAGTCACAGATAGTAAAGGGTCATAGTTTTTCTGTCATATGTGAAAGCTAGGGAGAAGTTAGGATAAGTAGAGGGACTCCAGATAAAAGAGGAGGAATGCCAGTGGAGTGATGGAGGGATATAAGGGAGGAAGGTAGGGAAAGACTTGATGAAGGAAACAGTTCCATTGACACTAAACACATATACAACATTAGCATTAACACCAAGCTCAATAACCTGTATGGGTGAGGGGTGGGAATAGGGCGGGAGCTGAGAGGAAGCTCACCAAGCCCTGTGCATGCATGTCTCTATCACTCTGAACTCAATTATGATGTAGAATTACAATTCACACAAAAAGCATACTTCATAAATGAAGTATTGAAAGAATTAAACTTGATAGGATTTGTTGATAAATTTGTTGGATGTAGATTTTATGGAGATGGGGTAGGTAGGCAAGTTGATGGAGGATGTACCAATCATTTTTAGAGGCAACGATGAAGTAGGTATGGACTAAATGGGGTAAAGTGATGTGCTCATCCTTAGAAGTACTGATTTTTTTCAGGTACATGTAGAATCTGCAAGTGGAAATCATGAGCGAGAGAAAGCTAAATAGAGACATAATTGAAGCCATGAAAGTGAATGAACTCATCCAGGGGAAGTGTATTGAATAAAAATATAAAGCAGTCTAGACAGAAACCTGAGGAGTGCTGACTTTAAAGAACAGGCTGGAAAAGTTGATCTTGTAAAAGTTTAGAGAAGAGTGAATGACAGCTCCCAGAGACTAGAGAGTGTAGCGGGAGATGAGGAAGAGAAGTTGATCAATGGTACTAAGTTACAGTTGATGGGGGTGAGAAGAGGTGGTGTACTGTTACACAGGAGGGTGGCTACGGATAATGATAAATGCAGTGTATATTTCAAAAAGCTCAAGTAAGAATTTTGAATATGTTCATCATAAAGAAATGATAAATATTTAAAGAGATATGTTTAATCTGGTTCAAATATTACACGATGTATATATGTAATGAAACATCACATAGTACCCCAGATGTGCACAAGTTTTATGTTTTTATGTACCAGTGTAACATAAATTTAATTCATTTTTTGCAGTACTGTGCATTGAGCCCAGATTCATTCTACTTCTGAGGTATACCCCCAGTCTTATTTTTTATTCTTTATTTTGAAGCAGGGTCTCACTACACTGCAGAGGACCTCACTGAGTAGCTGAGGCTGGATATGGATAATGATAATGCAGTGTATATTTCAAAAAGCTCAAGTAAGAATTTTGAATATGTTCATCATAAAGAAATGATAAATATTTAAAGAGATATGTTTAATCTGGTTCAAATATTACACGATGTATATATGTAAAGAAACATCACATAGTACCCCAGATGTGCACAAGTTTTATGTTTTTATGTACCAGTGTAACATAAATTTAATTCATTTTTTGCAGTACTGTGCATTGAGCCCAGATTCATTCTACTTCTGAGGTATACCCCCAGTCTTATTTTTTATTCTTTATTTTGAAGCAGGGTCTCACTACGCTGCAGAGGACCTCACTGAGTAGCTGAGGCTGGATATGAAACCATGATCTTCCTGTTTCAGCCTCCCAAGTACTGGGATTACAAAAGTGTGCCACCAAGCTCAGCTTATAAATTTAATTTGAATTTAAAAATAGAACTGTGATCCCAGCAATCCCCCATCTAGGAATACACAAACAGAAATGTGTCAGCATCTCAAAGAGGTTATCTGTGCCCTCATTTACACTGCAGAATTATTCCTAATGGCCACAACAAGGAAACAACTTAAGTATTGATGGGCAGGTGAATGGTGAATGAATGGTAGAATGAAACATCATCCAGCCTTCAAAAATGAAATAAAACTGGTATATATAAAAACAGAGTGTTAGATTGGTTGTTACCTGAGGTGAGGAGTCAGGGAAAGCAGGAAAATATTGGTCAAAAGGTATGAAATTGTAGTCTAAATATCAAAGATATAACAATGATTATAATTATTACTCTATCATATTTTGAAAATTTACTAAGAATGAACCTCAAGTACTTTCACAACAGCAAAGTAACTGTTTGAGGAAATGGATATGCTAATTTGATTAACTAGTGTAATCATTGCATGATGTATATTATCAAAACAAGTTGTGAGCCTTATAGATGCAGTTTTTAACAAAAAATTAAAAATTAAAAACTATTCATAGCACTTCTATTCACAATAGCCAAATTATCTAGCCTGCCTCGCACTCATCAGCAGATGAATGAATACACTGTGGTATTTGTACACAAAGGCGTTTTATTCAGTCATAAAGAAGAACAAAATTATGTCATTTTCAGGATAATGTATGGAACTAGAGAAAATTATGCTAAATGAAATTAGCTAGTCTCAGGAAGTCAAGGATCATATGTTTTCTTTCATAGGTGGAAGCTAGAGAGAGAGACATTGGGAAACAAATGGGACTTCAGATAAATGAGGAGAGACCAGTAAAATATGGAAGATTAAGGGAGGGAGGTGGGGGAGAAGGAAACCTCATGAAGACCACAGTTTAAATAATGCAATAAGCCGGGAGTGGTGGCGCACACTCCCAGCATTCGGGAGGCTGAGGGAGGATCGCAGTTCACGGACAGCCTTGGCTACTTAGTGAGACATGGTTTCAAAATAAAGAATTAAAAAAAAATGGGCAGGGGGTGTAGCTCGGAGGTCAAATGCCTCTGGGTTCCATCCTCAGACCTGCAAAAAAAAAAAAAAAAATAAATAAATAAATAAATAAATAAATAAATAATGCTATGTACATATGAGAAATTATTAACAACAATCTAAATAACCTGTATGGAGAGAAGGAGGGAACAGGGTGGAATCCAGAAAGATACTCACCAAATTCTGCGTGGTGCATGTATGTTTCTATCACTCTGATTAAACATCACTATAATATACAACTACAATGAACCATTAAAAATAATCCCCGCTCTTGGGAGGCGGAGACAGGAGGATTGTGCAGGTTCAAAGCCAGCCTTGGTGGCTTAAGAGACCCTGTTTCCAAATAAAAATATAAAAAATAGGGCTGGGAGTATAGCCTGGAGGTAGAAGGGTACTACCCCCCAAAAATTCTTTAAACTGAAAAAAATTTATGAGAAACATATGAAAAGCAATATAGGTATTGCTTATATATATTATTAAGTATATATACACATATATATTTAATACACATATATTCTTAAGTATAAAGCAAGTGATTTGAGAATCTTACCGGGATTAAGTCACATCCACACTGTAGTGGACTTTAGGGCAGAGTCCTCACCACACCGTTATACCTTGCTTGTACAGCAGGTATGTCTGCATACGGTTATTACTCAATAAAGGCTTTTGAATTAAATTTACTCCATAAAATCAAAAGCCTGCATAGCACTGAATAATTAGAACCAGGGAGTTTTCTAACTGTGTGCCAAAATTGAAGACACTAATATGAGAAGAATTACAAGAATACAACTTTAATAACTGAACCATATGCAAACAGTGGTGATTCCTCACCAGAGCTGTAATTTTCATGCGAATAGCAAGCATTTCCCAATGTTGAAAGTGTGAGAAATACTGCTGTCATGTCTGTTATAAATTTATTATTACCAACCTGCTCTAGTTGACAAATGAATTTTCTCTGTGGCCTAAGTGTGTTGTTCTTGTGTGTCTATCTGACTCCGCTTGGACCCTGAGTCCCTGGGACATCCTTTGGCTCTGCTTGCACGTGATCCCCTGTGGTGTGTTCAGCACATCCCACACCTCATTGGCGGTCACACCCACCTAAACCTCTCTCCCCTGACTCACATGGGATCCCGCCAACCTCTTCATCATCTCCTGGAGTCACTAGTCCCCAGTGCTCTTGCATCTGGCTCAGGGACTTAGAGAATCAGGAATCAGGCCCAGAATTCTTGGATATCTCTTCTTGCCAACAGAGATTAACATCTGGGTTGGACTAACCAGGATTTCAGCTCCTCCGAACTGAGGAGTACAGTGGGCCTGAGTGTGTCCAGCATGACGGCTGACCAAGTTTTAAATCCCCAAGCATTCTGCAGAGCCAGGATTTAGAATTCCTCTACTTGCTGTTATTGTTTCTGCTGGGGACTGGACCCCGGAATGTTCCTCCTGTGAGCTGTATCTGGAGCCTCCTCTACCTTTTAATTTATCTTAAGAACTGGTCTCAATAGGTGGCCCAGGCTGGCCTCACACTTGCCATCCTTTGGACTCAGCCTCCAAAATCACTGGGATTATAGGCATGTCCCACTACACCCAGCTAGAATTCCTCATTTTTATCTCATTTTGATACACTGGATTGTTCCAGTTTTCTTCATTTTAACCATTGTTCAATGAGGATGGCACTCAAAACTTTAAAGTGTTATTGTATTAAAAATGAGGTAAAAATGTAAAACAATGAAGAAGATTTCTAACTTGGAAAGGCCTGTTTTCTTTGGACATGACTGAAATTTAAATTGTGAAAGCAATGTTCTCCAACACATTATCTTGGAATACTATTTCTAAAGACTGCTAAAGAAAAAAAAGAGGGCAGCAGACTATGAGAATAACCCTGAGCTCACTTGGATAAAATTACACAAAATTAAATGGATTAGTTTATTGTAGAATTCTTCAAGCCCTTGGTATAGAAAATGCAGTGTACATTCTTAAGAAGATAGGAAGTTGGGTGGGGTGACACACTCCTGTACTCCTCGTACTTGGGAAGCAAAGACAGGATGGTCATAGTTTTGAGACCAACCTCAGGAACTTATCAAGAGCTGGAAGTGGTGGTGCATGCTTGTAATCCCAACATCTGGGAGGCTGAGACAGGAGGATCATGGTTTGCGGCCAGCCTCAGCTACTTAGTAAGTCCCTTTGCAACTTGATGAGACCCTGTTTCCAGACAAAGAATAAAAAAAAAAAAAAAGTAGGGCTGGAGAGTGTAGTTCAGAGGTAGAATGCCCCTGGGTTCCATATCCAGTACAATCAATCAATCAATCAATCAATATGAAAATAAAAACATCTGGGGTGTAGCTTGGAGGAGGTTGAAAACCTTGGTTCAACACACACACACACACACACACACACACACACACACACACACACACAGTAGTAGACCTTCATTGGGCTTCTTGTTCCACAGAACGTGCTTACAGAAAGTACTCATCTAAAACCATGTGTGAAGGCTCCAACAAATCATGCTTATGTGTGAGCTATCAAGTTGCTGATCAATTTGAGATTCTTTAACTCCAAGATTGAGGAGGACCATTACCTGTTTTTAGCACAGCTGCTCTAGTGGACTCAGTACAATAGAATAAGTAAGTAGGTGACTGACTGGATTAGGGCATAGCTCACCAGCTAAGTATACTAATATTCATTCCAACTTATAATTTTTTTAACCCAAGTTAAAAATAATGTAAACCTAATAATCTCCTCAGCCCTACGTAGCGCTTTACGTAGCTAACATTGCCATTCATGAGTAGACTTAAATAGGAAATTTGAAAAAGATCTGCCTAGGCAGGTGTAATTTTCTTTAAAAATAAAGAAAGCTAAACTTGCTCACCTAGTGACCAGATTTTCTCTTTGTATTTGTAGAATTGACAGATATATCAAGGAATGTTGAAAGCACAAGATGAGATCATGGTGAATTCTCAATTTCCAGTAACACAGCTGAGAATGATTCATCTTTTGGAAACAAAAGAGGAGAAAGGAATCTTCTGTCATTGTTGTGGAAGAGAGAGAGGGGTTGAGGAGAGGTCAAGGTTGAGATCTGCCCTGCCTATCTCTGAGGGCTTATTTATCCTCAAACACAATATTGAATTCTCATATCAATATGTGAAAGTACTTTAAATTCTTAGACATAAGGATATCAGATAATCCTTATGGGTATTACATTCACTTTAAAAGTTGATTTTGAGAATGTTCTGCTCATCTTCCATGTTTGAGGAACAGTGCTATCTCTGGATCTGTGGCTACTATTATTCCAGGAGTTGGTGTCTTGATCCTGAGTCCCCACGCTCTGAAGAGTGGTGGTATTTTAGAAGAGCGTGCCTTACAACAGCAGCTATGGCTACAAATTGACAGGGGCTTCAACAGTTCCTTAAAATCATTAAAGCAAAGAGCTCCATCTTCTCCATCCAAACTTAGAGGGTATAATGCTAAGTTGTAAGCTAAAAGCTCTTCCACGCAGCGGTCTCGAAGGGTGGTTTTCTTTACTAGGATACCTAAAACAAGAATGCAGTATCAGTAACCATGGTAATGTAATAAATAGTGAACTATTTTGACAGAAATCCTCATATGCATATACCTATAGCATACTTAGATATTATAAAAATGTCAATGCATCATAAAATGTTTAAAATAGAAAATAAAAATATAGACAGTAAAGATCTAAAATTTAAGTATCCTTTTTAACACGGAATATTTAGGAGACAAAATTAATTTATTTAATTCACATGACAGAAATCTGTAATGAATCATAAATAATAAAATCAAATACTATATGATCACTGTAATGACATTCAATCTGTCCATATGTGTGTGTGTGTATATATATATATATATATATATATATATATACATATATAGTATCATTAATAACTAAAAAGTATAAATAACTCAAGTGTCCAACTGGTGACATTTTTATGCAATGGGATGCTTTTAAGCAATAACAAATGAAATACTCACATGTGCTACAATATGTATGAACATAGGAGATATCATAAATGACCAAATACTGTGTGATTCCCTTTATCTGAATTGTCCAGAATGGGAAAATCAATAGAGAAAAAAGCATCTATTAATAGCTGTCTAGTGCTGGAGGAGGGCAAGCAGTGAGTGGGTAATAATGTGTGTGTGTGTGTGTGTGTGTGTGTGTGTGTGTGTGTGTGTGTGTATTTCTGGTACTGAGGATTCAACCCAGGGGAGTCCTACCTAATAACTACATCCCCAGGCCTATGTTTTATTATTTATTTTAATACAGGGTCTCCGTAAGCTGCTGAGGCTGACTGCAAATCTGTGATCCTCTTGTATCAGCCTCCCAAGCACTGGATTACAAGTGTGAACCACCTTGCCCGGCCTGGATAAGGGTTTTTTTATGTCACAAATACATAGTAGATTGTTTTGATGATTGAATATATTAAAAACTGTTGACATGTATTTTCTTTTTTTATTTTTTATGCGGGTCTGGGGATGGAACCCAGAGGCATTTGACCTCTGAGTTACACCCCCTGCCAAATTTTTTATTCTTTATTTCGAAATAGAGTCTTACGGACTTGCAAACAGCCTCACTAAGTAGCTGAGGCTGTCCACGAACCGTGATCCTCAGGTCTCAGCCTCCCAAATGCTGGGATAATAAGCGTGCACCACCACGCCTGGCTTGACATGTATTTTAAATGTATGAATTGTGTATGATGTAAGTTATACATAAAAAAGCTTCACACACATATATACTCAACTATGAGCCACTGAGCCATAATAGCACTTTTTGTAAGTTTTATATGCTGAATGCCTACATCAATTAGAGAAAGAATGCTGAGATATTTCACATCAGTTCCAAATATTTTTTTCTACCTCTTTCATCTTCAAGTACTTCCAACTCTCCCTTGACAACTTTGGGTAGCCCTTTCTATTTTTTTTTTTTTAACTAGGACTGCAATCTGCAGTAGCTATATTTTGTTTTAAATGACAGCTTCCAGTTTGTCTTCATCTCTTTTGACGTAGAATTACCTGAAACAGCTTCTGTCATGTTCAAATTCTGCTAAAGACTAAATTAGAAAACTTTGTTTCTCAATTTCTTTGTTTCAAATAATTCAGTGTGACAGCATACTGCAATTCACTCAAACAGGATTCTGCTTAGAACTGCAGGCTGTGGCTTGGGGTAAAAAAAAAAAAAATGAAGTAACAGAGTCATTGCTGTTGAAGTCAAGGAATAAGGGGCAGATTTCTGGATTTTAAAATATAACAAGAAAATTAGTACTACAAAATGTTTTTAAAATAATTAAAAAAAATAACTAGGACACTTTGGGGGTACCAGCTGGAAAGCCATCACTCCTACTATGAACACAAAGAAATCTGAGATCTATTAAGGTAAGGGTCATTCTGGATTACCATGTTGTTTGGGCCTAGAAGACTTTCAGTAAGTCTCCTGTAAGTAAGTTGCTTCTGTCCATCACATGCCCAGTGCAATCAGTGTTTTCTGATGGTCTGAAAGCCTCACCTTTGTCACCTACTAGAATCTACCATCTCCTCGTAATCCAGGGAGTTTACATGTAGCCCTAAGGCAAGGAGACCTCCTTCCTCTCCCAGTTCCTAAAATTCCCCTCCTATTCCCTTCCTCCCAGGCATTGCTGTCTTAGATCCTCCAGCACAATCCTCTCAAAGGGTTCAGCCACCAAAATACCGAAGCCAGGGCCAACTTTCCCAAGAAAATTCAATTTTTAATCAAGCTACATACATCTCCCCAGGGCTAAGGGAGCATCGTGGCCCAGGAGATGGAGAGAACGTACAGTGAAAGCAAAATACATTAGCTCTAATTTAGCCTGCCATATTTGGCCTTCCTCTCTAACAGTTCACTCCCAAGACTTCTGCAGTTATGTAAAACAAACTGTGTCATCCAAATTGCTAGGGGTTGACCTTTTACAGTCCCGTGACCCACATGAGTCAACGCTGGTGATTGCTCAATGCTGCTGGGTTTGCGCTCTTGCTCTGCATCTCAGTCTTTCCATCAGCAGGAACTGGAGTCCCCTGTGCCAGTGCGTCCTGTGCCTGCTTCCCGCTGGCCTCAGCATGACACTGTCTTCAGTCTGGACTCGCCACTGGGCCTTCTCTTAGCCACACTCGGGTTCTGTGGGACACTTTTCTCTGTGTTGTACTGTGTATATTTTCTGCTGATCTCTCGCAGCATCTTTTGCTATTCTGGGATACTCTCATTTTCGTATTTGATAAATTCCCTTATGGTTAGTGATTAAAGTTATAGCACATTTTTATGATTCTAACATGGGATTGCCGTTGACATTCATTGTTTTGGCTACCAAGCAAATTCTTCTGGACATATAAGACTACAGATTAGGTTAATGAACTTGTGTTATACATGGGCTTCTTCTTTTGCACATTTGCACTCCTGCTGTGTGTGTTTGCATGTGTGTGTGTGTGTGTGTGTGTGTGTGTGTGTGTGTGTGCATGTAACTGAGTAGTGGATACAAAGAATTAAATCTTTGAGTTAACTTTTTACTTGAGAAGAAAAGTTAAATTTTCACAACTGATACATAGATATCTTAAATCCTTAGAAAGTCTAAATTAAATCTTTGGATTAACTCACTTTGCTATGAAATGGAGCATTCTCTAAAATTTCTGCCCCACTCAGGGTGAATTATTGAATCTGCATTTTAGAAGGATTTTTTTTTATTTTTCTTCCTAAATCAGTGGGAAAAAAAAAAAAAACATTTCATCCATTGGAAACTAACTTTAGTCTAAACCAAAGCCACTATTTTAAGAGATGTAGACAAAAAAAAAAAAAAAAAAAATTAAAGAAAAGAAAAGAAAAAAACCTCTTCAATCAGATAGCCTAACAACCTATTAGGTCCTATGAAGAATTCAAAATAGTTTGTTATCTTTGCCTTTGCATAAATGCATCAAATCAAGTATATGGCAATAAAATTCCAAATATCATAAAGCAGTACAGTTTTCTTTTTTCAGATAAATTCTATAAACACCCTCAGTTCAAACTTAAGAGAAATCCGCAATCACTCAGGGAATTGTTCAGTAGATCACTGCCCCCACCCCACCCCCGCCCAGGCAGGTGGTTTTAAAATGAGAAACAGCACAAACAGGAATAAGAGTGCAGGAGAAAGGCTGGGAAAGGAAGGGAAAGAAGTGAGAGGGAAAGAAGTGAGTTTAAGTGAGTTTATAGCAATGGACAGCCTTTCTCCCTAAGGACATGCTGCTCTGCCCCCTGGCACCTGGGCTGGGTGCCCTCCACTCGGCAGTGGGAGGGGACGCAGCTGTTCAGAAGGAAGTCAAGTGCGCGTTAGTGCAGTACTTAACTTAGGCCCATTTTCTTCACTGTAAAGGAAGAAGCAGTCTCATGCCAATGACCACCAAGATTCTTTTTTGATTTAAAACTTGAAAACTCTCTGAAAGGTCACTGGCTTAGCCAGGTGGCAGCCGGGCAACTCAAGAATATGTTGACATTCCAAACACATTCCCAAGGCACCCCGTGGAGCTTGAAAAGGCCTCTGAATGTGTTCCTCAAAAGAATTTTTTTTTCTTAAATATGAGCTGCTCTTTGGAATTTGTTAAAGTGCTCTTTTCTTCTCTAAGAGAGCTCTGTCTGAAAAAGCCATCTGGGAAATATTCACCTTGAGTTTTCTTGTAGGGTGGAAACACCGCAGCATGCTAACTGCCTAAGAGTACAAATCCACCCAGTGGTCACTAACTGCCATCAAATCCTTAAATCACTTTAGGCTTCGAGGAGACATATGTGTTGGGATGGGTCCCATTCAATTAGTCTGTTTTAGTTGAACTCCAGAGTGAATCAGGGCTTAAGCCAAATCTTAACAAATACACCAGATTTTAGCATCTGGAAGGAAGGCGATCCAATACAAATTACATGATCCACATTGTATGTAGCCCTGGTGTGGTCATCTGATTCCTGAGCGGTGACCATACCCTGGATGTGTAGGGCGAACTTTTAACCCAACAAATGACAGGTTAGCAAACAACAGCTGCATAGTCCTGTCACCCTTGGAACTATAACAATTCAAATAAAGTGAATTGTGTTTACAGTGGTATTAGCATTTCAAAAATGCCCATTTCTTTAGTCTGCAGAAATTAAGAAAGCCCTCAGCAATCATAGGATTAGGCTCCTCTTTGGGAGATAAAACATACCTTAGAAAGACATGTAAGATTAATGTCTTTCCTTCTCCTGCTCTACTAGCTATTTGCTTTTATCCTTAGCTGTATCTGAAATCTTTTCCAAAGGAAGGAAAACTTTGTCTTGGATAGTTTAGCAATGTGGCTTACGATATGACTTATTAGTAATTAGAAAGGAGCTGAAGATGGCACGATTGGCTCAGAAATTAACGTGCTTCCATTTGGACCTCCCCAATGATTCAGCAGATTGTACCCTAATCCTGCCGTCCTAGGCACTTCTAGGTATTTACTGATTGAATTTACAGACTCAGTTCCAGAAAATGACACTATGTGGTCAGTTTCTTAATTACTTAATGCAGTCTCTGGGGGTTATGACAATATGCACATCAGAATAGGTGGTGTAAATAGAACTGGAAGGAGCCTGGTGGAGGCAATTTTTATAAAAGCTGCTCAACCCAAATGGGAGTTATCTCTAATTCAGTTAGGCAAAGTGTTTTAGTGAAAATGACATATTATCCTAAAAGCCACTTCGATGATGTTATCTGTTAAAGATAAAATGACCCAATGAAAAAGTTAAATAACTGGCAAGTAACTGTGTGCATCTTAGGATCGAAATGGACAGAGGAGTATTTTTCTTTGTGGCAAGTTCTTTTTTTTTTTTTTAGTTAAAACAGGAAAAAATCATGATGCCTAATTTTTAAGCAGAGTTCAGTGAGTTCTTATTAAGGATGCTCATGTTGTCCTAAACATCTGCGGCTCCTCCAAATGCTAAATGTGAACATTAAGTAGAGCAATCCGCAAGGCAGGAAATCAGTTTAGCTACATCATCTGTTAATTTCCTACAACTTGTAATAGTCAATAAAATCAATTCACTTGTTAATTTTTATTCTTTGGCTGGAGGTGATTTGCTAAATTTTCATTTTTCTTTTTCCCTCTTGGTTTTCTTTTTCTCCTTTCCTAATTTTTCTCTTTTTTCTTGTTTTGTCCAGAATCATTTCAAGGAAGCCAAGGATAAAGATTTGGGAGAAACTCCTTAGTTTAGGCAGTCGACAAGAGAAGATGTCTTAGAAATTCTAAGATTATCTAAAATTTCATGAATAGTAGGAAGTTTTATGTATTTTCTTATTGATCCATCATTTTATTCATATAGTCCTCCTTGTACCTTCATGCATTTCCACTAGATCTTCAGCCAGTTAATGTGTCCAACCTCTGAGACTTAGAGCCCAGGATCCAAATGTTGATATAGGTCATTTAACAGTGTATCTATTTCTAGTTTTTTAATATATAAAAAGCATTTCTCAATCTGCAAAAGCAGGTCCAAGCCGGGCATGATGGCACACAGCATTCGGGAGTCTAAGACAGGAGGATCGCTGTTCTCAGACAGCCTCAGCTAATACTTAGGCCATTTGCAAATCATTGAGACCCTGTTTCAAAATAAAGAATATTTTTTAAAAATATAAAATATAGGGCTGGGGGGTGTATCTCAGGGGCAGAATGCCCCTGAATTCCATCCCCATCCCCAGTAAAAAAAAAAAAAAAAAAAAAAAAAAAAAACCAAGAAAAAGCAGGTCCAGGTTGTTTTACTGAAGGTTAGTTATTCTCAGAATGTAATAGTTACTTTAATAATCTTATAAATTTAGCAATAGAAACTATAACATACTCTATCAGTATAGATATATTTTATATTGATTCTGTGGTATGTGAAAGAGGAGAAAGGAAGGGATGTGTCCATGAGAAGTGTGAGGTAATTATCCCACCAGGAAACTAACTGGTTTGTTATTAAGACTGAAGAAAAATACTAGAGAAACTCATTTTTTATCAGGAGCTTATCCATGCTAAAGACGTAGGCAGATGAGTTTTTAGACATTGGTTTTTGAAATGTCTAGACAGTTGCTATACTCCAACAGCTAGACTTTTTTCCGTGTATTCATTAGTCTCATGAACCAAGATCATGAGACTATAACATTTCTTTAAAAACATAGGAACTTGAACGATTCTCTTGTGGCATATGCAAACCACAGTCCCCGTGCCAGTTTAATTATACCGTTGAGTAGTTTCATCCTCAACAGCAGTGATGGACGAGTTCCTCTCTGCTGACCCCACCGCCATCTGTCTTCCTGGATTCCACCTACAGTGCACTGTATGAGCTACACTGAACAGGTTTCACCCTGGTCAAGGTCACTGCCCAGCCTATCAGAACTGATGGGGTCACTGCAAGTATCCAAATTACTTCCAAATGGAGGTGCTGACAGACACTGTTAATGAGCGCTGATTTGTCAGACTTGCTGATGACCTTTGACAACATCTTTCTTCCAGACTGCCAAGATTAGTCTAATTTTTCTCCCTCTGACACTTAAGTGATACCTGAAACTTAAATGCACATTTAAAGATAATCTGAATGCATTGTCTGAAGATGAATTTGCGAAAGTGATAAAGCAGATGGCATCATTACCCACCCATTAGCTAAGAAAACATTTTATTTGCTTATCTTAATAAAGATCTAAGGCTGCATCACTGAATAACTGCTAGTGCAGAAGATGTGACGTGCATGGGTCTCTGTGTTTGTAAGTATAAAACAAAGATGAGCAGAGCCAGTAATCCTGCATCCAAGCATTTTTATGGACCTTACCTTTCCATTTGTGCCCTGCCTATGTGGGTCAACAAAGTGCAGAGTGTGGAAGAGAATAGGTCATTCCAAACTATACCTCAGCCTTCTAAAATCATAACATCACCTGCTCATGCTGATGTCTGCATGTTATGACAAAACTATCAGATATATTATTAGATAGTTTAGATCATAGCCTTGACATTTTATATTTCTCCTTATCCTCTCTGATAAGTCAGCCAATACCCAATACTTAAGAAGCCACTTAAGCTGGGCGTGTTGGCACACGCCTGTAATCCAAGCGCTTGGGAGGCTGAGATAGGAGGATCACACGGGTTCGAAGCCAGCCTCAGCTAGTTAGTGAGGCTCTCAGCAACTTAGTGAGACCCTGTTTCCAAATAAAAGTATAAAATAGGTCTGGGAGTATAGCCCGGAGGTAGAAAAGCCCCTGGGTTCCACCCGCATTACCACACACACACACAAACGACACTTAAAATGTTGTGGCCCTGGAATGAATGGGAGTGTGCAGGGAAGCCTGTAAACAGGTGGACCTCTCAAAGGCCCACCGTTCAATAAAAGAAACGTTTAACATATAATTTTATCCTTTAATTTTAAATTGTACACCGTTCAATAAAAGAAACGTTTAACATATAATTTTATCCTTTAATTTTAAATTGTACACTCTAGCAACTGTCTATGCTCTCTATTTTCATGCACAAATATTCGAATGTCACAGTTCAGTGCTACTTTGTTTAGAACTTCTGCTTCACAGACACTTGCTTCTGTTTTAATTATTTACAACTGAAGCTAAATGAAGAGAAATCTATACATCACTATACATCACTATATCCTTACTCCTTATCTTTTTAGTCCCCAGGGAAATTCCCAAGAACTCTCTCTTTTGCTTCTCTGGCTGGATTTAATTCTCACTAAAAAAAAAAAAAAAGACTCTACTACCTCTTTCCCTCCTCAGGATTCCATCACTCAGCTTTCTTCCAACCTAAAGTTTTAAGGTTGCTTCACAACTATTTCACAACTTGAGAGAAAATCACTTCAGAAATACAGGAATTCACTCAGAATATAATTTAAGAAATACTGCCTGTTCCCCAAATACCGCAGATGATCACCATTGACTATCAGTCCTTTTATTTTTAAAGTCATATACTCACTGTCCTTTCTTCTTCAAAAATAGCCTTTATGGCATCAATTTTATACCCCTCTCCATTTGTAATTTAACATCTTTATTTGAAAGTCATTCACTACAAATATAAATGACCAAAAACATTTAGAATAGACTTATGATCTAACGTCTGGAACACAAATCCAAAATGAACAGTGAGACAAAAATAAATGAAACAGAAGCCTTGATATAACGTTCTGTAGCATGACAGGATCCTCAACATTCTTGAGCCTTTGCAATTAATCTTGGGTTATGGAGTTCTTTCTTGAGGCTTCAATGATCTGTTTGTGGAGAGTTTCTCAGTGGTTCCTTCTGCTATCTCTAAAGGTAAATTGTATGTAATCTCATATTAGGTAACTTGACTTTAGCCATGATGGAAGTATTTACATCATGGAAATAGGCAAATGCCACACATCAGCTTTTTTTTTTTCTTTTCTTCATCTAATGAGTCAGTTGGGATTAAACCTAGAACCATTCTATCTCTGAGCATACCTCCAGCCCTTTGTATATTGTTTATTATTTTTTCTAAACAAGGTCTCCTTAAGTTTCTAAGGCTAGTCTAGAACTTATGATCCTCCTATCTTGGCCTTCCCAGTACTAGGGTTACAGGTATGCACCATTGAACCTGGCTTGGAAAAATAATTTTATGCTCTGTCTTTGAAAAGAGCATAAATCATTAACTCAGTGAGGAATGCTATGAAATAAGTAAAATGAGGTTTCTTAAAGAAGTATTCATATTTTACTCCAAAACAGGCAACTGTATGCAAAGGTAGCTGGCGTGTTTCTAGACTTTCTCAGGTGTCCCAGTTGAAAACTGTAACTGTTTGCAGAGAAAAGAAAACCTAGTTTTATTATGAAAGATGTTGAGAAATGGAGGAAGAAATAAATTTTTCTTCATCCAAAATTTACTTTCATTCTCTAAATAGCCAATTATAAAAGTAAAACAGAGCCTTGCCACTCCAAGTTTGTCTCTCAGACCAGCAACCTAGGCTTGTCGCAGGAGCTCTGAGACGTCTACCACCTCCATATCAACTCCAGAGCTACTGAATGGCGATTTACTTTTTTTTTTTTTTTTTTTTTTGAGGGTTTGAGAATGGAACCCAGGGGCCTTTGGCCTCCGAGCTACACCCCCTGCCCTATTTTTTACTTTTTATTTTGAAACAGGGTCTCACTAAGTTGCAGAGGTCCTCACTAAATAGCTGAGGCTGTCTGCGAACTGCGATCCTCTGGATTCAGCCTTCCGAATCCTGGGATTACCAGCATGCACCACCATGCCTGGCAGAATCTATACTTTTTTTTAATTTATTTTTTATTTTTTGCAGGTCTGGGGATGGAACCCAGGGGCATTCGACTTCCGAGCTACAGCCCCTGCCCTATTTTTTTATTCTTTATTTTGAAACCGGGTCTCACAGAGTTGCAGAGGGCCTCACTAAGTAGCTGAGGCTGTCTGCGAACCGCGATCCTCCAGTCTCAGCCTTCCAAATGCTGGGATTACAAGCGTGTGCCATCACGCCCGGCTTCAGAATCTATACTTTTAACAACATGTATAGGAGGTGATTCCTATACAAATTCAAGAGACAGGAGAGGTTAATAAAGAAGCACATCTATTCATTTACTAGAGCCTAAGAGGCTGCTTTCTCTATGAAGACACAACCAAGGTAACTTGGGCTGCTTCAGGGACTTTTGTTCTGATGATTTTTGTATCCTCTACACCTGTGACTGCTTGTCTCACTCCTCGCACCTGTTTAAAAAGGCAATGTTGACAAGAAGATTCTCAGACGCTGCAGAGACTTTCAGAGAAAGTTACTATTGTGAACCCCAGGGTGAAGCTCTTCCTCTCTCCACCAAACACACATGTGGATGGAGGAAAAGTATATTCTGTTTTCATTTTGGCCCCATTTCACACTGCTGAGCAATGCCAAAAGAGACTAACCAAAAAAATCTGGCCTAGTTAGATGGGGCAATTGAACAGCTGCCAGGCCATGAACTAGAATTCCAGAAATTCAGGCTCTTACTCATACAATGCTGACAGCCAACAAGAATGGTATTTTTTGGTTTTATGTGTGCTTTTCTGCACTACATAACCATATCTCTATGTCACTGATGTAAATGCAAAAAGCACTACTTTGAGACCTAGAAGACCTGGCTTTGTTACAAAATGTGTGACCTCTTTCTATGTCTTAGCTTTATCATCTGTAAAATGGTCGTGTTTGACAACTCTTGGGACCACCCTGATCTTTCCACCTGTCCTCATACTTTTTACCCCAGATTATTCTGATCTATAAGAACCACTTAAATAAAAACAAGTTGTTCTCTGGTTCCAGCTGTTGTGGTGTGTTGTGACAGCACGTTCTCCTTGCCTTAGGTTTTGGAATTCTTAAGCTTTACAATAATTAAATTTGTCTGAAATATTTTCTCAACTAAAATGTGTGCATTGTGAATACTTCTATAGGTGGAAAATGTTTTTCACTACATTTGAACTTTGATTTCCATGTAATAAAAGTGATATCCTGAGACATTCCCAGTATTGTGGTACTCTAGATAATAGGTATTCTGATATCATATGATAAAATCAGATTTTCTACACAGGCAAACATCTATAGATAGGAAAACAAATCTGGAAGTCCACCTTTATATAAGTTATATTAATATTTACTACCATGAACTATCATCAGCATGATCACCTGTGTCACATAGAACATTTCTAGGTGGCTGTTTATTTTTTAAATTTATTAAGGTTAAATTTATTGCACATTTTCAATATTTATGCAGTTTTTATATGGTTTTAAGAAGATAAAATTTTCTCACTTATTTTGTTTTTTAAGCGTGAATTACTATTTTATTTTATTGTCTATTTTATTGCTGCACTGTAGTCTCACATCATAATGTGAATCATGTTGACAATGACTCTTAATATTATATTATAGATGGCAACTTTCTTAATGTTATCATGCCACAACTTCTTTATCTGCAAATAATAATAGTACCTACTTTCTAGGTTTAAGCATGAGAATTAAACAAGATAATTTATATAAACCACAATAACCAGCAATTAGCAAGCATCCATTCATGTTAGCTTTATTGTGATTGTTATTCTTACTTATTCTTTGGTAAAATCATCAAAGCATAATGTTGGTAATATTAAAATGTATCCACTCATTATTAGTTCATCAAAATCTAAACATCGAGTCGTTTCTATGAGTTTTGACATATATATGCCATAAAAGCATACTTTAAATGTACCCAGTGAATTATTGGGAAAAGAGAAGCCCTCACTATAGCTGTGATTTCTATTGTCATGGTTAATTTCTATTTTAGTCCTGAGGACTATCCTGAGTGTGGCCATAAGCCAAGATAGCTACTCTCTACGAGTGCCAAGAACCGGAGGAAGTTTCAGTTTAAATGTGCCAGTCATGTGAGACACAATGATAAAGTGAAGCCCAGAGCATGAAATATAAGAAACATACTACTCTCAGGTTCCAGAGAGGCTGGCGGGGGGCAACAGGACACCAAAGAAGTTTAGCCAGGTGGCAGGAGTGAGAGGTTCTGGGCAGCTACTGGTTTTTAATGTCCCTGAAGGCATCCCTAGAACAAATCTCTTCAGGCTGGGGATTGACTAAAGAAAACACCAAGGGAAGATCTTATTCAGATGACTCTGGTGTTGACTGTTAGGTAATATTTTTGCCAGTAGCTGTGGGGTGTGTGAAAATTTGTAGTGAGTGAGAAGAGGAATAATTGGTCTATATTCAAATGACTACACAGGGAGATCCCCCTTTTTTTGGTAGGCAAAAGAAGGTGACGGTGTACAACTAGGTTTCAAACAACTTGTTGAGCCTAACAGTGGATTCCAAAGTGAGTGTATTAAACAAATTTATGATAATTGTTCTATTTCTTTAGCCTTATTGTCTTAACTGTATCTCTGACCTCAGATGCTTTGAGAAGTAGCAAAGGCGTCGTGTACTCATTTGAGCAATAGATGTAAATGTTTGCCTCTCATCCCTCACTTCTTCAAAACGTCTAATCCTCAAGTCTTCTTACATCAACTGTTCTCTGAAAGCAATAGAAGGCCATGTTTATTTCATTATTTAGTTCATTCACACCCACATAAATCTAACTTGATCTCTCTTACTCCTTAACATCAAATTTGGAATCAATTAAAAGTTTCTTTTGGAGCATTCATGTTTCCCATCTCCTAGGGAGAAATCCTCCTTCTTCCACATTAGTCTTTCTGAATTCTAAACCATACAATACAGTCCACGATTCTCCTGTAGCGCAAAGTCTTCCCCGATTATTACAGTGAATGCTTCATTCTTTCAACTCTTACTAGTTGGGCAACATAAGGCAAAAAAGAGACATGGTTTTTCAATCCCAGATCAGCAGCTTGCTACCTGTTGAAATATTGAGGTTATTTTTTAATCTATAAAGTTCATGTACTAATGTCCATCAAGTAAGTTTCACTAGGAATAATGGACAAGATAATACAAAGAACATAAATCGCCCACTGATAAAATAAAATAGGTTTTTACATCATGTTCTTTTGCTCTCCTTATTAATAGATTACATTACTTCATTATTGTTTAAATATCTTTTCTTACTACATGTTTATACTTGTATTAGCTTCTTCTTAAATAATGGAGATGGTGTTGTTTATTTTTTATTTAGGGGTACATGGTAAAATTTTAATTGCTTGATAAATTTTGTATATTCTATTTCATAATGAGCATTTCATAGGTGTTTTTAAAAACAAGTAACTGTTCATCTTTGGAAATGTGTGTTATATTGCATGGTATTAATGATATCATATTCATTAGATATTAGTATCTATGAGGACTCATAGTATACTATTTAAAAAGGAAGACCAGAAATCAATATCACACCTGTTTTAAAAATTAATCTCTATTATGTAGCTGGTACTATTCTAGAGATTTGGAACAAAAAGTGGTTACTGTATGAAGCCTACACTTTAGCTGGAAAGAGACAAAAATAATAAATAATATATAATGGAAAGGATTAGTGCTGTAAGGTAGTATGAACAGAGACATATAGGACCAGCAAAAGGGGACTAGAACAGTAGAAGAATTCACAGAGCTGTGCTCTTCCCCTTCCCCTTCCTCCTCCCCCTCCTCCTATTGGACCCAGGGCATTAAACAGGCTAGGCAAGCATTCTACCACTAAGCTACATCCCCAACATTTCCCTTTATAACTAAAGTATTTTAAAGCAGTTGGTAAATGAATTTGAGGGAGTCTCCTGATCAATTAAACAAAAACAAGTGTTGATGTTCTCAGAATATGTAACATATCCCCTCTTTGTTCATTGGCTTTAAATATTTTTCATGACCCAAGCTCATGGCTTTCATGGTGGCAGTGGTAAGGAGAGCAGAAGCTACAGCTGCTTAAGGATAGATGAAGGCATAAATCAGTCCTTTCTTCCTTCTACTTCCACACATATATATTTTTAAATATATTTGTATTGGTGAATTGTAGTCAAATATCTCAATAGAATACAAGACTTGTGAGGATATACAAGCACACATAACCCAATTAGACTTTATCCAGTCCCCATTCCATTCCCTCCCCTTCCCTCAATCCCATGCTTGACTTAGTGATTGACTTTGATATATTTGTTTAAGTACATTATGTGCTTTAAAGAGATTCCATCTTTCCCCCTCCTGACCCCTCTGATAGGTCACCTTAATTGCTCCTCCATAGGGCCCTTTTTTCAACTAGATTTCCTCCTATTACCCATTTTTTCCTAGTTTTTGCATATTAGGGAAAGCATTTTTTCCTAGTTTTTGCATATTAGGGAAAGCATTTTTTCCTAGTTTTTGCATATTAGGGAAAGCATCTGATTTTTTATTTTCTGTAATATTTCCCTGTGGATGCTGCATTGCAGGCTCCGATTCCAGTCTCGAAGGTCCCAGCACTGGCCTCGAAACACAGCAGGCTCCAATCCCGACCTCAATGGCCCAAAACTGGCCTCACTTTAATGGCAAGCTTTAATGATGGCCTTGCAGGCCTTGGCACTGGCCTCCACACCCAGCATTCTCCTATCCTGGCCTCAGAGGCCCTGGTAACAGCCTCTCTGCATGGCAGGCTCTGATCCTGGCCTCCAGACCCCTGTACCAGCCTTGCTGCAAAGCAGGCTCCAATCCCTGCCTCGCTGGCCTCGACACTGGGCTCACCACATGGCAGGCTCTGATCCCGGCCTCAAAGTCCCCAGCACTGGCCTTGCCTCACAGCAGGCTCAAATCCAAGCCTGGCAGGCCCTGGCACCAGCCTCACTGCATGGCTGGCTCTGATCCTGGCCTCATTGGCCATGGCACCAGGCTTACCACCGGCAGGATTCAATCTCGGCCTTGCAAGCCCCAACACCCACCTTCCTTCACAGAGGGCTCTGATCCTGGCCTCTAAGGCTGGCCCAACACTGGCCTCACCATAGGGCAGGCTCCAATCCTGGCCGCGCAAACCCTGGGACCAGCCTTGCCACATGGCAGGCTCCAATCCCAGCCTTGTTGGCCCCAGCAACAGTCTTGCCACAGGGCAGGCTCCGATTTTTGCCTTGTTGGCCCAGGCACCAGCCTCACTGCCTGGCAGTCTCCAATCCCAGCCTGGCAGGCCCTGGCACTGGCCTTACCACAAGGCAGACTCTGATTCCGGCCTCGCTGGCCCTGGCCCCGGCCTCGCCTCATGACAGGCTCCGATCCCAGCCTCACTGGCCCTGGCATCAGCCTTGCTGCATGGCAGGCTCCGATCCCAGCCTAGGTGGCCCCAGCACTGACCTTGTCTGATGGCAGGCTTCAATCCAGACCTCATTGACCCTGGCACCGGCCTTGCCTCACAGCAGGCTCTGATCCTGGCCTCTAAGGCCCAAACACCAGCCTCACAGCACAGCAGGCTCCAATCCCAGCCTTGCAAGCCCCAACACCGGCCTCGCCTCATGGTGGGCTCTTATCCTGGCCTCTAAGGATCCAGCACTGGCCTCACTGCATGGCAGTCCCCATCCCAGCTTCCCTGGCCCCAGCGCTAGCCTTGCAACCCTGCAGGCTTTGATCCCAGCCTTCTTGGCCCCGGCACCAGCCTCGCCGCACGGCAGTCTCCTATCACTGCCTTGCTGTCCCCAGCACCAGCCTTGCCACCCAGCAGGCTTCTATCCTGGCCTCAGAGGCCCCAGCACTGGCCTTGCTGTGCAGCGGGCTCTGGATTCTGTCACTGTGAGCAGGTCATCTACAGATGTTCCCTTTGTTCTTTCTTTCTTTTTTTTAATATGAGAAAGCAGTGCATGTCTTTTGCAAAAGCTGGGGGCCCACATATCTGGTGGCAATTAATTTTGTCTCCCTTCTGAAGGCAGAGGTCCACAGCTTCACTTTGGAAGGCAGGCTCTGCTGCTCCACATGCACCTTGGACTCCCGCTCTGCACAGAGGAGCATGGTGACCATGAGGGCTGATGTCTCCCAGAACACACAGCATGGCGGCCCAACCCAGCTATGCAGGGCTCCCTCTGAAAACCTGCAAACCCTTGTACCACTTAGCATGTTGTCCAGAATTCCCGAGCATGTGTGGCAGGAGCAGTCTACTTTTGGAGAGATTTCCTCAAAAGTTCAAGGTGGATTGGACTGGATCTGTCTACCCCTCTAAACACTCGTCACTGCTGCTGCCACCCCCATCAACACCGCCACCACTGCCATCTCGGTTCTCTCCTGAACACCTTTCCCACACAGCATGTTTTCCAGAATTCCTGAGCATGGTGCGGCAGTAGCAGTCTAACTTTGGGGAGATTTCTTCAAAAGTTTAAGGTGGATTGGATTGGATCTCTGCCTCTCCCCAATACTGGCCACTGCTACCACTGCCACAGCCATCTCAGTTCTCTTCCGAGAACCTTTTTCACACAGCATGTTGTCCCAAATTCCTGAGCAAGTGTGGTGGTAGCATTCTACCTTTGGGGAGATTTCTTCAAAAGATCAAGGTAAATTGGATCAGATCTTTGCCTCTCCCAAATATTGACCACTGCCTCCACTGCCACCACCATCTTAGTTCTTTTCCAAACACTTTTCCCACACAACATGTTGTCCAGAATTCCTGAGCATGCGTGGCAATAGCAGTCTACCTTAGGGGCAATTTCTTCAAAAGTTCAAGGTGGATTGGATCATATCTCTGCCTCTCCCAAATACTGGCCGCTGCTTCCTCTGCTGTCCTCCTGGTTCTCCCCTGAGCACCTTCCTTATATGGTATGATGTCCAGAATTCCTAAGCATGTGCAGCATGAGCAGTCCCACTTCGTGGAGATTTTTTTCCCCCAAAAGTTCAAGGTGGATTGGTTAGGATTTGTCTGCATCTCCTGAATACTGGCTGCCGCCACCTCCATATTGACTCCTCTACAATATTTTTTAATAAGAGAAGACAGTATGTGCGTTTTGAAGAGGTTGTGAGATCCAGCACTCAGCAGCAATGAATTTTATCTCCTCTCCAAGAGGGGAAGACCACAGCCTCACTGCATAGAGCAGGATCTGTTGTTCTGAGCACATCATGGCACCCAGCGCAGCATAGAGGAGCGCGGCGGCCAGGTGCACTGAGTTCCCTGGGACACACTGCTGAGCTTGCCGCGCTGCTGGGCTCCCTCCACCATGCCTGCATCAATTTTCTTACATGGTATGTTGTTAAAATATCACTTTTCTTCTATGGCGGGCACTTCATTGTCATCTTGCTTCTAATTCTGCCATTATCCACTCTCTCTCTCCTGTATTCTAGATAGGAAGTAATGTCTGGAAATGTCTCTTTAAATTGTCCCAATCAGATATTAAACCAAAATCTGGTGTCCAGGGCTTCTCCGAGGAATGCATGTCCTATTCAGTGGCTGTACTCGCCACTATGACCACAGCTGCGGCCATCTTGCCCCTGGGTCCACTTCCACATATATTTTTATTCACACTGTCTATAATTACTCCATTCCTGATAAGGGAACTTGATTCATTTTCATTTTCAAATCTTCAATGCCAGCTTTTGATGAAGCCAACTTAAATTAAGTCTTCAAGTCCAGAGAAGATCTTTCTAGAAACAGTTTATCTTCTTTTATATTGCAGAGTAAAGCATAGATCAGGGTGGAGAATAGATCCAGAGAAGCTACAACATTCTGGAATCTCTGGTTAAAGAAATGAATAAAGAAAATGTGGCACAATCTCAGGACACCTTAATCAAGCCACCCTAACATCCACATGAACAGGTCTACACTATGGTCAATGTTCAGAGATTTGTGGATCAAATTATAATTCTATACCTATCATTCTCAAATTAGTTTCATTAAAACATTCTAAAAAGAAGCCAGGTATGTTGGCGCACACTTTTAATCCCCATGCTTGGGAGGCTGAGACAGGAGGATCACACAGGTTCGTAAGCCAGCCTCAGCTACTTAGTGAAGCTCTCAGCAACTTTGTGAGACCCTGTTTCCAAATAAAATAGAAAATAGGTCTGGAAGTATAGCCCAGAGGTAGAAAGCCTCTGGGTTCCACCCCTAGTACTAGCAAAAAAAAAAAAAAAAAAAAAAAAAAAAAAAATCCAAAAATTGATCAATGCTTTTTCTAGAGTGCTAAGTAAAGGTTATAAAATGAGTATATACCCATACTAGAATTTTATTCGTGAAGAACACAATCATGTAATTTGCAGAAAATGGATGGAACTAGAGATTATTATGCTAAATAAGATCAACTAGCTGCAGAAAGCTAAGGATAATATATTTTCTTAAAGAGAAAATAGGAAACAAGAGGACTTTAGATAATTGATGAGAGAGACCAGTAGAAAAGTGGAAGGGGACTGGAATAGGGTGGGAGGTAGAGAGGAGTAAAAGGAAGCTTGAGGAAGAAAATTCAAATAATATTATGTCCATACCTTAACGTATTACTACCAATCTCACTAATGTGCACAGGGACTGGAGAGAGGAGTGGGGCACAGACATAAGTACACCAAGTGCTTTGTGCATGTGTGAATGTATCTCTTAGAAGCTCACTCTGATGTATAATTATGATATACCATAAAAGTATAAAAAAATTAAAGTTGAGTTCCCACATAAACTGGGCTGTGAATTTCACTTTTCTATAAAAAGGATATTTTGCCATGAACTCCATTCTCTAAGTCTTCCTCGTGCACTCAGATAACTTGTTTCTAAATATGAGATTAAAGATTCAGGGAGATGGTCAAGATGGTGGCGTCTGTGGTCACAGTGGTGACCACGGCTGCCGAAAAGAACATACATTTCTCGGAGAAGCCCTGGACATCAGATTTTGGTTTAATATCTGATTGGGACAACTTAAGGAGACATTTCCAGCTGTGACTTCCTATCTAGATACAGGAGAAAGAGTGGATAAGGGCAGAATTAGAAGCAAGATGATAAGGAGGCGCACGCCACACAAGAAAAGTGATTTTTGGAAAAACATCCCAGAAGGGATTAGAGAAAAGACTGCTTCAGTCACGCATGCTGGGGAACTCTTAACAATATACCTTGTAAGAAAAATTATCCGGGTATGGGGGAGGGAACCCAGCAGTGCCGGACAGAAAGCCGAGCCGCGCATCCCGGGGAACTCAGCGCCCCTGGCCGCCGTGCTCTGGGTTCTTGCTGTGCTCAGAACAGCAGATACTGCTTTATGTGGTGAAGCTGTGAGTCTCTGCTCTTGGAGGGGAGATAAAATTCATTGTTGCTGAGTGCTCAATCCCACAACCTCTTCAAAACACACATACTGTCATCTCTTTTAAAAAAAAAAAATATTGGAGAGAGGCCAAGATGACGGCAGTGCCAGCCAGGATTCAGGAGATGCAGACAAATCCTATCCAATTCACCTGGAACTTTTGGAAAAAAATTCCCACAAAGGGGACCGCTCCTGTTGCACATCCTTAAGAATATGGACATCATATCATGTAAGGAAGGAGCTCAGCAGGGAACCAGGAGGAAGGCAGTGGAGGTGGCAGCAGCATCGGCAGAGGCTTGTATTTGGGAGAGGCAGAGATCTGATCCATCCCACCCTGATCTTCTGAAGAAATTGCCCCAAAGGTACAATGCTATCGCCACACATGCTCAGGAATTCTGGACAGCATGCAGTGTGGGAAAAGTGTTTGGGAGAGAATTGAGATGGTGGAGGCAGCGGCAATGGCAGCGGCCAGTACTCAGGAGAGGCGGAGATCCGATTCAGTCCACCTTGATCTTTTGAATAAATTGGCCCAAAGGTAGAATGCTACCACTGCACACATTTGGGAATTTGGGACAACATGCTGTGTGAATAAGGTGCTTGGAAGAGAACTGAGATGGTTGTGGTAGCTGCAGAGGTGGTCAGTACTTGGTAGAGGCAGAGATCCAATCCAATCCACCTCATAATTTTAAAGAAATATCCTCAAAGGTATACTGCTACTGTTACACATGCTCGGGAATTCTGGAAAACAAACAAACTGTGTAGGAAAGGTGTTCAGGAGAGAACCGAGATGGCAGGGGTGGCAGTGGCAGTGGTGGTGACTAGAATTTGGAGGGCAGACAGATCCAGCCCAGTCCACCTTGAACTTTTGGGGAAATCTCCCCCAAAGTAGACTGCTCCTGCCACACATGCTCGGGAATTCTGGACAATATGCTAAGCGGTAAAAGGGTTTGAGGGGTTTCAGACGGATCCCCGCATAGCTGGATTGGTCCACCATGCTGTGTCTTCTGGGAGTCATCAGCCCTTGTGGCCACTGCGCTCCTCTGTGCAGAGCGGGAGGCCAGGGTGCACGTGGAGCAGCAGAGCCTGCTCTCGAAGTGAAGCTGTGGACCTCTGCTTTCAAAAGGGAGAGAAAATTAATTGCCACCAGATATGCGGGCTCTCAGCTTTTTCAAAAGACATGTACTGCTCTCTCTCTCATATTAAAAAAAAAAATAGAAGAATGCTGGATGTGGTGGCACATGCTTGTAATCCCCGTGCTTGGGAGGTAGAGACAGGAGGATTGCACAGGTTCAAGGCCAGCCTTGCTGGCTTAAGAGACCCTGTTTCCAAAGAAAAATATATTTAAAAAAATAGGTCGCCGGAAGTGTAGCCCGGAGGTAGAAGGGTTTCCAGAAACCCCAGTACCACAAAAAAAGAAAGAAGAAAGAGAGAAAGAAAGAAAGAAAGAAAGAAAGAAAGAAAGAAAGAAAGAAAGAATCTGTAGATTAAAATAAGTCTTTTTCTAGTAAATAAAATCAAAATGAAATAGCAGGGCCCCTAAAACAGTTGAGTTTTGCAAATAATTAATCTCTTAGTTGCATTGCATTACATCTTCAACAAGCTTAGTTATGGTGGCCTCTCATTTGTAGAGGTGAATTAATTTTAGTTGGTCAGAAAGAAACATGGCCCATGATGGTTTTGATTCCTGACTTAAAAGCTAAACCATTTCGCCAGGCGTGGTGGTGCATGCTTGTAATCCCAGCATTTGGGAGGTTGAGACAGGAGGATTGAACAGGTTCAAAGCCAGCCTCAGCTACTTAGTGAGGCTCTCAGCAACTTAGTGAGACCCTGTTTCCAAATAAAGTATAAAAAATATATAGGAGTATAGCCCAGAGGTAGGAAAGCCCCTGGGTTCTACCCCCAGCACCACACACAAAAAAGTAAACCATTTCATCTTCCACCCAGTGTTGGGTAATATATTTCTCTTTATGGTTTCTGCATATTCTAACTCCATGACTGCCTATAGAGCACTCCTCTTGACCTCTTTGTTGTCCCCTTTTCCCTTTCATCAACCCCCACCTCACCAATCCTTCCTTATCATCAGGGGATTAATGCAGCTCATATCACCCTTTCTCCTTGTTTCAAAAGTGTATCCAAGAAAGGTCCATTAAAGTTGTTATACCTTTGGGTAAATGGAAGGCAACACTCAATATCTATAATCTGTTTTAGATTCCTAGTGGTCATTCTATTTTCTTTGTTTTAATTTTTGAGGAAGAAAGGCTTCCAAAACACATCCATAAATAAGCTGCACTGATATTAGCCATTCATGTCATTTTAATGGTTTTGTAACCCTTGAGAGCAAACCTAAACTTCTCACCATGGTCGCAAGGGCCCAAATGACTTCTCTGCCCTTAGGTTACTGTCTCATACCTGTCTTCTATTTTTTTTTTTTTTTGTGTATATCCAACCACACAGATTTTTCTTTTTTTTTTCCCTTTAAGCCTAAATTGTTTTTTCCCTTTAGATTATTTTACTATCTTGCTCCTCTACCCAGAATGCACTTTCCTCTGATGGATGCATGGCTCCCTTACCATCTTTTAATTTTCTTTACAGCACTTATCTCAGCCCAACCTATTTTGGCATTATTTGCATGTGTTTGCTCTTCCCCTCTAAAACAAACTTTTCAAAGAGAGTTTGCTTTGTTCTTTGCTGTGACCTTCACACCTAAACTACTACATGCTACATAATAAGTGCTCAATAAGTACTTGATTACATAATTGATAAGTAGAATTTTCAGCATCAGAGTCCTATTACTAAAAATAGCCAATATTCATCTGATGTCCACTGTGCATCAGGTAAGTTCTAAGCATTCTGCCTGAGTTATCTCAATGAATTCGACAGTAGCCCCATGAGATTAATGAAATGATAATCTCAGAACTGAAAAGTTATAAATGAATAAGCAAGAAAGACAAAGCAACACATTCTGACTTTATGGCCTCATGTAGATGCTACTAAGGGTCCTATAAATTATACCACAAAGGCTTTTATACATAATATTTACAGAAATCATCTTACTTTCTTAATAAATATTCCTGAGGAAGACTATATAGTAACATTTGGAAGCTGCTTCAAGTTTAGAGCCAGAGTCTTTGTCTTTCAAACATTTTGAATTTTTGAAGTTGGGGGCAGGTTTTCAAACACATCGGCCCCTCCATTTTGCCATTTCTAAAACAGACCAGTAGTATTTACTTCAGAGTATCCTATGAAGGAAACAGACTTTGCAGAACTTTACAGAGCAATGTTCCCAGAACATTCTTCATACTGTGGCTATTTTATGATAGTAGTGGTGGCAGACTTTCTGATGGCTCCATCATTGCTAATGATATGAAGTCCATGAAGTCTTCAGCCTTATGTTTAATTCATCTTCCATGATGAATTCAAATTTGTTTGTTGTTGTTGTTGTTGTTGTTAAAGAAATTATTTATTTATTTATTTATTTATTGTATTATTTTTAATTGGTGCATTGTAATCATATATCACATTGGAATACAAGACTTGAGAGTATATACAAGCACACATCATCCAATTAGCCCTCATCCAGCCCCCATCCCATTCCCTCCCCCTCCCTCGATCCCATGCTTCTTTGATGATTAACTTTGATACATTTGTTTATGTACCTCCTGCGTTTAAAAGAGGTTCCATCCTCCCCTATTTCATACCCTCTGATTGGTCACCTTAGTTGCTTCACTATAGGGCCCTTTCTATAGCTCACCCTCTTCCTGTTGCCCCTTTCCTCCTAGTTATTGCTGATTAGGGGAAGCATCTGATTTTTATTTTCTGCTATATTTCTCTGTGCATGCCGCGTTGCAAGTACCGATCCCACTCTAGACGGCCCCAGTAGTGGCCTGGCTACCCGGTGGACTGATCCAGACCTTGCTGGCTCAAGCAGCGGCCTTGCCTCATGGGAGGCCCCGATTCTGGTCTCGCTGGCCCCAACACCAGCCTAACCCCTCAGCTGGATCCTATCCCGGCCTCGGAGGCCCCAGTAGCAGCCTTGCCTAATGGCAGGCTCCAATGCCGGCCATGGGCCCCGGCACCGGCCTAACCACTCGGCAGCCTCCGATCCCAGCCTCACTGGCCCCTGCACCGGCCTTGCCTCATGGTGAGCTCTGATCCCAGACACGCTGGCCCTGGCACTGGCCTAACCCCTCGGCAGGCTCTGATCCCGGCCTAGAAAGCCCCAGTAGCGGCCTGGCCTCCTGTCAGCCTCCGATGCCAATGCTGGCTGTTGGCCCCAGCATTGGCCTAACCCCTCGGCTGGCTTTGATCCTGGCCATGGAGGCTCCAGCACTGGCCTTGCCTCATGGTGAGTTCCGATCCCGGCCAAGTTGGCCCTAGTATTGGCCTAACCCCTCGGCAGGCTCTGATCCCGGCCTCAGAGGCCCCAGCACTGGCCTTGCCTCATGGCAGGCTCTGATGCCAGCCACGCTGGCCCCAGCACTGGTCTAACCCCTCGGCAGGTTCCGATCCTGGCCTTAGAGGCCTCAGTAGTAGCCTTGCCTCATGGCAGGCTCCGATGCCGGCCATTGGCCCCGGCACCAGCCTAACCCCTCGGCAGGCTCTTATCCTGGCCTCGGAGGCCCCAGCACCAGCCTTGCCTCATGGCAGACACCGATGCTGGCCTCGCTGGCCCCAGCACCGGCCTAACCCACCAGCAGGCTCCAATCCAGGCCTCAGAGGCCCCAGCACTGGCCTTTCCTCATGGTGAGCTCCGATCCCGGCCTTGCTGGCCCCAGCACCGGCCTAACCCCTCGGCAGGTTCTGATCCTGGCCTCGAAGGCCCCAGCACCAGCCTTGTCTCACAGCAGCCTCCGATCCCAGCCTCACTGGCCCCAGCACCGGCCTTGCCTCATGGTGAGCTCTGATCCCGGACACGCTGGCCCTGGCACCGGCCTAACCCCTCGGCAGGCTCCGATCTTGGCCTCAAAGGCCCCAGCACCAGCCTTGCCTCACGGCAGGCTCCAATCCCAGCCTCACTGGCCCCAGCATTGACTTAACCCCTTGGCAGGCTCCGATCTTGGCCTCAAAGGCCCCAGCACCGGCCTTGCCTCACAGCAGGCTCCGATCCTGGCCTCACTGGCCCCAGCATCAGCCTAACCCCTCGGCAGGCTCCGATCTTGGCCTCGGAGGCCCCAGTAGTGGCCTTGCCTCACAGCAGGCTCCGATGTTGGCCATTGGCCCCGGCATTGGCCTAACCCCTTGGCAGGCTCTGGTCACTGCCTCGAAGCTCCAGCACCGGCCTTGTCTCACGACAGGCTCTGATCCCGGCCTTGCTGGCCCGGCACCAGACTAATACCTCAGCAGGCTTCTATCCCAGCCTCGGAGGCTCCAGCATCGGCCTTGCCTCATAGCAGGCTCCAATCCCAGTTTTGCTGTGTCCTTCGCACACGTATGTAAAAGCATCCCCAGGACTGCACTAGATGTCCTGGGCTGATCTGGTTTGGTTAACATCTCCTTCGTTTTTGGTTCCCTGTGCCCACTTTTCTTGTGTATGAGTCTGTTAGTATCAAACCACAGCTTACTACCCTTGCCAGTTCACATTGACTCCATAGAGGGTAATTTCAACATCTAATTTCTCTGTTTGCCTATCCATGGTGTTGTAGAGAATTAAAGATAGAACTTGCTTCTGAAGTCAATACAAAGACAAATTAAAGCATACAATTTCTTTTCTCCTATGTAAAGTTGTAGGAATGACCTTACAAATAGACCTAAGAAAATAGAAAATTCCTTTTAACTGATCTAAGGATCATATGCATATTGAAAAATATCCAAAGGAACAATTGGTGTGGCTTTATTCTCCATGACAATCTCATCACACATCCATTGGCCTTGCAGAAATGATTATGTTTTTGATCTCATAAAATCTTTGGATGACATTTTTTTTTAATGAATACCACAGAAGAAGAGAAAAGCCACTAGAAATCCCCTCTGCTTTTGTTCTTGAGGATTTCAATGTAACCTTACATAGAATAAACAGTTTAAATGTGTTTGTTATAATGTCATTCTTTAATAGCCCTTTCTGTAAGTAACACTCAAGCATAGCAACATAATAGCCCTGAGAAATGCACAATTCAAACTATGTGGAAGGAGGACTTTATGAGATGAATAGACACAATAGAGTCACTAAAATGAGGATTGTTTTGTGGAGAATTTTTTTTTCCTTTTTTATTATCTTGGAGCCAGTTCTTCTAACTCTTGATACCTGTAAACTATGAGAGCATTGATACAAAACCATACAAATCTCAGTATGTACTAGAAGTCCTTTTAGAAAATAATTTATTGATGATAAAGTTCACCAGTTGGCTCATACAGTTTTCTGTGGTGTGTTTTGATTTTGCCAAAGCATTTGTATCCGTATGTGAAAATTGGTCAGTTTAAAAAATAAAACACTTAAAAAAATTTCTACACTGGTTTTCTACAGCTTTGTCATCATGCATAGAATTTAATAACACTCTTAATTTCTGGCTAACTAAACATTTTTACTTAGTCTGCTTATTTTCTTGTCTAGACTTAAGCTTTGGAATATAGGCATGTCCCATCGTGCCCAGCACATCAAATTCTTTTAAAACTAAGGGTAAGTTGAAATACAAGCAAAGTGTGCATGGAAAAATATTTATCGAGGCAATTAGTAAGTATTACAAAGTCATCAGGTTGGAAGATTGAGACAACTCATTTTTGTTCTTTCTTTTTCTCCATCCATCTTAATACAGATCAAACAACTGAGGTAAGCAGAAGGAAGTTATAAAGTTCTGTTATTCAAATACTAAAAAACATTTTGAGTTAACTAAGAGCTTCTTCCCTTCACATTCATAAAGGATGTTTTTATTTGGGGGGTGTCTGGGGATGGAACAAAGTGGCATTTGACCTTCGAGCCACATCCCCTGTCCTATTTTTTTATTCTTTATTTTGAAACAGGGTCTCACTTAAGTTGCAGAGGGCCTCACTAAATAGCTGAGGCTGTCTGTGAACCGCAATCCTCCAGTTTCAGCCTCCCGAATTCTGGGATTACAAGCGTGCGCCACCATGCCCGGCCCATAAAAGATGGTTTTATTTGGTATGGTGTCACCTAATCCACAGGCAGGCTGCAGGTTTCCCACCTGAGCCATTGGCATTCCACAAAATAGAACAGAACTGAGAGATTTCTTCCTATTTTAGCAAAGCATCATCTAAGAAAGTAACATATGACATGAAGGAGAAATATATGTTCAAATTGGTATAAAATAACCTGAAAATAGATACAGAAGACTGATGACATTTCTCTAAGGTGGAAACTTGAATGAGGGCTAGTGGTACAAGAAGCCATTTATGTGTGAATCCTGATATTCCTACATTTTGAAATATCTACATGTATTAGTTTCACAAATATGGATAAGTAAATATATATTTTAAAAATAATAAGAATTTGGTATATTCTATCACATTAACAAATAATTCGAAAAAGTAATCAACTGGAATTCCGGGAAGATGGCGACTGAGAAAAGCGGGGCTTAAGAGCCCCGCTAACAACCAATCTCCATTACCACAAAATCAGTGCCTTTCATAGCCAGAAAACACCATCACCAGAGAAACAAAAAAATCACCAGGCTCCAGAGAGAAAGCAGACTGAGAACAGAGCTCAGAGCCACAGAGGAGATACAACCGGCCTCACGCCCGAGGACACGGCAGCAGCCCCATACTGCCGGCGGCAGCGGTGAGTTCACCAGACGGCTACAGCAAGCCGAGGTGAGCCGCTGCGGAACAGCCAGGCGGGATCTTTTGGCGCAGGGAGCATCTAAAGCTCCCAGTGGCTAAGCTCAGCACACGCTGCAGGGACTTAGAGTGGAACTCAAAACCAGAGAAGAAAAAATACGCCACCCGCACGGCCGAGGGCGTGGCAGTGGCGCCATATTGCCACCGGCAGCAGCAGCAGCAGTGAATTCACCAAGTCCAGTACAGCTACATCTGCGTATTCAAGAACAGTGAGTCAAATTGCGGGCCACAGAGTAGAAATCCCAGTACTGTACTCCCTGGGACTTGACCCAGTGGGGGAGTGGTGGTGGCAGAGATATCAAACCATAGGAGAACGTGCAACCTGGCACCCCCCATAGTCTAAAGCAGCCTCTATCGACTCCCTGGGTCGGAGACTCTGTGATACAACCCAGTAAAGGAGTAGTGGGGTCTGAGATACCACAGACTCGAGATCCAGAGCACCTTAAGCGAAGTCATAGTGACCCAAGGGAAGAACCCAGAGAAGGCACAAACTTCCGAAATCATGGGAAAGAGGAATAATACTGGAGCATTGAATGCCCACAACCCCACAACATCAGAACCTGATAAAACAGAAAATCAGAGATTTCTAGAAGATCAAATCAGGAAAATAACTGTAGAAATAATAGAGGTGCTTCGAAAAGAATTCGGAGAGAGCCAAAAAGAGATAAAGGATGCAATTAATGAAGTAAAGGCCTCAATTCAAAGCATGAACAACCGATTAGACCACATGGAGAACAGAATCTTGCTGTTAGAAGATGATCATTCCAAAAATGAATGCATAGTTTCTAATATAGAAAAAAATATCCGACAGCAGGAATCTGACATTGAAGAAATATGGGCCCATTTTAAGAGAGCTAACCTAAGAATAATTGGAATAGAGGAGGGAAAAGAAAGTGAAACCAAAGGGATCAACAATCTCTTCAAGGAAGTAATAGCAGAAAATTTTCCAAACATAGAGCAAGAGGTTGATACACAGGTCCAGGAAACTTATTGAACTCCCTTTAGACAGGATCGGAGAAGAGGATACCCACGCCACATAATTGTCAAAATGACCAATGTGGAAGCCAAGCAGAGAATCTTAAAGGCAACAAAAACAAAGGGCCAAGTGACATTCAGAGGCAAGCCAATTAGAATCACTCCAGACTTCCCAAACCAAGTCATGAGAGCCAGAAGGGCTTGGAGTAACATATTCCAAACTCTGAAAGAAAACAACTTCCAGCCAAAAATTTCCTACCCAGCAAAACTTTCTATCAAATTAGATGGAGAAATAAGAAGCTTCCATGACAAACAGAAACTGAAGGAATTTATGTCTTCAAAACCAGCACTAGATAAAATGCTCAAAGAGATTAACTACAAAGAAGAAATAGGTAACACACACCAGAACCAGAGAAACAAGATTTTCCATCCAACAGACAACTAAGATTGGTTATCTGTGGAGATTCATTATTTATGTTAGTCATTTACCTATCTCTAAATTGTATTGTTTGTCTTTATTGTTGTTACTTTTTAGGATGTCTAGTTGGAATATTAATATACCTTCAGATATAGCATTTGGAAATATTTTATCCAATTATATTAGTAACTTTTAACTTTGTTTACATTGTCTTTGGATATACAATATTTTTTTTTTATTTTTTAGGGAGTTTGTATATTCTTCTGTTGCCTGTGCCATTGAAATCATATCCAAGAAATCACTGCCAATTTCAATGTTGTGAGGTTTTATGACCCAGATCTTCTTCTAAAAGTTTATAGTCTTAAGATTTATATTTAGGTCTTTTATCTATTTTGAGTTAATACTTGTATATGGGATTAGGTAAGGGTCCAATTTTATTCTTTTCCATGTAAGTATTATTTTTCAACAATATTTAGTTAAAAGATTATTATTTCCACCACCAAATGTTCATGAAAACCTTGTCAAAAATAACTTGACAATATAGGGAAGAATTTAGCTCTAGGCTTTTATTTAACTCCAATGGTTTATATATCTGCCTTTAGAACAGTACTACACTGTTTCAATTATTGTAGCTTTATATGGTTTGAAATTAGAAAATATATATCTTCTAGCTTTGTTCTTTTTCAAGATCGTTTTGGGTATCTAGAGTCCATAATCCATATTAGGATAGATTTTTTTCATGAAAAATAAATATTATAAATATATGATAGTTTCACCTAAAAAAATAGAAAAAAAATATTCTCTGGTAAGAAAGAAAGCAAAAAGAAATATTGAAATGTTATCTTTAAGTCATCAAAAGCTTGGTATCAGACAAATGAAACTGTTATGTGAAATTATCATTTTTAAT
The DNA here is from genome assembly GCF_963383645.1 of Muscardinus avellanarius. Classification (NCBI taxonomy): domain Eukaryota; kingdom Metazoa; phylum Chordata; class Mammalia; order Rodentia; family Gliridae; genus Muscardinus; species Muscardinus avellanarius. Next base: position 52,391,597 of record NC_137795.1, read on the forward strand.
TTTGGATAAATTGCTATAATACTAGATGTCAACCACTAAGCCAAGCATGGGAATGAGGGATGGGGAGAGAATGGGGTGGGGATCGGGTGGGGGCTGACTGGGCGATGTGTGCATGTATGTCTACAAAAGTTGTATCCCACTATGATGTATGAATACAGTGCACCAATAAAAAATAAAATAAAATAAAATAAAAAATAAAAAATAAAAGTAATAAAAAAAACACAAATAATTCTACATTGAAAAGAAAAGTTACGGACATCCTTGGGGAAAATTCAACAATTTTATTTTGCCAGGAAAATGATTTATTTGATTTCCAATTAAATTTTAGTGGTAGCTACATTTAACTTGTCTTCTTACACAGAATGAACATTCACCATAATGATAGTTTCATCATGCTAAAATCTACTTGCAAACCTACACTTTGAAAGAAAAGTGCATTTCTAGGAAATTGTACAATGAAAAACATTTTTGACTCATTAAATTGCCAAACTACACCATATAAAACCAATCAACAACCAATATTCAATATACATTAACACTATTTTTGAGAAAGAAAATTTGTTTACATTTGGCAGAATCATGTTCAGGAAGACATTCTATAGTTTTACAGGTACTAAACGTATATACAATTTAATAATGGACAAAATATAAGGTATTAAATAGTAGAAATAATATAAACTGAACACCATCATTGTCTAAAGTTTGGGCCCATGTGAAGCAGGGGAACTGTGTAAAACAATTGCTTTAAATTCTGTACATTGAAGAGAACAATCACAAACACAGAGGATGGTCTTGGCTTTATGTTGACTGACACATTGCTATTTGAATGTGTAGAGAAGAAATTAAATTTAAAACTTTTCAGCAGGCAAATCATTTGTATAATAAACTCCTCTAGAGATTATTTTAGGATCCCACATTTGAATCAATAGCTTCTTAAAAATACAGAAGTCATGACTGGGAGTCATGATTATATCATGTATTTTAACTGTTATTTTTGCCACATTGAGGCCTCCTCCTGGACTATTGAAATTTACCACCACTTTAATGACAAATCATATTCTTAGATTCTGATCAATGATCTCATTCATTTTGACAATAGTTCTTTAGTCCTTTCTTTGTTCCTCCTCTCTCTCTCTCTCTCTCTCTCTCTCTCTCTCTCTCTCTCTCTCTCTCTTCTCTCTCTTTATATTTTCTTTTTAATTTTGTTGTTGTTATGAAATAAACCCAAGCCCTGATGATACTAAGCATGTACTTTATAACTGAGGTACCCCTAGCCCTGATCTTAGTTCTTAAATTTTGATACTACAGTCGGGCATGGTGGAACACGCTTGTAGTCCCCGCGCTTGGTAGGCAGAGACAGGAAGATCATGCAGGTTTGAACCCAGCCGCGCTGGCTTAAGAGACCCTGCTTCCAAATAAAATATAAAATAGGTCTGGGAGTGTAGCCCAGAGGAAGAAGAGTTCCATCCCCAGTACCACCAAAAAAAAAAAAAAAAAAAAAAAAGATACTACAATGTTTAAAAGGGCAATACTATTGTCTTAATGTCTTAATTGATTATTAACTATTAACAACAAAATTTTTGTAGTAAATATTAATTAGGCATATAGTGTAATTTTCTTTCTTTTCTTTTTTCTTTTTCTTTTTTGTTATTGGGGATTGAGCCTAGAGGCATTCTATCTCCAAGCTACACCCCCAGCCCTTTCTTTATTTGGAAATAGACTCTCACTAGGTTTCTAACAGCCTCGCTATGTTGCTGAGGCTGGCTTTGAACCTGTGATCCTCCTGTCTCAGCCTCCCAAGTAGTGGGATTACAAGCATAAGCCACCATGCCCAGCTTTAATTTCTATTTTCAACTGGAAACATAAAAATGTCTTAAAAATAAATGAAACAATAAAGAAAAACTACCTTTTGACGAAATATGAGAACATAAGGACATTTTTCACAATTCTCCCATCTAATTTTTAATTAAAGAACATAATTTTCACATCAAATTATTATAATAAAAGTATTCAAGCATACACTATAAAATTTTATTCATCACAAAACTTACCACATTTACATTTATAGACCACTGAAAATTATGTATCAATATTCCTTTAAAAGAATGTTTGAAAAGAAAAGCAAAATAATATGAACAAAAACATACATCTTAGCACTTCTTTAAGAATATCTATTTTTGTTAATATTATATTGTATTTTCCTTTCTTGACATAATGAGCACTTCTCCATCACACACATAAGGTTATAAGACAGTAAAATATGGCTGAAAATGTCAATATGATATTAGAGTTATGATTAATTGGTATTTAAAAATGTGGAAGTAATCTTAGAACTTGATTATTGAATTTGAAAAATAGCCACAATTGTTATAAAATCCTCTTGATAATGATAAATTTTCTAGTTTGATTTTTTCCTGTTAAATGGTTTCACCCATTATGTTGAAAGTTGATACTCCCAAAATCTTTTCTTCTTATCTTGTTTAATTTGCACATAGACTAGAAAATTAGAAATAAACTAATAATTAAATAAGTCAAGATTAAATTTAAGCCTATAATAACTTAAATAACTTCCAAAACAAGAAAGTGCTTCAGTTTGGAAGATGATAACATAATAATATAAACCTAAATGCTTCACTGCTGTAACTCCCATCAAAGACCTCTAGGGCATAGACTTATTTTATTTTTTGAAACAATAGAACCAAGACCAAAGACAGATACCAGCAAGTGAAAATTTTTATAATCTTAAAAAAATAATATATTCTACTGGAAGCATATAAACTCATCATTTCTCTTTATGAATCATTTATGTTTTTAAGCAATGTTCAGAGCCCTCTTCCCTGCCCTTTATCTATTCTACATCTCTTCCATTCTGTCACATGTGTTTCTATGACTTTTATTATGTGAAACTTGTGAATCAGAATTTGTTTTCACATATAAAATCATTGACAGATATATAAACCCCTAAAGCAGGGAAAAAATATCACAGGGTTATGGCCCTCATTGCTTTGAGGGATGTAACAGCTCTAGTTTGTAGCCACCATACTGATTTTGAAGAAAAGATGATAAAGATATAAATAAAATCTGGGTTAAGTTAAATATTTATATGCACCATGAGGACCATGACATGTCTAGTGCTAGTCAATATGATACAAGAAAATGCATGCTCATTTTAGTTCATCTGAAACTCACTTTGGGAGTGAGTGATCACCTTTTGTCAGGAATTTTTCATGGGTTAAGCACAGATTCTTTGTTCAAAATTTGATCACTGAAGACAGAGCATTTGTTACCAGAGGCATGAGCCCCATGCCGAAACAATATTATGACTCTGGCAACTGGTTCCTTCTGTTTCTACTTTTCCGGCTGTTGATGAGAGCCTTTAGTTTGCCGTAGTCCCCTCTCAACTTCTGTGACTCTTCCCCCAGCTGATGTTGCTGTCGAGTGTCTTTGCAGTACTGATTAATCATCTGCATCTCTGAGTGGCTGAACGCCCCCATGATGTCCTTGGGGTGGAAGGGTAGAGCCCTCACAGAGCTGGCCCAGGTCCACGGGGACCATTTGTCTGTCACAACAGCTACCATTTCCGAGTCTAGAACTTTGAAGTTGATCTTGGCTATGGTCTGCTTGAAGCTGTTTTCCGTGGCTATGCAGTGATACAGCCCCTGGTCAGAGTCCTGCACAGAGCGGATCAAAAGGCCTTGGGAGGTGGCAATGATTCTCTCACTGAGCTTAACCTAAGAGAGAAACATATTAAAGTTCCACAGTTGAAGACCATATTTTCTTAAAAAGAATTAAAGATCACCAACATACACAAAATATTGTTGACTTTCACAAATTTGGCAAATCATTATGCAGAAATTAGAATCCTTCTGAGTGGACACAAATCTGTGGTCCGTTTCACTGCCTTGTTTTTGCAGGAGTGATTTCATCACAAGGCACTGAATGTATCAAAGAGAGGGAGAAGGTAGCAACCACTTTGGAAAAATTAAAGGATGAACCCTTTAGATAGAAGCTTTTTCATGACATATGAGCAAAGAATTTTGGTTGCTTTTTTAATTTGAATCACAGGCAGCATAATAGAAATGAATTTCATAAGTAATTTAAAGTATTTATTTCATCCTGGAGTTCTTGTCTTTCAGTTTTAAAAACATACTTACTTGTAAAAGTGCAAAACAACAATAAGGCTTTTTTTTTTTGATCAATGAGTATTCTAAATAAAAAATGTATAAACCGAAGCAGAGTCTTGAACTTTTTCAAGGACTTTTTGCAATTATTTCATATTATAGGATGTCAAAGAATAAACTAAAAATACATTGTCTAATAAATCGAGGTATATTTACTTTTGAAAAAAGGTAGTAAAACACAAAAGGCTAATATTGAATTATTGTACAGGCTCAGACTGGAACATTGATCAATGGCTGGGAGTCAGCTAACTGTCTGGAATTCTCTTTCCTTACAATTCCAGCTACAGTCTTGTCAGTGCAAAATTAAAAGCCTATGTGATAAGAAGTTACTTGCCAAATATACCCTGGAATGCTCTTTCACGGAGGAAGAAGGAAATCGGACCCAAATCAAATAAGGTAACATATATGAAATATTTTTCTAAATGATAAAGTTCTGTGGAAACAGACATTTGTATTATAAAGGAAATTCAACTCGAAGATTGATTGCTTTTGATAAAAAGCAGCCCACCCCAAAGCATGAAAGGCAAACATAGTATTAAAAGATGGAGACAGATTAGAAAAGAGAGAATAGAAAGAAGTAAGAGAGGGAAATTCTGATATTAACAGAAGAACATACAAATTTGTGCCGGGGGTTCCATTTTCTCCATGGCTCATCAGATTTTATATGATGTACTAATAATGGTATATTTTAGACTACAGTAAACCTTTAACATACATTTTTAGTTCCTTTTATTTGTCAGGACAATGTGACAGCAATATTATTAATTCACAATTTTTATTATTCTATGTCATTTTATGATGTCTTTCTCTTAATATAGTTCTTGCCAATCAGTGAAAAGTTATAGTAGGTGTCCTTTTATTTGAAACTCTAGGTTTTGTTCCATATCACTAAATAAAAACACTCACCCTATAAACAATGATTGCATACATTGCTGAGCAAAACATGAATAATAAAGCAATAGAAACAGATCACTACTAAGCAGAAAAGTGGTCTTTGCCATAGGTTACAGTACAACATAATTTCTTGCTGAGAAAAATAGAAAATTTTTAAAGCCCCTTTTTATCTTGTGAACCACACAAAGGTGCTGTTGTGCGAGAACTTGGTCTCTAGATTTGCATACATCTTGTTTCTTTGACAAATGCTTCTTCACATCAATACCACCGCCTTAGTGCCCCGGCTCCCATTTCAATCATTGGATTACAGAGGTGGGCAGCCAGGAGGGGTGGATTTTAATTAATCCATCAATCCTAAAGACAAAAGATTTTAAGGAAGGTGGCACTTGTCATCCGGATGACATAAAAGATGTTCATCCTGTCTTTTCTTTTCTTTGTGGCCTGCATCTCATGTAGGATGCTGATGTAATGGTTCTCCGAAGCCCTGATTGATGGCTGCTGGCCAGCACCACTCACCTCTTTCCTCCTGTCTTTGTCTTTCTGTAGCAACCACTTGATGGACGCCTGTGGAGACTTGGGGGCGCACTCAAGGAAAGTGGTGTTATTTTTTACTCCATACTGAACAATCTCAGCTGCATTTCTATATTCTGAAAAGCAAGAATAAAAGGAAAAGAAGAGAGAAAAATATAAGGGAATTTAGAGCATACTCTTCTCTCTGGATGATTATTTCTGTACAGAAAATTGTGATCAAATGCAGCAGCCAGCATAAGAATCTGAGAATTATTTAATGAGAAACTGTTAAATAGTATTTAGCAGTTCTTTTTCAAATTTAATTTCTTAATTTTTTATTTATTTTTATGTGGATCGTATTGAAAATGGCATACATTCAGACTGTGCTTGGTGCCCTCTCCCTCCACTTCCCCTCCCCCCTCCCAACAATGAGTGTTCAGGTTAACCATGCTGTATTCATACTTTTACACACAGTCAGATGTGGCTCCTCCATTAATCAACCTCAGCCTTCTTCCTTTCCTCTCCTTCCATTCTAGCTTTGCTGAGATTTCCCCTCCATTATCTGGAATCTCTCTGGTATTCCTAATAGTACCTAGTTTGGGCATATTAGAGAAAACATACGCCACTTCTCTTTCTGTGCTTCGCTGATCTCACTTAACAGTTCTTTTTAATGTAAAGAACATGAGAGAAAAGTTAATTAGGGCTGTGTTAATATAGAAATCAATATTTACTCAAGTATTACTTTATACCAAGGATTTTACTTAAAATCACTTTTGACACTTAATTATGATAACATCTTAGATTTGAGAATTAGGTTGGATTAGAGTTAGATTTTCTCAGCTGAGCAAACAGAGGCTGGGCTTTAAGAGGAAGTTTAGTGCAGTGAGAGTTAGCAAGTACGAGGGAATGTGGAAGCCAAGTTTATTCCAACCTTAAAGTCCATCTCAGTATGGACTGGAGAAAACCCAGAAGCTGTGGGAAAGGATAGAAACTGTAGTGTCAGCCCGTGCGGAGGAAAACACAGCCTTAGGAATCAGGGGAGCCTGGGGGTAAAACCCCATTTTACCACTAGTGGCTGTGTATCCTTAGATAATTTACTTGATTTCTCTGTTCATTCATTTTGCTCATTTCTAAAACACAGGTTATAGCATTTTTATACTTTTAAATACAAGTTGAAGGTAAAGCATTTAGTGCAATCACTTGGAGTTTAAACATAAACAGAACCTTCATTCACAGTACATTCATAGTTCATTCAAGTGTTAGGCGAACCATTTAGTATAATCACAGGGTAGTTCATATATGGACAAAATCTTCATAGTGCAGAATTTTCATGCAATAGATTTTTAGTATAGCTTTAACATATTGAGATAACCATAACAAAACATTTAGCTCAGGTACTGACATAAAGTCATCATCAATATTTTCCATTACCTCCACTGACACTATTCTTTTCACTATGACAACTACTATTATTAGGGAACTGACATGCTTTATATAAAATGTTCAATAAACAGGGTCATGGTAACTTGGACTTATTTCCTTGATGAGATATATGAAATGATTAAGCAAACTAATTCATAATTTGCTCATTTATAGTCATGGTAGTTAGTAACAAGAATGCCATTCTTAGCTGGGCAGGTAGCACATGCTTGGGATTCCAGGTTGGAGGCTGAGACAGAGGATCACAGGTACACAGCCAACCTCAGATACTTGGGTGAGGCTCTAGGGCTGGGGATATAGCTCGGAGGTAGAATGTCCCTGGGTTCAATCCCCAGTATTGAGAAGAAAAAAAAGCCATTCTTCATGAAAGAAAATCCTAGACTCAAGTGAATTAGAAAAAGGAGGCTCACTGTTAATTTTTACAAACAATACGTCTGTTGTATGTTGCGGGCCAGGAGAGAGCTGCTCAGGAATGTTCCTGGTTACAAGAGTCTTGAGGTGGAAGGATGGGATTAGCAAGAGAATTTTGGTAGCATCTTGAGTCAGGGCAGGGAGGAAGGGATTACATTAACTGTGAAATACAAGGCAGGACTGTCAATAGTACCCTATTCTCATCCTATAAATGAACCTCAAAGACATAAAAAATAAATAAAGCCAGGACTGGTTAGCTAGCATCTAAAGGATATAGAGCGTCACTAAGCCAAACATGAGAAGAAGAGAGAGGGAGGGAATGGGTGAGAATTGGGTTAGGACTAATTGGATGATGTGTGCATGTATGTCTCCACCATCTTGTGCCCCATTAAGTTGTATGACTACAATGCGCCAATGAAAAAAATTAAAAAAAGGATATAGAGCTTCAGTTTGAGAAAATGAAAGATACCTGGGGGTGCTGGCGGGTGACAGTACAATAACATAAATGTAGTAATGCAATAGAACTGTACACTATGAGATAGTTAAAACAGGGATGTTTATGTTATGCATAATGCTGCAATATAAAAGTGCTATACTATATGTTCTATGGAAAAAATTTTAAAGTAAACTTTTTTCTTCAAGAGGGAAACAGTATCTCTACATCTAGATGAAGAAACTACCAACTAGCATACTATTAATGCATGTTTTCTCAGACAGTCATTTATCACATTTTTTAGGATTCCTACAAATAAGAGTTAATTTTTAATTATCATTAAATTAATGCCAAAATTTTATAGTGAGATTTTCTTTTTCTTTTTCTTTTTCTTTTTCTTTTTTTGCAATGCCAGGGGCATTCTACCTCGGAGTGACACCTCCAGCCCTATTTTTTATTCTTTATTTTGAAACAGGGTCTCACTGAGTTGCAAAGGGCCTCACTAAGTAGTAACTGGGGCTGTTCTCCAATTGAGATCCTCCCGTCTCAGCCTCCCAAATGCTGCGATTACAAGTGTGGGCCACAACGCCTGGCTTATAGTGAGATTTTCTTTAAAGTGAAAGATTTGAATCTTATGCAATGTTTTTTTGATTGAAAGGTGATATAAAGCACTGCTTTATTTTTTTTTTCAATTTTTGAATTTATTTTATTAGCACTTTGAACCTCAATTGCAATGTGATAAAACACACACACACACACACACACACACACACACACACACACACACGTGCACCCAGCTCTTGCTACATAGCATTGCTTTATTTACCAAGACTGGCCAAAGCTCACTTTTAATACCTTTCAGATTAAATCCTCTGCATTGAGTCAGTGGATTTCCATGTCTCACATCCTGCCTTCGACTCCTCCTGTAAGTGCAGAAGTAAATAAAAATCAACTTAAAATGATAATTGCCAAATACATTTGTAACTTTATAAACTTTTGATTGCCTAAGCTTTGATTAAATTTTTTAAAAAAATCTGATTATTAGATGCAGATATCTGACATATCTCATTCAATGTATCAATAACACAGGAAACACTCATCCTTGCTTCTCAATATGACATTCTCTCCACATCTACCATTCGTGATGGAATAGTTATGGACCTTCTATTATCCTCATTTTGGGGGTTAATGATTCTATAATTAATTGAATAAATTTTTAGTTTAGAGATATTTACCCAGTATTTTCTAAAATATAACTCTAGAGTATAAACTCATTGGCATTTTCCTTCTTACAAAGTTAAGAGCATATTTTTCTTACAAAAGTGAAAAGTCAGATGTTCTCCCTAATTTGCAGAAGGTAGGGGAAAATGGGACATAGGAGGGACTCCAGACAAGGAAGGAGAAACCTTAGATGAGTAAAGAAGGTGACCTGTGGGGTATGGGAGAGGCGAAGAGGGAAACTCCCTATGTACATGAGGTACATTCACAAACATATCAGAGTCAATCACTAAGCCAAACATGAGAAGGCTGGGGGTGGGGGATGGTATGGGCATTGTGTGAGGGCTAAATGTGCGCATATATGCCTCTACCACTCTGTACCTCATTAAGATGTATGACTACATTGCACCAATAAATTTTAAAAATAATAATAATAAATCTAAGCTAACACTTTTTAACACTTTCCAGGTATATTAATGCTCCACTCAAACAGGTGATATGGAGAAAAAACATAGAAATTTAATATAAAGTTGGGTAGCATTTTTCACGTACTAAAAGTATTCCTTCATAGTCAACTTTTTTCAACTTCAAAACCGACGTTTATTATATAAACTTTTAAACTACCATTATACTGAAGATATTAAAATGTATTTGATAGCCGGGTGTGGTGTCGCACACTTGTAATCCCAGCATTCCGGAGGCTGAGACTGGAGGATCGCGGTTTGGGGACAGCCTCAGCTACTTGGTGAGGCCCTCTGCAACTCAGTGAGACCCGGTTTCAAAATAAAGAATAAAAAGTAGGGCAGGGGGTGTAGCTCAGAGGTGGAATACCCTTGGGTTCCATCCCCAGACCCGCAAAAAAAAAAAAAAAAAAAAAAAAATTGATATCATCCAATGCATACTCTCTATTAAATATTTTCTAGTAATTCCCAAAATAACCTTTATGAATTTTTTAAGTTTATCAAGGATCTATTAAGGTTTAATCTTTGCATTTATTTACTATTTATTACTGGTGTAAACATTTAAAAAATGTAGTTACCTTCTTGATAAGTTGTTCATTATTTATGTCAAAGTTTTAAACTTTTTGCATTATAATGATTGAATTTCCTGATTACTATATTCACCAGGTATCTTAGTTTCAACTGTATATGCAACAAATCAAAATGGAGCAACCTCTTCCCTAAGCAAAGAATCATGGACACATACATTACTATAAATGAGAAGAAAAGGGTCTCTTTAAAAGTTGGAAGCACAGGGCAACACACTGACTGCTTATTGTCACTGCTAGCAAGTGTATAGGAATAAGCAAATTACTTACTTGGGTTAAATATTAATATTTTAAAATATTTAAATATTTAATTATTTTAAATTAAAATATTCAGCAGGATAAACAGAAATATTAAAGTCATAATAGTGTTTAATAAACTTAAAAAGCAAAATTAATCCCAAAGTAATTAATAATTTAAAATTTCATTTTAAGGTTACAGGATGGCTAATACTTTGTGTACATAAATTGTATACATCTCTTTGTGGAAATATAGGCATATAATTTTGTACCACCTAAATATTCCTTTTCAGAAAAAAAATCAAAAGATTCTTTTGCAATTCCATATTTACAACCTCACACATAATTACGAACTATACACATAAAATAATGGTACTGTTAGTCACTCTTATATCAAGAAAGATGATTAAGATATTCTAATAGCTCCCATGTTCAGTTTTTACTGTTTCATATTGGCTATATTTTGAAGTCACAGCAATATTTACTACCAGCCAACCTGAAAGTATATATAAGCATGATGTGATTGTTCTTATGGCTGACCTGGTCATTTTGAGCCTTCTAGACAAACAATATCTTTCACAATGGTTAAATTTATTGTCCTGCGATCAGCACATGTAATGGCTTTTTCTTTGAGAGCACATAAACTCTCAAGCTGGGCAATCTGAATTTACAGTCTCAGTTTCCAGACATTCAAACACAGAAAACCATTATTATGGCTCAGCTTTAAAAGATGAGATCAGCAAGAGCCTTTTGTATGTGCCAATTCCCTTGAAGGCATTCGTACAGCCTCACAAGGGCATGCTGGTGGGCAGAGGAATATTATATTGCATATAGGAACTGGGATTTGGCTCAAGTTGCCAATGTCTAATCCATTATAGTCAATTCCTTTGGATAAACAATGAAATCATTCTCTTCTTGTTACAGATATTTAGGTGAAGAATGACAGCTATTTTTTCTTAAAGTTTCTAAGTACATATTTGAATCCAGAATAAATAACACGAGAGAGTAAATTGCTATGTTTGATACTAATGAACAAGTGTTTAAGATGCTTGAGAATGGAGAGAAAATGCTTATTACTTACTATGAACCAAGTTTTTTTTTTTTTTTAAAGAAACAACTGAGCCAATATATTTAACAACTTTATTATGTCAGCGTATGGATTTCATTGATTTCCAAGTATAACTGCACTTTGCTGTTTCTACAAAAAGGACTTATTTTGGCTTTTCATTTCTATGAATTCTTCTAAGTAATCTCTGTGTTCTAGATAGAGTGTGATTAGAATAAAACCAGGTAGGTTAACATTATTAAATAAAGTGAATATGGAAAATATTCTGATCATTTTCATCATTATCTTAATCTCTAAGGAAAATAAATACTGCATCTGTGAATTTGAAAACAGTCAAAATATTCAGCAAACATGTTTTGAATTTTCTATTAATATATGCATAAGTAAGTTTGAAAATGATGAGGAGATTTCAAATAATATAGACATTGGTAATGAAATTTCTACTATGATAGCTAAAGATGAAAATATGAGTATGGGTAGGTGTAAGTATATCATATCCACACATATATATTAATATACAGATATATTTGTATTTAAGTTGCCAAGATTTTATCTATTATAGACAATTCCTTTGAATAAACAATGAAATTCATTCCTTCGTCTATGGAAAAGGTACTTACTTGAAGACTGAACTGAACATCTTGTCTTAAAGTTTCTAACTACATGTCTGAATCCAGAATAAATAACATTAGAGACTAAACTGTGATATTTAATACAAATGTACAAATATTTGAGATCCTTGAGACAGGAGAGGAAAATGACAATATGTATATGTTGATTGCATTTTCTGTCTCTTTATGATAGAATTAAGACACTGCTAGAATGTACATGATGTACATTCACAAACATATCAGATTCAATCACTAAGCCAAACATGAGAAGGAGAGAGGAAAGGTTGTGGGATGAGAATTGGGGAAGGGCTAAATGAGCGATGTGTGCATGTATACCTCTACCATCTTGTACTCCATTAAGATGTATGACCACAATGCACCAATAAGAAATTAAAAAAATAAAAATAAAATGAAAAAAAAGAAATAATATAGTCATTTAAATGATGATTGATTTATTTTTTAGTCCATATAGTGTAACAGTAAAGAACTGCAAGACAGTTTTGGTTCTCTGTATTTTAAAAAGACATGACTAAGTTCATATGTGGTAGTAAGATGACAATATGCAGTCAGTCCTTCCATGCACATATTAATAAGGTAACTGAGATTTCAAGAGGGGGCAGAATATACAAATATAGTTCATAGAAATTTCTAAATTATAAAAATATCTCAAATATGCAATAATAGCTTATAGATAGTATGGTATTTTACTTGAGAAATAGTCTTTCTTTGCTAAATAGAAATAGCTACTGGCCAAAGCCAAGCATTTTTCAGGAAGGGTAGTACTGATCTCCAGTTCCTTCACATTATTTGAGACCAATATACCCTGAGGACTATAGTCAAATTCAATTTATAGTCCACATATCACTGTCTTCTTTGGAAAGCATCACGCTTCAGTTTTCTGCAGCATTAAATCTGGTTAATAGATTGAAGTTTGTATTTTAGGTATTAGAAATGCCAATTATTAGAGTTTCTTGCTAAGAGAAAGGTATTGCCTTACAGATGCTTAGTTATGCTAATAACTTTAAAATATCACTGTTATTATATTCAAAAGTATAAAGTATACATTGTTGGTGGGATTGCAAATTAGTGCCACCACTTTGGAAAACAGTGTGGAGAATCCTCAGAAGAATGGGAGCAAATCTACCATTTGACCCAGCAATACCACTTCTGGGTATCTACCCAAAAGAAAGTAAACCAAACTACCAAACTAATGCATGTGTATTTATGTTCATATCTGCACAATTCACCATAGCCAAAATATGGAACCAGCCAAGATGTCCATCAACAGATGAATGGATTACAAAAGTATGCGATATGGCTGGGTGTGGTGGTGCATGCTTGTAATTCCCCATGCTTGCAGGCGGAGACAGGAGGATCCCACAGGTTTGAAGCCAGCTGTGCTGGCTTAAGAGACCCTGTTTCCAAATAAAAAGTATAAAATAGGTCTGGGAGTGTAGCCTGGAGGTAGAAGGGTTTCCAGGAACCCCAGTACCACCAAAAAAAAAAAAAAAAAACAAAAAAAACAAAAACAAAAAAACTATGGGATATGTACACAATGGAATTTTACTCAGCCATAAAAAAAAAATTACATCATTTTCAGGAAAATGGGTGGAACTGGAGGGCATTATGCTAAGTGAGGTTAGTCAGTCGCATAAAGTAAGAAAATGGATGCTTTCACTAATATGTGAAAGCTAAGGTGAAATGGGTCATAAGAGAAACTCCAGGTGAAAAAGGAGATCCTACAGAGGAGCAAACAAGGCAACCTAACTGAGGGGATAGGGGAGGAGAAGAAGGAAACTATAAAGCACATGATGTACATAAAAAAAACATATTGATGTCAAGCTAAGTATGGGAGGGAGGGAGGGGGAGGGGATGGGATGGGGAAGGGGTAGGTTTTAACGGGGGGTGATGTGTGCATGTATATCTATACAAGTTTTTTATCCCACTAAGATGTATGAATTCAATGCACAAATTTAAAAATTCTTATGTACATTAAAAACAGAAAAATTCCAAAAGTGGCTACAAAAGTCATTTATTTATTTAATTTATTTATTGCAGTACTGGAGATTGAACCCAGGGTCCTCCTACCTCTGAGCTATACTCTCAGTCCAATTTTTTGTATTATTAATTTATTTATTTGTGGTACTGAAGATTGAATCCAGCGGCCATGTACCTCTGAGCTACATCTGCATCCCAATTTATTTATTTATTTATTTATTTATTTATTCATTTTGCAGTACTAGGGGATCAACCCAGGGGCATTCTACCTCTGAGCTATACCCACAAACCTATGTTTTATTCTTTATTTTGAAACAAGGTTTTCCTAAATTGCAGAGCCTCACTAAGTAGCTGAGGCTGGCTACAAACCTGTGTTTTCCTTCTGTCTCAGCCTCCCAAGTACTGGGATTACAAGTGTGAACCACCACATCCAACTAAAATCATTTTTTAAATTTAAGATACATTTGGAATTTGCTTCCCTCACACTTTGTGTCCAGGTTCACATGTCTCCAGCCCTGGGAAAATAGGAACAACTGCAGGAGAATGAGGTCCTGAAATTCAATTTAGAAGTTCAAAGAAGCCATCTCCTAAGATGGCATGGCGGAATGGAAGTCTTTGAACACAGATATGAGAGACTCTGGTTTCAAGAGCAGGAATTCTCTTCACATTGCATGCTTGATGACGGGAATGGTTCAGGTGGGGCCACTCTCTACTGAGATTCACATTTCTAGGCATCTCCCCCCACCCCGAACCCCACCAAGTGTCTCACAGACATCTTAACCTAGCAACCTCTTTCTCCCACAAGCCTGCCCCCTTCACAGTCTCTCCTTTCTCGGGAAATACTACCTGCATATCACCTAAATTAGCTCAAATATAAGAACATGGGTCATTTTTTACTTCTTTATTTCTCTAGCCTATATCCAGTACTTCAGCAGATTCTGTGCAAGCCACCATTCAATGCACCCAGGCCTTTACAGCAGCCTCCTGTCTTACAGCTTCTGCTCCCATTCCCCACCCCAATCTCTTCCTGCTACAGGGCTCCAATGCAAGCCACATCCAATCTTTTTAAACCTAAAATTAAATAATACCATGTGTTCAAAAGCCCTCAGTCATTTTCCCTTTCATTCTAAATACAAATCTTTCAATAACTTACAAAATTCTTCATTTCTCTACTTTTCCTCATTTTAGTGTTGGCTTTGGTGATGTTTCTTGGGCAATCCCAGCACACTCCTCCATGTTATTCTTCCTGGTTAAAGCCTTGGTGCCCTTCCTCATCAAATTCCAGTCCTTGTTCAAATCTGTCTGCAGCAGGGCCCTCTCTGGCCTCACACTTAACGCTGCAAATTGCTTCACTTGCTCTACCTACCTTCTCTGCGCTTTTTAAATTCCTAGACTCCATCCTTAGTACAAATTTTTTCTTTTTTTCTTTGTTTAATTGTTTGGTACTAGGGACTGAACTCAGGGTTGTTCTACCTCTGAGCTACACCCCCAGCCCTTTCTAATTTTTGTTCTATCTACCTTTGCTATACTTTTAAATTCCTAGACCTCATTTTTATTTAATACATACATATGTATATATGTGTATATATACATATATAGAGCTTATCCTTATTTGATATATATGATACATGATGTATGATAGGTATGTATAGAAATATGAATATATATATATACATATGCGTGTGTGTATGAGAGAGAAAGAGAGAGAAGAGAGAGGAGAGAGAGAGAGAGAGAAGAGAGAGAGAGAGGAGAGAGAGAGAGAGAGGAGAGAGAGAGAGAGAGGAGAGAGAGAGAGAGGAGAGAGAGAGGAGAGAGAGAGAGGAGAGAGAGAGAGAGAGAGGAGAGAGAGAGAGAAGAGAGAGAGAGAGGAGAGAGAGAGGAGAGAGAGAGAGGAGAGAGAGAGAGAAGAGAGAGAGAGAGGAGAGAGAGAGAGGAGAGAGAGAGGAGAGAGAGAGAGAAGAGAGAGAGAGAGAGAGAGAGAGAGAGAGAGAGAGAGAGGAGAGAGGAGAGAGAGAGAAGAGAGAGAGAGAGGAGAGAGAGAGAGAGAGAGAGAGAGAGAGAGAGAGGAGAGAGAGAGAGAGAGAGAGAGAGGAGAGAGAGAGAGAAGAGAGAGAGAGAGAGAGAGAGAGGAGAGAGAGAGGAGAGAGAGAGAGAGAGAGAAGAGAGAGAGAGAGGAGAGAGAGAGAGAGAGGAGAGAGAGAGGAGAGAGAGAGAAGAGAGAGAGAGAGGAGAGAGAGAGAGGAGAGAGAGAGAGAGGAGAGAGAGAGAGAGAGAGAGAGAGAGAGAGAGAGAGAGAGAGAGAGAGAGAGAGAGAGAGAGAGAGAGAGAGAGAGAGAGAGAGAGAGAGAGAGAGAGAGAGAGAGAGAGAGAGAGAGAGAGAGAGAGAGACTGGGCTTTCCTCCAAGCTACACCCCCAGCCCTTTTTAATTTTTATTTTGAAACAGTGTCTCACTAGGTTGCTGAGAGTCCCCCTACATTGCTGAGGCTGTCCTCCCAAGTTCTGGGATTAGAGGCCTGCACCACCAAGCACAACTTTTTATTTGATGTATTAGAGGTTTTTCTTACTTTATCTGTTATCTGTTTTTTTTTTTTTCCTTTAGACTATTTTATATCTGAAGGTAATGATTTTTTTGTGTTTTTTGTTGTTATTCTCATATTATATAACAAGTTTTTGGAACAATGTCTGGAAAATTTGTGTCCCATGATAAGTATCTGTTGGGCTAATGAAAATAATCGTATACCCTTGATATGTGAAAGTGCTGCGGCAGAGTTATTTTAATCTGTCCATAAAGGGATATATCTTTCACAGAGAACCCAAGCTATGAAACACTTCAAGACTTTACTAAAAAAATCCCTGGTGCTCATGACGGGTAACTATTTGCTCCTGTTGCTGACCCTAATTTTTACAGGTTTTGGCCCTATCATCCATCATGACCCATATCATAGTATGATTGAAAATAGCTAAGACCCTGGCTGACCCTGTATTCTGCATATCCTTTGTTATTTAATTGACTTCTCTGCTGGAGGGCCCTTCCAACTTGGTGGAAATTGATGCAGTGTTTCCTGCCTATGTTCTTGGGATAAAAGGCACCCTGCTTCATCCTGCTTTTTCTCTTAACCTAACCAGCAATCATGCACTCACCACTTACAGAACAAAAGCACAGTCATCAGTTGTCAGTCATCAAGGTTTGAAAGCAAATGGGGTACTTTCCTGGCACAATGTCCTTGTAGTTTGAAATACACAGGTAGTTTCTTTTAGATATCTACTTTTTACATGAATTCAATTATGTTCTGTTACATGAAGAACAAACATTTTAGAGGATAATTAAGTAATGTAGAGAGACCCCAGAAATGTGGAATTTAATGATATACTGAAGCATATAGGACAAAAATAGATATAAATTAGGCAACATGAAAATGAAGCTAAACACTATCTGCAATATTGAATGGGCTCTGAAGAGATGAGTTTTGCAGAAGAGCTTTGAAGGGGGAAAGGAATTAAAATCTCAAGTTATAAGGCATGGTATTTTCTTCATATCAAGACTGTATGTGGTGTTAAATGTAGTTACTATGCAGTGTTATTTAAGGGGGAGGTATTGGAGGTAAAACCCAGGAGCATTCTATTTCTGAGCTACAACCCCCGGCCCTATTTTACATTTTTATTTTTGAAACAGTGTCTCCCTAAATTGCTGAGGCTGGCCTCAAACCTGCAATCATTTTGTCTCAGCCTCCCAAGTACTGGGATTACATACCTGTACCCACTGCACCTGGCTCTTAGTGTCCCTTCCTTCCTTCCTTCCTTCCTTCCTTCCTTCCTTCCTTCCTTCCTTCTTGGTTTTTGGTTGTTTTATTTATTTATTTATTTTTTGAGATACTAGGGATGGAACCCAGGGACATTCTACTTCCGAGCTACACTCCCAGCCCTATTTTTTATTTTTTTGAAACAGGGTCTCAAGAGTTGCAAAGGGCCTCACTAAGTAGCTGAGGCATTCCTCGAACCTTGAACCTCCCGTCTCAGCCTCCCAAATGCTGGGATCACAAGCATGCCCACCGCGCCTGGCTTTTAGTGTCATTTCTTAAGAAAATAGCAGCAGAAGGGGTTCTAATAACATGGGGGCACTTCTGCACTCTTTGGTGACACCAGTTTTGATGTTCACTTGCAGGTTTAGTACTCACCGCTTCCCCGTTGGGTAGAACCTGGAGCAGGAGTGGCCGTCCCAGGCGCAGTAAGGGTCCCTTGCCAGGCAGCAGTCAGCACAGGCGGTCCCGTAGATGTGGCAGCGATGCAGAGACACTTGGGAAATCCCTTCGTTGGAGCTCACATACAACTGTTGCTATAAGAGGAATCACAATGATTTATTTCAGATGTGAAAGCTAAAAGAAGACTTTCAGCAGGAAAACATTATAATATATGCCCACAAACCCTTAGATTCATTTTGAAACAGACTAAAACTGAGAGGCAAAGCACAGAAGGCTATAAAGCCAAAATAAATAGAATTTTCCTGCATTAATATGACTATAACATTACCACTTTCCTGCTTAAAAAAAAAAAAACTCAGAGTACCATTTAGAATGGTAATATGTTTTAGACATTGGGATTCATTGTTCTCTCAGATTGGAGCTAATATGTTGCAGATTTAGATTATGATGTTTTCTTTTCTCTTTGAATGCTGTCTCTTAGCAAAGCACAAGGAAGTATTCTTTCTTATTTTTCAAGTCTAGCTACACATTATTTTATAAATTTTTAAAAGTTAGGTTTAAAATAAAGGACTTTTTAGTATGGAAAAATATAGCAGATAGCAAATATTAGCTGTAATAAAAAGCCTGGCCACATGCCTTTGAAAGTAGCATATTACTCATTACACTATTTCAAAATTTAGAATACTGGCATTAACATTTAAACCTATCTTAAATTTCTATGTGCTCCAGAAATTCTCGTCACTCTAGAGAAATTATGAATAAAAATTTTATTCTTCTTTATTTGTAGGGTGTAGAAAGCACCGTAAGGTACTGGTCCAAAGACTTTAGCTGTGCATAAAAAAATATTCTCAGGAGCTAAAGAAAATTTATACTCTGTTTTCCAATCTGATTGGGTTGATGCTACATAATTACAGTTAGCACAGGATCTGTAAGCTGGAACTTGAATAAATGTGGATGTGAGAGAGCATGCACACATTAACCCGTATACACATATACTTTTTTCCTTTTTTTTTTTTTTTTGCAGTATGGGGGATGGAACCCAGGGGCATTCTACTGCTGAGCTACACCTCCAGCCCTATTTTTTATTCTTTATTTTTTTTATGTCAGGAGATTTACTTATTTGTTTTTCTTTCTTTTTTAATTTCTTTTTTATTTTTATGTGGAACATATTAAAAATGGCATACATTCAGACTGTGCTTGGTGCCCTCTACCCTTTCTACAACTTCCCCTTCCCCCCTTCCAACAATGAGTATCCAGGTAAACCATACTACATTCATATTATGTTTTTTTTTTTCTTGCTGAAGATTTAAAAAAGTTTATTAAAAAGATAGAAATACAGAAGACAGTTACAGCCCCATGCCATTCAAGAGTGGCATGGGGGTGTGGTTCGAACAAATTGGCTCCTCATTCATACTTTTACACATATTCGGATGCAACTCCTTCATTATTCAACCTCAGCCTTCTTCCTCTCATATCTTTCCATTCTAGCTTCACTGAGGTTTCCCCTCCATTATCTGGAGTTCCTCTGGTATTCCTAATAGTCCCTAGTTCGAGCATATTAGAGAGAACATATGTCCCTTTTCTTTCTGTGCCCTGGCTGATCTCACTTAACATAATGTTCTCCAGGTCTTTCCATCTTCTTGCTAATGACATGATTTTGAGTAGAATTCCATTGAGTGTATTTCCCATAATTTTGCAATCCATTCATCTATTGATGGAGACCTAGGTTGGTTCCATATTTTGGCTATCACGAATTGTACTGATCTGATATGAACATGGGTATGCATATGTTACTGTAGTTCTCTGATTTCAACTCCTTTGGAAAGATACCCAGGAGTGGTATAGCCAGATCGTATGGTGAATCCATTCCTAGTTTTCTAGGAAATCTTCACACTGATCTCCATAGCAGCTGAACTAGTTTGCACTCCCACCAACAGTGTAAAATAGTTCCCCTTTTCCCACATTCTCGCCCACATTTGTTGTTGTTTGATTTATGTTTAACACTCTGATTGGGGGTAAATGGAATCTCAGCGTACTTTTGATTTGCATCTCCCTAAAGGCTAATGATGTTGAACATCTTTTCATGTATCTACTGGCCATCTGTATCTCTTCTTTTCTGAAGTGTGTTTTCAGTTCAGTTGCCCATTTCTTGATTGGGTTATTTGTTTTGCTAGTGTAGAGTGTTTTGAACTCTTTGTATATTCTGGATATTAGCCCTCTATCAGAGTAGTGGCTGGTAAAGATCTTCTCCCATTCTGTAGGCTTCCTCTTTAGGTTCTTGATAGTTTCCTTTAATGAGAAGAAACTTTTTAGTTTGATGAGATCCCACTTGTTAATTCTTGCTTTAATTTCCTGTACTTGGGAGGTCTTGTTGAGAAAGTTACTGCCTGTGCCTATATGTTGGAGTGTTGAGCCTATGCCCTCCTCTAATAACTTCACAGTCTCTGGTCTAATTTCGAAGTCTTTGATCCATCTCGAGTTGATTCTTGTGCACTGTGAGAAGTAAGGATTTAGTTCCATCTTTCTAAAAATGGATAGCCAGTTCTCCCAGCACCATTTGTTGAAAAGGTTGTCTTTTTTCCAGCATATGAGTTTGGCCCCTTTGTCAAGGATCAATTGACCAGTAGTGTGTGGGTTTGTTTATGTATCTTCTATTCTGTTCCACTGGCCAGTATGCCTGTTGTGCCAATACCATGCTGTTTTTACTACTATTGCTCTATAGTATAATTTGAAGTCTGTGATTGTGATGCCTCCTGTCTGCTTCTTATTGCTGAGGATTGCTTTGTCTATTCTGGGTCTTTTCTTTCTCCATATAAAATTCATGACTAATTTTTCTAAATCTATGAAGAATGTTGTTAGTATTTTAATAGGAATTGCATTGAATCTACAGATCACTTTTGGCAGAATGGCCATCTTGATATTTATTCTGCTTCTTCATAAGCAAGGAAGATCTTTCCATCTTCCAAGGTCTACTTCAATTTTTTTCTTTGTTATAAAAAAACTATAAAGTTTTTATTGTAGAGGTCTCTTATATCTTTGTTTAGGTTTATTCCTAGGTATTTTATTGGTTTTGAGGTTATAGTAAATGGAATAGTTTTCTTTATTTCTTTCATTGTGGATTTATTGTTGGCATAAAGAAAAGCCACTGATTTCTTTAAGATTGATTTTATATCCTGCAACTTTGTTGAATTGGTTAATCAGCTCCAGTAGTCTTTTGGTTGAGTTCTTTGAGTCTTCTAGATAAAGGATCATGTCATCTGCAAATAAGGATAGTTTTAAATCCTTTCTTTCTATTTGAATTCCTTTGATTTCCTTCTCTTGTCTTATTGCTGTGGCAAGAGTCTCGAGAACTATATTAAAAAGGAGTGGTGATAGTGGGCATCCTTGTCTTATTCCTGATTTAAGGGGAAATTCTTGCAATTTCTCCCCATTCAATATGATGTTGGCTTTGGTTTTATTGTATATTGCCTTAATGATGTTGAAATATGTTCCTTCTATTCCAATTTTCTACAGTGTTTTTAACATGAATGGTGTTGGATTTTGTCAATGCTTTTTCAGCATTTATTGATATGATCATGTGGTTTTTGTTCTCAGTCCTATTTATGTAGTGAATAACATGTATTGATTTGCATATGTTGAACCAGCCTTGTTTTTCTGGGATGAAACCCACTTGGTCACGATGTACAATTCTCTTGATATGGTTTTGAATGCATACAGCTAGTATTTTGTTTAGATTTTTTGCATCTATGTTCATCTATACATCTATGGAACTACACCTCCAGCCCTATATTTTATTCTTTATTTTGAAGCAGGGTCACTGAGTTGCAAAGGGCCTCACTAAGTAGCTGAGGATGTCTGAGAACCATGATCCTCCTGTCTCAGCCTCCCAAATGCTGGGATAACAAGCTTGCAACACCACATCCAGCTTTACATATAACTTTTAGAAATCCAATCCATAAGGGGGTGGGTATCATGGAACCACCAGACTCTGTAGTTCTCCAGGCTGACTTCCTGGGTTCCAATGTCAGCTCTACCTCAAATTCACTAAGTAACTTTTCTGAATCTCAGCTTCCTTACTGGTCAAACTGGGACTACAGAATACTTCTACTACAGATTTCTATGTAAGACATGAATGTCATAAGGGCCACAACCCTTATGACAGGGTTGCTTAGAATAAATGCCAATAATTTTGGCTCATAGTACACAATAAATGCTAATTTTAATAGTAGTTAAAAATACCAAATAACAAGCTATCAATCTATAAGGTTTGTGTGTGTGTGTGTGTGTGTGTGTGTGTGTGTGTGTGTGTGTATTACTGGGTACTGGGGATTGAACCCAGGGGCATTCTACCTTTAAGATATACTCTCAACCCTGGTTTATTATTTCATTTTGAAACAGAATCTCATTAAGTTGCAGAGTCCTGGCTAAGTTGCTGAGGCTGGCCATGAACCTGTGATCCTATCTCACCCTCCCAAGTACTAGGGTTACAGCTGTGTGCCATCATGCCAGGCTTATTAGTTTTCAATTCTAATCTTCAATTTGAATCATATCTCATTCTATTATGTCTAATATAAATATTTTGCTGAGAACAACTGATTTTTCTGAAATTGACTCTCATAATCATTTGTTCAGGAACATTTGGAAAAAAGTGTTTATTGAGTAAATTAAAGAATAATATAGAAAATGTATTAGCTTCACTAAAATATTTTATGTACCCTAGTTTACTTGAGAAAAAGACACAGGTAGTTTCAATTTTAGATAGTTTGCTTCTTATTTATCCAACCATTTTATGTGGAGAGCTAGAATAAATTAAAATAGAAGGGAGAAAATGAATAATAATAAAGTTGGAGGAAAATGAAGGCACTAAATCCTGGGTATTTAATAAATATAATATGCCCTTCACAATTGGTAGTCCTCTCACATGAATAAAAAATTCAGTATGTAGTTGGGTAAATGAATTACAAAAAGTCATGTAATAAACTTGGTCCCAATCTCATTGCTTTAATGAAACATTTTCAATTATCTATAATATAAAATCTAGAAACCAATGTAATCCGTGAACTACAAATAAATCAAAATCTGTAATTTTATGCAAGACAACAATGTCACATTAATGGCTTTGTGTCCATTTTGAATTTTACTCCTATACTTTCTTTTTTCATTAGACCACTGTAAACAAAGGGGTTTCCCACTGACTTCAAAGACAATTCCAACTTGGGATCAGCTCCCTAGAACATTTGCCAAGATGACAAATGGCTTCTTGTTACTTGAGAAAATGTTTGTTATGCACCCTACAAACATTTTTACAGATGAGATCTTTAGCTCCATTGTACCGTATTTATTTTTCCTCATAAAGTTTAGTCAAGTGAAAAGATACACGACAGACTATGGAATAGGACATCATTTGTAACAGACCAAATATGGTGAAAACCACTAAAATTATGTGATCAGTTGTGCAAATACATAAAATCTTTATTCTCGAGTCCAAGTAAAATAAATTTCTGGCTCTTACAGATAGCATTTGATGAGGACCCACTTTATGTTAGGGGACTGATATAAATTAACTTGTGAGAAAGTCATTAGCTTGCAGATTTAGAAACTTAGGTCAGAAAAAGTTGAATGAAGTTAAGTCGGGTTGGGATTCCACCGTATCTCAATCCCACTCTGAGGCCTACTCCTTTCTGACTATATTTACCCCTAAGAACTTTAAAGATAAAATCATCTGGGACTGGCCACACATGTGTTTTGTACATGTAGAATATTATATGTATGTATATGTGAGCAAGATTAGATTAATTAGAAGAGTTCTAAGCCGGGCTTGGTGGCGCATGCTTGTAATCCCAGCATTCGGGAAGCTGAGACCAGAGGATCACGGTTTTTGGACAGCCTCAGCTACTTAGTGAGGCCCTCTGCAACTTAGTGAGACCCTGTTTCAAAATAACAGAATAAAAAATAGGGTTGGGGGTGTAGCTCGGAGGTCAAATGCCCCTGGGTTCCATCCCCAAACCCACACATACACAAAAAAAGAGTTCTAATAATCATAATCAAAGATTTCTTCTTCAAATACTGAATGCTTTGACTTTAGACATTCTATTTTTTTTAGACATGTATAAACCACAAGGAAATAGTATTTCCTTAAGAATAACCATGAAAAGAATGCATTGCACATTTCAAACTTGTGACAGAAGCAGAAACCCAAAAGAGGATTGATTACTCATTCCAAGCCCCTGAGAATATTGTGATCTTATAGTAGCCCAAACATTATGCTAAGTTCTTCCTTCAGAAAGATTATTTTTATTTTAGTTGGCTTCATACACTATAATATTTGAGAATATAGGATATACAAAATGTTGGAATATCTTTTTGTATATATGTTCTGCTCTGATGAACTTTTATACAAAAATAAACCTCTTCAGGCTTCCACTAACAGCTAGTATATTAGTATATTGTACATCAAAATGAAGGTGATTTTGTGGTATATTTTACTTTTTATTTTATTATTTTATTGCGGGTCTGCGGATGGAACCCAGGGGCATTTGACCTCCAAGCTAACTCCCCTACCCTATTTTTTATTTTTTATTTTGAAACAGGGTTTCACTTATTTGCAGAGGGCCTCACTAAGTAGCTGAGGCTGTCCATGAACTGTGATCCTCTGGTCTCAGCCTCTGGAATGCTGAGATTACAAGCATGCACCACCATGCCCAGCTTTGTGGTATATTTAAAAAGTATTATTTATTTTGTTAATAGAATAATTTCTTAGAACGTATAAAAATATTTTTCATGATAGCAATACATTTTGATATGCAAGAGACATAAAAATTGATTTGTTTTTACCTTTTTAGATGAGATTTTCATTGTTGTTATGGGAACATGATTCTAAAAAATTAAAAAACATCATATTAGTTATGTATATGATCCTTTAAAACATTCTATATTCAAAATTATTTCCTTTTTATAAAAATTAAAAAAAATATATTTTGCTGTGCACATATTCTTCTTAATAAAGCTTGCTCTCTCTTTGGAAACTAAGTATAGATTTGTTATCTAAAAATACCTCACCAAAAATAGTTATAATTATCTAATATATCTAGTATTGTAAGCATTAGTAAAGAAAATGAAATTTAGAGAACTTTGATTTCATTGGAGAAAGTACATCTTGGAATATTAAGTTCAGTATTAAATCTGTGTAGACAGACGAGGGAGGGTGTGGAAGGTTCCGCATCTGATTTCTCCATAACATAAGTACTCTGCATACAATGCTATTGTTTACCGGCCAAGTGCTGTTTTGGAAAGATGTATTAGGCAGAACCATACTAATTAATTCTCATTGTTGAAAACAAAGAAATATCGTTAGAAAGAATCTTCTTTTGTTAAATGCAAATGAATGAAAGAACTTAAGATTTTTTTAAATAGTAATTATTTGAAAGTCAATCTATTCATAACTTTACTTCTTAAACATTATTAGTTCCTTTTAAATTTAAAAATAGAATTCTGACAATCTGATGAAGATTTGTGAAAATTTATTTGAGTGATCCAAGTGTAAACAAACTCTCAAAATCAAATGTGCCCCAAAGCATTGTGCTTTCTGAAACTGCATTTATTTACAAACAATTAAAAAGCAAGCTGGGTATGGTGGTGCATGCTTTTAATCCCACCATTTGGGAGGCTGAGCCAGGAGGATCTGGGTTCTTGGCCAGCTTCAGCTACTTAGTGAGGTCCTTTGCAACTCAGTGAGAACCTGTCTTAAAATAAGAGTAAAAAAAAAAAAAAAAAAAAATAGAGCTGGGGGTGGATCTCAGAGGTAGAATGCCCCTGGGTTCCATCCCACAACCACAAAAAAAGAAAAGAAAAGAAAAGAAAAGAAAAGAAAAGAAAAGAAAAGAAAAGGAAAAGAGAGAGAGAGAGAGAGAGAGAGAGAGAGAGAGAGAGAGAGAGAGACAGAGAGAGAGACAGAGAGAGAGAGAGAGATTTTTAACTCTCAACTGGAGCAATTTTTATTACCTCTATAAAACACACACACACACACACACATGCACACAGGTGTATGCAACTTGTGTGTTGTAAGTATTGCAACTTGTAATCACATAGGCAACTATTAATAGTGGTACCTTCAATTCATGTTAAACTCAGGGAAACTAGACTTACATGTCCAGAAAATATGAGGAGAGAAATAAAAGAAGAGTTTCTGATTCTACACTATGTAAAAATAAAGTGCCTGGCTTTTAAAAGTGACATTGAGTTTTCTGCAGTATATCAGCATGGCACTTGGCTAAGGACTTTATTACATTTAAATGCATGATTTCCTTACATGTCCATTGCAGTATATCATAAACACCCAATCATTTTTACCTCACCTCAGGAAATGTGACACAAACACCATTTTAAGGACAGTTACTGTATTTGGTGACTATATCTCTTGATTTAGCGATATCAATCACTGGCACACGCATCAGCAAAAAGCTCAAACATTTTTCAGTTGCTCCCTCGGGGTGACGTCCCCCGTATGCATTTTGACTGACTCCATTTTTCCACGGAGAGTTTATTCTTCAGGATGATAAAGACAGCATAACTCATATAACAGACCATAAGTAGCTCTCACTGGATCAGAAGAACTCACATTTTCTTATGACTTTTTCTTAACATGTGTGTTTGGGTTTGTGTCAAACTCACTTAATTAAAGTTTCCTGATAATCAAAAAAAGATATTTTAGTATTAAAAATGAAGTTCTACAATTTGGCATTTTTCTATCTTCGGAAAACCCAAGAATAAAGAACATTACGTTATTTTGACTAGCCAAATTGCTCCTGTTGAGTTGAGTGAGAAAAAGAAAAGAATTTTATTTATAGTGTTATTCTGGTTAATCTAGTGAATTGATTAATTTCTTTATGAAACAAGAAATGGAAATATGGCTCAAACAGATATAGGTAACATTATTTTATGACGATAATTTTTTGTTGATTTTATTTTGGTACTAGGGATTTAACCCAGGGGCGTTTTATCTCTTACACACTTCTAAATTCAGTATTTTTATTGACCATAGGGCTGTATAGTAGTAAGTCAATACATTCTGAATCCATTCAACTAAGCAGAGAAGCTTACTGGAACTAGTAATATTTTGCACTTGAGAGATCTGATGTCTTACTTTTACTGACTCATAGGCTGACTCTGATCTTTTGCTGTCTCTGAACTGTTGTTTTTTTTTAATTGATTCAACTGAAAATAGTGGTTAATTCAATGCCAAAGTTTCTTTGTAATTCTAATAGCTCCTCTGGCTATTGTTTTACCCATCTTTGCAAATGAAGATAAAAGTAGCACTTAACATATATCAATAGAACCATAAGAAAAAAAGAGAAAGGCAGGATATCATAAATCCCTTCTGGCTCATAGGTACACAAGGAATGAGCCCTCTACCTTCGACAGCTAAAATCTTATGGATCTGCAGTTCCCTCACTTCCTCTGTGTATCTTATTGCTTGTTTTGTTAGTCCTGTCTTTTTTCTTTTCTCTCTCCTTCCTTCCTTCCTTCCCTCCCTCCTTCCTTCCTTCCTCAAATTCAAGGACAAGAAGAATACAGTGAAATCTCAAGTTCTGATAAAACATAAAGTTTTATGTACTAGAATGCAACATTGTTTTATTTAACTAGAGAGACATTTGAATTAAAAGCAATAAAATAAAACAAAGCAGTTTTTCTTGAAATGACTGGTTACAAAATATGAGGAAGCTTATCTAACAATCAATAATATGAGAGCGTTTGGATTTCAGAGGCTTCTGATAAAAGCTCTTTCATGGCAAAATTCTTTAGACCTTGACCACAAGAACCCATTTTTCAAAAATAATGATGACCAAAAGTCTTCAAATTGTGATGATAGCTGGGAAAACATTAATCTTTCTATGTTAAGATAACTCAAAGTGCAAGAAAACTCTTCATAAAAATATTTGTTCCATATATATCATTTTATCCAATGTTTTCCTACCCTCAAAAAATTATAGCATTCACTTATTTGATCTCTTATCAACTATTTTTTCCTTCCCAAGTGGCTGTAAGATTAAAGAAATGCATTCGTCATGCATGTTCCGAGATTAACAGAAGAGATGCTCAAACCTTAAAGACTTCCAACTCCTCCAGAATGAGCTCACCACTGGCCGAACTGTTAGTAGGAAGGACCACAACCTTCTGCACAGTGCCCCGATCTAAAGAGAGAAACAACGAGAAGTTGTAAGAGTTTTTAAAAGAAATAGACAGTTAGATATAATACTTAGAAATCACAAGTTTGTTTATATAAGCATTTGGTTATTCAAAATGTATTGCATATACTGAAGTTATCATTCACAATCAAATCTATTCTGAATTTCTTATGTTTGGAAAACACATAAATTCAAAAGAAATTAGTATGAATACCTTATATTTTGCACATTAATGATAGAGAAGAATGAATGCCCACCTGTCTTAAGTAAAAAGTTCTGAACCAAGTATATATTCTTGAAATATCATTGATAATTTTGGTCATTAATAGTATTACTTAATTCTCAAGAACAACATTAAAAAGTGATGCTCCCATCATTTTAATAACAAACAAATACTGATTTCATGATCTGAAGCAAGATTACTACATTACTACAAACAAAAGCTGCCATTTGCTCTATAGCTATGAGAGTTTAGATATGGTAAAATGTTCTGCTCACATTACAAAATCAAGTTCAAAAGAGAAACATAAATATGGTTGGTTTTACTTCAAGGAAGGATATTTTTTAAAGAATAATTGCACTATTTTACAAATTTATTTATCTTTTTAAGTGGTAAACTATAGGAAAAATTTTAAAATTAGATGGGACAAAAAAATCTAAAGCAAAATATATATAGTATTGGGGTTCCTGGAAACCCTTCTACCTCCAGGCTACACTCCCCGACACCTATTTTTTGTATTTTTATTTGGAAACAGGGTCTCTTAAGCCAGCAAGACTGGCTTTGAACCTGCGTGATCCTCCTGTCTCCGCCTCCCAAGCGCGGGGATTACAAGCGTGTGCCACCATGCCGGGCATAATCACACATCTTGATGAAGTTCAGGGTGATAGAGGCATACATGCACACAGCACTGATGAGCCCTCCCCCAGTTTCCACCCTACTATCTCTCTCCCCACCTTCCCATGCTCAGCACAGTGATTGGCTTGGATAAGGTTGAGATATTTCCCTCTTGAAATCTTCTTCCTCCCTCTTGTTTCCCTCAATTAGCTCCCCTCCTTCACTCCACTTCCGTTTCTCCGCCTTCGTGTAGAGTCCCTCCTGTGTCTCAATTTCTCCCTAGCTTCTCCATATGAGGGAGAACATCCAACCTTTCACTTTTTTGTGACTGACTGTCTTACTTAGCAGAATCTCCAGTTCCATCCATTTCCCTGCAAATGACATAATTTTGTTCTTCTTTATGGCTGGCTGAGTATAATTCCACTGTGTAATTCTGTAGTCTATTCATCTGTTAATAAACATCTTGGTTGGTTCAATTGTTTGGCAATTATGAATTGTGCAGCTATAAATAGATATGTATGCATTATTATAATAGTTCACATTATTATCTCGTTTCAGTTGTTTAGGGTACTCAGGAGTGGTATAGCTGGGTCATATGGTAGATTCATTTCCATTCTTCTGAAGATTCTTCACACTGTTTTCCAAAGTGATTGCACTAATTTCCAATCCCACCAGCAGTGTATGAGTTCCTACTTCTCCATATCCCCTCCAGTATTTATTATTGTTTGTGTGTTTAATGATTGCCATTCTAATTGGGGTTAGTTGAAATCTCAGGGAAGTTTTGATTTGCACCTGTCTGATTGCTAATGATGTTATACTACTGTACCAACTGCATAAATTTTGGTTCCAAAAACTAGTTGAGATTTAGCCATGTGAGGTTAAAGCAAGTATGTGAGTATGTATTTAATCATTAATATGGTTTCAATTGAAATTATTACTAAATTCTATCATAAATATCAAGTACTACTGTTTTAAATTATAATGATAATATTCATATAAAAATACATATATAATTTGTTAATATATTTTAAACAGATAATGCAGAATTTTAAAATTCTATTGAGAACTGTTAGTAAGAAAAGTTAGTTTGAAGCTGGGCGTGGTGATGCAGGCTTATAATCAAGCATGGTGGTGAAGTTTGGGAGACACTGAGATAGGAGAATCTTAGGTTCACAAACAACCTCTGCTACTTAGTAAACAGGGATGAATGTGGCTGGAGGTGTTCCCCAATTTTATTTTAGCAATTCATTACAATGAGCAGTGGAGATATCTTGAGAAATACAGCATACAGAAACAACAACCACAGTAACCACAATCGAATCAGAAAGCCATAAAACTATGAAGACAAAGCAAGATCTGTCTAGACACACACATGTCCCTGTTGAGTATTTGTTGAGTGAATTATTGGGCATAAAAAAGAGAGAAGAATCAGGAGGATGTGTGTAAAATATTTGTTTTAGATCAAGTTATCATACATGCCACATTTTTCAAAAACAAAACAAAACACAGAAGTCACAATATATTTTCATGACTTCCTGCTGTAGCCTGTGAGGATTACTACCACTCTTTGTGACAGCAGTGACTTTTTTCTTACCCAACAGAGACTGAGTAGAAGCTGGGTATCCCCAGAGTCCCGTGAAAAACAGCATGAAAAGATACTCTGATACCAAATACCTTCAAGGATAAAACTGTCTGCTCTAAAAAGAACTGAGTAATTTCCTTGATTTGCACATTACATATTATATACATATCATATTGTACCTCAAAAGCAAAATAAATTTTTACTTGTTAGTTTAAAGGGAAAAAAAACTAAGTGCCTCCAAATGAGACAACTTGCTTTTATTTTTTTAGCCTAATAACTTCCCTTGAGATAAAAAATTTATATGCTACTTTTTTTCTGAAAGGATCTACAACAAGGATATTTTATACATACCATTTATAAAATGTTGTACAAAGAAAAAACCTCAAAGATAATGTAAAACCTGTTTTGGACTCATTCACAATAAAAGGTAGAATACTATTTTTATTTACTATCTTTTTCTTCTTCTTGCCCATTTTTGGTACTGGAGATTGAACTGAAGGTTGTTCTATCTCTGAGCTATACCGCAGTCCTTTAACAGGGTCTCCCTAAATTGCTGACACTGTTCTCAAACCTATGATCCTCCTGTCTCAGCTTGCCAAGTACTGGGATTATAGGTATGACCCACAGTATCCCCATATAATTGCCTTTTCTTAATTTATTGTTTTTGTTTTGCTTGTTCTGACGAGTTCCCCACACAGGAGATACTTTGATGGGGTCCTTAGGCTACATTACTTCAGCAACTTAGTGAGACCCTGTTTCCAAATAAAATATAAAAAAGGTCTGGGAGTATAGCCTGGAGGTAGAAAGCCTCTGGGTTCCACCCCCAGTACCACCCCCCTCCCCCCAAAAAGTAAGTAGACTTGGTTTTATCCTCCATTCATTTTTACTCAGATTCAATAAGAAATCTTTGAGTGCCTTCAATTAGTAACACAATATAGATGCAAAGATAAATAGGCGCAGTGCTTAAGAGTTCAGTTTAGAATTTATTGTTTTTTGAGTAGTAAGTGTGTTTCCATTAAAATGCTAGTCATTGTGAGATATGCATTCCAGGATGGCCGTAAAACTCCCCATTCCTATGTCTACATAAAGCCATCTCTGTACTCTTTCGTTTGAAGATGATAATATAGTTATCAAATGTCTTCCTTCTAGGGGTGGTGAGAATGGTATTTTTTGAATGTACTCATAACTATAAATCCTTTTTATTGCTTTGTACAATTGAGATATGGCTCTCATACACTTGGGAAAAGTACCATGCTTATGATACAGTTACAGTGAAGCAAAGTCCTCTTTTCTCAAAGCCTCACTTGGCTCTTGTGTAAGATATTTTGTAATTGACATATCTGTTACTAAAGTAGACCCAGAATCAGTTCTTTCTCTTCTCTTTCTTCTTCTCCTCCTCCTCCTCCCCCCTTTTTTTAAAATTTTATGGTGCTGGGGTATGAACCCAGGAGCATTCTACTTCTAAGCTATACTCCCAGCCCTATTTTATTTTTTTATTTGAAAATAGGGCCTCACTAAGTTGCTGCAGCTGGCTTTAAACTTGCGATCTTCCTGTCTCAGCCTTCCAAGTACTGGTATTACAGATGTGTGTGGTATTACAGACGTGTGCCACCACTGCTTCTTTGATAACAATGCCTTGAGACACCACTGGAAACATCATGTCCCTCTTCCCCATCCTCCTTTCCCCCTCCCTCCCTCTTCCTCTTCCTCTTCTTTCTTATTCTTCCTTCTCCCTCTTTCTTTTCCTCCTTTTTCTCCTTTTTTGTGTGGTACTGAAGATTAAACTCAAAGGTGTTCTACATCTAAGCTATACCTATAGTCCTATTTTTTTTTTTTAAGGGTTTCACTGGCCTCAAACCTGTGATCCTCTTGTCTCAGCCTTTCAAGTACTAGAAATACAGGTGTGCACCACTAAGCCTGGCCCCTCTCTTGCATTTGTAGTTTACATGTAAGGGAATGATTTCTCTCTTTTCCAGCTCCACAGAGCCACAAATGACTTAGGCCTGTTTCATAAAAGCATCCCCGTGCCTTTCTGATTCACACAGAAGTGGGTCTAGAAACAAGTCAGGGACCCTTTCTGGGAATTAGGTACATGGGAATCATGTTATATGGAGAGCGTTAACGCCTTGCAAATCTGGAGGAGCTGAAGCCACACATACACAGATTCCATGGGTGAACTACCAATGCAGAGGTAAGATGAAAGATGGTACAATGAGTTCTGACAACATCAGTTCAGCACAATCCAACTCTGCCTGAGGCTGCCTTCTGTACTTCCCAAAGGGGGAGGAGGGCTGATGTGTTTGAGTAACCTGTGTGGTCATTTTCAGTTGATGTATTCTACTTAAATGAATAATACATGGAAATTTCTTAGGATGGTTTCTGGTACAAAGTATATTCTTGGTAAGTGAAAGTTAACTTTTAGTTTTAGCTCTCTTGCTTGCTAAGCTGTTGACTTTACTGAATCCACTTTCTTTTACTGAACCTCAATTTTCTCATTTATAAGATGCAAATAATAGATCACTGAATACATTAAAGCATTGATTTGAGAATAAACAAGACAAATTGTAGTGATTTACATAATGTTAACCTATTTACAAGGTAACACAGTAGACTCATTAATCCACATGAGATATTTTAATTTTCTTGTTCTATTAAATATTTTTAAAAAATTCTCCAGACAAGCTTCCCTTCTATCTTACTTATTTTATATGATCTAAGCTTTATTTTATTCGAAAAGGAGGGATTTTAGCAATAATCCTTAAAACCTTCCTCTGTCTCCAAGAGATCAGCTTGTCTTTATAGCACAGTAGGTGTTAGCTGTCTCAAACAAATGATCAAACATAGTTCATTACCCAGCAGGTTATTTGAATAATGATTTGTATATCTATCTCCTGGGTTGCATTTAAACTAATTCCTTGGAGGGTTTCCCTGGAAACTGATGAGCCTAACAGTGCTTGCCTCTGGATTTGGGGGAACACTGACTCCTTAATCACATCTTTTCAGTCCCTGCCCCCACTCCATTTGCTAACCTATAAAAGTATTCTAGTTAGTGCTAGTTTATAGGTGTGTGACCTGCACAGATGCATAGGCTCCGGTGCTTAGAAGAGTTGTACCTTTGTTTTAAAGCTCTATTGTTAAAGTCCTTGAAATTATTAATAATTTTCCCTCTGAATTTTCCCTCTGCACCGTGTTCTATAAATTACGTAGCCAGGTGTGATTCTAGCAGTTAGTAATTAGTAGCAATTTAGATGAAGTAAGAAGTAGCCTTATTCACATTAGTAAAGACAAACTACAAATCCCAGATCCCAGAGTCACATATTCGTCCCTTTCCTCCCTTTTCTCTGTCTTCACCAGTATTCCTAAATGTTAATTTAGGAAGCCAGCCCAGTGCATGCATTTAGATGTAGATTACTGTCAGACAATCAATTCTAGTATTAATTAAAGCAAGTACAATAAAAGATGAAAAGATAGAATTCATATTATTAAATAGCACTTCTTGCCTTATAATTTTTTCAGCCAATTTGTTTAGTTAAATAAACATAAGCCTAAAGGTAAAGAAAGAGCTGCAAATTCTTTGGCAGATATAGATAGAAAGAAAGTATGACTAGATATCATACATGGTTAGTTTCTAAATTAGATCTTAACAATTGGTTGTTTTATATCATTAGTTAAAATACCTATTCCAAATAGCTGTTGTTTCTATTTTAGATTACCATACTGCTGCTGTATTCTTTTAATAATAACTTTACTGTTTGAGAGTAAAACTGAATAGAGTTTATAAAACTTTTATTAATTTGGTGAATCTACTTTCAAAAGATGGCAATTCCACCCACGCATGCCTGCTATTATGGAATATATATATATGTATATGAATATTTCTAAACTTAAGCCATTTCTCACAGTTAGCAAGTTCGCACACAGTGAGCCTTGAATGGGCCATTTAAGAGCTGTGATGGTGACACCTTCCACTTCAGTCCTGGGGCAGTTAGACACCAGCCAGGGTGGGAAGGTGAAGACAGCAGCCTCTATGGCATCTCCAGAGCGTCTATGTGAGGGGAGACCTTTGAAAAGGCAGTATCAACTAAAGCTAACTACCCAAATCTTTCAAAGTATATTGAGGCTAGAGTCTGTAGGGGTCAAATTCATTTGAAAGTACTGGTTTACCTAAGTTAAACAAGTTCCTTTGCTGTAGAACCTTTTAGAAAGATTTGGATAGTTTTCTGCGCTGTAAGGAAAATATAGTATTTAATGAATTTCAAATTCTTTTGCCGATGCCATTAATTTCACTTGGCTCCTTAGCACCTCAAGTCATATTCAATTACACAAACAATTTTTCAATGTGTGGCTTTCACATTACCTCAAAGTCACCTAGGAGTTTACTAAAAAGGCCCAGCAAGTGCTGTGTACATATTTGCCACTATCACTTGAACTGCATTATGATTTAAAAATACAGATATTAATTTCTATGTCAGCTCCCAGACTTAGAATTTTTGGAAGTACAGCAA
This sequence comes from Muscardinus avellanarius, assembly GCF_963383645.1. Lineage (NCBI taxonomy): Eukaryota > Metazoa > Chordata > Mammalia > Rodentia > Gliridae > Muscardinus > Muscardinus avellanarius. The sequence continues at coordinate 52,426,950 of NC_137795.1, forward strand.
ATTAATAGGCTTTATGGAGAAACCTATGTCTGCTCAAATATTTGAGAATTGCAAGAGGAAACCAGTAATCTATTGCATTTCTTGATAGCTTTCTATATTTATCAAAGAGGAAGCTATCAAATTTGTTATTTTCATATAAACTTGTTAAATTTTTTGTCTGAATGTAGGTAAAGTAATACATTTTGACTAATGTACTAAATAACTTCTTTGCAATGTAATAAAGCACCATGTAAAACTTCTAAGCAAAATTACAATGCAGAAGTTTCAAATATTTTTAAAGTATAGGTACATATGATATATAAAATTATAATAAAAATACTCAATCTGTAAATATTAAAATGAAGGGTCAAACTTAAAGTTGCTAAGAATATAAGGGATAAATATTTTAAACTCATTCAACTGAACTATCATAAGAAAACTATTAGCCATGATGGGGCAGCTGATTATGGATTATTTTCCTGCAGTAATCAGCTGTAATAGGGCACAAAATGCATGTACAACATGGAAACTCAGATCTACGGGCACTACAGGAGAAATGACCCTCTTTCCTGCTGGTTTGAAGATATACAGTTGGAACTGCTGTAGACATCTGCAGACATAATAAATGCAGGCATAAATACAAAGATGAAAGGTGACCCCTGCTCCTTCCTAAAGACAGACAAAATTCCAAAGAAGAAGCTGGAGCCCTTACCTAAGCCCACTCTACCACTGTATTTTCCAGTTTTGTGAACCAATAAGTCTCCTTTAATAAAATAAAAAACAACATTTCCAATAATCTAAGTGACAATAAAATAAAAGTATCCCTCTAAAAAGCCAAATACCTATTTGTAATATCTCACAGTATGCTAAAATATTAGGATTTAGAATATAAACCTGTATATGAGTAGGAAATTGCACTCTATCTTTAATGTTGGTCTACTCATAAACTTGTATCTGCAACTCAAAAGCTGTTTTTAAAAAATTATTATTATTATTATTATTATTATTATTATTATTATTATTAATTCTGTGGATGGCAAAATCTGTCCCTACTTGAACTAATTTGGTCATAAAACTTGACCTGCACCAGCATGACATATTTATGGTCTCTATTTATTACACTTGGTTTAAAGATTTCTCTGTTTCACTGTATAAGTACAGTGTGTTTTTATGGGTTGTGGCAAGGTTCTGCAAGCCTTCTTATATCTGTACACATCACCCTTTCCTACTCCAAACTTCTAAATTCTGAAACACATTTGGTTTCAAATAAGGAAATATAAAAAGCAATTGGTTTTCTTTCTCTTTCTCTTTTATTTATATCTATTTCCAATTTTTTTTACAATAAGTGTATGTAATTCAAGCAAAATAAAAATAACATTAGAGATATGGTTGTATAATGCTAAAGAGTGAGTGAAATCATGTTCTTGTTCTTAAGTAAAAATAATGTGCAAATCTTCAAAGCAGACTTATTTAAGCCTGCTTAAATATTAACTCAAGACGCCACTATTATGATTCCCCTACATCAGTTATGCTAGAATGGACACTAATAATTAGAACTGTTGCCCATGTGCCGAATACTGGGTGTGTGGGTGACTGTGCACTGCGATGGATCTTCTTTACAGTTAGCACTCGGTGAAAACAGTCATCAATAGTCCAGTTAATGGTAATTCCTGCATTGCTGCTGAGTAAATTACTCAATATGCATACATAAATATTCCACAAATCTTTGATTCATTCTTATTTTGCAGGTAGAAATAGTATAAACTTGATCAAAACCTGTGGCTCTATAAAGTATGGATTTTAAAATTGCATTTGCCTTACATATCTAATAAAGGTGTTCAAGATCAAAAAAGCAAGATCATGTGAAACTTCCTTGTAAACTCTCGAGGAAATTTAACAAATTTTACTCTTCACAATATGAAATCATCTTTCCTTATTCCTACTCTTCACCTGTTACATAAATTAACCGTATTTACTTTTCTTATATACAAAAGCTTTACTTTCATCTACAATTTCCAAAGTAAAGAAATACTTCCAAAATACAATCAGAATATTAACCTATGATATTTCATTAACACTCTCCCCTTTCTCTCTTCTTGCTTGCTTGCTTTCATCTTTTCTTGGTATACTGTCCACTCAAATTTAGGCGACACTGTAAACTAATGTCATGCATGTTTTCCATCTTTTGTTTTCTCTCATAAGAATGCAAGTTATATGAAAGGAGAAGAATTTTTGTGGCTTGCTCATTGCGTCTAGTGAATAGAACAGTATTAGTATACATAAGAGACATTGAAAATATTTAATAAATATATAGATAAATGTGGTATATCCATATGCAACTGTTGAACACATACTCATTACTGGGCAGTACACTCGGGTATTTTCTTTTTACATCCATTATCTCACTTAGCTTTTAAGACCATAAAGTAGGTGTAATTAAGAGAATAGGCTTAGAGATGTTATATAATCAAGGTCATGCATAAGATAAGTGATAGAAGGTAGAATTTAAACTTAGCACCTCTGAATGCCAAAACATGTTTCCTATTTTACCCTACACTTCATCCAGAAATCATAATGAAAAGTCATCCTAACAGGTTGTTCTGCATTTAACAAGGTTTTCAAGAAATCCAACCAAAATTAGACATGCTCATTATAAAGAAAATCTCTAAAAATTTTAATGACATACTGTCCTGCCACATGCTGACCTAGAATTTCACAGGTAAACACACACATGCCCGTGACCACTCCTGCTGTGGAAAGTCTCAGTTATGCTTTTATGTCAGTTAACTGAAAATACTTCAGGGAGAAGGTCAAAAGAGGTATCTTAAGACCAACAATTTTACTAAACTAGGAATCAGAAAATAAAAACTGACTAAATTATGGTTTGACTTAATTGAAGTATACCCACAAATTCAGAAAACAACATAATGTGATATTTTAAAAACTTGAGTTAATGCTTTATTTATTCAACTATGGTATCTGCCTTCATGAAAATAGCTGCCATTGCTAATATGTTGAAAGGGTGTTTAAATAAATTTATAATTAATACATTTGTGCATTCTGGTTTTAAACGCAAATTTTGTGAGCGTAAAGAAAACTTTATAATATTTTATCAACTCAGGTGATAATCCATCAACATATGTAATGCTTTAATTGTTTTCTGGTGACATAGCTAAATGATACTCAAACAGAGGCTAGGCAATCACTAAATTAGTGTTTCGGGATTTTGTAAATTACTGAAAATTATATATTGCAGTTTAGTATTTCTTATCCCATTACATCAAGAATTGCTTTTCTTTGGACTTCATTTCCTAACAAACTGACTTACATTGAACAATACAGGTATACTCTTAGATTTTACTGATCCTACAGAACTCAATGCAGCAACCAACTTTCCAAAACATGAAAAACTGGGGCCAACCCTTTCTAATTGTTTATTGTTTGGAAAAAAATACTCCTATGAGGTTAATGAATTGTATTATCTGTAATTAACCTGTTTCACTGAACTATTTTTAATAATAAAATAGACTGTCTACAGTATTTTTCAAAGTCTCAATCCCATACACAAATTAGTCTGGAGTATGTACCTTATGTTATTAATGCTGCATACAGAGGATCTTTCCCTTCTGCATTTGGTCATTTGCCAACCCACCATTTACCTGTCCTATTTCACCCTACATTCTCCCTTCTATTCACATCTTTCTGTTTCCATACGAAGGGGCTATTCTTTTCCAAATGTTGCTAGTGTCTAAGAGGACAGGATTATGAAAAGAGTCGTATATTATAAGATACAATGGTGCCACATCTGAGGAGCTTGCCCACTGCTTCTGACTGGCTGCTACTGCCTTTTCTCAAAGCCACCATGATGGTTTATTATTATTATTATTATTATTATTATTATTATTATTCTCCAGTTAATTTCAAGATCATATCTTCTCCATATCCTTGGAAAATCTTTATTTCTTCAGCTCTTAGATGAGTTCTCAGGGTAAAGTCACTATATTCATCGTCTCCTGGAGTGACCTCCAGCATTGTCATGGATTCAGCTAACACTCTCACTGCTAAGGACTCTCCTATCTCCATCTCCAGCACAGCCCTCTCTGCTGAAGTGTATCTGAAGTGACACCCTCTTTGACTTAACCATCTATGTAGCCCACCAAATCTTCAACCCAGCATGCGACAGGTTTGGGTTTAAATTTAATTACTGTTTCCAATAGTTTCACAATCCTAAACAATTTAATCTCTCAAAGCATCAGTTATATACCTCCAAATTGGGGAGAATGATTCTCACTGAGCTGATATAAGGTAATATATTTTAGGTGATTAATTCAATCTCTTGTGCACAATAGGTCAAAGGAAATGACAGTTGTGCCATTCAAACAAATTTATCACTTTCTAAACCTGCTTGATAATTTTATATTGTCTTGGTTAGCCAAGGTACTTATTTTATTTTATTTATCTATTTGTAAAAGTACAAATCCACAGGTCAAGCCACAAGTCAACTTCTTATCATCAGATCCTTTCCTCCTCCTAAATAACTCTTGAAATGAATAATTCCTTTCAGCCTTCTACTTCTAACTGCTGCCTGAATGTTCATCATTTCATGCATATGGGTTGTAAGTCTTTCTTCCTTTGTCTTTTTCTGTCTTTTCTCTGTGTGTTCTCCATATCACTTCCAAAGTGGTTTGGCTGAAATGTATGTGGGCAGTGGCTGAGAACTCTAAATTGGCCCCAGCAGAGTCACACCTTTATATAACTCTTCCTTTTGAGTACCTGTGATCTACTTCTAAACAATAGAAAATGCGAAGATCATGATTATGCTATGTTGTATGAGACCAGTCCTAATATATCAAAGGGAGAAACTCTGAAAGCCTTGAGGAAGCAGGCTGTTTTGAATAGCTAATGAAGAGATCCCTGTAACAGCAAAGGGTGGGTGTTTTTTAGGAGCCAAGAGCATTGTTTCTGTGACAGGAAGAAACCTTTTTTTTTTTTGCAGGTCTGGGGATGGAACCTAGAGCTACATCCCCTACCCTATTTTTATTCTTTATTTTGAAACAGGGTCTCACTAAGTTGCAGAGGGCCTCATTTAGTAGCTGAGGCTGTCCGTGAACCATGATCCTCTAGTCTCAGCCTCCCGAATGCTGGGATTACAAATGCGCACCACCACACCCGGCGTAAGAAACCATATTTTGCTAAAACTATGTAGTTTTTTTTTTTTTTTTTTTTTTTTTTTTTTGGTGGTACTGGGGTTCCTGGAAGCCCTGGCTACACTCCCAGACCTATTTTTTTATATATATTTTTATTTGGAAACAGGGTCTCCTAAGCCAGCGCGCATGGCTGGCTTCGAACCTGCGGATCCTCCTGTCTCTGCCTCCCAAGCGCGGGGATTACAAGCATGCGCCACCACACCTGGCTAAAACTATGTGATTTTGGATGGTAATGCTGAACTCCAAAAAGAATGTATCCTGGTCCACACTGATTACAACCTTGTGAGTCTCTGATCAGAAAGGCGGCTTAGCTATTCTCCACAGTGGCTATGGTATAATAAACGAATAAATGTGTTTTTATACCAGTGATATTGTTATGCAGCAACAAAATACCTAAAAAGTACCAGGCAGCCAGTCTAATGCTCAATAAATATTTACTGAATTGGATTAACTCTCCTTCACTGGTCCATAACATCCTTAAAAGAATATGATGCTGCTATACTTTGTATATCATAAGTCCTGGCATCCAATAAGCTCAGTAAATTCTAATGGTAAATAAATAGCATAGATGTGATGAACCACAATGGCAGTATACTGTGCTAATTGAGAAAAAAATAGAAAACATAACATACTATCATTTTGCATTAATGGGTTTTTTGAAAGTTTTAAAACATAAGAATTGATTAATCTTTATTTTAAGAATTCTTTAGAAGATAGTTGTGGTGGCTCATATTTGTAATCTCAGTACTTGAGAGGCTGGGATAGAAGGATTGTAGGTTCAAGTCTAGGTTTAATCTCAATTTAATGAGACTCTCAGCAACCTAGAAAGACCCTATTTTAAACCATAAAGGGGGCAGTGAAGGGTATCACTCAGAGGTAAAATGGCCACCCTTGAGTTCAATCTATAGTAATAGACACACACACACACACACACACACACACACACACACACACACACACACATATTTATAAAAGCAGCAGTTAAGCTACAATTCAAAAAGCAGGTTTATGAGTTTATACTGTTGCTATAAACAAATGATCATCAACATATAGTCTTCAAACAACACACATTTATTATCTTAGACATCTGGGCACTGAACGTCCAACACAGATCTCAGTGTGCTAAACTCAGTTTTGAGAAGTTGCATTCTTTTCTGGATATTTTAGAAAGACTCTGTTTCCCTGTGTCTTTTAGCTTTTAGAGGCCACCTACTTTACTTGGTAAATGAAAAGACAGCATCTATCCCCAAGCCTAGCAAAGCGTCACTTTTCTGACATCTTTTCCACCATCCTCTGACTGTAAGGAGTTACGTGATTAGATTGGGTATACACAGATAATTCAGGAAAATCTATCTCAAGGCCAGTAACAGCAGACATGTCTGAAAGTCCCTTTTGCCAATTAAGGTAACCTATCTGTAGGTTCAGAAAATTAGGAGGCAGAAATTTTTAAGGGTGTGTGTGTGTGTGTGTGTGTGTGTGTGTGTGTGTGTGTGTGTGTGTGATTATTCGGCTATCACAATATTGGAAGAGAAAAAATAAGTATAACTAAAGTAAAGCACACAGGATTTCAACACCACAGACTTACCTCAGAAATTCTAGCTGCAAATCTTTGTTCCAACTTATGCTACATTTCACATTCTAAAATGAAACATTTCCTTCCATTTTCTAGAACTTGAACTCTTCCCAGTTAAATATACTTTTTTTCTTTAAAGCTGGCTTTCCACACAAACCACTACCAGGGCTGACAGCTACAGACCTCCTACGGGTAGTCAGGTTGTCACACAGAGCAGGCCTGGCCTGGCCAGGCAGGAGGCCCTGAGTTCTTCTCACAGTGACAATGGCTGCCAAGAGGGCCTCAGGGAAACTTGGCAGCACATCAAGAACAAAAACATAGTGTGGCTATTTAGTCTTGACATGTAGATAATAGCCCTCATAAATTAATGTCTTCAGGTTGGAAATTTTCTTAGATTCATGTGAGTAGTGGGTTAAATAGAGACAGCACACAGGGGTGAGGTCTGACTGCATTGTTCTCAAGCCACTTAGAGAAACATCAGATATTCCCTAATCAAGGAGCCAATCATTGCATCTCTCCTCCTGCAGAGAGGGAAGGAGAGGAGAGGCACTGTGTCCTTGTGTGATATTCTGAAATCCTCCAAATACATGTCAGTTATGCAGGCAGACATTTCGGATATGGATGTAATACCTATTTTAAAACAAATTTTAAAAGTGCAAAAATTTTGAGACACATCTAAAGCTAAGGTGGAGTCCTATGCTATTTTTTTTTATTCTTCCACTTTCCTCCAAAATGTTTAGCTCCTTTATTTCTAAGTAAGGTATGAAAACAGCAAATTCAAAGGTGAAATTCTAGCTTGGTTGGTTAGTTTGCACCCAAAGGTCTAGTCTATTACAAGGCAAAGGTTGTCCAAGTCGTCTCTGTCGCCTTCTAAGATGAGTCTGGCTCACATGTAAGACTTGGTGACGACATGTGGAGGGGTCAAGTGAGTGATGTCACTCAGATGAAGGAATGCCAGGGCTAAGCTGCGTGTCAACACATCAGCACCATTACTGTGACATGTGTAGTTAAAACATTTAAATCACAGTAAAATGAGAAAATACAAATGAAATTCACTTCATTAGTGGGAAACAATGTAAAGTAGGAATGGCAAATGATATAGGAATTTGAAGAGGATAACTGTTTAGAATGTAAAGTCAGAAGGACTTGTAGTCTGCCTATATCATTTACTAAATATCCATGTGATCTTATCTGCGATTCCAGCTGATTACAACGGATGGTAGTAAGTGCAAATCATTTATTCACTCATTCATTCATTCAAATAAGTGACTGAGCAGTTATTTTGAATGATGCATTAATTTAGCGTCTGCAGCCATAGCAATAAATAAATCAGAAAGTAGTTCTGCCCCCACAGGGCTACATTCTTAAATTTCCTCAAAGGGTATTTACAGGGGCTGGAAGAGATAATTCACATAACATACCTTCAAAAGTTAGCATCATCATAACAACAAAATACTTCAAAAGCTTGAAAAATTGTACATATTTGCCTAAAGAGTAGAATAGTACATAAATACAGGGTAATTCAAACAGCCTAGCAATACTAGAGTTTATGAAACCATTTATGTACAACTTTACAACTTTACATTTCTAGAACGTAAAGTTTACGTTTCTGAAAAGTAGATTAAAAGAAAATAATTCTGATTTTTGGAATTTTTCAGCAACAAATCACACACTATAATTGTCTTTTTAAGGTAATAGTTAAATGAGAACATTTATGAGCTATCTTCTTTCTATGTTGTTGTTTTCTTTTCTCATGTTCCTTTTTGCTAATCTTCTATAAGATCAGGCCGTCATGACATCATGATTTGAAATTTTTCTTCTGTCAATTCAGCCATCATCTACTCTATTCTGCTAGTATGGTCTGCTGTGAAAATCTCTGCAGAATCTGTGGTAAACTCTCGGAAGTTTCTAGATTCTGCTTTGGAAACAAGTGACCTGCATATTATTAAAAACCAATGACTGCCGGGCGTGGTGGCGCACGCTTGTAATCCCCGCGCTTGGGAGCTGAGACAGGAGGATCGCGTAGGTTCGAAGCCAGCCTCAGCTACTTAGTGAGGCTCTCAGCAACTTAGTGAGACCCTGTTTCCAAATAAAATATAAAATGGGTCTGGGAGTATAGCCCGGAAGTAGAAAGCCTCTGGGTTCCACCCTCAGTACCAACAAAAACAACAACAAAAACAAACAAAAAAACAAACAGTGACTTACAAAGAGATTTGCTGCTTACTCCTAAGTGAAGGAGGAACCTAGACATCATCCTTCGAATTGGCACAAATTCCAACTGACCGTATTTTCTGAACTCAAATGCACCACTGGCCCACCTATCACATTTTACATAGAGTATTTTAGGGACTTCCTTAAAATCAGAATTCCTGGCTTCTCAGTTCACTAAATGTGCCATTCCTAAAGCTTCAACTGCCAGAACTGCTAGTTACCAGGAAGCCAGTTATCCTCTATGGCTGCAAGACAAGAGCTTTAAGGCTTTAGTCACATATGTGGCACACACTTCCAAACTCAACACTTTCAAAAGTCTCACTGGAGCCAAACTTCCAACTTAGTACTCACCCAGTTAAACAGAAGCAAATAAGAAGCCTGGAACAGTACACACTGAATTATACGAGTTTGGCAAAAGTCCCTGTGTATAGACCTTGCATTAAAAAATCATAATGACATTAAATCTTCCTAAACCTTTCACATTCATTCACTGGAATACTCTCATTCTTCCGTCAAAAACCACATGTCAGTATGATTCATGCTAAAAATAAAAATTTACAGAATGTTTCTGAACTTTACCAAGACACTTAAATATTTTTATACTCCAGAAGTAAAAGGAAAATCAGCAAAAATTGTTAACTGTTCAACATAGTCAGCTTTGAACAAATCACCTGGATGTACACAGTAGGTGGTAAAATTAAAATAGAAATTTTAATCATGTGAGAGCCCTGGTCTGCTGCTTTACAGTGTTACCTAAGGATTTAAAAGGACAGAAAGAGCAAATATGATCCACAAAACAAAGTGTATATATATATATATATATTTTTTTTTTTAACGCTTTTTCTTGTGGTTCTGGGGATGGAACCCAGGGGCAGTCTACCTCCCAGCTACACCCCCTGCCCTATTTTTTATTCTTTATTCTGAAACAGTGTCTCACTAAGTTGCAGAGGGCCTCACTAAAAGTAGCTGAGGCCATCCTCGAACCACGATCCTCCAATCTCAGCCTCCCAAATGCTGGGATTACTAGTGTATACCACCATGCCGGGCATATATATGTTTTTATAAACCATGGTATTTCTCAGAGTGTGTAGTAGAAGGAATGAGTGGAAAAATAATTAAGTATACTTGGCTTCCAGTTTAAATTTTAATAAAATAGTGAGGTATTTTTATTCAAGATGAAAGGAGGAATATTTATTTGGGGAAATGCTATAAATCTCCATATTACCTCTACATATTAGAAATAGCCTCTCTAAAAGGTTAAATTAATGGAAAATTTTCAACCACCTACCAAAACAGAAGCCAGTAAACTTTTTCCAAAAAGGTCAAGCAATGTATATTTTAGCCTTTGTAGGCTAAAGGTCTCCTATGGCAACTACTCAACTCTGCCATTATAGAACACAAGTAGCTACAGACTATTTGTAAATGAATGCATGTAGCTGTGTTCTAATAAACTTTTTGAACACTGCAATCTAGAGCTTTTTTAATTTCTTTATCATGAAATCTTTTACTTGGCTTATGTATCATATAGAACATGCAATGGACTACTAGGTTTGAGCCAAAGGTTATAACAAGGCTTAGGCTAGTTTTTGATAATGCAAACTGTTAAGAAATAATAGATAAGGGCACAAATTAGTTTTCCTCCCTCTCTTCCTCCCTCCTTCCCTTCCTTCCTACTTTTTTCCTTCTTTTTCAGTTGTTTGTTTATTTTGCTTGGCATCTGGTATCTGAGGCGGCCCAATGAGCCTGAAAGGCCAGATTATTAGCCTCTCAGACTCAGCTATAGTTATAGATTGTAATGATAATGAACTAATTATAACAGTTACCAGGAATTGAGCTCACATAACTAACTGTGGAGATTTTGTGAGCTACAAAATCATACATAAAATTTCTCTTGGATATATTTATATTATATTCTACTAACATTCCAATGAACAGTCACATACATTTTCCTTGTGGCATCTTCCTTGACAACTGATGTTTTCATTGAATTCCCTGAATGTCTCAAGATGATACAGAAGGAGAGAAGACATGACTGAAGCTTCCTTCATTGTAGCCAGATTGGAGCATCGTTATCTATTTATAACAGCGAAATGTCTCTCTCGATCTTGGGAATTTGGCAACATCCAAAAAAAAAAAAAATGCTATTCTTCTATTTAAATACATGAAACCAAGAAATCCTGAGATAATGACCTATGATTCTCCCAAAAGCCACTTCTGAAAAGACTAAATGGTTCCTGCTTAGCGGCAGACAATCCTCTTTTGTGATTAGAGCAATCCAAGAACTACTTGGGAAACAAATATTTTACATCAATACATTTGTCAATAGAGTTTCAGATAAACGGAAATCTCTGTTTAAAAAGTAGGGTGCAGTCTGGCATGACAGTGTGGTGAAGGGTCAATGGCTGAATTAGTCCCCATCTCTTCAGAAGGATGCTATTGGCAAAGACATGGCCATGGCATGCATTTTCCTATGAGGACAGATTTCTCAAGACACTTATGAGGCTTTGTAAGCAATCATTACTGAAGTTTCCCACCATAATTAAAACCATGTGTCTGAATGCTGTTTTTGAAAATGACACAAGTGTTTAAAAACCAACATAAAAAAAATCTATGTAAAGGTGCCAGGAACTTATGTGGTAAGAAAAGCCAAAGATTTTGTGCAAAAGCATGCTTCTTGCTGTCTTCTATCTGAATAAACACTGCTGAGCAGTTTTAAAACCCTTGAGAATACCATCCACGAATCTACATACCTTATGTAGATTTTCATGAAAAAAGCAATTTGTGCCATCAAGTCCTTTAAGACAAGCTTAAAAAAAATCACCCCCCCCCAAGGTAATAGAGACATTAGAAAGAGGTGAAACTAAATTACTACTTTACATTGGGGGAATGATATTTTTTCAAAAGACAAAATCAGTTTTAGATGAACTGAGCTGAACCTAAAAGCAATTCTTCCCAGTCATTTACACGGATTCCACATTTTTAGAGAACACAGCTTCTATGCAAATAAAAGTTGGCTTTCTCAGGCAATTATGAATTTGTTATATCACCTAAGTAACAATGAATAGTTATGATTTTTTAATTTACCTTGACAAATATTTATTGAAGTCCTAAGATATGCCTCGGGAGACATCAGATATCACAGAGAAAAAGAGACTTGAGAGAAATGTGCAGAAATGAATAAAAATATGGGATATTGGATTAAGTACTGGTTAGAAAGTTTCAGCAGAGGATAATGTGAGTTTGAAGCATGATGTCTGAAATGTTAATGAGTCACACAATGTGTCTTATCCACCAGTAAGTTTTTTATTTAAATACTGAGTTTAAGAAATGGCAAGATGGAATTGAGTTTTTTTTTTTTTTTTGAGGGAAATGGATGGAACTGGAGAACATTATGCTAAGTGAGATTAGTCAGTCACAAAAAATAAGAAATCAGATGCTTTCCCTAATATGTGAGAGTTAGGGAGAATTGGGTCATAGGAGGAACTCTAGATGAAAAAGAAAATCCTATGGAGGAGCAAACAAGACAACCTAAAGGAGGAGAAAGGAGGGGGAAGAGGAAAATCTCTAAAACACACAATGTACTTAAACATATCGAAGTCAACCACTAAGCCGAGCAAGGGAGGGAGGGAATGGAGTGGGAATTGGGTAGGGGTTAAATCAGTGATGTGTGCATGTCTCTACACACAAGTTATTTTTATCCCAATATGACGTATGAATATAATGCACCAATAAAAATATAAAAAAAGAAATGGCTAGAACTAATGACACATATTTTGGATTCATTTCCACAGAATAAACAGGAGAAGCTAAATCAATAAATGAGATGGATAAAGACTATACAAAAAGAAGAGGACCATGGACAGAACTTTTGGATATACCCACACTTTTATCAAGGAGAAGCTTGCAAATAAAGCAATGGGCAAAGAGAGATTCTGTAAGACCAAATAACTTAAAGACAAATTAATTATTGCACTGGTTAAAAGATTGTACTTTTTTATCATAAGAAAATTTAAGGCCCTCGGAAATCAGAAGTCAGGTAGAGGTAGCAGTGGACAAAGATGTACAACTACTGTTTATCATCTAGCACACGATTTCTAAGCCAAGATTCAATGTGAAATAAAATGGAAGAATGAAGTGATTAAGAATGTAATGAGTAAGATAGATGATGAGGATAACAAGGATAAAGGATAGCAGGATAGCAAGAATAAAGCTTGAGAGTAGGGTGAAGAATCCTTAGTCTGGGAGGGAGAGGTGATTCCTCAGCTTTGGGCAAAAAGGGAGCCAATGGAAACTCAGACCAAGCGTGGAAGAGAAAGCCAAATAGTATATTTCAGAAGATTCTTAACATCTGAAATTTCAAGCTGAAATTATGTGAGAATGAAAAATTCAGATCTGAGGTTTTCAATACAAGAATAAAAAGGGATAAAATGAGAAGGTAATAGGAAAAACACACTTTTATTTATCCAAGAAAAAGTAACCACATTTCAAAATCTATTGAAATCTGAGTGTAATTCATTCTTTAATTCAGAATACATCTTCCATCACTATCATGTTTTATGACTTTTACAGACATTTTTTATTTGTTTTCTAAATTATAAGAGAAAATAGCATATTTCATGGAGTGGTGGTTCTGATAGTATAATAAGACAAGTGATGAGATTTTACCACTGCTGGTAAGGTAATCAGGGACATGTGAAATTCTGAATTTTGCAATAAGATGGATGACCTAGAAGGCATTATGGTAAGTAAAATAAACCAGGCATAGAAATGTGTTTTTAGTTACTGTCTGACCAGTAAGACAAGGCTTATTTCCCTTGTAGAGTGGGTTTCAAACTGTAGGGTGCATTAGAATTATTAGAAGGGCTTGTTAAAATGCAGATGGCTGTGTCTCATCTTTGGGATGCCTGGGGTGAAAACAGAAAATCTTTATTTCTAACAAGTCCTCAGTATACTGATTTTGTTGGTCTGAGGATCACTTTGAGAACTACAGTTATAAAACACTTAGAGCTTATCATGCTAAGTCTATTTCACTCAAATTCTGTTAAAAATAAAATAACATATTAGAATTTGTGAATGTATTAAGATAGCATAGTTTTTTTTTTCAATTTTTCAAAAAGAACCTATATACATTCCAGTAAAATTTGCTTGCAAATTTTGTATAAAACATACTATCATTATCATTACTCTTAGAAAACGGCCCCAGGTTTGAAGAAGTCATAGAATTTGGTTTACTTCAGAAGAATACTTATCCACCCTTAAAATTTCTTCCCAGCCCTTGCTTCAGCTCATGATTCTTAAATTTGACTTTAATGTGTGCTGGGCACTAGTCTAGATGTTTTGCACATATTACCTTATTTGTCCCTCACAACAACTCTGTGAAGTAATCTGTTTTATTAGCTCCATTAATAGATGTAAAAACTGAGGCATAAAGAGATTCAATAACTCACTAAATGCCCCAGAGAATTAAACATTAGAATCTTTCTAGTTTCATTATCACTGTCCTATCCTATGAACTATCTTATAGTACACTTTTTTTTTTTTTTTTTTAGGTCTGGGATTGAAACCCAGGGGCATTCGACCTCCGAGCTACACCCCCTGCCTTATTTTTTATTTTTTATTTTGAAACCGGGTCTCACTGAGTTGCGGAGGGCCTCATTAAGCAGCTGAGGCTGTCCGCGAACTGTGATTCTCTGGTCTCAGCCTCCCGAACGCTGGGATTACAAGCATGTGCCACCACGCCCGGCTCTATAATACACCTTTTTATTGAATACCTTTAACTCAAGAACTTACCTGTCCCAAGAAACAGGACATGGTATCGACCATCAGCAGCATTTACTCGATCTACAGCTATCTTCGTGTACTTGTAGTCGGTGCCTATGCGAACAATCAAAGGCCTTTTGTGGATTGGGTAGATGGAATTGTACATGAGAGGATGGTTTCGAATAAAAGTGACAACATCATCTGGGAACTCTTTAGTGGTCCGCATATTGGGTGTAAATGCTCCTCCTGGGCACTGAAAAAAAATACATATATATATATATATATATAACCAGACTAATTAAAAGTTGACTTACTTTAGTAATAATCAAGACACCTCTCCTTTTCAAAATTACTTTAGTAATAATCAAGACACCTCTCCTTTTCAAAACACTTAGAAGTTTCAGTTGTTTTAAAGGTGTTTGGTATTGGCTGGGCGTGGTAGCGCACATTTGTAATCCCCACGCTCAGGAGGCTGGGACAAAAGGATCACACAGGTTTGAAACCAGTCTCAGCTGCTTAGTGAGGCTCTCAGCAATACTGTGAGACTCTGTTTCCAAATAAAGTACAAAATAGATCTGGGAATGTAGACCAGAGGTAGAAGGCCCCTGGGTTTCATGCCCAGTACCCCCACACACACGGTATTTGATATCCATTGAGGAGAAAATAAATAGCTTTATTATACACATAGATATATATCTAAATGTATAAATATGCTTTTATATTAGGTCTGCATACACCTATGCAGAAAATCAGTATAAAATGGATTTAACGTTTCTGATCACTGATGAGGCTACAGTCACTTACCTACTCTACTTGCTTTCAGAGAGACAATGATGCCATTTTGCATAAAATTATCACTTTTCATTTATCACTTTTCTATCTTTAATTTTGTGCCAGAAATAATAGCACCAGGAAAAACAAAACAAACAAAAAAAATAAACAAAAATCACATGTGGGCACGATCTAATGTTGCAATTGGCTAAAATAAATTAGTCACTAAAAATTTCAATTAGAACTCTAATATGTAAGGGCTTTATTGCATCTGCTCTCCCCAACTAAGAGGAGCTTCAGAAATTGCAGCTTTATTAGATGTGGTAAACTAGATCTGATCATTTCTCTCTGGGAGAAAAAAAAAACAGTCTAGTCATGTCTAGTACCCTCAGGATTGAGTTCTAACACTCCAGGGTCCTGGCACCCCAGTTTCCCGGTCTGATTTCCTCTTCACCAGCCAACCCCAGGCTTTCTCTAGTGCCTCATCCAGCCTCAGTTCAAAAGTTACTTCCTTTAAAGTGATGAAACATAAAAGTATCTCCCCTCTCCACCTTCAGTCCATATCTCCTTGGGCTGCTACGTTCTTCAAAGCCCTTTACTTATTCATTATTGTACCTTTATTGTCCACTCTTCTCTCTCTAGAGAATAAGCAGAGTGTGAGAGAAAATGGGGCTATTTTGCTCATTGTTTGGCTGTCAGACCTATTTCATATGTGGTGATAGCAGATATTTGGCAGAGTATAGTTGAATGAGTGAATTATATCACTCATCCTATCTGGCCTGTGGTTTTGATACAGAGTCGATTTGAAGTAGTTTTCATCTCTGGAGAGGAGAGATTCAGAGCATCAATTGCAAGGGGGCAGATAGGAAGCAATAGCGAGATCTAAAAACAGACTGCTGGATAGCTTCAGCAGTTCTGGAAAGGACCCTGACAAGGGCTCCTGAGGAGAAGGCTCCGAGGGCATCCGAGGCCAACCTTGAGGCAGGCTTCTGCTGAAGCTTGGAGCTCCATCTCACTCTCTAGTAGGAGCTGAGTATTATTAAGTTACATGAGCAAGGCTGTTGAATACTTAAACACATCCAAATATTACTTAGTGTATCCTAATAAATGCCTGACTATCTTTGCTTGCAGAAACAAAAATACTTTGCCATGTTTTTTTTTTTTTTTTTTTTTGTGGGTCTAGGGATGAACCCAGAGGTATCTGACCTCTGAGCTACACCCCTTGCCCTATTTTTTATTCTTTTAATTTTGAAACAGGGTCTCACTAAGTTGTGGGGGGCCTAAGTAGATGAGGCTGTGCGCGAACCACGATCCTCCAGTCTCAGTCTCCCAAATGCTGGGATTACAAGCGTGCACCACCACGCCCAGCTTGCCATATTGTTCTTGAAACACATAGCCCTCCTGTTCTACTTTTCATTTATTCTCATCAAAGAGATTTGAGGTAGCCGGGCATGGTGGCGCATGCCTGTAATCCCAGCATTTGGGAGGCTGAGACTGGAGGATCATGCCCACAGCCTCAGCTACTTAGAGAGGGCCTTCGTAAATCAGTGAAACCCTGTTTCAAAAATAAAAAGACTACAAAATAAGGCTGGGAGTGTAACTGGGTGGTACAATGCCTCTGGGTTCCATCCCCAGTAGGGGAAAAAAAAGGTTTGAGATGAACAAGTAATAGGAAAGCAAGCTTCCTGACCCACAGCAATAGGCACAGCATAAGTGGTAAACAGTAGGATATAGTGGGAACTGTTACCAACTTGGAAGTTACACTTTATCTAAAGGTGGCAATGTACCCACATTTCTAGTTGACCGTGCCTATCCTATGCAGGAATATATGCCTAGGGCTGAAAAGATTTCACCAGAGAATAGAAATGCAAAATTCTGTGTGAACTCTGCCAAATATTTAATATTGACTCAGTTAAAAAAGTAAAACATATCAGATCTGATGGCGCACACCTGTAATCCCAGTATTTGGGAAGATGAGAAAGGAGGATTACAGGTTCAAGGCCAGCCTCAGCAACTTAGCAACGCCCTCGACAACTTAGTAAGACAAATCCTGTTTCAATAAAAAAAATAAAATAGGGTTGCAGTGTATTCAAAGGTCAAATTTTCCTGTGTTTAATCTCTAGTAACACACACACACACACACA
Organism: Muscardinus avellanarius; assembly: GCF_963383645.1. Taxonomy (NCBI): domain Eukaryota; kingdom Metazoa; phylum Chordata; class Mammalia; order Rodentia; family Gliridae; genus Muscardinus; species Muscardinus avellanarius. The sequence continues at coordinate 52,444,595 of NC_137795.1, forward strand.
CACACACACACACACACACACACAGAGTAAAACAGCTTTGGAGGCGTTGGGGATCAAAATATGACAACTTTTGGGTCGAACTCTTGTAACAGCTACCGATGGCATTAGAGCCTTTCAGTCTGTGCCTCCAGGCAGACTCAGATTTGCAAATACATTCCAGCAGATTATTAATATGATCATGCTCATTTAGACTGCATCAGCAAGAGGACTCTTCTTTGACTAACTTGGCCAGTTGGCATTACTAGAACTTTTTTTTAGGACCAGTAAATATAGTTCTCTTTTTGGAGAAAGGCACAAAGAGCGATTAAATGACTTAACAAAGAAGAATGAGGCAAAAAATAAAACCAAGCCTCTCATTCCTTGTTCCATTATCTAGGGTTCATATATTTTTCTTTTAAGAAAAAGCATCACATTTAAATATACATGTTTATAAATTGCCCACGATGAAGACCAAAATGAGGACAAAACATTTCATCTGAGGTTGTTCAGAGCTGATGGATGTGTTCCATACTTGTGTTAAGCATGGAATTATGAGTGTTTTCTACCCTCTTTCTTCACACAAAGTGGAAAAGGGGAAATACACAGCTCATTGAATGAAAACATGGAAAGAGCAATGCATGGGGAATTTAAATAGTTCCAGACCTTCTTAAGATACCACTAATTATGGCTTGCTAAACGGAGACTATCTCTCTCCTTCAGTATTTTGCAAGTATTCTCATTTGTAAGTTAAGGAAAGACTAAAAGTTAACATACATTACTAGTCAATTTGAACAATTTCCAGTTAGTACAGATTGGAGTATGATGAACTTATTAAATTATTATTAGCACATACTTTGTGCCTTTTACTTTAAGATAACTTAAATTGACAAAAATATTATGGAAAGGTTGCTCAAAACCATAGATATAAAATAAGGTAACCCAAACGAATCAAATCCAATCCATGATTTTCCATGTATTTGCTTACCTCCCATCTGATACTTTTGTTGTCATAAAGAACTTCTCCTTCAGAAACGAGTATCTCCTAGTTTATATTTATTTTCAAACTTACCAAAGAATTACTTTTGATAATAATTAATTCTCACATTGATTTATGGCATGAACTTTGCAGATAAGATGTGAAATGAGTGACCAAAATGGTGACAAACATAAAATTGATTACCCTTTGTAGTCTCTATCTGCACTGGTGAGTTTGCACAGTGGAACACTCCCTAAGACAAATAAGATGTGTAACTTTTCCCTCAGCTTGTGATATGGTGAAGCACATGTGTTGAGACCTCCAGTTAACATAAAATCCACATGCCATCATAAAATGAAATCCTTTGTCCATGAATTAGGCTGGTGTTTCATTCTGTAGAAGGTTAATTTTACTCTATAAAGTAGTCATAAAGTAATTTCAGCTAAATTGTTCCTAAGTGTTTGTTTTTCTTTAGTTCTTCTCTTTCTGTTTATCAGCAGCAGTAAGCACTCCTTTTCTACATAAAGTTATTTCAAGTATCACTAAAGTGTTAGATGAAATGTTGGGAACAATTATGTCAAGAGGTATCAACAATTGTTACCTTTCCCTTACTTCTATACTGAGGTATTTATAAATATCTGCTGTCTTCTGATTCTCCTCAGTGTTCTCCTAACACATCACTATAAAAACTTTCAAAATTAATAGTTAAGTATTAATATGTATAAGTATATATGTGTGTCAATGAGTGTCCATTTTTTGAATATCATTGTTGTTTTTTCTAAAAAAAATTTTGATGTGCCCAATAGGGGCAGAAGAATAAGAAATCATGGTTGTCTTGTAGACAATAGTACTCTAATAAAGAAGATGGGCATATCCAAAGCAAAATAATAATAAAGGAACAGAGTAATAATTTGAGACTAATATACAATGAATAGCAGAGTTAGTCAAGGGTTAGTTGTCATATATACCTAAAAGCCAATATTTTTTACGTGAATTTAGAAGAGTGGAGAACTTAAGGCCGCTAGGGTCAGTGAAAAAGTTTAGCGATGAGTAAACAGAGGTTGAGGTGTCTAGGGAACTGTATGTAATTCCCAGGGCTCTGAACCAGATGTTTCTGTGACATTTATAAATAGATATTAAAGTTGAACACTTTTATTAGGTTCTGCCTTAACAGGCTATGTAGCATATACAAAAACAATCTTCTGCAGAAGGTTTATACATGTTGCAACAGAATAATGTAATACGTTAGCTCAGCCACAGAGAGAGCCTGCAGTTTCTGGCTGCCCTTTGCAACATACCAAAGGTGTCCTGTTTCTTCCACAAACTTGAATTACTTATGGAAAAACATTATGACACAATTGGCAGCCTTCCTCCCCCTGACTGGAGCTTGCTGGTTGTACGTTTGCTAACACAACTATCAACCCTGCTTTAAAAGAAGCACCTACGGGGAGCATTAGAATGAGGGTATAGGATATCCGCCGGTGTCATTTCTCTAAGAAAGCAGTCATAGATTTATGGGGTTGACCTGGCAACCAGACTACTGTGTGGGGAAATAAAGTAGTACAATCACAGCTGATCCTTCACTGGGAGGACTTCAGAGGCAGCATTCTTAACCCTAGAGGCCATGGAATGCTTGGGGGCACTTGCCTCCAGGTCTTTGGGCCACATGAGCCCAGAAAAGAGAGAGCCACTGTCCATGATGAGCCTGAGAGCTGACTTCATGGTGTTTTGCTCGGTGAAGGGTGGAGGGGCGAGTCTTCGGGGAAGGATGCTTTTCCAAGAAGAGTGCCAGGTCACCACTCCACCCTGCCTTTTTATTCCCTAAGGATCACTCATCTGACAATTTCTTGATTTAAAGGAGCTGTTCTGGTCTCAACACCAGATGTAAGAAACCACATTATAGAAATATGTCTTAAATACTGACTACTCCCTTTTTTCACGGAGTCTGTTCCAGATGTGTGTCACTAAGCCCTGGCTTATTATACATTGCTTTAGAATGGGGGAAAAAGTGCTTATTCTTAAGAACTTAAAAATAGAGAACAGTGGGACCATTTGCAGAGTCTTCTAATTTAGCATTGGTTTATTCTGTATTACTAAAAAGGGCTGATTTACTCATACATGATGTAGAATAATTGCTTTTCTACATAAGTGGTTTTCTCCCAGTGATTCTGAGAGCCCTACATATATGTTAAGGTGTCTTTTAAGTTCCCTTGTGGGTTAAAAACCTGATAGGTGGGACCAGAGGTGGTTTTTCTTCAGAAAAAAAAGAAAAAAAAAACACCCTGATTTGTAGCATCTGCCAATCTCCACAGTGTAAATACTCCCATCATGTAGTGTAGAGTGACACTATGACATCCTCAATTGAGAAGCAGTATACATAATCTGCACACAACAGCCAGGTAGAGTGGCTCTGTGCACCCTACAGGACCCTAAGGTCTCAAACAGATTTAACCAACACAGATCTCTTCTGTCTGCTTGGTTGGTTTATCTCAGGGTTTCACTACAGTTTTGTTTTGTTTTGTTTTGAGGGGGACAGGGGAATTGAGTTTTGTTGAGTTTACAAATTAGTTGCTCTCTTAGAAATCTTATGTTCAGCCAGGCGTGGTGGCGCACGCTTGTAATCCCCGCACTTGGGTGTCGGAGACAGGAGATCGTGCAGGTTCGAAGCCAGCTGCGCTGGCGTAACAGACCCTGTTTCAAAAATATAAAATAGGTATGAAGTGTAGCCCGGAGGTAGAAAGGCTTCCAGGAACCCCAGTACCACCAAATAATAATAATAATAATAATCTTATGTTCACTTTGTTCAAAAGAATCATTGCAGAAAGCATATATATTCACAAATACTTTCTAATTTCTGTATTAAAACAAAACTATGACTAGATAAATGTTATACAAAATAAATATTTTATCCATTCTTCTTTTGAGCTGCAAGCATTCAAAAGATAATTTAAAAGAATATTGAGAATCTAATGATGTCAGAGATGATTACTTTTCAAATGTAATGTTTTCATGGATAAGCAGAAATTCCAATACTTTTTCCAAAGTTAATTAAAAGTTAATTGTTCTACATAAAATACACATTAATGATTAATCTTTGAGTTACTATTCAGGGAACAAAACTCAAGCTTACTAAATTTTTTTTTTTTTTTTTATGGTACTGGGGGTGGAATCCAGAAGCTTTCTACCTCCAGGCTATACTCCCAGACCTATTTTATATTTTATTTGGAAAGAATGTCTCACTAAGTTGCTGAGACCCTCACTAAGTAGCTAAAGCTGGCTTCGAATCTTTGTGATCCTCCTATCTCAGCTTCCCAAGTGTGGGGATTACAAGCACACACCACTATGCCTGGCTAAGCTTTCTACATTTTGAATAAATAAATGGTCACTTTGAAGGTTTGGTGAGTATGTTTTCCTACTTGGGAAAGAGGACCTTAACCACCAGATAATTTAAGACAATGGAAAAATAAAGGAGTACATAATATATTACAAATATACTCTAATAAAATAAAATTAAAATGAATCAAACCAATGAGTAAAAATTATGTGGGATGAATATTTGAAGGAATACAGGCAAAAGAAATTTGAAGTTTAAGTAAAAAAGAAGGAAATATTTTGTTTACATAAATATGCTATCTTTGATAGTATTCATAAAAATCGTGTGTGTGTGTGTGTGTGTGTGTGTGTGTGTGTGTGTGGTATGTATGTGTGGTACTGGGGATTGAACCCAAGACAAATTGCCAGTCTTTTTGAGTTTTTTTTTTGAAACAGTGTCCCACTAATTTGCTAAGGGCTAAGTTGTTGAGAGTGTCTTCAAACCTGTGATCCTCTTGGCTTGGCCTTCCAACTACTGGAATTACAAACATGTACCACCATGTCTGGCTATAAAACCTTTATTGCCATCTACTCCATACTATAATTTACAATCCTACTCTAAGAAATGCAGAAATATAGGAGGATTCTTTTTCTTTTGAAGGCTGAGTAACATCACCTCTCAAAGGATGGATATATGACATTTTATAGAAATGGAATCTAATAAATATTCTAGAAGGTGGATTATTATAGGTCAGATAAAAAATAGTAAAAATTTTTAACCAAAGTTCTAGAATATATCAAATTCCATTCAGCCATTGCACTTTCTATATCTTAGTTAGAAAAGTTAGTTTTAAATTCACAGTTTAATATTATTTACATTGCATAATACAGATATATCTCCATGCTTTAATACAAGTAGTTCTAATGAAGTAGAATTTTAGATAGAAAGTTATATGGTTAAATAATTCTAGCTGATATGTAATTGTGTGTGTGTGTGTGTGTGTGTGTGTGTGTGTGTGTGTGTCTGGGGTTGGAACCCAGGGGCATTTTATCTTCGAGCTACACCCCCTGTCCTATTTTTTATTTTTTATTTTGAAACAGGGTCTCACTAAGTTGCAGAGGGCCTCACTAAGTATCTGAGGCTGTCTGCGAACCACAATCTTTTGGTCTCAGCCTCCCGAATGCTGTGATTACAAGCACACGCCACCACGCCCAGCTTGATATGTGATTTTATGGTGCATAAATATTTTACTTGCATCATAGAATCCCTTTCATTGTAATTATTTGCTCAAATATAACATTTTCCTTCAAATTAGATAAATTTTAACTAATGCATGCCTACGAATTAAAGTGTTTCATAATTTTTAACTAAATGCATGACAAAATTGAAATATCGTCATATAAGTTCTCTTAATTACTTATCATGTGGTTATTTCTTAATTAAAACGAATGAGGTTCCTTAATATACAGACATGTAAAAATCAACTAGCATTCAAATTCTTCCAAGTCTTCCACTGAAAAGTTAACACTTCTGAAGTTACAGTTCTTATGCTTTTCTAAGTAGAAAAGCGCTCTATCCTGTTTGACTTGCAGAATTCCTTTCAATTTAAATAAGACTTTATTAGTAATAAAGCTTAGAATACATGGAATGTTCTGTAATGTATGTGACATATTAGTAAAGTCCCCAAATCAGAAAACCCTTAAGCTGAAAAGTTATAAGCACACAATAGGTTTATGGGTATATTTAATAAATATCAACATAGGTTTCTTCTTGTTAAATTCTTTTTAAGTATTATAACAAAGAAACTTACTGTTCCAGGACGAGGATATGGAATTCTACCCTGATATGAAATCAGCTGATGATTGGGTCCTTCTTTGTGGGCAAAAGGCCCATTAAACACAGTCTGTATATCCGATAAATGATACACACAAACTGCTGATCCTTTAAAAACTGAACTGTAAAAAATAAAAACAGAAATAGTCCATTTTATTATTTAAAAATATATTGCAATTATGCCGGGCGTGGTGGCGCATGCTTGTAATCCCTGTGCTTGGGCGGCAGAGACAGGAGAATCGCGCAGGTTTGAAGCCAGCTGCGCGCTCTGGCTTAGGAGACCCTGTTTCCAAATAAAAATGTAAAAATAGGTCTGGGAGTGTAGCCCGGAGGTAGAAGGGCTTCCAGGAACCCCAGTACCATAATATATATATATATATATATTGCAATTTAAAAACAAGATGAAATTAATGATAAATTGTTATAATTCATCAAGGAAAGCTTAATAGTATGATACATATGTATAAACTTGAAAAACTGCTGCTCTGAAATTAGATATTGATACAAAGAGCATTAGAATATTGGATTTATCCATGGAGATAATAGATAATAATAAGTCATAGAAAAGTTCTTTTCAATGTTCTAAAAATAGGAAGGCTGAGACAGAAAGATCGCATATTTGCAGCCAGCCTCAGCTACTTAGTCAGGCCCTCCTCAGCTTAGTGAGACCCTGTTTCAAAAGAAAGTATAAGAACAGGTCTGGGGGTATAGCTTGGAAGTAGAATGCCCCTGAGTTGAATTCAATCGCCAGTACTGTAAAAATAAGTAAATAATTAAAAATATTAATTTGTATTTCAAATAACTATCAATTCATTTAATTCGGGAATAAATCTTATAAAGCAAACATTATATTTTTATAGTAAGATAATTTTACTGTGAGTGTTCTCCCAAGTAAATATAAAATAATTGGGATTGGCATCCCAGAAAAACTAGGAATCATTAAATTTATTTTGAAATATATGAAATGCTCTCATAATACAAAACCTGATTCAGTTTTTGCTTGTCATCATTTTAGACAAATAAAATAAAAATTATTTTGATAAGAACAATTTTTTCCAGCTTTACTAAATATAATTACAATAATTTGTATAAAGTATAAAAAGTATAGTACAAAAAACTGCACATGACTAATGTATATAATTTGATGAGTTTGGACATAAAACAACAAAAATGCCAAAGATTTTAATTGAATTATCAGTGTTCAGATTATTTCCTTAAAACACCTTACATACTTCATTTCTCCACTATAATTTCATATTTTTATTTCTTCAAGAAAAATAGCATGCAGCCATTACAAATACATGTACAAACTATTTTGAAAGTATTTGTTTAGCTGGGCATGGTGGCACATACCTGTAATCACAGTACTTGGGGGCTGAGCCAGGAGACTCACAGGTTTGATGATAGCCTTGAAAACTTAGTGAAGGCCTCAGCAACTTAATGAGACCCTGTTTCTTTTGTTGTTGTCGTTTTTAGTGCTGAGGATTGAACCCAGGAATGTTCTATCGCTGAGCTACACCCATAGCTCTATTTTATTTTTATTTTGAAACAGCGTCTCACTAGATTGAAGAGTCTCACTATTTGCTGAGGCTGTCCTCGAACCCGAGATCCTTCTGTTTCACAGCCTCCGAAGCACTAGGCTTGTAGGCATGTGTCACCACACCCAGCAAAGATCCTACTTCAAAATAAAAAATGAAAAGGGCTTGGGATTTAGCTCAGAGGTGGAATGTCCCTGGGTTCAATCCCCAGTACCACAAAAAAAAAAAAAAAAAGGAAGAAAGAATTTGTTTATATTTTGATATTTTGTAATCTGGCAAAAGTAAATAAAATGGGAGGATTATACTTCAAATGCTATGGAAAAGTAAAAGTTGAAGAGAAAAAAAATGCTCAAAACAATTACTATTACTTAATAAAGCTTGTTTTTATTTTTTATTTTATTTATTTATTTATTTTTTGTTGTACTGGGGGTGGAACCCAGAGGCTTTCTACCTCCAGGCTATACTCCCAGACCTATCTTATACTTTATTTGGAAACAAGGTCTCACTAAGTTGCTGAGAGCCTCACTAAGCAGCTGAGGCTGGCTTCGAACCTGTGCGATCCTCCTGTCTCAGCCTCCCAAGCGCGGGGATTACAAGCGTGCGCCACCACGCTCGGCTAAAGCTTGTTTTTGAACTCATTGAGTAAAATGGTTTAATAATTACCTTGAGGTTGTAAAAATGCCATACACTAGTGTTGTCCTTGGATTATCAGTTTCCAGCAGAAACACATCCTCTATAAAAAGGAAAAGGCTGTTCTTTTAAAAATTCCAAATATTAGCTGTATTTGTTTATAGTATCCTATAAAAATAATCTCAATGATCCAAAGTACTCTTGAGAAAAGTTTATCTCGAGCATAATTATAAATTGGAAACAACTAAATGATAAGACCATAGTAAATTAAATAAATTGTTACACAGGCACTAATGGGATAGCCTTGCTATCTCTGTAGAAACCAGACTAATGAAATATTATTAACTGTAAAAAACACAATGGTATATAAAATAGACTAGAACAAGGTGAACCTTAAAACTATACACCAAAGTAGAAGAAAAAGATTAACCATGAGAGTTCCTGAGTAGCAAAGCTGAATACATTTTCCTGTTGCATCTTTGCTTTTGTGTTTTCTAAATATCCTTTAAGGATAAAATATTAGTTTTTAATATTTAAATATATTACAAAAATCAATATTTTTTAACCTAGGGTTAGAGGTTGAAGCATGAATACAAATTTTTCATAGTGAGTTCTTCATATAAAGTAAACTGAATTTGACTTAAGTCAAAATTGCTAGTGATCATTTTATTTATGTGATAGTTCTAACAAAGAGACAGTTACAAATATATTAAAGACAAAATATGCATAAATACTACCATAATAAATAAAAGAACTTGAAATTACATTCTGATTTAAAACACAATCATCTGCAATGATTATAAGAAAAACTTGAATTTATTCATAATTTTGCAAGTATGATTCTTGCTGAGGAATACAAAAACATACATATTCAAAATTAACAATGAATTTAGTACCTCTGAAGAAATAACCACTTGCTTTTCCATATATGAGCGAAAGTGGACAGTAGCTCTTGTTGAAATAATAAAAGACTGAAATATAAACATACTTGCTAATTTGGGGGGGTGGACAAAGGCTATGTCACATACTTGGATATTTTTTCCTACAAAAGCTGATGAAGAAATTTTTATTTGCATGATAAACATAATGGCTTTTGAGGAGAACAACTATCTATTTCAGGATTATAACTGTCAGAAACATAAAATTTTGTTTCATACTGTATGTCTGTTTTATTTCATGGCTCATCACCCACCTAAAAAAAAAAATCAGTATTTTACATTTTAGTGGATGAATGCAAAAGAAAAGTCATTTTTAAGTGGCACTACATAAATATAACACTATGATGTATACCTAGTTATTTCTATAAAGAAATCTGTTCTTTGGCAAAAGGAATCAGGCTATTAGTCTTATGTGACATGGAAGGTTGAAACATACTTATACCATACTAGGAAGACTTGGACTGGGGGTCAACAAGCAGAATGAAGATGAGAGCTCAGGTTTCCACATTCATTCATTCATTAATTAATTAATTAATTAATTCATTCATTCATTCATTTTGCAGTACTGGAGGTTGAAGCCAAAGGCATTCATTCTACCTCTAAGTACCACCCTCATCTCTATTTTATTATTTATTTTGAAACAGGGTCTCACTAAGTTGCTGAGAGTCTCACTAAGTAGTTGAGGCTGTCCTTAGAATCTGTAATCCTCCTGTCTCAGCCTCTCAAGTGCTGGGATTACAATCATGCACCACCATGCAGGGCTCAGTTCTCCATATTTCTACTTTGACACTTTTTCTTCTAAACTCTTTCTAGTCATTAGCTGCAATATTAAAGAAAGATACACAGATGTGTTCTTGAACAACTTCATTTTAAACAAGAATATTAGACATTTTAATGTACCTGAAATACATATTCTTTTGTAAAAGCCCTATCATTACCTATTGAGAAATTATAGAAGTACTTCCACACACTCATTCATACCTTATGGTAAACTCAGTGAACTAAATAGTCGAGCAGTGCACTTGGGCAAAAACGATTAGGAAAGAAATTTATGAACAGTCTCTGGATCCTTAATTCAAATTGGTGCATTATTTACACTGAAACAATTAATAAAAGATACATCCTCTTCTGAGAGACTATTAGAATATATGAAACATATGAGATCTCTTTAAAAATCATAGTTCAATCATACATCTACGTACCTAATTCATCGAAGTGTGTTTCTGGGCCATCTTCATCTGTGACTGAGCACACCAGCCTGGCCTTTAGGAAGGTGGTCCACTTGTTGACAAGGCTACGCAGTCCTCCAGTGTCATTCTGAATCCATTTCAGAAACATAACTCTGGTTACTTACAAAGTGAAGTGCATTACAAATTCAACGTGGACTCTAATTACTTCAGGATTTATTATACTCTGAAGAACAGAAAGGCTAATCACATCTGCACATCCATAAAGAAAAATGTTTAAGGTTTATAGTATTTTTTAAAAGAGCTGTAGTTGTACTTTTTTCTTAATCAGCTAGAAATCAACAAATTGGGATAATAATCAATTATTGGGATAATCAATAATATATGTCCTTGTTTTAACAACATACGATAGAAGTGTTGATAAAATGTATGAATAAAGATAGATATAGGAATTAAGATGAGACAATTTAATTTACCTTTTCTTGATAATTCATATTAAAGTCTTTAATATAACTAAAAATCATTGTATACAGTGATGGTGGAAGCCCCTACAGTGGTCAGGAAAGTGGGCATATCATTTTTAATCAGATGCTTTATTATATATATTTCTCTGGCCAAGACAGGCGAATGACACTTGGATCATTCACAAAGCGTCTCCTGATGGTTTTGTTTGCCTGAGTCTAGACGCCTTGCACACCTGACACCTTTGTTATCTTGTTTCAAATGACCAATCAACAGCTGAGCTCTGATCAGTGGAATATTGCAACATTTAAAGATGAATCAACCCTAAGCACTTTAAGAAATACTTTTTCACATAGGATACCAATCAAATAAGTTAGCGTAAGTCTATAGAACTCCTGCATAAGAAAAAATTACATATTTTTAAGTGCTATGTATGTTTACTCTTTATAATAAGAACTGTATTTCTAAAGCATTTCTTAATTTTCACTATTATAGACACTAAGTTGCTGAGATCCTTCCTAGGTTGCTGAGGTTGGCTTTGAACTTGTGATCCTCCTGTCTCAGCCTCAGTCCTGGGAATATAGGCATACACCACCACACACCTGACTCAGCTATATTTTATTCAAAGTAATTGTTTTGGTTTTTTTGGTCAACAGTTTAGCTATTTGTTTGAAGTCCAGCACATTAAATAAATATGCAAACATTAGTCAAAACTGTTCACCCAATTAAAACCACAACCAAAATATTTCTCTGAATAAAGATTTAAAAAAAATAAAATAGTGGATTCTTATCTCATATGGATGCTGCAAATAAACATTATACTAAAGGTCTTTTCTCAGTATTTCTTTGTAACAATTGATAGTGAAAACATAAAGATGAACTACTGGGAGAGATCTTCAGATGACTTGAAGTCTTCCTCCCATGAGCGTAGCACTCGCACTTACGGGACATATCCTAGCAATCATAGAATGGATCTGCTTTGTGCTTCTGTTACTGTCAGTCAGCTTTTCCTTGAAGAAGAAGTACACCTTGGCATCATTGGGATCGGTGCCATCCGGGATGACATGTGCGTCTACAAACATAGGTTCTGGAAAAAAATATAAAGACTATACTCATGATGAAAATCCATCGACAGCTCTTCCAAATAGGCACATACCTTCCCTATCTTGGTATAGAAGACTAGTTCATAGGCAACATTTCAAAACGCAGTGATTGTATTCCCTTCAACATACCACATTTGGAATGTTAAGTACCACAAAGTATAACCATAATGCAATATTTCTTTCTCTCTGTCTGCAACACATTTGGAAGTGTAGTCAATGCAAAAATCCTTTGCGCGCTGTTGAGTTTTTAAAAATTGAAAGGCTCTTCTACTCGTTATTTCCCATGGAATCTGATGGTTGTTTTATTGAAAAAATGTTTGTTTTTTTAAAGGGTGGTTTTTAATCTAGTGCACATAAACTCAAACTCATTGAAGCACATTGAGGAGTGGGGAGTCTAAAATCTGAAAAAAAAAAAACCCACATTTTTCTTAAAACACAGTAAATGAAATAAATGAAGGAGAAACTTCTCAAGGAAGAAAATGCAGTCATTTGAAGACATACAGGGTTTCCTTTTTTCAAGAACAAAGTAACATTTAGAATGCTCTATTTCCAGATGTACTGGAGGAAAAATCTGAAGAAGTAAATGGACAATCAGTGCTTTCTTGTGCTGCCCTATCAGTGAAATGAGATGCTTAATGTGGTGATTCATGCTCCACCGTGCAATGTGAAGTGAAGCGTCAAATTTAGAGTCAGTTCAAAATGTTCCTCAGGGTGAAATGACAAAGATCCTAGTGGTTTCTCCCTCCTCTAAACAACAGCAACCGGTTGGAATCATATAGTCAAATCGAACACTGGAGTCTTTTTTTTTAATGAGAATTCCATATGACCCCAAGAATTTGAAACAGTTGAATTAATCATAATAACAAAACTAACACATCTGTGATATCTAGTGAATATTACTTAAATGTTGAAAAGAAAATATATGTCCGTTTTATAATTTTAGAATCTAAGTATGAAACAAATAGGGAGAGTTCCTAAATGTAACTTTCTCAATATATCTAAGCATCATATATTTAGGACGATTTTTTTAGATTTGGTTTTATTAAAAGGAGCAAGCATTAAAATGAAATAAAAAGCATATTTAAATGTAATATGTTAACATCTAACAGCTGGAGAAGATACTTGGATACTTTCACTTTTTATTAATCTTCCTGTGACAACTGTTTCATGGTTAACGACATAAGGAACCGGAATGTGAAGGATGGGTTTTTCATTTATTTATCCTAAAAATTTCAAATCACACAGTGCAGAATGACCATTACTTATATCATAGCCTAATACTTTGGATTTTAACTATTTTCCCAGTTATCATTACAGAATTTATGTTAACTTAAAGCATACTATCAAAGGAAAAAATGCATAAAATGTTTTCTTACCACTTAGCCATTTGGAATTGTGTTGATCAGTTCTGACTGCATTCCTCTTGGTTAAACTTCGAAAAATAGCAGCATCTGTCCCCATGAAATCTATATACATTCCTGAGAAAAGCTCCTCATCTATGAAAAAGTAAGAAGATGTCAAAAGAAGCTTAAATATTTTTAAAGCTATTTTAAAATTCAAGGAATCCCAGTACTTGGGAGGTTGAGACAGGAGGATCTGGGTTTGAGGATAGCTTCAGCTACTTAGTGAGGCCCTCTGCAACTTAGTGAGACCCTGTTTCAAGATAAAAAATTAAAAAATCGGGCTGAGGGTGTAGCTTGGAGGTAGAATGCCCCTCTGTTCAATCCCCAGCACCATAAAAAAAGAAAGAAAGAATGAAAGAAAGAAAGGCTTATTTATTAGTAGTTCATCTAAAAAAGTTACAGAATGTTTATAATTGATTTTCATTGTCCCTCAAAAAAGTATAAATTTTAAGTTGGTGTCATTATCACCTATATGAATAATAATAATATATATTATATATTATGTATTTAAAACAACTATAAATACATATAAACACGGTTTTACAAACTAGTGATACATTGTAATTACACATCATAATGAGGTTCAAAGTCATACAGACAAACATACACACAAGTCTTGGTGTGTTTCCCTTCAGGTCCTACCCTGTTACCCTTCCTTGTACATTATAGTGAGACTGCTGGTGATAACTTCATAGATGGGCATAGCATAATTTTTAAAAAAAATTAATCTTATTGGCACATTGTAATTATACCTCATAGGGCGAGTCAATGTGTTTAAAAACATATGCACACAACTCTGAATGCTATTCTCAATAGTCCTTAACGTTTTTTCTATGTAGAAACAAAATTTCTATTTTTATAATTAATTGTACTAAATAAAATTTATGTATTATGTATGCAGTTGTATAAAAGATTAAAAGGCTTTACTATTATTATTCTATTATTATTATTATTATTATTGTGTGTGTGTGTGTGTGTGTGTGTGTGTGTGTGTGTGTGTTAGTGGGGATTGAAACCAGGAACATTTCACCTCTGAGCTATACCACCGACCCTGTTTTTTATTTTTATTTTGTTTGTTTGTTTGTTTTTGGTGGTACTAGGGTTCCTGGAAGCCCTTCTACCTCTGGGCTACACTCCTAGAACTATTTCATACTTTTTTATTTTTTGGAAACAGGGTCTCTTAAGCCAGAGCGGCTGGCTTCGAACCTGCGCGATCCTCCTGTCTCCACCTCCCAAGCGCGGGGGTTACAAGCGTGCACCACCACGCATGGCTTTATTTTTATTTTGACACAGGGTCTCCCTAGATTGATGAGAGTCTCACTATTTACTAGGCTGTCCTCAAAAGTGTGATCCTCCTGTCTCAGCCTCACAAGTACGGGGATTACAGGCATGAGCCACCATGCCTGGTTTATTATTATTTTTCGCCTAATAAATAAAAAACACTATAGGAATCAGAAGACGACTTAATTTTGGCTATCACTAACAAGCTGGAAATTAGGGCTAAGTCATGTTAACACACTATCTCAATCTTCTCACCTAAAAAAAAATGGGAAATGGGTTATGTTCTCAAAAGTTCTTGCATATTAAACATTCTATGATTTTACTAATGGATAGTTTCACTTTTATTATTACTTGATGACATGAGGTTGTTAAAATAAATTAGTACTAATGTTTAATCTTTTCATTATATGTTTTGATCTTTAGTTCTGGAAGGTTCCTAGTAATATAAACACTGCTTCTATCTATCTTTCTTTCTTTCTTTCTTTCTTTCTTTCTTTCTTTCTTTCTTTCTTTCTTTCTTTCTTCTCCTTCCTTTCTTTCCTTTCTTCCTTTCTTTCCTTTCTTCCTTTCTTTCTTCTTTCTTTCTTTCTTTCTTTCTTTCTTTCTTTCTTTCTTTCTTTCTTTCTTTCTTTCTTTCTTTCTTTCTTTCTTTCTTTCCAGCACTGGGGATGGCACCCAGGGGCATTCAATCTCCGAGCACACCCCCAGCCCTATTTTTTATTCTTTATTTTGAAACAGGGTCTCACTGATTTGCAAAGGGCCTCACTACATAGCTGAGGCTGTCTGCAAATCACGATCCTCCTGTCTCAGCCACCCAAATTACAATCGTATATCACCACACCCGACTTGTACTTTTTAGTTATAACTTATTCATAAAATAGACTATAATGATAAGAAAGAGAATGTATTTAAAAATTAAAATTATTACTATTACTAATGGCTGGCTACTCAGATATTTTAATGTATACATACATAAGTTAGACATTTAGCTTAACTTTGAAGATTCTATTACTTTTTACCCTAGTAAAGAGAAGTAAGCACTGAACTGATTAGATGCAATATGACCCCTGAGTATAAAACAGTAGCTGAACATCTATTTTTTAAAAGAATAAAGCTTATCAGCTCTGGTCCCCGGATCTGCCATGCAGCTGTGTTCTATGACTGATGTTCTGGGATTACTCCTTTGGTTACCTTCAGTTTCTGGTCATTTTGGCAGGACTGGACTATCTGAAGCACTCCAAGCTCACTGTCTAGTAATCAGCAGAACAGCTGGACAGCATAGAATGGAGAATGGAATGTTTCTAATAAGTGCTCACCAGGGCATGAGCTGCAGCCCTACCATTCAGCAAGCTGGTGTGGCAGGCGTCTGTCACCTAGCCCTCCTTCCTAGGAGGGGTCCAGATCCCAGGGACACAGAGCATGGGTAGGTGACAAGAATGTGCATGAAGGACTTTTGGGGTAATTTAGAAATTTAAAATTCTATGAACATTTGTGATACATATGTACACATATATTTGGCTATTAATTTGAGATCATTTTGTAATTATTTCCTGTTTTGTTATAAGCAATTAACCATAAAACCCTGGATTATAAATTCCTGCTTTACAATACATTGATGAGCACAACTACCAATTATATCTGTTTCCAAGAAAAAAAAAAAATCAGAGGTTGGCAGAGAGCTAATCTAATCCTATTGCACTCCACCTTAATAGTTATTCCTTGAACATTACAAAAGCTTGCATATCTAATTGGATGTACTTTCTGTCTTAAGTTTTCAACATTCTAATAGTAGATTAGCAAATTTCTGCTTTTATTGTATCAATCAGAAATATTTAATTAATGTCACCTTGAAAAGAATATTTAAGAGTAAGATTCTTCCCCTCAAATTTTCTTTGCAAGGTTTTATGTAAAGATACGTGTGTGCCTTTTGCCATAGATCCAAAAACACTTTCCTTTATAATTGTACTTCGGACTTAAACATCTTCATGAATTTTATGGTAGGTTCTTTAAAAGACATAATCTTGACTTCTTTGTTGCCCTGGTAGCAAAAGAACATTAGATTTCCACAATAGATTAGATGCTACACCTGTATTGTGAAATTTGTAATTCTAATGCACTATGCTTCTTGGCATTTAATGGATATATAAATATATTAAACAACTTGTGTTATTTAGTGCATTGCAATGAAATATAAGTGATGAAGCCCTGTAATATGATTAAAGTGTGATGACTAAACAAATTACTGGGAATTATTTTTGATGAATAATCAACTAGATAATTAAATGACAAGTATTAACATAAATATTCCTGTTCTTTTTATCTTCAGTTTTTAAGTTAAAAATTGTTTAATGACTCTATTTAATTATATAAATTATAAGGTTAATCGAGATATTAAAGAGTAACATAGGAGCATGAACATAGGAGACTAAGGTCTTTGAATAACCAAGGCCAGAATCACTCTGAATGTGCAAACAAATACAATTTTATAAGGAAAAATTTACCAAAGGACTTATGACAGTTTAACAATTTATAATGCCATGTTGTACATATTTTTACTCTAAATAATATTCAAGAAAATAAAACTCCATTATTACCATGCTAATATATATCTTTGAAGTTTATTTTGATAGACTTTGGCTTAAAATAAAAATCAGTATATTTATTAACTATCACAGAATTCATGCATTTTTCTGTTATTTCAAAGGTGATGTCCATCGTAACAAAGAAAAGACTTTCAAAACATAAATATTATTAAATAGTATTTAGAAACTAATCTGAAAATAGTCTTTAGATATAATTGGATAGTTTGCAACTCCAAAGCTCTTGAACTTCTGTCCTAATGATGTCCTGGGCTTCTCCCTGCCCAGTTTGAATGACCATATGGAATTAATCCATTGGTTAACTTCCAAGTTCACATTTTAGTCAGTGCTGGGTGTACCTGTCTTAATTAAGTTTCCAGATATGAGAAAGAAAGATGAGTTGGTTACTTAAATTAACTGAATGAGCATCTGAGGACAATGATTACTTTTTCACCTGTTCTATTGTCAAGGTATTAAATTTTACTGCTGGCAACACATAAAGAGAGCAGAGATAAAAAATCATCAACTATACATTTGACAAGATTTGTTACTGGTCACTCACAATAACTCATACATATTCTACAAGTGTTTTAGCTAGCCAGAAGGAAATATCTTTTAAGTGGCTAATAGAAAGGCATCCCAGGATTGGGGTTTAAAAACAAATTGATTTTACAATGTACACATTAGCAATTGTTTGGCCTGCTGCTTCTGATATTTAATGGAAAGTAAGAGAATGAAAAAGGCCAGCATCTCCTTTTACCAACTTTTAGACCAATCCACAGAGAAAATTCTTGGTTAACATATGAGTTTCTTCTTTGATTTGAAAGAAATAATTTATTTGATTTGATATTCAATCATTTGCAAATTACTACTAAAACATGAGGAAAAACTAATATATTTAATACTAGAAAAACAACTACAGAAAACATTGGCAGCTATTTTCAGTTAATGTTAATATCATGCTAGTTTTATTGTTTTACATATCCCTCTCCCTTTATTTTCTACTCACTGATCATAACAGACACTGTGTTCACATTGGGGTTGAAAGAGCATCGTCCTTTTCCAGATTCGCACTTGGAGTCAATCATGAATACTTGGTCCTTTATTGTAGATAAAATATAACATAAAATTTATTTTGCCAGAATAATGACTCATTAGTAAAACAAAGCATCATCAAAATTAATATGCTTTCTACTTGGTTTCCCAACTTCCCAACTTCCTAAATTAAGATTTACTTGCCCCATAAGAAGAATTAATCTGTAAATTACAAGCTATCCTCAGCAGGCCAGTTCTCATCCTATTATACTTCCCATAGAGCTGATCCAAGCAGGAGTTCCCCTCAAATCAGCATCACCAAAAATTGTTTGACAATCAAACATTATTATAAATCTGAACTAGATGTGCTGAACATTAATCAAAAGAAGAAAGTTATCCATAGCGGGACAATGAATGGGAGGAATGAAATATTTCTAAAATAGTTAAGATGTTAAAAAAATAAAACTTTGTTACCACTTAATTTTATTACATAAATTAAAAAACATTTAATAACTTAAGATTTAAAATTTCACTTGTTCATTCATTTATTTATTGAACAAAAATTTTATTGAGAATTTACCATGTACAATGCTTATTCTGAGGAAACAATAAAATATATAAAGTCTTTGCCATCAAGTACTTATACCTAATGAAGAAGTTAGGAAATAAAGAGAATGAATACTTAAAATTTTATAGTTTTATCTCCATTTCTGATATCTATATTATTAAAGGAACTGAAAACAACAAACAACAAAAAATCACTATCTATAACATTAGAGTTTTTATTTTTCTTATCTGAATTCTATCAATGTCACCTATAATATTGTATATTTTGTACCTCTTTATCTCCATTGCCACACCTGAGTATAATAGTCTCTTTCTTGACCTACAATATCGATTCTCTTAATTGACCTCCCAATATTTCTTCAACTCATTATCTCATATCTCAAGTCCCTTACAACTTAACACACAAATGACAAGAGACTTCTCTTCATACATTGTCTTCTTAAGATTGTTCTATTAACCTGGGCGCGGTGGTGCACACTTATAATCCCGTACTTGGGAGGCTGAGACAGGAAGTTCCAGGTTCTGGGACAGCCTCAGCTACTGAGGTGAGGCCTTCCTTATGCAACTTAGTGACACCTTGTTTCACAATAAAGAATAAAAGTAGGGCTGGGAGTATAGCTCAGAGGTAGAATAAATACCCCTGGGTTTTATCCCCAGTACTGAAAAAAAAATTGTTCTATTTACTTATCATAGGACACACAAGAAAAAAAAACCAATCAATATCTTTAAAGAATCTTAAGAATTCTGACAAAATTGTGTTTTCCCTTTATTTTCATTAAATAATATGTGTGAACTGAATCAATAATAGAAAATGAAAGGATCAAAAAGTGTAAGTGTAAAAACTTAGAAGAGAAAGCTTAGCAAAATGTCCAGTAATCATAGGTGTCAATAAATCTGTTGACTCCTAGAGGGCATAGATTGGTGTAGGGTTAGGTATACTAATTAAGGGAGTCATTAAGGGCCACTGAGGAATCTTGGCCATTAATCAGTCTTAATTCATGTAGGCAGTTCATGTGAAAGATATAAGGTTTAATAAAGGCATGGAGAACAGGATTATGGAAGCTGGAAACGCAGCCCTCAAGTCTTGAAACACTTTGTAATAAGAGAGAGAAAACAGGAGCTGATAAAACGTTGCAGAACCAAGGTAATGATTTAAGAAAAGGAAACATAATTCTGTTTTTAAAGTGAAAAGAGTAGTAAATGAGGGGAAAAATAAATAAAGATAGAAATTAAAGTGATGAAGGATATTGAACAAAGAACTCTGTTGATCAAGGAAAATGCACACTTTTTCTTTTGAAACAGAAGAAAACTACCAGAAGATGCCTAAGCACTGGTCTGGTGACCATTTTGCTTCCACAAGCGCAGGGGTAATGTGGATGAGTGTGCGATGAGTCATTTGTGTTAGTGCTGCTTCATCAAAAGCAAAGGTATCTACTTGATGAGTGCCAGGGTCAGGGGTTTAAATGGTACTGAATTACTGAAAGACACACAGAAACAGCTGATAAAATCAACCAGAGATGACATGTGGTGATATGTCAAGAATTTGCAACAAAATTCACCAATCACCGCTCTCTCTTCATGTTTTACACAGGAGTTTGAGGTCACAGTTTTCTTGTGTTGCTTTATCTTTTTTTCAGGATCAGAAGACAGAGAGTAATAACAGTGGATAGAAAAGAAGAACTACAGTAAGGTCTTGATATAGCAAGAATTCTAGGTTCTTTAGATGGACACTGTTGAAGTGCTCTGGCTAAGCTCTGAGTCAGACTCACAAAAAAAGCAGGAGAGTGATAGAGGATAAGGAAAATGTGCGAAGCTTAAAAGTGAAGTAGGTACATAAACAATTTCCTCAGAACCAATGAATTTCTATGAAGGCAGTTGAAATATGGAATATAACACCTCAGCAGTAAAGCTAAATAATTAATAACTGTAGAACTAACCCAGTTCACTTTTAAACTGATTTCAAATATGAGAAATACTGCATTTTGATATTAACACAGGGTGTTAACAGTAAATACTACTCCTGGTCATTACAAAATACAATGCTAATGATGAGAAAGGAGAATTGTCTCAAAATAAAGCTTTCTGCATCGTGTGATAATTTTATGCGAGGAGATCCTTTTTCCCAATCTAAAATAAAATAAATACACCTGATGTTTTATAAAATTGTGCAGTTCTGCCATGTGCGGTGTAGCTCGGAGGTAGAAAGGGAGAATGCCCCTGGGTTCCACCCTAAGTACCAAAAACAAAAAAAAAAATGTGCAGATTTCTTTATTTACATACTACAAATATATCACAAATGATGCAATGGTAAACCCTTTACTAGAGCTGATTACCAAGGCAAACACACAAAGCTTAAAAATCATAAACCTTGCATATCTAAATTGCCCCTTAAGGTGTTCACATATTATTTAAGATATGAAATTAATTAACAGAAATGCTTCCCCCTTTGAAGCATATCTTTTGAAGTGAGGCTAAGGTAGTTCATATTTAGCAAAGTGATTAAAATTTATCTCATGCTGGTTTTCTCAAGTAGATTATGTTTTGGACAGACTTTCCAATTACGACTTGAAGTACACAGTGGGCAATTTGTACATGGGAAAATGATTTGATTTGAAATCTGTGGTTTGAAAACCACTCTGCTACTGTTGTCCTGTGCAGTGACTGCAGATTCCAGCGAAGCGTCTGGCAGACGTCTGAGCAGTAGTTTATTTAATCAATTGATCACAGACATGTGGTCCTAATGACAAGCTCAATGCTATCAACTGCATTCTTCCAAAAGCATAGCTTTATGTTTCCTCGGAGGATTTTAATGTTTTGTAGCATCCTGAATCACATTTGGAAGAGCCTCAATTGAAGACTGAATTATAATTACACAGTTGTTTGTCAATGAGTTTTCATTCATCAAGAGACATATGTGTAAACTACACATCTGAAAAAGTAATTTTAAAATAAAGGAAAACAGGAGAAATCATTGTTCAAGTATATTTAGTACTAATGTAGATTAATTCTTGTTAAAAGAAACTAGGCTTTATAAAGTATATCGGTAGCAATGTTTAATCTTCACAATTCTAATCTCTAAAAATTGAATCAAGGGATTATTTAAGAACTGGATTTTTCTAAAATTAAGTTGCATAATGAGAGCAAATAAAGGTAGTTTGAAGTAATTCAGTTTTTTAAAACATATTAATTAAATCATCCTATTTGGCTAAAAACTCTTTGGCCTAATGCATATCTTCCTTAATCAACAGTTGTTTAGTGGGTAATAAGCAGTCTAAATATCACAGCTGAATTTCACCCAGCTTTATGTTTGACTATGCACTAGGTATGTATTTGACTAGACTTTAGCAAAAGCCATATCAAACTATAAAACTTTAATGATTGAAAGAGTAAGGCAAGAAAAGCCTACTGCAGGGGGACACCAGTCTTAAATAAAAGTATGATTAGTTAACTTAGAGAGTTTTATTCAAAAAAAGCACTTGGAATTCTGTCTCTTGTCTATCTATCATACAGATATATAGTTCATAAAGGTTTATTAAATTTGAAAGATAAATAGAAATCACTTAAATAGATTTAGAAAGTAAGCTTATAATACAATATTTCTATAATCCAAAGATGTTTTTACTGGTTTACATTCCAGGTAATTATAAAGTTATATTCCCCTTTATTATCTTTTACAACATATATATATATATATATATATATATATATATATATATATATATATGTATATGTATTCCTTTTGGTATATACATACTGTTTTTTCTTTTAAGTTGAAGGCAAAAAACTGTATACCTTAAGTACTCTGGCAGTCACAAACAAAATGCAATATACTTTTTGTTTAAAAGTACAAAAATACTTTAAGGATATTGCTATTTCTGAATTCTTAGTCAAAATACCATTTTGAACCTCTGTGGCAGCGAAACCACGCATCAGACTTACCTCTGATCTCCTCCCTCTGTTCAGGTAAGTGCAGACTGGGCTGAAAGCACCGCTCCCACAGACATAGAGGTGAGTACGGTTGAAGGTCTGAATCACACGGACAAAGTTCCCACAGCCATGCTGGAATGACCAGTAAATATGTATTTAGTACCTCAGCAGCTTCTACTTCCATTTCTACCTGCCACATTAACTTGGGATTCTGAATGATAGGCAGCAATGAGGTGACATCACGTGATATATTATTCCATGTTTTTGAGAAACTGTGTGTGTACCTCATAGAAGTAAGTAGGAAATACCCATCTAACCAACGAAAAGGCCAACTCAAATATTAAAACAAAACAAAGTAAAGCAAAATCAAAAAATAATGATTCAGAGATAGTCACAGAAATATACAGAAACATACTTCAACTAATACTCACTGAGTGTCAAACATAAGCCTGGTGACAGTCTAACCTTTTGACTAGAAAATAATAAAAGAATACAGAAGGAATTGCTCAACTATACTAGCACAGGATGAGTGTATCTCTAATATGCTAATATTATTAGTATTAGTATTTCTGTGACAGAAATATAATAGAAGTACTATCTCACCTAGTATTTACCAAGTACCAACCTAAGGCCAGATTATACATTTTGGGCATTTTTTGTGACGGAAACAGACAAAAATCTCTACCCTTGTAGAAGTCGATTGAATAAAATTGACATATATTCCCTAGCTTCACTATTTTTATTAAAATCTCATTAATTCTAATATTTCAAATGAAAATGCTCTCAAATACACACATGTCAAAGTAAATTAAAAATAATTTAGACATTTTATTATTTTTTTGTTTAACCATTAGAAAATGTTTGAAGAAATTATGAGAAAATAATACAGTTATTGCATTGTTTTATTTCAGGAAGGGGGTAACCTATCTGAGATAATAATGGAAAAAATGTCTCACTGAGGAGAGTGGTGCACACCTGTAATCCCAGTACTTAGGAGGCTAAGACAGGAGGATTGCAGGTTCAAGACTGACCTCAGAAATTTAGTAAAACCCTGTTTTGAAATAAAAAGTCAAAAGGGCTAGGGGTGTACTTGAAGTTAGAATGCACCTAGGTTCAATCTCCAGTATCAACAAAACAAAAGTCAACTAAATTGGGCACAATGCCACAAATCTGTAATCCCAGTACTTGGGAGCTTAAAACAGGAAAATCAAAAGTTTGGGGCCAAAGTGCCCGGCATGGTGGCACACGCTTGTAATCCCCATGCTTGGGAGGTGGAGACAGGAGGATCGCTGAGGTTCGAAGCCAGTGCGCTGGCTTAAGACACCCTGTTTCCAAATTTTAAAAAGTATATAAAAAAAAAAAATAGGTCTGGGAGTGTAGCCTGGAAGTAGAAGGGTTTCCAGGAACCCCAGTACCACACACACACACACACACACACACACAAAAAAAAAAAAGTTTGGGGCTAGCCTCAGCAACTTAACAAGACCCTCAGCAATTTAGCAAGGCTGTGTTAAAAAAAAAAAAAGTGCTGGGGCATAGCTCAGAGGTAGAATATGCTGGATTCAACCTCTATTATAAAAAAAATTCTCTCATATTATAACATTTTAAATATTGTATAAGTTTTTAATGTTTCAAAATGTTACAAACTTATTCTTCACTCAAGAAACTTGAGAGAGATGTTTGATCAAATTGTCCTTAAAATATTATATAGATGCACATTATAAAAACCTGTTTTGAGGGAATTTTTTTAAGTTTCATATTATCATCAGTACACAATGGCAAACTGGTCTCTACAACTGAAAGATAAAACTAATCTTAAAATGTCAGCCGAACTGTTTCTTCCTCTAAGAAATGATGTGATCATTCTACCCTGGATCCCCTATAAGAGTCCTTCCTCTCTCCCCATGATCTGTCCTCACTTGCGGCCAGTTCAACTAAATGCAAAGCTGGTATTTATTTGTCCAATGAAATGCAAAATAATTATTTTAATTCTAAATTGATGGTGACCTTGCTGGAGTTTCATAAATTCTCTGTGGCCAAATTAATCATTTCACATTCCACACTTTCTAGGCTCACTATTGTTTGCTGATTAAAAATTAATAAATCTTGAGATTGAATGTTGCTTCCTTCACAAAGCCATTTTTCTCTCAAAGAATATTATTGAAAATAATGTTATCATTAGAGACAGGATTTCTTAAATAAGAAACTTCTAAAGAAATATATCGAAAGTGAACAGTAGTTTTTCCTTGGATGGTCAGACAATACAGGTTGCTTTTCTTTTCTCTTCTAGTTTTTTTTAATAAGTATTTACATTAATACATTAGTAAAATCAAAAAACTTTGCTAAAACAAGTTAAATTTAAGTCAATATTATTTTATATGTTTTACATTGTTTTTATTCATTATTTCTTGTCAGTAAATATATACTTTTTTCATACATAGTAACTTTATACAGATGTTTCTATTATAGATTTTATTATTAAATAATCAATCATTGATTCTACTGTCAAGGAAATTAATCCTTACAGACCAGACTATACACTTTATTTTTAAGTTAGGACACCAGGATTTTTGTTAAATATACAGTGTCACTGTGTCTTGACACCTGTTTATAGAGGTACTTGGAAATTGATTACATAGCTTCAGATGAGAGCATGTTTCCCGGGAGAAGAAGCACAGATGAAGTGTGGTGTGTATAGTATGTCTATGGTAAGGAAACCTGTGAGCAAGGAGACTTGGACTTGTGCTTGTTTTCTTTTGCATTGAGGTTTAGTCAATCTGGGATTCTGTATGTAATACTTTCCCACAATACACGAGTTCAATCCAATTCTATTAATAACAGGCTATGTCTGTCTTATTTTGAGTTTTGTAGACAATTTACATTCCTGAATAACTGGGATCATAAAAAAGAAAAAGTCAGAGCCAGGCGTGGTGGCGCACGCTTGTAATCCCAGCATTCGGGAGGCTGAGACCTGGAGGATCGCGGTTCGTGGACAGCCTCAGTTACTTAGTGAGGCCCTCTGCAACTCAGTGAGACCCAGTTTCAAAATAAAGAATAAAAAATAAAAAAAAATAGGGCAGGGGGTGTAGCTTGGAGGTCGAATGCCCCTGGGTTCCATCCCCAGACCCGCAAAAAAAAAAAAAAAAAAAAAAAAAAGTCAGTGGATTTCAAATACAGACTGTACTCATTTTATATCTCTTTATCCATTTATCTACCTGCTTATCATGGCTAATATTTTTGAGATTTTCCTATATCCTAGACACAGAAATGATCAATTTATGCAATTCACCATTTTTACTTCCCAGGAGGTTTGATTTTCACACTTCTGGCTGATATTTATCAAACACTTACTATATGTTACTTTGTTACTTTACATTAACTCATTTATATTTTATAAAAACGCTGCTCCTTTTAGAAAAAAATAAAACTTGGAAGGTTTCTATTTGTTAACTTGCCCTAGGTCATATAGGTTGAAACTATAAAGCAGATTTTCAAACATATGTATGTTTAGCATTGAATACTATATTTTTAGCCACTTTATAATTTGATATTGGGCTAGGAATCCACTGTTATAGCAATTAACATTTATGACTTTTTACAGATTTCATAACAGTTATTAATATTAAATGTCTTTAAATTCATTGATATGGATTGTTTTAATTTTCACAGCACTGATCTAATTTGAGTATTAGTAACCCAATGAAAAAATCGAGTCCCAGACAGATTAAGTAAAATGTTCTAGATTTAATGAGTAACTCAGCTGAGACTTGAACCACAGCCACTCTTCACTATCAGTTTTTCAATAGGATTCTGATTAGCAACAAACAGGTTTCCGCACTGCCTGATGCTCAGTGTGCCTGCCATCCCTTCCTACACACAAGAACACAAAAGGAACACCCAGGCAGTCGAGTTAATAATTGGGAATCTTTATCTACAAGCTTTGCATATCCATTGTGCTTCATTTCTGTCCACACTGTTTGTGACCTGGACCAGTGTCAATTCCATCCAGCAAATATTTACTCAACTCATTCTCTGAAGGGGACCGGGCATGGGGGTAGCCACACTGGACTGAAGAGAACCACTTCCTGCTTTCAAAGAAAAGGCATAATATATGAGGCCCATGATAGGTGCTGAAACAGAGCTATAATTTTTAGAATGTGTTATCAGAGGAAAGGAAAGTGAATACCTAGTGCTGAACTAAGTGTAAAGATTTAAGCAGAGGTGTTGTTTGGACTGGGTCTTATAAAATAAGCTACAAAATTTTGACAGGGAAAAGCATAAGGAAAGAAAATTTCAAAAGAAACAGCATAAACAAATGCCTGAGTGCATGGGACTTACTTGGGCAATAGTGCCTAGATGGGTTAAGAGCAGAATATAGATGTAAGCATGCAGATTGCAGAGCCAGCTGTCCTGGGTTCAAACCCTAACTACATCTTTTACTAGCTTTGAAAATGTAAGTCAATTCCTTAGCCTTTCTGTGTTTCAATCTTCGTATCTGTAAAATGTCAACTCTAGCATTTTCTTGTGAACAATATATTAACAATACAATTGAAATAGTAGTCAGGCATAATAATCACAAACAACTGTCATATTTGACTTTTCTTTGCATTTTTTTACTCAAATAGTCCACACAAACCACGAGAAATATGGCTTTCTTTACATTTTCTACTATAGTAGAAATGTATGAAATGTACAGTAGAAATGTATCAAAGATTAATGTAAGGCTGGGGATGTAGCTCAGTATTAAAGCCCGCCTAGCTTTCAGGAGGCCTTATGTCCAATCCCTACCATCACAAAAGCAAACAAAAAAAGAAACTAAAGTGGAAATAAATACCAGTAAGAGTGCTTTCTTTTCATTGTTTAATTTTCTTTCTCGGTAGAATGCTAATGAAAAATAAGGCAGCTAACATTGTGCTGATATCATTTTGTCTTTATACATACATCTATTGAAGAAAATGCTGTAAGATGCCCTAAGTTGTTCAGAGTTTCAGTAGTACAATTTACTACAAATGTTTCAGTAGTACAATAAAGTACAATTTACTTTATTTAGTAGTGATGATATAGTGTTTATTGTGTGCTATGTGCTTTTCTGAGTTCTCTGCAAATATTAGCTCATTAATCATCTTGCTAATCAAATAAGTTAGGCAGTGTGGATTAGCACATTTCACAGATAAAGAAGCCAAGAAACAGAGAGGTTAAGTCTCCAAGGCTAAAGAGCAAATAAGAGATGTTTTATTTTCTGTTGCTTTCTATGTGCTTTTCTAGGCCTTCAAAAACTTCAATATTAAATATATGTTAGTTTCATAATATATATAGATGTTTTAAAAATATATCATGGAACACAAGTTACTAGGCCTTTAAAAATATTGATTCAATAATAATAATTTTTAGAAACATAATTCTTCATCTATACTTTTTTGGTCTTGGTAATAAATCAAGGAATTTTGATAAAATTATTTACAAAGAAAATATATTTTGTGGTAGTTTAGGATGACTTGCTGAGAGAAGTAGGGTTAGAGAAGTAGAAAAACTCAAATTATACAAATAATAAATCAAGTTTGACATTGTGTGCATGTAGTATATATATACCTAAATATGTATAATCCTGCTTAATTTTTCAATGATATCCTACAGTATTTACTTATTTCATTCATTAAGCCCTATGTCACTGGATATGTTTGACAGCATGTACTATTATTTAAACTCAAGCTATTTAGAATATGAATAATATTAACCTTAAGAAATAAACAAAGTATGTAGGAATGTGAGTCTGTCACATGTAATAGTTTGAACATGGCTTGTCCCCTCTTGCCCTCTCCAAACTCATGTAGGAGTTTAATCCTTGAAGTCATATGTTATTGGTATTAGGAAGATGGAAACTTAAACTGGGCATGGTGGCTTACACTTGAAATCAGAGCATTTGGAGGCTGAGACAGTATGCTGTAACTTAGTGAGTAGGGTTGGGTGTAAAATGCCCCTGAGTTCGGGTTCAATCCTCAGTAACACACACACACACACACACACACACACACACACACACACACACACACAGGATGGAGACAATCTGACACTGTGGTGTTCAGAGATGGGGCTTTTCCAATGCTTATTCTGGCAGCTTTATAAAAAGTGGGACAGAGACCAGACACACACACACACACACACACACACACACACACACAGGTGCTCCCGTTCCTTGTATGTGATGTCTCATGACACTTTCTGACTCTGCAGCAGCAAGAAGGCCATCGCCAGTACTGAGCCACGTCTCACACTGCACACTTGGGTCTCAAAAACCATAAGCTAGCTAAAAAGCTAAATAAATCTGTTTTTTTAAAGTTAATCTGTGTCCTGAATTTCATTGTAGTTATAAAAAGCTGACTCATACATAAAAGAATAGCAAAACAGGTTTGAAAAAAATAGGTTATACTCACTTATGCTGAGGCAAAACTTTTGCTATATTGCCACAGTGATAACTTATTTTCTTTATGAACATTATTGTGAATTATAATAATTATCATCTGGGATCAAATTTTAACCTCTATTTTCTTCTCCTAATTAAGTGTGATGTTTTTCATAACCTCAATTAGAACTTGCTATCACTAAGACACCTGAAAGATTGAGATGCTTGACTGTTTTATTCTTTCATTCATTTGCTACAACAGTATAAATTTACTTGTTGCCACTCTATATTATGTTTAGTAGACAATTATCAAAAACAAATTTAATTGAATAAAAATGTACTTCTAAAATGTATGCATAATGAATTTGCTACAAACACTTAATTTAAAAGCATTAATAAAGTCATCATGCACCATGTCTCATTCCCTAACCCCTGAGAATCCCTTGGATCAAATTTCTAGGCTTAACGGCTTCCATCTCTATTATGCAGAGCTTGTTTAAATTTTATGAAGTGCTTAGATACAGATCTGGGCACACGGGATAATAACATTTGCCACACACTATTTGAAATCAATGATAGGAAACTGAGAATAAAAAATGCAATGGTGTAAGTGCTAGAGCATTTCAGGTGCACACACACTGGATGGTGCTGTAGTCCAGAACTACATGATAGGAAGAGGCAGCTTCACCCAGGTAACACGTGTACTCTCACCCAAAAGGATGAGTAGATGTTTCCTAAGCTAAAGAGATGGGAAGATAACTGAAAAACAGACTCATCTGTAACATGTACAGGTTGAAAAAGTGAAAGAGAATGTGGCTTAAATTTCAATATCATAGAAATAAAATAAGAGAAAAGATTAACAGACAATATAATATGATTTCTACCAGGTCTATCAAAGCTTTCCAAAAGATCCCAGCCATTTTTATTTTATCTTAGTGAATCCTTAGCATTGGCCACTTTCTCTTGGAGAGGTGGCATGATTTCGTGGTGGAGGCTGCAGATTCAGAATGGAATGTCCTGTCAGAGGCAGACCATCTCTCTTGCTGAAGGTGCAGCTTTAAGTTCCTCACTCTTTAGAGAAAGGAAATAGTTCAGATAAGGTCACATTAATATAAGAATACACTACCAATCTCACTAGTATGGGAGGAAGGGGAGGGAACAGGGAGGAATTGTGGAAGAAAATGTACCAAGTGACATATGCATCTATGTTTGTACTGCTTTGATTCTCACTATGCTGTGTGATTACATTGCACCAATAAAAAAAAAAAAGATTAAAAAGTTCCTCACTCTCTTAGTTCACTTTATCTTAACAATATAGGTTTTGAATAAAATATTTGGCTAAATACATTATTATTAAGATTAAAATAAAACTTCAAGAACAGTGCTGGCCTGTTCTTTGCAGTTTTATTTGATAATTATTGCATATATGTCTCATGACCTCTAAGATATTGAAAATATCCTTTTTATTTATAAATTTTTTATTGGCCCACTGTATTCATACATCATAATGAAATAAAAAAAACTTGTGTAGACATACATGCACACATCGCTCAGTTAGCCCCTACCCAATCCCTACCCCAATCCCTCCCCATCCCTCCTTCCCATGCTTGGCTTAGTGGTTGACATCTAATATTATAGCAATTTATCCCAAGTTAACAATGATAATCTCACATAACAGATTCATTTGTCTAATATGAAGCTTTTGATCACTTAGAGATAACATTTCAATATTTCTTTTTGCTTTATTTCTTACCAGAGGATATTTTATTCTTAAATGTGGAGATTCCACTTACACATCTCTAGATTCACAATAACTGATTTGTGCAAATTAAAACACTTAATTCCTGTGTTTTAAAAAATGAATCATTATATTATTAGAGGACATTTATTCCAATGGTGATAAGACATTCTTAAGTATTTGGCTTTATTATGATACATAATACAAAATAGGTTGCTCTGTAGAACTTTCAAAGATCTACTTTATGTTATTTTTCTACCTCTAGACTTCTTTCCTGTGGCTCAATTAAAGGATACTTTTTTCTCTGCATGTCTTGTATGTATAAAATGAAATAGATATGCTAGACATCCTCTTATCATGTAATTAAAGAATCACGTTGTTATTTCCCAGGACTCAACACTGTTGACAAAGACAAAACCTGTCCGTCTGAGTTCTAAAACTACCTAGAGCAAAGCTCTCTGCTAGCTATTTCCCAAGTGCATGACAACTGGAAATATGGAAGAATTTTAAAATATCCATGAATGATACTGCAGCAAAACAAAACTATGGAGAGCACAAGTATGTATCTAAGAACTTTTCATTATCATCAAAGCAAACAATAGAGGGTTTCTATTTTGCTAAAGGGACCAAGACATCAAATGACTAGCTAAGATTTTTCAGAAAGTCAACAGCAATTTTCAGAAATGGAATGTAGAAGCATATCTCTAATCTTCATATTCTGCCTATGGCAGTTTCTATGAATGGGAAATGTAAATTTTTTCCAACCACAAATTCAGTTATTTTGCCACAAGATATTACTGAGGTTAAAGGCAAGACCTGATCAGATACACAGAAATGGGAAACATCTATTCATTAGAGAATGAAACAAAATTGTTTAATGAGTGCCCTATTACTAAAGTAATAGTATCAGGGGCCAAAATATTCTCTGCAACATTACACCTCATTCCATCATTGGTTCCCTGAAAGGTCATCATAATGTACTCTTTTCAATGTTTCGTTCACATTTTTCTGGATTTTTTTTCTGCCAAACTTTTGGTCCAAGAGATTCACTGGAGAGCAGATAAGCCCCACCACATTTCTTCTAACCTCTTCAAATTCCTCTCATTGGATGGAGTGTAAAACTGAAAAATTGACATCCAGAGCTGAGTCACTCCTGACTTTCTCCTTTGTCAAGATCTCTTGAGTGAGACACCAAATTCCCACATTCCAGAATCGGCCATAGTCCTGCCTTGAGCCAGATAATTTTAAAACATTGCACCTATTATTGTCCTAAAAGTTAGTGAAAGTATCCAGGTATGATGGCAACACTTGTAATCCTAGTACTTGGGAGGCTGAGACAGGAGGATTGCAAGTTCAAAGCCAGCCTCAGCAACTTAGTGAGACCCTGAGTAACTTAGGGTTACTTGAAAAAAGTAACTTGAAAAAAGAAAATAGAGCTGAGGATGCAGCTCAGAGGTAGAATATCCCTAGGCTCAAACAGAGTACAAAAAAAAAAAAGGTAAAATTTTATTTTGTAAGAATCAGTCTCTCCCTCAATGGCCTGGTTTAGTGAGTCTATGGACAACTCACTAAAGCTCAGGGCACAGATTTCACTGTTATTAGCAGCTCCTGCGTAGACTGCAAAATAAGTATAAATTTATTAGATTTTCTACCCAATCACCATATTTCCATATCAGCCCTTAATTAGTTTGTTATTTACATGTTCATTTGATTAAGGTTGACTTTTCCAACAAAAAATAAGGCCAGAACTGTGTCTGCTTTACAAATTATGTCACTGGCAACTAGTGCTATGCCCTATACCTTACAGGTCCTCAATCAGTACTTAATGAATGAATAATTGGATGAATGAATGAGTAAATAAAGTAATAAAGAAAAAGCATCTATGAGAGTAGGTGATATTGATATTCTGTTCCATTGTGCCATTCTTCATGATTTGAGAGCAAAAGCTGAAATGACATATATGTTTGATTATAAACATTAGGCTTATGCACATTACAGATTGGTTCCATGAATTTTTTTATAATACTCAAGACTAATACATCAATGTCAATAATGTTTACAGAAATCACTACAGATTTCTTGTTCTCTTCTTTATGTTGAATTTCACTTAGAGTTATGATTTGCACAAACATTGTGATGAATATTTATCAGTACATTTCTCTGCTTTGCTGATGGCTTTGTGCTTATTTAAAATTAATGAAAGTATCCTCATCACTGGTGATTTATATCTTTGGAGTGTACCAACTAACCACTTCTTTCTCACCAAAGATATGTGGAAAAGCCCACATGGTATCTGGGAGCCGCTCCAGACACTACTTGCATTATCATTATTTCAGCAGCCTGCTGAGAATTCTGTAGGTTGGATCCACTTGGAGCAGGGATTATTGCTGAAATCCATCATGAAAAGTGTCTGCATGAAAGAATAAAAGCAAGGCAGGACATTTTTACCCAGCCAGGAATTCCAAAATTACAGATGGTGTGAGAATTCCAGCCTCTTCACATTTACATTTTCAACATGTGTCCAGCCAGCAATTTGAAACAGCAACACCCTTTGTCTCACTCTCGTCTGCCCTCAAAGTACATGGACCTAAAGTCTAAATATTTAAGTTCGTGTGCTGTTGTTTGTTTTTAAAATACTCACCGTAGGATCTTTGCCAGCCATTTTGCACTCTTCAACTTTGATTGCAGATGCTGGCCAGAAAACCTGTTCAGAAAGTGAAACACAGGTTACATAATTTCACTCAGAGATGACAGTTCAGTTCTCTTCATCTGCTTTTGCTAAAAGATTTCATTAAAGTATTTCTGTATTTATGTTTAAAATTCTGTCTTCTGATGCACTTAAGTTAATATTATCTTACGTTATTTTAACAATTATGTTTTCATTTCTTCCATCAGTTTTTTATGAAAAGCCTTTCAATAATGTATATTTCACTTACTCATTATATACTAAGACAAGGTCATTATTAATAAAAATGGACAGAATACATTATATAGTCTACTTCTTCTGATTTATAGTACACTTTTCCCGACTGCTTATGTCACAACGCATTTACATTTATTTTGCTACTAGTTTAATATTATTTTAGATAAACCTCACAGCTAGACTGGTAGATTTATTTAAAGTGGGCTCCTTGGAACTTTAATAGCTAAAATTGTTAGGATGAAATTCAGGAGATTCGCTCTCTGTGAGATTCTGTGCCAGGCATTCCTAGACTGCATTTTCTGAGTTGTCAGCCTGTTGCTCAAGTTAACACAATATGTGTAGGTGTTTCCTTCCTGTAATACATTTATAATTAATCTATCTTTATTTCTTCACTCCAATGAAGCTCAGTTTTATTTCCTCATTGAAAAAACAGAATGATAAACATAAGCCACACTTGCTCAAATAACCATGTGTTTAATAGCTATGTTCTTTTCAAACTCTTTAGGTACTGCATACAGATGAGTAGGAAGGTCTTCCATTGTCTTGTCTGACCATTGTCTTGTGCTATACTCCATGCTTCCTTTTTCCTTTCTATACATGTTTATACTGAAAGCATTTTCTCATTTTCTCTTTAGAGTTTAGTTTGTTAAAATCTTTAAAACTAGGCCAGGTGTGGTGGCACATGCTTGTAATCCAAGTGCTTAGGAGGCTGAGACAGGAGGATGGCTCGGGTGTGATGGCAGCCTCAGCTACTTAGAGAGGCTCTCGGCAACTTAGTGAGACCCTGTTTCCAAATAAAGTATAAAATAGGTCGGGGAGTATAGTCCAGAAGTACAAAAGTCCCTGGATTCCACCCCCCCTAGTAACACACACACACACACACACACACACACACACACACACAGCTATAAAACTAGACACAGAGAATTGAATTTAGTATATTCAATCCATGAAATAAAAATATTTCCTTAATACATATTGACATGGAGCTAGTATTTTCTGTTGTTCTAATAAAATGCATATTGCTTTTCATTGCATTTGAAATTCTTAAAGAAATCACCTAGAAAGTCAACATGACTCTCATGAAAATGACAAACTTACACTCAGAGGTTCTTGACTTATGTTGTTAATATTCAAGGAGAGAATGTGATCCTTGCTGCCCACATATATCCGGTCCTGATCTTCATCCATGAGTAATATCCTGTAGTCTAAAGGGTAGTGGGATAGGCTGAAGTATTCAGAGGTCTTGGTTTCTCGAAGCTCTGAAATAGTAAACAGCACACTTTAAAATAGAGTATCTTGATTCTTTAATTCTAGTATTTTAATGAAATATCTTATAGGAATATTTGTCCAAAAAGCAAAGATATAACTTTCTCCTACAGTAAAAATTAATCTAAAGTTATGTTAATGAATATTTTTCACTATTGCTTTAAGCTGAAGTAAAATAAAGAAGTCAAAAAATCAGTATTAATGTTTATGATAATACAATATGATTCTAAATTATCCACATTTGCAATAGCCTCATTTGTTTTGTTAATGAATATTACTAGCTCAAAACTAATAGATGAAACAAAATACAGTTAGAACAGAAAACAAAAACCAATGGCATGAGAATATCTTCTTATTTTCTATTAATGTTTTATTCTTAGATTCAATATTTTAATAATTTTAGTATTACCTATTCTAAGTATTTTACTTCCTCCACTAATTTTGTTTAATCTAATATGTTTTTTATCAACAACTTTAAAACAAACCTGTTTTTCCATACCTCTCATTTAGGAGGCAATGCTATTTTTAAATGAAAGTGTGCCAATATATACACGTCAAAGGGAAAAATATGAATTTTCAGATATCTGAATCTTCATATTTTTAGTATCCCAATGATCAATGACTCATGCTCACTTAACTTCTTTTACATTGGCTATGTGCCTGCATAGCTGACCTTTAAGGACAATGAATGTATCTTGAAAATAAAAACAATCAATAATCATTATAGCAGATGCAATTTTCTTTGCAGGCAAAATACTCCTCTGTACAATTTAAGATTTTTCTATTCAAATGACACAGGATTTCTTTGTTCTTTTTATCTTGAGCGTAAGAGAATAACAAATTCTATATGAAAATGCCTTCTTTCTGAGATTACTATTTCTGTGATGAACTGTTTCTAAAATTTTAGGTGTAGAATCACAAATATATATATATTTGAATATGGATATAGTTTGATGTAAACCAAAATTTTAAAATGACAGTAATTGTTATAGGAAGCCATGAACTATAATCTATGAACTCATAAGACACATCCCATATGAGAGAACAGTAAAGTCTAAATTTGATCTATTTTGTAGGCACACCAATTCAGAATGTCTGCAATATTATCTTACAAGTAGTTTTAGTCAATGATATAAATTATCATCAAGGGAGCATATTGGTTATAAAGCCAGGTGGTGGTGTCAAACTTCCTGCTATAAATCACTTTAGCTTCTTTGTCTCAATTTTCTCATTTGTAGTGTCTTCAACCAAGAGCTTCCATGAAAATTCACTGACTTAATAATATACATATATACTGAAAACAAGTGAAACATTCATTGAACTCCAATATCACCATTATTAATATTAATTTTAAGTGTGGTTTCTTATTAATTATAAAATGACACAGGATGTAGGTAAAATGTATATATAATTTTTTATTTAGAAATTCACATCCACAAAATTATTAAAGCATATTATCTGATACACTATCCATACAATAATAAGGTGTATGCTTTTTTGTAGAAGAAATAATTAAGATAGAATAATTTGGAGGTAAGGTAGAAGAAATAAAATATTAGGTAGAAAGGAGACAAGTTGGGAAGGAAAGGGAAATATAGTTTGTTTGTTTGTTTGTTTGTTTGTTTGTTTGTTTGGTGGTACTGGGGTTCCTGGAAGCCCTTCTACCTCAGGGCTATACTCCCAGACTTATTTTATATTTTTATTTGGAAACAGGGTCTCTTAAGCCAGCGAGGCTGGCTTCGAACCAGCGCGATCCTCCTGTCTCCGCCTCCCAAGAGCGGGGATTACAAGAGGGAAATATAGTTTTAAAATCTAGAAACTTCATAATCCTTAGCTTCACCTTACAGAACCTGCTTTTTCTTAGACAAAAGCCCTTATTGGGCCACAATTTTAATTATAATAGCAGATCTGGCCTGTCTTTTACTTAGGCAAAGATCTAGGGATGGAACCCAGGGGCATTTGATCTCTGAGCTATACCCCCTGCCCTTTTTAAAAAAATTATTATTCTTTATTTTGAAACATCTCATTAAATTGTGGAGGGCCTCACTAAATACCTGAGGCTTCTGTGAACCTTAATCCTGGGTCTCAGCGTCCCAAATGAGCCACCATCCCTGGCTCTGGAATTTCTTGACAAACAAAAAATCTCAAAGGAAGTGTCCCTTTTTGTCAACCCCGGGCATCATCCAACACCCACCAATGAAATGGTGAGAACCTGAATATTCAAAATAAAGAGACCAGCCATCCCATGTTACCCCATCCCTGCCATGTATCCCTAGCCACCCTCTCTGGTGCTGGGGGCGGGGGGTGGGCTCCCCTATAAAAGAAGATTGCAAAGACCCTAAGGGCCTCTCACACTCTCAAGGTGGCACTTGTCCTCTCTTAAATGTGTATCTCCATTTTTTCTGAATAAAACTTCTGTTCTTTATCTGACTACTACATGCTGAAATTCTATTTGCCATGGAATCCAAGGACTTCGAAAGTTGTGAGGTGAGTTTCCCTTCCCCACACCGGGAACCACTCAGAACTCTCCATGGGATTTGTTAGGTGAATTAAGTTCTTACTTCAGAAGCCCCCCGCCCCCATGAGCTGAGTTTCCCAAGAGGCCCTGGTCTGACCAGATAAGCTACCATCCCCTCCTATGGAACCTGGTCAGTTACCTAGGAGACCTGCCCTCTCCTGGCACCCCTTGGCCAATCAGTGAAAGGGACATTTCCCACTGACCCTGGGCCAATTACCTGGCTGCACAACTCCTTCCTGCCAATTAGTTCAAAGGGCATTTCTCCTAGCCTATTAGCCCCCAACATGTAACTGCAAGCCCCTATAGAACCCTGACCCTGCACTCCCTCTCTTCTTTTGTTCTTCTTCCTCTCTCCCCTCCCCTCTTTCTTTCTTTCTTCCTTTCATGACAGCCCGTCCAATAAATCTCTTGGCTACAAGGTTGGTTTCTGGTGTGGTCAAACTTTGTCCTTTCAGAATTATTGTGTTTCTCCATGACAGGATCACAGCAAGTGTTCAAAGGCTGGAGAAAACACTCATTGCCTTGATTCTTTCTAAAATCCCAGTGTTTATAAAGCTTGCTTTTCATCTAAAGGGTGCAATTCATGAATGCGCAAAATTTTGCAAAGCATCAGAAGTAGGGTGTAACTTGGGCAGCAGATGAGATATTCAACCAGTAATTCCCAGATAAATAATTCTCCATTGAAACACATACAGTGAAGTGGTGAAATATGACTGAGTTCATAGCATCTGGAAGGAGTCTGAATCCTGGCTCTACCATTTCACTCGTATCTGTATGTACTTATAAAGCTCTCTGAACTCCAGTATCCTTATTTTTAAGGTAAGGATGATGATAATACTGAGCTATAGTGACAATAGTTTTACCCATTATCTGTTTATGGGACTTGGGTTAAAATATCAATATATGGCTAGCTGATTACATGAGAAAGCAAAAGAAAGAGAACTAGAGTGATTATATATATATATATATATGCTGTAAGAAATATACATGCACACATACACACACACTAAGGATCGGATCCAGGGGCATTCTACTTCCAAGCTACACACCAGCCTTTCTTATTTTGGTTTGGAAGTAGGATCTTATTAAGTGTTGAGTCTCACTAGTTGTTAATGCTAGTCTTGAACCTGTGATTCTCCTGTTTTAGCCTCCTCAAGTTCTGGGATTACAGGCACTGTGCCACCACACCTAGCTCTGATTCATATGTAATGTTAATAAATGTAATATTTAAATTTTAGTTGTAGCATCTATTGAACTATTCAAGTAGGAGATTACAATAATAAAATAAGGCATTTTTTAAGGAAAATAATTCAGGGTAACTGAATTATAAGAAGTAAAAAACTAAAAGTATTCTAGTTGTCAAGAGTTTATATTAACAAACTTCAAATATAGTAGAAAGTAAAAGAAAGTCAATGTAACAAAGACAAAATCAAGAGTATGAATAATTTTATATGAATTTGGGCTTGGGATAAATGGAAGAGACAAATTTTTCTCAAATTTACTTTAGTTATTTTTTCCCAAAATGTGCTCTCCTCACTCACTTCTTTTCCTAATCTATACTGAAGTAAAACCAAGCATGTGATCTTGGCAGGAAAAAATAGCCTTAACTAAATTTTGTTTGTAAGTGATAATAGAGGATCTCTTCTTTACCTGTTTCATTAGAAAACAACCAATTTTCTGCATGAATTCAAATACCAGAGGGAGCAATATCACATCAACTTAAAGACTTTTCTGGTCTAAGAGTTCTTATCTATTGTTCTTAGCCATAAAGCATCTTCAAATGTAATTATCTGTAGCACACTGACAGTTTGACAGATGCTAACTAAGGGAGATTTACTTCAGAAGTAACCTTGTTTTGATAGATGCCTTGGATACTTAAAACTCTATTTAAATTGCTGTTAGTAGCCATAATAGAACTTTGGACTTGGGGTAAAAATAACAACAAATTTTTTGAATAAAGAGATGAATTCAAAGCAATGAAAATTTTATTTATAAAAAGAGTGACCCAAGACTCTTGTAATTTTGGTTCAATCCAGCTTAAGTAAATGATTGATTCAAATATTTGGACATCATTATATAAAGTGACTGATTTAATGGCTTGTCTATAACGAGAACAGGAAATCACAGTTACTGGAACCTCATCTAAATAAGTCAAAGGATGGAACTGTCCTACATTGTTTTACATTTTAACCATGACATCCTTCTTGCCACACCAGAGAATGGTGTTTCTCAGGACATGCTTAACTGATTGAGAAGAAACTTGGCTGACACTATGTAGTATTAGATCGGTAGGAAAGTAGGACGGGAGAGAAGGAGGGAGGTGGGAAGGGGAAAAGGAAGGAATGACCAAGGAAACAGTTGGAATTATGCTATAAGCATGTATGAAGATGTCATTACCAATTTCTACATACTATATGGGGAAAGACCTGAAGGGAAACACATCAAGACCTATGTGCATGTTTGTTAGTATGACTTTGAACCTCACTTTGATGTATAATTAAAATACACCAATAAAGTATACTTAAAAAAAAAAAAAGGAAGAAAATTCAGCCCCACAAAGGGCAGCATAGGTCTAAGTTCCTGGGAAAATCTCCTGGGAAACAGCATTAGAAAGAAAATAGAGCATGTTGCTATCCTAAAGTTCACATTATTATAGAGCTACATGACGGAAAATTACTGTAATGCCTTCTATGCCAATGGTTCCTGGGAAATTTTACAGCACAATATGCTCACCTAAAATTCATGTGTTCACATGGACTTTTCTTTGTAATGGAAACCATTGTGAGGCTTGAGGCTTGAAAATTTAGCCAAAAGTAGAACAATAGGATTCCCCAAAATATAAATCCCAGTAATATAAGCTTGAGTTTACTTAAATTTAGTTGATATATTGATATATCAATTACTACATACATAGTTC
Source organism: Muscardinus avellanarius (assembly GCF_963383645.1). Lineage (NCBI taxonomy): Eukaryota > Metazoa > Chordata > Mammalia > Rodentia > Gliridae > Muscardinus > Muscardinus avellanarius. The sequence continues at coordinate 52,485,111 of NC_137795.1, forward strand.
AATGTATGGTAATATGTTTGTCAATAACACTGTTCCTAACTATATAACAACTAACCTTTGTTTTATTAAACCAGAGACTTTAATATTTCTAAGATGACTAAGTCTTAAGAATCTCACTGATGGCTGGGGATATAGCTCAGTGGTAGAACCTTTGCGCAGCAAGCATGAGACCTTGGGTTCAATACTCAGTACGAGGGGAAAAAAAAGACTCTCATTCATGTGCTCACAAATGTAATCTTGGTGGAGAGTTCATAGGGCTCCCTTTCATAATCCACATTTGTTAAACTACACAGTAGGGGAACTCATTTACTCAGAATATCACATTATCTTTAGTCTTTCATAAAATTCCAATATAGGTTAAAAAAATCACTTGATGCAAAATCAGATCTCAGGAGTCTCTCAAGTAGAAACATATGCAATAGTTAACTATTAATTATATTTAAAAATCATGATGTGTGGTAAATATACTTATTCAACACATATTTATTGAGCCCTTAACACAAAAGTCTAGACACTTTGCTCAAATAGGAAGATACAGCTCTAAAGATAGGTCCTTGTGACAGGTTTAAATATGACTTTAAATTTCTGTTACTCTGTTTAGCTAGGTCGCTGCCATATTCTCATTGTAAAGCTCAGTTCTGCCCCAGGCAAAATGCACGCTACAGATTTTAAAGTAAATCCTTAGGATAGCTTTTGCTTTAGAGACAGTGCTATCTACACGATAATTTCTTTTCCAAAATGACTTATCTGGGAAGAATTTTAAGTAGAGGGGGCTCAAAAGACCTATCCCCATCCTGAGGCTTAAGACTTTGAAACTGGGTTAGAAACTGAACTTCACCTATCCGTTTAGGAAAACAAGACAAAAATTAAAAAAAAAAAAAAAAAGCTGATAAAGAGCAGTGAAACTCCAGCAGACTAAAACTGTATCTCCTAATTCCTAATGTAAACAGAGATTAGGAGGCATGTTGTTAAAACCACATTTGCTCAAATAAATAGCCCCTAAAAACAACCACCCTGGGCTCATCAGTAGGAGTGACTGACTTAGGTGCTTTAGATACTCATTTCATTGAATTTTCATTCAAAGACTCTGAATTTTAAGTACTAATGTTCTAGATGCATGCACAAAGAAATTAAAAATTCAGTGTATTTGAGTAACTAGTCAAAGTCACATAGTAATGAATAGAAGAGGTTAGATCCAGGATTCAAAGCAGGTCAATTCTTAATCTGTGAACTCAATCAGAGACCCTCTTGGCTTTGTTTGCTTACTTTTTGTGATAATAGGGATTGAACCCAAGGTCATTCTATGTCTGAGCTACACCCCCAGCCCTAATTTACTTTTATTTAGAAACAGAGTCTCACTAAGTTGCTTGGTGCTTCGATTCCTGAGGCTGGCCTTAAACCCGCAATCCTTCCGTTTTAGCCTCCAAAGCACTGGGATTACAGGTGTGCACCACCATACCCAACTCCTCCTCTTGCTTTTCTAATCAGATGTATACCTCAACACTTATCTTAGGCTCCTATCACATCCTTACCCTACATATGAGTCTGTGCAGTACCAAATGTACCATAAGAAATGTCATAGCCAACAGCCTGGATGTTGGTTTAGCAATGCTGTGTTAAACCATCCTAGCAGACCCAAGAGGATGCAAAAAAGCAGGATCCAACTTGGCTCAGACAGGACATACAAGGTTCCACTTTTCTCTGGTTTCTTGATGGATGGGGATAATTGAATACGAAGTGGATGAAAGAAGGGACAAGACACAGTTCTATTCAGTGAGCCTGTCTAGAGAAAGGCAACAGCAGACACGAAATGTATTTTCCAGGCATTGCATCAGGAAGAAGATTAGCAAACATACAGGGGCCTTTATGAAGAATGATCCTCACTCTGGCTTGCCCCAGACAGCCCCAATTTGTGCTTATTTCCCAGCATAATTGCCAAGAGTGCCCCCTTTCATTCTCTAGAGATTCATGATCATGTAACATGATATGTTCACTGTACTTTTAAGTTCCCTCTGCTTAAATGTCTTGAATGGCTTTCTATTACTTTTAGGACCAAATCCAAAATGTTAATGTGTCCTCCAAGGCCAAGTTTAGGATGACCTCACTAGAAATCTCAGTCATCACTACTGGCATGTTTTGTTTTCCTTCATGCCCTTCTGGACTTCTCTTCACATTTTCAAATTTGCTGTGCCCGTTTCTGCCTCAGGGCCTTCGTACACATTATTCCTTTTACAAGATTCTTCCTGCCTTTTTTCTAATGCCTAATCATAACTCAAAAAAAAAATAGTTTCAGTATAATTTAAATAGTCCACTTCCTTGACCCTGTAGGTGCGAGTAGGTCTGAGGTCTGCAGATATTCACTTATTTCTTTTTGTGGTTTTTTTTATTCTGGAAGGCTGCCTGGAAAAGCGTTTGAAACTGATTCAAAATGCCATGGGTTTGAGGGAAGGGGTAATATTGTAGGACTTGCTAAGACCCACCTTGTCTTTTGAGGTTAAAACTGACTTTGAATATGAGACAAAGTTCTTTCACATTTTTTTCTACCATATTAAGTTTTAAGATGCTTTAATTTTGGTAAATAAAAACTATGAACATGAATCAATGAAATGAAAAGAATGCCTTTAATTTTTAGAAATCAGGGTTTTCATTAGAGAATTTATCATGATTTTAAAAAGTAGGGCTTGTGTGTAGGCAGCTTTGAAATTAGCTCACTGGAGCTAAAGTTTTAGTTTCATCTTTTGCCAATACAAGACGTTTTTTTCACAACCTCTCTCTACCCCATTCCTGTGCCTTGAGCCCTTTATCTTCTAAATGAAAGGAAGAATGAGATTACTTAGTAACCAGAATGGCCTCTAATGTTCCCCGAAACAATAAAACATCAATGAAAAGAATTCCTTTTTCACTATTTGCAGGTATCAACTATTAACAGTATTATCCATATCCTATGTTGTAGGGTATCTGTTAAGATGGTACATTCTTTCATTTTACAATAAATCTGGTAGGAAAAAAATGGGCCTGTTTAAAAACTTGTCTTAGAAACAAAGCTATAGTTATACCACTGTGTATTTTCTGGATAAATGAAGCTAAGCCAAATATCACATATTTTTGATTCCCTACCAAATACATATTTGTCTTCTCGTGTGTGGTTCTGTTAGGTATTACTGCCTAGAAATGAGCAGGGCATGGCAAGAAATGAGAAAAAGGATTCAACCCAACCTCCTTAGACTGCCTTCACCCCCCTGGGGTTTCAATTAGGGTACCCGCAAAAATTTTCCAACACAGTGGACACAGCACAGACTCACTAAGTTGAGGAGCCAAAAGATAGTTCCTTCTCTCTAAATGCATATACATAAATGGGGAGGTTTCCAGACTGAATAAAACTCACCACTAGACAACTTTCCATGTTTTTCACTTCTAGAAAAAAGGACTGCTTCAGTCACTTTCTCTAGAAGATAATTTTTTTTTATAATAGCTTTCTCTTAAACTGTATCCCCACTTCCCTGAAGAAACCACTTATATTTCCTTATTTGTGCTTTCTGTTTGAAATATTTCTCTTAAGAAGAAATAACCAAGGGAAGAGAGCCTATAATATTCATTTCTAGGAGAGATTAACAGAAAGGGATTACTGCCCTGTAACAGTTTAACTAAACAGAGAATCTTATATGCTGACTTTATTTCTTCTAAGCTTACTTGGGAGACACGGAAGCAGATTTCAGATATCAAAGACTTTAGGTGCCAGTGTTTGGCTCCTTGCTTTGGAAGCAGTGGCCAGATTCTATTTCAAGGTATGAAGACTATTCAATTAGGGGATAACTGAGATGCTTTGAGAGACTCTGACCTGGCAGGAAGCAACTTCTGGAAGGATCAGATCTGAGGCTATTGCTGAACTACAGGGAGACAACGTGGAAAAGCCGAGATATCCTTATCAATGCTGTCCCTATGTCAGGAAAGCATCGGGTTCAGAGTGTCCACTTGAGAGGTAAACAAGGCAGATAAACTTGTGGAGGAGCATGTACTTCATCTGACACCTGCTTTCTAGAGCTCTTAACACCTCTGGAAAAGCTGCTGTGAGGCAAAGTGTTCAACAACAGTGGGCCAAGGTAGCCGGCAAAACTTAGAAACAGAAAGGCAACAAAAAGGAAGAGAGGATATTAGAAATTGCTGTACATGAGTGTGCCTCTGCAAAATATAATATTATTCTGTTTTTTTAATTGTTTGTATACAAATATTAAGGTATGGAAATCATTCCTCATGCTATCATCATTTTGTATGTGTGTACTTGGTACTGGGGATTGACTCCAGGAGCATTCTACCTCCCAGCTACAGCGTCAGCCATATTTTATTTTTTGTTTTGAAACAGGGTCTCTCTAAGTTGCTGAGAGTCTTGCTAAGTTGCTGAGGCTGGTCTCATATCTATAATCCTCCTGTCTTAGACTCCCAAGTACTGAGAAGACAAGTGTGTGTCACTAAGCCTGACTTCATGCTATTATTTTAAAAAGAAGATTATATTCAGTATGAAAACAAATGTTACAAGTTTATTCACAGAAAACAAGAAATACTGAAAAAACAAATACTGAAGTCTATGGGTAGTGAGTTGGAAATTTAGAGACAGAAAAGCAGTACTTTATACTGATGTGTTAGTGGGTAGGATAAGGAGTAAACATGGTATTTCATGTCAGCAAAACCCCAGAGAAAAAAAGAATACTACAGACTCCACTCTCCACTCCTATCCCCAAAGACACCATTCTAAAACCACATAGGTCAAGATTTTTATAGCAACATTTAATTTGCCTATCGCACAATTTGTCAGTTTTCCAAACTCTCAGGAATACATAGTGGCCTTCCAGTGGGAAATTCTAGTCAACATACTTTTACTTATAGCAAGAAAAGCAGGAGATCCCATGTGCTGAGTGGGGCTTTATATCCATCTGACTTTCATGAAGTTCTCTCACCCATTATGTTAAAAATCTTCATGACATCAGGCTTATGTTTATATATAAGACAGTGGCTCTGAACAAGACACAAATATTTTTTAGGTATATAATTATTCAGTCTTTCAAAAGATGGCTTTGGTAGAAAAGGGGCTTGGTAGAAAGATGATAAATCTTGGTCTCTTTCTCAAAGAGGACAATCTGCAGTGGAGGTACATAAATCATCACCAAGCAAGATGACTCAGGAAGTCAAGGAGCAGGGAAGAAGGCAGATTAAGACTTCCTAGAGATAACCAGAAATCACAGAAGAAATTGCTTGACTCCATTTCTTCATTCAACATCTATGAGTTTAGCTGAGCCACTCTTAATATTAAATTAATAATCACAAAGTAATAAATTCACAAAGTACAGTAAGGACAGGACATGTTTTGAAGGCAAAGACAGTTATATCAGGGGTCAAAGAAGCTGCGGTGGCCAAGTATCCTGTCAACTAAGACCCGAAGATAAATTTGAGCTACTAAAGAGGAAAGTATTTCCTAGGGAGTGGAAGGAGCTCATCTAGAAAACTGACGTGGAAGGTTTAGAGGATGAGCAGAAGTTTGAGGAGTTGATGAAGAGGATTTGTGTGAAGTTTTCTAAGCAGGAACAAGAAGCCAAAACAACATGCAAAAATTCATACAAACTTCTTGAATGTCACATGCAATGTGTAAAGATGCAGATTCCTTGCCTGTCAGACCAAAATGGTTGGATTTTCCCCAAGTCATTTGAGATGCCAGTGAAAAATAAACCCTGAGGATGTGTAGAACATAATCATGTACAAGTGTTTTTGGAAAGCTAATTCCACTAATGCATAGTTCTCTAGAGAGATTATTTTGTGATACAATATTAAGTGAATAAAATATCTGTACTCCTAAACCACTACCTGTCTGCACAGAAATAAATGTACAGAGAAAATTATCATAGAAAGTCCAACTTACTAACATTCTTCTTTACGATATATTGAAATCAAAATAAGAATCTAGTGACACTGAGGGCTGGTTTCAGGATCCTGTCAAGTTTAAAGGATCATAATTACTCTTTGATCAATAATCAAGGAGCGCACAATTTCTTTATAGACATTGTGGCTTACATATATTTTCAAACAGGAGTCTGGTTGCACTGTACCTAACAAACTGTTGAACTAGACAAGAAAGAAATACAAATTACTAACTGGAAAACAGTTAGATAGTGCCAAAGTCTCTAGATTCCTTCAGAATGATGAAAGACCACCCACAACTTTTCCTAAGACAAGTTGGCATTTAAAAACCCAGCTCCTGCCACATTCCAAATTCTTGAACTGGGCTTTCATGTGATGGTTTTTTTAAACCCGTTTTCATTTGGACATAGGGAAATTATGATAAACTGTATATTACAAGATCTCAAATTGAAAGAACCAGACTTTATGGATGAACAAAGAGAAATAGAGATGTTTTCCTAAAGAGACGGCTATTTTATCTAAATATTATTTAGTTCCATGTGACTCATCGTTTAACCAAGTTACTGCACTTGGCTTCAACACAAGAAACAAGTCTGGAGAACTGAGTAGGGCAGTAGAGGCATGTTCGTTGCACTTCAAACATATCTGTCAGTCATTCAGCACAAAAGTCCTTTTTTCCTTATATCTCTCTCCCCTGACACTGTCTGAAATACAAGGTCAGTAGCTAGCTAGGTCTCAGCTGCCAGAGAGATTTAAACAGCCCTTAGGAGTATGCTTCCACATAGTAATCGAGCTGCCCTTTGATTATTTTCAATAAAAGCATAAAGGATCCATCCGTGCTTCCTGCAGCTTTGAAAGCCCAAGACTCATCATATATACAATGGCTCTACAATGTATATGCAAGACATTTCTCTCTCCTTCTTGCCAGACTGTGAAACCATATCTTTCCAAATTTTATGTTATGGAATTCTGAGATGGCATCACTCAGTCTTTCAAAAGGGAAGAGCAGTATTGCACTTTTGTGCTTTTGCTGTGGAAACATAATATTTATCATTCTTGCATGCTAGAGTTTGGGGCTCAAAGTTTATTTTGAAAAGTGCTATCGCCTTCATGAGATAAACATTCGCCTGAGTGTCTCTCTAATTTTCAGTGTACACGTAAAATCTTTTGGTGGAAGTAAGGCACACTTAAAGCCATAGAAACCAAAAGTTTCATTGGAGTATTAATAATTCAGTCACTTTTTTAATATGGAGAAGATTTTAATTAGAGTTAGCTACAGCCATTTTTATCTGTGAATCTCAAAAAGCATGGCATATTTTACTAGGAAAAATAACAGGTATAGATAGTTGAGGTGATGTCATATGAGTGACTTTATATTAAACAACCCAAGTGACTTAGCAGAATTAAGTCAAACAAATCACATTATGCCATGCAACAGAAAAAGTAGATAAGTAGGTTTCTGGTTAGGTATTTGACTTTGATTTCTTTTCATCAAAGAGACAAGCAAGTTATACTTGTTATACTTCCTTAATTTTAAAATACTACAGGATTTGTTAGTTCATTAGTAATTAACGAAAAAATAATAAAGACTATCTTTTAACATCTAAGTTGTTGGTAAAGTCTCAGTCTCTCTCTCTCTCTCTCTCTCTCTCTCTCTCTCTCTCTCTCTCTCTCTCTCTCTCTCTCTCTCTCTCTCCTAATGCATTTTCCTGGAACAAAATGTACCTTCTGAAGACAGATCTACTCTCAAATCTTGGCACTGGGTCTGACTAGCTATGTAACTTTAAGCAAATTACCTAAATTGTTGGTGCCTAAATGTTCCCACCTGGATAATGGAAATAATAACAACTGTCTCCTGGTATTATTGTGTTAATTGAGTGAGAAAATAAGTGTTAAGAAGCTATAGTCTAGCTATCACTCATAACTGGTTACGTGCATGCCAAGATGAGAGTTTCAGTTCTAAACAGAATATTTGCAATGTCTTAGCTCTAGGGCATTACTTTATAGTTGTTTTCTGAATTGATCCTGTTAAGTACAATCTATTTAATTAATGTCTAGTTTGTATTAAAATGCAATTGATGCAAAAATAAAAAGTTATGACATCTCAAAATTCTTGTAAAAATGGTTTTTAATTCCAGCACAAAAGGTAATAATGAGAAAACTAAAAACGTTTTTTCTTGACTTCATCATCTGACAATTTTAATTTACCACTTACACCATCTAATTTTTGCCAAGAATAAAGAAAATACATATTTTCTAAGAACAGTTTAGGAGCATATCTCATTTAATCTCCACAATAATTCTCTTGACTAGGTTCTATTCTTTTTTTGCACTAAATGTACATAAAAGCTGAAGATGAACCAAAAGTCACAGATGAATCTTGGATAACTTTTCCAGATTTTGAATGGAAGAGCAGGAGCTGTGCTCTTCATTTCTTCATGAAGGATGGAAAAACATCTGGCTGAAAGATATGACCTCTTTCACTTTTCCCTGCACATAGCTATGATTTTCAAATTATACTGCAGATGCTGAGTGTGATGGTGCATGTCTATAATCCCAGAACTTGGTAGGCTGAGATAGGAAGAGCACAGGTTCAAGGTCAACCTACAGTAAATTAGTGAGACCTTGTTTCAAAATAAAAAATAAATGGGGCTGAAAGTAGCTTAGTGGTAGACTGCCTCTGTGGGTTTAATCCTCAGTAACAACAACAAAAAGAGATATATACATTGCTGATTAAAAGAAAAATCCTTAGGAATAGTAACAGTTCTTTACAGAAGCACTTCAAGAAACTTTTCAGATCTGTTGAACTTACCAAATTTGCAATAGTACCAAGGTCATTGCCATGATAAAACCATGTCTTCTTATGCTTGTCTCCTTTGTGTGATATAGTTACTAAAAGAAGATATGCTGCTATTTTTATTTATTTATATTTATTTATTTATTTAGTTAGTTAGTTAGTTAGTTGATCCTGGGGGTTGAACTGAGGGACATTCTACCTCTGACGTACAGCCCCAAATATTTTTAAAATTTTTTATTTTAAAACAAGATCTCATTAAGTTGTCTAGCCTGGCCTCAACCCTGTGATCCTCCAATCTCAGCTTCCTAACTACTGGGATTATAGTTATGTACCACCACACAAAGCTAGGACATCCCTGCTATTTACATAAAAGTCACTCCTACATGATTCTCTGTATCTTAGCTCTATTTTTACCATCATAAACACCTTAAAATTATTTCTGTCCTTACAACTCAAGTTCATATGAAATATTCTGCTGTTTAGGGCACAATTAATATCAGCCTGAATGTTTTCTGGAGGCATATTTTTTACCAGCTAATGTTTAACAATGCTTCTTTGAAACCATCTGACAAAGAACTCAAGGTTCTCCAAAACTTTAACTGTTTTTTTTTCCCCAAAGCTTTGTGAAGATCAGTGATAATTTACACTGTTGCCAGTTTTTCTGTTTCCACAAAGAAGCTGAGAAGAGTCTCATAATGTGAGATAAAAACAGGAGAGAGGGACTGAAGCCCTGTATATACGTGTAACACTTGCAGGAATGTTCTCCTCAATTTGGTTCAGAGGTTCTCTAATTTATATACAAATATGCTTCAAAATTTCATGAGCAAGTCAGTTATTAGACCTACAAAATGATTTTTTCTTTAAAAAACACCCAGTGTTTGAGTTGTCCTAAGATCCACTATTCTCTCTGCAAAAGCCTATCTGACCAATTTCCTTGTAAATATTACTAATGATGCTACTGAACCAAATATCTGTCCAATTTATTTTCTGATATTTTACACAAATTAATGTTTATCCGCATTACAGTTCTAGAAGGTATAGAATGCTTCAGAGTTGGCGCTGGGATCTAAGTATCAGCATAAATAACCCTCTTTGATATTTACTTGTGTTTTGTTTTATAGTAATAACTTAAATCTTTTAAGTCTCAGTATAAAATAGAGATAATGATAATATCTTTCTTGTGTTTTTTTTATTAAAATAAAATACGTTAATAAATTAAAGCAGAACCCTTCCCATTACATTACATTGCTTACTGTTAACATACACTTTTATCATTATTCTAATTTTCAAGGAATGATGATAGCATTCCTCAGAAGGTCAGACATCTTTCTTAAAGTCACCCAATAAAGAAACAGCCAGAGAAAATATATTGAAATGATATCTTTCAGTCTCAGGACCCACTGGCCATTCCAACACATCACTCCACCTTCCTACACTGTCAGTGTAACTGTTTGAACCCTAACCTTGCCATTGCAAACCACATCTTTAAATTTTTTTTTTCTGTTGTAACTCGCCCTTCCAGAACACACCCTGAGTATATAGTGTATGTTATAACATACAGTGAGCACACATCCCTTTTTACATGAATTAAACACAACCAGATTTATTTATCCCACAAATCTGGATATACCTTAAAATTTCTATTACTGATCCTAGAGTACTTCAGCATAGTTTATAGAGACTGGATGATTGTACCCATTTAATGAAAATTGTTTAAATTGATCTGGATAAGGCCTTCAATTTTCTACTCAACTTGGGAAAGGAGGAAGAAAAAAAAGTTTTTTTGTTCCCAAAGTTAGTGCTGTCTAACGTCAACTCTTTGTCATTTACCACAGAAGGATAGTATGGAGAGAGCAGAAGTTCAGTGGCAAAGAACAAATATTCCTGGGTCTTTGTTTTATTTTTGTAGCACACAATAAAAGTTTATTTTCAGGTCAATGAAAATTAAACATTACAGCCATACAAATATACACTCAACTTTCTTAACTTTAGAGTCAGGAGATAATGAAGCATTTTGCCAAATGGCTACATATTTTCAAAGGTGTGCCCTTGTGCCCTGTATTTTCCATGCAGTAGACTAGTAAAAGCTACTGGTACTTTGCCAGCCATAGAGGCTCACAATGTTTGAAAAACATTGGTAACTGACTAATCTCACTTAGCATAATGTTCTCCAGTTCCATCCATTTTTCTGTAAATGACATAATTAGTCACAAAAAATAAGAAATCAGATTCTCTCTCTAATATGCAGAAGCTAGGGAGGAAATGTATCATAAAAGGAACTCTAGATAAATAAGGAGAAACTATAGATGAGCAAATAAGGTGACCTAACTGAGGGGGATGAGAAGAGGGAAGAGAAAATTCCCCAGTGTACAGGATGTACATTCATAAACATATCAATCACTAGGCCAAGCATGGGAAGAAGGGAAGGGGAGAGCATGGGGCAGGAATTGGGTAAGGGCTAACTGGGTGATGTGTGCATGTATGCCTCTACCAGCTTGTACTCCATTACGATATAATATACCAATTTAAAATACCAATTTTAAAAAATTAAAAAAGAAAAAAAAGTATTGGTATAGAGCTGTTTTATTTTTTCTTTTCCAGAATAATAAGTGCAATGACTCATTTGGTTTCTTTGTTTTGCCTTCCAAGCATTCAGAATGAGTCAACAATATGACTTGGTGACAATTCCTCTTGTACTGAGAAATCTAGAGAAGGCTTCACCACTAGACCTGAGAGTCACAGACAAGAGGTGCAACAACCTTGTTATTACAACCAACTTTTTTACTTTTGGACATTTCATCTTAGCCTCAATTTTGGCATTTGTAAATGAAGGAATTTAAACAAATACTCAATAAAATCCTTTTTAATTTTATTGTTTTTTCCGATTTTTAAGAATTTCCTAAACTATCTTTAAACACCACCCCAAAATAAACAGTGAATTATCTCAAAGGTTATCTCTAACATACTCTTTCTTTTGTCCTAATATTATTTCCCTTGTTTTACATGCAACTAATCTTAGTGTCTAAGAAGCAGTTACATGATTTCTGGATGATTGTTGAGTGTATAATTAAAGATAAATTTGTGTAATTCTAGTTTGTTCTGAATTGATATTCAAAATAAAACTTGACACAGATAAATCAGTATAGAAAAATGAACATAAAAATAATTTCAAGCAATGTTTCCCTTTGGAATTGGACTAGGACTGTTTAAATAGTTAAGCTAATTTTCGAGCTTATACATGTACTGTACTCTGTCAACATCTTCCACTTACAATAAGAATGAAATGGCAAATAATTCCCTTCTCTATCTACTACATGACTGTGCATAAAGTCAAGCAATGTAGAGGTTATTTATCAAATGATGACTTCACCAAACGTTCATGCCTCCAGACCCTAGATATAAACTCGTACTCAAGGTCAGTATTTTGATAGCATTGTTCCAACTTGCTAAATACTTCTCAGCATATTTGAAGAAAAGTTAGCCTTCTTTAAATAAGGCTAAAATAACTGCATAGTCCCATCCTTTTCATAGTTTTGGGTATTTTTTATTCTTCAAAGTAACGCTATTCCTCTTATAAGCATATTTAGAAAACAAAGGCAAAGTGCGCTGATCATGTCTGAAATTTTCTTCAAACTGAGCATTTGTCCCCTCCATCCATCCTTTCTTCCACCTGCCTTCAATTGTTTTCTTCTTGAATATAATCCATGCAGCCTGTGTATTTTATAGTAGCCAGTTTTCATCTTATATTTTAAGTTTATTTTTCAATTTTCAATGAGTCTATTTATGCTGATTTGGTTGCTGGAAGTCCTCTCTTGAAACTGAACACAGTCTTTTACAGGGGGGTCTGCTAAGATCACTCACAAACCCACTTCAACACCCTTCCCCTCATCAAATTTCACAGCAACACATGTTTCTTAATGCAAGAGATTTTACTGCCTTTTAATCCAGCTTTTGAATGTCACATAAAACATCATTCTGCAGCTAAGTTTCTAAATTTAGCCTTAAGTATGTCTACCTAATTCTACCATGAGTGGATAATTGCTTAATCTTCTACTGTAATCTTCTTTACTGTTCTGCAAGAAAAAAAAATAAAAGACTACAAGAATGTTTACTCAGCTTTCATTTTATATCACTTGTAATAAGCTTATCCACCTACAATTTCAAACCACAGAAGTTATAAAACTTAGAAATGGTGACAATTAATAAACTTTGATGCTTCTGCTGAGTAAAAGCATAAAAAAGAAAAATTACCATTGCAGACAAAATATTTTCTCCTGATTTTAAAGCTTTAATATTTTATTTTTTAAATGAAGAGACTTTAAGATTAAATTATCATGATTTCTGTTTCATGTGCAATAAAATCATATTACACACACTCACATAAAATATACATTTTCCTCTTTTTTTTAGTACTATGGATTGAACCAGGGAGCATTATACCTCTGAGGCACACCACCAGCCCTTTTTATTGTTTATTTTTGAAACAGGGTCTTAAGTTGCTGAGGGTGTCTCTAAGTTGTTGAGTCTGACTTTGAACATGAGACACTCCTGTCTCAGCTAAGTGTGAGATTACATGCATACCTCACCACACCTGCCTTAAAATACATTTTCTGGAGCCTGGCATGGGGCAAACGTTTGTAATCCCAGTGCTTGGGAGGCTGAGACAGGAGGATTGCACAGGTTCAAAGCCAGTCGCAGCTACTTAGTGAGGCTCTCAGCAATTTAGTGAGACCCTTTTTCCAAATAAAGTATAATATAGGTCTGGGAGTATAGCCCAGAGGTAGAAAAGCCCCTGGGTTCCATCCCCAGGACCACACACACACACACACACACACACACACACAATACATTTTCTTAAAAGTGGTGCTACTAAATGCAGTAGATAATAATATATTCTTTCATAAGACATGCCAAAAGAGAAAGAAAAATGCTACATGTGAGGGTACAGAGTAAAAGATCTAACTCTTGGTATAAATATAAATTGGCTCCGATTTAATTTATTAACTTATTCTAGTAACAACCCATAATAAAGATATTATTATCCTCACTTTATACAGAAATGCATGGCCACATTTCTTTTCTGTCTATGCCTGCCTCTTTTGAACTTCATTTATTTATTATTATTTATTTATTTACAGTTCTGGAAATAGAATCTCAGGTCATTGTATCTCTGACCTACATCCCCAGCCATATTTTATCTTTTATTTTAAAAGAGGCTCTCACTAAGTTGCAGAAGGCCTCACTAAATTGCTGGGGCCATCCTTAAACCTGCTATCTTCCTGTCTCAGCCTCCCAAGTACTGGGATTATAAGCATGTGCCACTATACCCAGCTTAAAACTTCTTATAGAAACACACTCCTGATCATATTTAGGGCTCATCTTAGTACTCCAGAATAATTTTTCTATCTCAAGTACAAAACATTACTCCCATCTGTGAAGTGAATGGTACCATTTAAAATTCACCAATTTCAGGGATTACAATTAAGACATCTTTCCTGGAGCCAACATTCAGCTTCCCACATAGGCTGAACAATAATCAGTGTGAGTCCCAGGAAGAAAAAAATAACTGAGCATGAACAGAAAGCCAGCCGAGAGTGCCACTCCCAGAAGGGTAGAAAAATGCACGTTAGTAGATAATGGCATCAGAACGTGCTAAGAGGAAGAGTCCGTGGGAGCTCAGGATGGCCACAGAGGATGCCAAGGGAGCAAGGAGTGGGGCCAAGGGAGGAAGGAGAGGCCTGCCTACAAGGTAGATGGTGTTCATTTTAGCTGTATTTACACATCTGAAATGAGATACAGTTAACAATTTGCGTTTGTTTTGCTTTGGTTTTCCACACGCTGCAACCCCTGTCTTCTCCAAATGCCTGTGCTTACTCCTCTTCTGCAGCGCTACGCTGGCAGCTAATAACACAATAGACAGAACTTGGCCCGAAAAGAGCATCTCACCATCGCTTTGCCACTGTGAGACACACACATTTTGTTGGAAACCGATGACCCTGACTGGGTGCTGAGAGAAACCCCTGTTGAGAGCCAAGACACACTCCTCTACCTGGTCTTCACAGCACTGTTACAGGTGACCTTATTCACATTATACTACCTGGTCTTCACAGCACTGTTACAGGTGACCTTATTCACATTATTCGTTTAAAATGCTTGTCTATCCTTTTGGTAAGGCACCAAAAATGTCATTAAAATACAAGATTTGAGCCAGGCGTGGTGGCGCACGTTTGTAATCCTGGGATTCGGGAGGCTGAGACTGGAGGATTGCAGTTCACGGACAGCCTCAGCTACTTAGTGAGGCCATCAGCAACTTAGTGAGACCCTGTTTCAAAATAAAGAATAAAAAAAATAGGGCAGGGGGTGTAGTTTGGAGGTCGAGTGCCCCTGGGTTCCATCCCCAGACCCATAAATAAATAAATAAATAAATAAATAAATAAATAAATAAATAAATAAATAAATAAAATACAAGATTTGTTTCTGACATCCTTTCAGTGAAAATGAAATAAATATTGATATAACCACCACAGTAAAAGCTCAGCAACATAGCAAGACTCTTAGGAATCTAGTGAAATCCTGTTTCTAAACAAAAAAATGGGGGAGTGGGAGGATGGGTTCTATCCCCAGGACAAACACACACACACACACACCCTAAAATGATCCTGCAAAAAAAGTTTATGTGTTTTAAGAGAGATTATTGATAAAAATATTTTATTGTTCCAGAAGATTTGGGGGTACCCCGACAAAATGTTTTTTAAGAAAACAACAAAAAAACTTTTCAAGAATTTGCTTTTTTGCCTGAGGCGACCTTCAGAGTAGACTCCATGTAAGCATGAACAAAAAGGCAGTCCGTGGATGTTCATAAAAGAGAGACTGTTGCTCCTTTATCTGACCATGTTTCAGACAGAAACAGTTTCCTCTGCCATTCACCTGAGGGTGCTATTTAGGAATAACATAGGCACCTCCAATTAGAAAAATGGTAGTCCTGAGTTGGAGCTCAGTTACAGATTTCATTCCTAGAACTCAGAAATGAACCTGCTAGGTGTTAGCTTCTGCATGAGACTGAGGTTCTTGGATGGAGTTGAGAGCACCTATATGAACAAAGTTCACCTCAGGTTTTCCAATATGAATGGTCCCTGATTTGTGGTATGATTTTTCAACCTCACAATGGTACAAAAGCTACACATTTCATGGAATCTATACTTCAATATTTTTTCTTGTTTGTTTGTTTGGTTGGTTGGTTTTTGTGGTACTGGGGATTGGACCCAGAAGCATTCTACCTCCGAGCTACATCCCAGACCTATTTTTATAATTCTTTATATTATTTTGAAACAGGGTCTCACTAAGTTTCGGAGGGCCTCGCTAAGTAGCAGAGGCTGACCAAGAACCCGTGATCCTCCTGTCTCAGCCTTTTAAATTTTGAATTTTGAAATTTTCCTGGACTAGTGATCTGTGACACAATACAGCAGATTCCAGTCAGCCATGTGACCAAGAGAGTAAATGACCAATACCATACAGTGTACTGGTTTCAGTAATTTACCTGAGATATCCAATACTTTATTAAAAACAGGCTTCGAGTTGCACGATTTTGCCCAGCTCTAGGTTACCATGAGTGTTCTGAACCCATTTAACATTCGCTGGGCTCTAAGCTACAATGTTAGTAGGTTAGGGGTATTCAGTGCATTTTTACTTATATTTTCAATCTATAGTGAGTTATTGAGGAGTAACCCCAACTTAGTTAAAGGAGCATCTTTATTTTAATATCAACACAAGTAGATTTATACTGAGTTGAATAGCAGGTGGGCATCCATTGTAAAATGTGTTGTCACCGATGTTTTCTTGCATCATTATAGAAAGATATTTTACCCAACAATTAAACCAGTTAAATCAGGACTTACTGATTACCTATTATTTTCTTAAAACATATGCTTAAAAGATAAGATTGCCATACATCCAGGTTTTCTGCTCATAATTACTTTCTATTTTTTATTACTTTAGTGTTCTGAAGTTGTTGGGATGTGGTCCCACTGATAAATCAACATTGTGTCTATATTTGGATATAAAATGAGACATAACCAGATTTTTTTTTTGCAGATATTTGAAAGTTTCTCAGATGCCCACATTCTGCCATTTTTATTGTGTGTACTGAATGGGTACTGGGCAGCTCTTAGATTTCCTATGTCAATTCTGCTTCTATTTATCAGAATTATAATAAACAACAATTCTAATCATCTCATATTTATAAGTGATGTTTTCTAAGTTCTTCCCATGATTATAGATCATCTCATTTAATCTTCATGATGGCTATGTAGCAGTGACTACGATCATCCTCCAAAATGGAACATTTTCAAGTGGGAAACAGGGAAGCTAATAATAATGACTCCATAGCAATTAGCATAAAGAAGGACAGTCCTTGGCAATTCATGAGCGATGACCATT
This sequence comes from Muscardinus avellanarius, assembly GCF_963383645.1. NCBI lineage: Eukaryota > Metazoa > Chordata > Mammalia > Rodentia > Gliridae > Muscardinus > Muscardinus avellanarius. Next base: position 52,502,251 of record NC_137795.1, read on the forward strand.
CTACTTGTGAGAATCATGTTTATTCTAATCTACAGTAGAGGAAACTGGGACACGCATGCTCCAATAATGAGCCAACATTCATAGCAGAATCAGCCTTCTCTCCTTGGAAGTCTGACTCTGTAATCTTTGCCCTTAATCACATGGCTGAGCTAAAGGACTCAGGTGGAATCAACATGGTACAAACACTAGAAAACTGCTAATGATTTTAAAAGAAGCCAATATTAGCAATATTCTTTTAAATATTTATCTGTAACACTAATTTGAACAGAAGAAATAAATTTTTTTCTTGTGCCTAGATTTCACTGACTGTAACATGAAGTTCTTTTAAAAAATAAAACCCCCCTCAATCATTCATGTTAAGTGTTAAGTAGACTTGACATGCATTTAGAAGTCTTATTATCTCATTTTTATTTTTTGCTATTTAAGAAGAGGTCATATGTACAAAAATATCTAGATTAAATATATTCTTTTTTTTTTTTGGTGGTCGTGGGGTTCCTGGAAGCCCTTCTACTTCCGGGCTACACTCCCACTATTTTATACTTTTATTTTATTTTTGGAAACAGGGTCTCTTAAGGCAGCACAGCTGGCTTCGAACCTGCAAGATCCTCCTGTCTCCGCCTCCCTAGCATGGGCAGATTAAATATATTCTGATATATTCTGATAACATAGTTTTAGCAATCTTTCATAAACTGGCAAGAGAATTTTTTCATTAAACATAGTTAAAACATGTTTAGAGTGATTTTTAAAAATACTTTTAGTAGTCCTTGAAGGGTTCATCATGAATATGCAGGTGAATAGTCACTGTTCTTTCAGTTTCATGAAGGTTTAGAATAACAGTGGATTTGATAGATGATCTGAAATTTTAAAATGACTCAAGAATATCCTAGGGCTTTGTGATTTTCCATCCATTCTCTCTTACTGATAAAGTATGTTCACTTTGGAGATATGATAATACATCCACCCTCCAACAAAAGAAGAACATGAACACAATCTAATGAACTAGGCAAATGATAAACGAGAAAGTTCGAGGATTAGCAAAAACAGAGATTGGCACTGTGGTGCCGCACGGCATTCAAAACAACTGTGGCAGCCCTGCTACAACGGATACACAATGCTGCAATGGTTGGGAAAAATAGGTCAGAAGAGAAGTTTACACTGGAAAAAAATTATAAAGACTTAGGCTTAGAGTTTAAAGGATTAGTAAACAAAGAAGCATTGTGAATATAAGTTTTTTCCTGGAAGAAAATGTTATCAACATTATTTATTATCTAACTGACACTTCAGTTCCTACATAAGACCCCTTCCTGACAGAACCAGGCTGCTGAAGAAGGCAGGCTCAAAGACTCTGGACCTGATTCTTGACCTGGTGGTGAGAACAGAAAGAGAGCCTGCTCCCCATGACTCTAAGTACAGCTGAAGTTCAAGGTGTTATCATTTTAAAGGGCCATTCCATTAGCCTCCCCTAGGTTTTGGAATAAGAATTACTGCCCTCAAGATAGAGTTTGAAGCAAAAATCAACATTATCCCCATCCTCCCCTTCCTCCTCCCTCCCTTCTTCTTCCCTCTTTATTTCATTCTAACTGCCACACCATGCTGGATCCGATAGGAGCAGCCTCTGGGGTCCTAACCTCGAACATTCCTCAGCATATGTTACACAGAATAAGCCTATTCGTCTCCACCTCCACCTCTTATTCTACTATTTCTTGAATTTAATGCATCTCAATTTCATTTTGCTTTGTTATATATCTCTATTGTTTCCTTAGAATTAGACGCAAGTTCTTGAGCACTTCTAAGAAGAATACATAATTCCTTCAAAGAATCCAGGTTTGGGCATCAATGGCATGAAGTTCTTTTGTGAAGCAAATTTGTATCATAATTTCTATGCGTGAGACTCATGAATGTAAGAGTCTAGATAATACTGAAGCTCAAGCAGGTTGAGAACCACTAATCTGTGTCATGACTGGATGAAGATGTTTTCTTACTGGCCACCTGTCTGGTTTAACTGATGACCAGGCAGGAGATGCCAGAGACAAATTTTTAGTTGTTATGTAGATATCCAGATATATTCCAAGCTGAAATACTCTAAGAATAATGTACAATAAACTAAAGTACTGCTCTAGAGATTGTTTAAGATTAGAGTGTGATATTGCGAATTCATAAAACCATAGCATTTCTGAGGAAGAAGTCCTTACTTTAACAAATGAAAAGAAAATTGAATAAAGTAAATGGGCATCAGCTAACAGTGTTAACAAATCATACATGATCAAATTGGGGTGCACAAAATGAAAAGAAACCTTAAAACATATCTAACACAAACTGAAACAAGAAACGAGTTAAATCAGGTTGATCCATTCAAGTAAGTCACGAAGCTGCTAAGTACTATCCTTCTCACCCATACTCTTGAGAGGTTTGGAGACGATTAATCATATCAAGTGCATTTTACCCTAGACTGGTTCCAGCTTTAAATAGAACAAGCAGAGAACATGAGGTAACACTCCATTCTCCATTTCCATTTATTTTAGAGTCTTAGTTTAGGAAGGAAACAAATCTTTCTCCGCTAACTTGAGTTTGATTACTAATAAACTTAGGACATGTCAAAGAGAATGGTGCCTTTAAGAGCATGCCGTAACTCTAACTGAGGCTCCTCAGTTAGAGTTGAACTATTTGTCCCCTCACTGAGACAATGAGAGATTATGAGCTTTTAGGTTTTTAGGCATTTTTTTTCTCTTTGACCTTTATACATCATTTGAAACTTTTTTGTTTAAAACTCCCTCAAGATAAGCATCCATCATACTTTAATTTTTACATGATAACTCCAGAAGAAATAAATACCAATGGAAACTTAAGAAAAAATAGTAATGATGTTCAGTACACCATTATGTATTTTAATCTTAGAGACCAGGCACCTGACAGTCTCCCTACAGAGAGCAGCTGATCAGCTCTGTCATTTTCAAGTTCCTCCTGGAGATTTGCTTGAAGCCTCGGGTGGGCCCACTCAGCTACTGAAAAGCTTGGGAGGGCCCAAGTCTGGGTAGTGACTGTGGCCTCTCCATGCAGACCATAGGAACTGCTTTCCAAATGTTAAAAATGAGGAACCAAAGGGACATTAAATCAAATACAGACCTCCTCTGATTTTTGGTTTGTGTACTCTAGGTTAACAACAGCTTGGGGGCACACATTTTGAGACTTAGCACCCTACCGGTTGCCCTGGTGTGTTGACAGCCTCCATGGAGCTGTCTCTCCAGGGAGACTTGATGATGAGCTCCTCTCGCAGACAAGGCACGAGGCCTTATTTGGTGATGAAAGCTCAGCCCCAGAGCAGTGGCTGGCACAGAAAATGTTTCTGAACTGAACTGAAACTTAGAAATCTGCAACACCTCTCACATCTGTTTTGGTTTAGAAGTCTCTTTGTAAGTCTGCCAGACACAAATTTATTTTTTTAAATAATCGAGTTTCAAGAATTTCTCATCTCTTTGGCTACAAACTCCTATTTACACTTGGTAAACAATTTTTATTAATAAGTATAAATATAAAGGATGACTTATACAGCATCCATTTAGTTTTTATTCTAATAAGTCTTAGTTACTTTAAATAATCCTTGTGATTAACAAGCATAGATAGGTTATAGTGCTTTTATCCCCTTACCATTCAGCAATAGTTGTTTTCTAGAAGAAATCAACTATTATTTGCTGAATAAATAACAACCAGTGTCTGACCACATACATTTCTAATAATATTAAATTTGAAACAAATTATGAATCTTTTGAGGGCCAACTGTATTCCACCAAAGATTGTGTGCCTGAATCACTATCATTATGAATTACATTATGATATGTGACTACCTTGCACTAATAAAAGTATAAAAAAAGAAAAAAATTGAGACTATATAATACTACTATTGTTTCCCCAAGATACATCACCACCTCTATTACAGCTACTTTTCAGGAAGGAGCAGCACTATATTTCTGCTAATATGAGGCTCTAGACTTACAATGGATCCAGTTGTGACCCTGGGATAGTGCTTTAACATGGGAGAGGAAAGTGATTAAGCACGGAGAAACCTGTGGCTTGAGCTCTACCCAACGATGAGTGTGACAGAGGCATCATCCTATTTCCCTTTGACAGCATTAAAATAATCTCAAGCAGAGAGCAAGATCTAAGCTAAATTGGCAGAAACCTAGAGCAGAGGTTTGAGATTCAAAACCGCAGAGGTCAAGGGTCACCGGCCATTACTCTTCCAGCAGTGGCAGAAACAGAATGAACAAGTGCATTCAATCAAAGCCGGGGACGGTAAAGGTGAGGCCACCCACACAAACCTTTGTTTGCTTATTGGCTCTTTTCATAGGATACCATGAAGACAGGTGTGATGGGGCTTGAAAATGTTCTGCTTGGGGAAACCTATGGCTCGGTGAGTGCTTTTCCTCCATAGATACCCTTCCAAGCATACTTTCCACATTTCTTCTTAAACTGATGTTTGTTTACCAGCACCGGTGATGTTGATGTAGTTTTATGTGTTACTTTAAATAAAAGGCATTCTGAATGAAATAATATGGATTTTCCCTTAATTGACAAGAAGCCTGTGTCCAGTTGACTAAATGTGAGACAATAGAGTATACCAGTAAGAGCATTCCTTTCCCCTTTTTGTTCTTGACAACACTATAGGAAAGATCTTAAGTGTAGGGCACATTTAAAAAAATCCTTTTTTTTCTCAATGCAGCAAAACATTTGACTTTTAAATGTATTAGTCTATCCATTAACCCTCAACCATAAAAGTGTCTATCTTTAATAGTATATATAATTTTCAAAGGACAATGGCTTCTGTATCAGTTACTTCTAAGAGCATATGATATATGGTAGAATATGATTCATTATTTTTAATAAGTTTTAATTAAACTTGTTACTTAATAGAATTTGTCATATATTTACTTGTAAGTTTTTCAGTATCCTGAGATATGTTTTGAATATCCAGTAAAATATTCAAATTTCAGAAGCAATTTCATGTCCTGTCTATTAAATATTTCATATGAAGTATTTGTGGCAATATATCAAGCCCAATACATAACAAGTCAGATTTGAAAATAAAACAACTCTGTTCACATATATTAAGAAGTTATAAATTTAAATAAGGAAGGCTTTTAGAAAGCTGATCTCAAAGTCATAATTATAATTGAAATAGCAATATTTACTCTTTCAAAGAATACTCTTATATGTGTAATATTTCCCAACCACTGTATTAGACTCTGATAACACCATGTAGATATATATATATATACATATATATATATATATATATATATATATATATATACTCATGGAGTTTGCATTCAATGTTTAATGATGCAAGAGTTATTATGATGCTGTTACTAAAAGTAATTTCCAATTGTCTAATGATAATTGGAAAAATATATCTGGAAAGATAGACCACAATGTAGGAGGGGAAAAATACAGACCCACTGACTCATAGATGTAGTTAGTTCCTAAATAAAGCTATGAAATTCTTATTTCCCCAAATGCTTGTCACGCATTCTACCTGTTTCTTCTAAGTGCAGCTCCAACTTAGTATATGATGATCAGATCCCATTACCATATCTTCAGTCCAGCTCTTTGTCTTGTCTCCCTTCCCCCATTAAAGGCACTCTGATTGTCCCAGACACATTCTCAAATCTTTCATTTCTTATTGTTTCCCCAGCTTTTCCTATATCCCTTTTGTCAGAGTTGTTAATATCTTTCATCCCACATAAACTGGTTCTCTTCATCACTTAAATATTGAAAAGATCTAGTTTTTATGTGTCTATCTTAATCATCTGTGACATTTATATACACTCTTGGGCAATGTTAATCTTTCTATAATAGAGTTTCTTTAAATTCCCCTGTTATCAATTTGCTTTGTGGTCTTAAACTGATGATTTAAGCTCTCTGAGTAATGAATGTGTGAAACGGCATTACATATCTAAAATGTTCTAACCCTTTAAACTTCAATGATTCTGAATCAGAGAAAAAATATATTTAAAGGCATCCTCTCACCGGGCGTAGTGGCGCACGCTTGTAATCCCTGTGCTTGGGAGGTGGAGACAGGAGGATCGCACAGGTTCAAAGCCAAACATGCTGGCTTAAGAGACCCTGTTTCCAAATTTAAAAAAGTATAAAATAGGTCTGGGAGTGTAGCTCGGAGGTAGAAGGGTTTCCAGGAACCCCAGTACCACCAAAAATCAAAAAGGCCTCCTCTCTACATATATTAAATATATATTTAAATCCAATTATACTTAACTAACATCTCTAGCCATATCTATGACACTTCTAAATATATCTTTCATTCTGGCCCATTCAGCCATGTAAAATACCATAAATATAGTTAGATCATCTATCGCCATAATTCTGTACTTTATATTCCTAATACCTGGGATATTCTTTCAAAAAATTAATATTTTCATCTAAACATATATATCAAACAGCAGCACCCAATAGAAACATTTCTGATTTATCTCCCTTCAGTATCCATAATACTTAGTTTTATACTTCTTTTTTTTTTGTGTGTGGTACTGGGGATTGAAACCAGGGGTATTCTATCTCTGAGCTATACACCCAGTCCAACGTTTTATTCTTTATTTTGAAATGGTCTCACTATGTTTTAGAGGGCCTCACTAAGTAGCTGAGGCTGGCTGCGAACCAGGACCCTTCTGTCTCAGTCTCCCAAGTACTGGGATTACAAGTGTGTGCTACCACGCCTAGCTATACTTCTTTTAACATATGTATATATTCTATATACTTTTTTAAGGTACCTATTTCAAAGGACACAATTATTTACATTAAAGTTACCAAGTATAAATATATTTAGAGAAAAAACAGTATTTTGCTTTTGAAAAATCCCCAGTAATGCCTAATTCAATGATTTTTATATTGAATAAGCACTTTTTAAATACCATTTACATGATAATTGAAATAAAATAAACTATGTTATTATAGAAGGTGAAATATTCTAATATTTATGCAGTTATGTTTTCTCAATTAATGTTCATAAAACTCCATGACACAGCTTATAGATTTAATTTGCATATAAAGAAACTGACCCCCAGGGAAATTAAATAATTTGTCAAGATTACATAGCTACACGTCATCATTCAGGCCTGAGACCAAAAAGGAAAACTGTCTTCAGAGGGGTCCAATATCTTTTCCATGGTATTATGGCCAAAATTCAAATTAAAGGTTTTTTTTTTTGTTTTTTTTTTTTACACAATGAAAACCATATTTAAGAAGTGTTCTGGTTAAATTAAAGCTCTGGAATCAAATCTTTTAAACAATTATTTTTACTTCTTTTTCACAGTTGTGTTTCCCTCGACCTGCTCTCTGACCTGATTAAGTATGGTTTATCAGTAGATTTCAGGAGGACTGTATGTAATCAGTGCTCCAGAGAGGGGCCAGGCAGCTAGAGAAGGTGTTTGTTTTGACTGAAAGCTGTCTGGGCCTTCTGGAGAAGCAAATATTAACTTGGTGCTCAGGGAGCTCATTTCTAGGGATTCTTATAACTCAATGGTAATTTTAAAGAATCACCGAACATACTTAAAATACTTGGTATTTTAAATACTTGGTATTTAAAATAATTGGAACATTCGTTTAAAATTTTTCTCTGGTGAAAATTTTAAATAAGGACGAATGTAAACTTCCCTCATAAAGTAAGTTCTCAAGCTTAAAAGTAGACACATTTGCTGACTGCATATGCTTAGAGAAAAAGCAAAAGGCTATTTGAGGCTGAAACTGTAGAAACAAGGAAGCTTATGAGTCAAGACAGAGAAGCAGGTTTTAGATAAGCAGAGAAAAGCAGGAGAAAATTCCAGGGAAAGGGTCAAATTGGAATGTCCATCGAGGGAACTTTTAGTTGGAAAACATGTCTTTTTTAATATACAAAATATGCAACAAAACCACCAATTTAACATACAACTGCTGGAGTCATAATACTGATTCGTGGTTGTAGAAAAATACTTTCCAATAATAAAAAAATATGTTTTAGAAAAAAAAGATGCATGTATGTTGAAGTGCACATAAGACACATATCTTAATACTACTGGGAGCCACATATTAAACAAAGTGCCAATATTTCAAAATATTCCAATGTTGAAATCACTAGTGCATGATGAGGTAGCAAAGTTAACCCCTGTGCTCATGTTTTTCTATGCTTTTGAGTTTCTCATCTCTTCATGTCTGCCTGCCTTGTGGTCCCAAGTGCTCCATGAAAGTTTGCAAAGTGCTAATGTTGGCAGCAGATATGCCATGGTGCCATGAGCCAAGAGGAAAGGAGATACAGAGCAGCCTTATTACACTGAGACTTGTCATTTCTTTATAAATCCATATATGTATAAACTGCACATGCACACAGTTGCACTAACAATTTAACCTTCTCACTGTGAAAGAAATCATGAGAAGAAAGAACTCCATCGCTTCAGAGCCCGAATATGTAATAAATATAAGTCAAGTAGGCTAAGAGGTAATGCAAATGTATGATAAATAGGGGCTGTGTCTTGGTCATACTGTCAAGCATATAACAGGGAATGGGGAGGACTGCAGAAATCTAAAAGTACATGTTGTCTAAAATGTGTGGGCATTTCTTAGCTACTATAGTATCTGTGCTGCCAGATTTCCCCAAATTTGAAAGAGAAATAGACAATTTTTTATTATGAGTTTTTGCAATTTAATAAAGTTGACAACTATCGTGTTGTCTTGAACATGATGTAGGTCAACCTGCTGATGTTTGTGGGCCAGTATGATATTTGGGCAGCATCTTCTGACTTCTAGACAACAGTATGGTACACATGCCTCTACCAGAAAGGCAAAAAATGGCAGCCTTGAGGGAGTACCAAGAAGAAAAAATATTTCTTCCCTCGCTAAATCTCAACCTTATGCTGGAAAACATAACTTTTAAATTAAAATATTCATTAATCCTAGGTTTGCACCTCCTACTTCCTCCTCTTCCACACACATCAACTTGGCACTGCTACAAGTAATCACATATGAATTTAATGTTTACAAAATTTAAATCAAAATTTTTGGTTTAGGGTAGGAAGAGGAAGGCAACCAAAGTTTGAAGAAATTTCACATGCAGCAGCTTGAAGGAATCCACAGTGGTAATAGAACCTGTCATTGTGGTTATACTGGGGTTTCATAAAAGGAATTGGGTCAAACAACCAACCACATTCTGGAAAAAATTTATCTGTAAGTGAGGAATCGCCCATATTAAAGTAATAATAAGCTTTTTCTTATCAAAGCAAAGTTTTATTGTGACATTAAAATATGAATTTAAAATTAAATATTTTAAGGAAGATACTATTTTTAAAGCCCAAGTTAAATGTGTACTTACAAGCACAATGTACCTTGTATCTTATAATGGAATGAACTTTAAGTAACTCCAATCTTATGATGAGGTTGGTAGCAATTTTTCAAAGTTGCATTTTTATATAAAAATCTGGTCTTCCAAATCAGCACAACTTTCAAGCCACTGAGATGAATGAGCCAGAGTATCTACCTCCTTCTTCTTTCTCTTACACACACATACACACACACACACACACACACACACACACACACACACACACACATCTGGCAGTGCTACAAGTAATCACATATGAATTTAATGTCATACTTAACTGTAATTAGCTAGTGAAATGTTAATGACAGTGTGTCTGTGAGCAGCAAAGGAAATCAGCATCTCATCACAAGACAAGCAAGGGATGCTTGATGTACAAACCTAACTGTTGATAGATCAGTTTTTAAACGTTAAAAGCACAAACTCTCTGTTCCTTTTAAGACTATGGCCTATAAAAACTCACACAGATGAAGTAAAAATGTGCGGTAGTAGGCAATATTTTTCTATGGCCTCATTCCCATTTCCTACATTCTTCTTGGTCTTTCCAAGAGTCTACACCAGACTCCTTCAAGATTAATAGAAAAAAGATTCATATTTATTGACGTTTACCATGCCAGGCACTGGGGCAGAAGGAAAGCAAATCAGAAGAGCCACAAGCATCTCCAATGTGTTTTTCATTAATATGCTTTCCTCCTGTTGGTATTTAGAATCATAGAATTTTATACTAGATATGTTATTTTATTACTAGATATGTTATTTTATTTATTAGAATTTTATTACTACATATGTTATTTTCTTTCCCAGACAGCATCTTCTTTTCCTGAGAGCATCTGTCCATTTTCTGGGATTCAGGCTGCATTTTTTTGTGATTAACCCTTACTCCAATTTTCTTCCAACCAAAAAGAGCCTGTCCTATGGCTTCTAATTTTGGAATTCCCTTTAACTGTAAATTTGTGTATTTGTTCCTGGCTACTTTCTCAGATGTTACCTTCTGTTCTCAGTATATTTTCTCTTTTTTTTTTTTTTTTTTTTGAGGAGGGGCATTCTGGGAATTGAACCCAGGGTCATTCTACCTCTGAGCTACAACCCCTCAGATAATATATATATATATATATATATATGAACAGAGACTTGCTAAGTTGCCAAAGCCAGCCTGGAACCTGTGATCCTTCTGACTCAGCCTTCTGAGTAACAAGCCTGCACCACCACACCCAGCTGAATTTTTCCTTTACTTTACTTTGTTAAACTTATAGAATAAAACCCCTTCTGCTCAATTTTTTTTCATGTTTCTTTCTTTTTTTCTTGCAGAGTAAAAGTACAGTCTATAATCTGTGGAGGTGAATGTCCACTAGTAACTGTCTGATTTTTATTCCCACCTTTTGTTTCCATCATACAGTGTCTTAACTATGCATTCCTGGTTATTACACACAGAGGCTCACTCAGTAAATTCTCTCCCCTACTTGGAATTACTTAGCCCAAATTGAATGCCATGAAAATTCCTTCCTTCCTTCCTTCCTTCCTTCCTCTTTCTTTCTTTCTTTCTTTCTTTCTTTCTTTCTTTCTTTCTTTCTTTCTTTCTTTTTTTTGTAAGCTTAAGCAATTTTATTATTACAAAGGCAGAAAAAAAGGGACAGAGGAGCACTACATCAGAGGGACATAGTGGAGTGATGTGCAAATAAGACACTCATGAAAATTCCTTTCTAATGTGTCCAGAATCCACTGGAAATGCTCCTTTCTCTCCCATATCTTGTGCAATGCCACAAATCAAATCTATTTCTCCTCCATAAGAGCATATCACTTTGGGTGGTTCTTTTAGAGCACTCTGCAGAATTTGTGTTATATTATGCTTTACTAGTTCTTTCCCTAAATAATTTTTGAACTCTTGAAATATAGTTCCATATAAACTCACTTAAGACATCTGTTTGTTAAGTAGATTTTCTCCTTTTAATTGAACTAAAGCAAGACATCTCCTTTCTGCTCTTACTTTTAGATAAAGAAATGAAACTTCAGGCATACTCAATGAGTCAATCAGGGCCTTGAGACCATGTAGTTGCAAAGCTAGTGCTGCTTGACACTCTGCTATCAAAGCCACTACCACACCACAATAATAAACACACTCAGAAAGGACTTGCTAGGCATCAGGAACTGTCCTAAACATCTTAACATATGTCGTTCAATTCTGAAAACTGAGTAGGAATCCTCTATATTACAATGTATAAATTGAATCACAGAGACATCAATTGGTTGCTCAAGACCATGCAGTTAAAATAACATAGAGCCAAAATTAAGTGTAGCAGTTTGGCACAGGAATCCAAATTCTTAAACTTCTGGTATGGGGCTTGTGTTTTAAAAGAGTACAGCACAAAGAGGTACTTTGAAAAACGTATCTCTAATGGTAGAGTTTAGACCCTTGTGCCCTTGGGTGGGAGAGAGAAAGACCTCCCCAAAAGCCATTCAAATCACTGCTCGGGTAACACACCCCCTTGCTTTATATTACAGGCTTGCCTTGGAAAAATGTGTGTAGTTTTGCCTGAGTGAGTTCAGACTTCAATATTGGCCCTCTGAACATGATTTGGCCACCTTTAATTTATGGTCCTCTATAAAAGTCAATGTTGAGTTTCTGGCTATAAATTCGTCATGCTTAACTAATGAGCTAAATTGTGTTTTCTGTCACTGTTCCACTTAAATTGATGTGACCTCATTCATTAGCAGATATGTATTTATAGTTGTAAGAAATGAACAAAGGTTTCAAAAACTCCCCCTTCCCAAAAGTCAAGAGTGGAGTGAACTGAAGAGTTTTTAAAGATATGTACAGAAAGTGAAGAATTAAAATCTTGATTTCATCTAACTCTATCACTATAAAAACATTTCTTATACAGGAAGTAATCTGTTGCTTCCCTGTTTGGACACCATTATTTTTTTCTGTATGATAGTTTCATGTACACTGCCTTATATGCAAAGCTTCAGAGAGCCAGAGGAGCCAGCGTAAACCTGTCCTTCCAAGTGTAACTCCCACTCAGACCTGGTGCTAGTGTCTCGAAACACTCATTCTACCTACATTCACTGAGTGCCTCCTCCCTTCAGGCACAGGTCTAGATACTAAGGGTAGCACTCAGTGGTGAATACCACAATACACCTGTGAAGAGAACAAATACATGAAGGAATTTTAGTGTTTGATATACATCTCTAAAAAGCAGCTCCTAAAATGTTTAGTCCCAAGGACTTTTAACACCCTTAAAAATGATGGAGTACCTTGGTCTCAGTCAACATTCTCACTACAAAAACCAAAAATTTGACCATACTACTTAGAGGAAAGGAGATATATTTGCTCACGGATTTTTTGAGATTCTGGGAGATTCAGTCCATGTGAGTCCAGGTCTGAAGTTCCGGGTATGATGGCAGGAAGCAGAAAGAACGGGGGCAGGAGAGAGCCATATATAGTCCCTGAGGCCACACCATGGGAACCCTTCCTCCTCAATCAAGACCTGCTTCCCACATGGCTACCTTGTTTCCATAGGGGCTAGAGAGACATTCTAAACCCAAACCATCACAGCCTCAAAGAACTTTTTTTTTTAAGTTTACCTATTTTTCATACCATAGTAGAAATTGAAAAAGTTCAAATATGTATCAATTTATTTAAAATGACAATAAAATACTATTATTCATAACATGAATAATAAACTTTTGTAAAAACTTAAGTTTCCAAAAGTGAGAAAAGTAGAAATGCTTTACATTTTTCCCAACTCTCTCTCCAACATCGAGTTTAGTAGGTAACAGTGAAATTCTGACACTGCTTCTGTATTCACTGTCTCAATGTCAGTCCTATAACTTCTGAAAACTCAGCTAAACTTAATTCATAAGAGAATTGGAGTAAAAAAAAAGAGAGCTTCATCTCACTTTTGTCACAAAACACATTTTGACCGCTTAAATCTTTGGGGGAGGAACTTGGTGTCCCTCAGGGTTCTCCCAGACCACACTTTGAGAACCACTGGTAGTAGGAAATGAAAGATAGGGTTAGGGGCTGATTTTACACAGGATGAAGGAAGAGGAAGTACCTCCTTGAGAAAGTGAAAGCTGAGCTGGGGCTTAAAGAAGGAGAAGGACGCAACTCTGAGCACAGAGAACAAGAAATATAAAGGACCCAAAGTAAGGAAGAGCTTGAACAATTTGAGAAGCTAAAAAGAGGACACTGTGGTGAGAATGCAGTGAACAGCAGAAAGGTATGACCCGAGATCACAGAGTGGGCAGAGGGCAGAGCCGAGCTGTGCAGGACAGAGGTCAGGAGTTAGGGGCCCGTGTTCTGATCTGGACATCTGCTTATAGATTTGCCTCTGAGTGTGGACTGTTTGTCTGCCCAGTGCTTCTCTACTACTATGTTGATGATCATGATGCTGTTGTTGATGACTGAGTCAATGAGGCTTTGCATAAAAATGTGACTTCTCTTACACAAATTAGAACATCAGGCAATACAAAGCCCTCTTCTCTGTTCAGCAGCTAGAATGAGTATTATCTCTTACATGAGAGAAAGTCACTGTCTCCAATATTCGCTATTGCCTCTTCAGTTAAAACCCTTTCTACTGCCATCATCCCTGGCTTAATCAGTCATGCATTAAAGTGAATTTCCTGTATTGTGATATCCCTGTGGAAGGGATTTTATAGCATTTGTCTTTTAATTCTAATGTGAAATCTCTGAATTGTGATTACAAGGGTGTAACTTACTCTCATTTATGGGATTTTTGTGTGTGTGTATGTGTGTGTAGTACTAAAGATTTAACCTAGAGATATTCTACCTCCAAGCTACACCCTCAACTCTATTTTATTTTTTGTTTTGAACGAGGGTCTCACTAGGTTGCTAAGTTTCTCACTAAGTTGCTGAGGCACTCCTGGAATCTGTGATCCTCCTGTCTTAGCCTCCCAAGTACTGAGATAACAGGTGTGCACCCCCACATCTGGCTCATTTATGTTTTTCATAGGCTTCCAGTTGTCCTGTAGCTACTAGATCACAGAGACAAGAATAGACTCTGCTGTGGATATGCTCTCCATTCCTTCAGCCCCCTCCTGCCTAGAAGTGCATCTTGTGCAGCTCCTGCCTTTCCCTTCTTGAACGTTCTCTCTCCCACTTACACCTCCCTTGTTTTCCCTTCAAGTTCTACCTCTAAGTTCCTTCTTCACTGCTATCTAGTCCTGAAATAGCCCCACACCAGGATTCTTTCCTGCATTTACTGTACTACTCATTTACAGAAAGAGTAAATACATCATTTATAATCCATGGTTGTAGAGCTTTGCCCATTAAGTGTAATCTCATCAAGTAGAGTGGAAATTCCTTAAGAGCCCGGTATCTCTACTGCTCTCTGCTCTTATCTCCTAAAACTGACAGATCCTAATAATCCCTTCAACAAGAAAAGCCACAGCAAATAGCAAGGGTCTTTACAGGATTTATAATCCCTTAGGTGTTTTCTTCACTTTTTCTAGGCTATTAGTACCTATTTTTTTATTGGTGGATTGGTCAAGATTGGTAAAAACTTAACAGAATTATATCTAGCTGGGTGTGGAATCATGCCTATAATCCCAATATTTGGCAGTAGGCAAAAGGACCTTAAGTTTGAGGCCAGCCTTGCAAGCTAGCAAGACCCTCAGAAACTTATTGAGATTCTGCTTATAGTAAAAAAAAAAAAAAAAAAAAAAAAAAAAAAAAACCAAAATGAAATTAGGGTGTAGCTCAGTGGTAGAAACTCCCAGGAATCAATCTCCAGTACACCTGCCCACGGAATTATATCTATATCATGAGCGATTTCTTTTAAAGCAAAGGTACTACACTGTTCTATGTATTTCAAATATTATGGCAAGTTAAGTTTTCCTTCTCTGTTTCATCATCTGGAAAATGGTGCTGTAATAAGTAGCATTTCCTTCGTGGGCTGTCATAAATATTAAATGTGATAATAACAAAGTGCCCAGTCCTTGATAACTGTGTGGCCGGTAGGAAATACTAGCTATCAGCCTTTTACAAAAGAAATGATAGCTATGTCTGCATTATTCAAAGAAAATTTGTGACATTTTCACAGTTCTTCCCACTGAAGATCACAGAGAAGCATGTATCACTTTTAGTAATAAAGATATTTTTTATACCACCAGTGCGTGTGTGTGTGTATGTGTGTGCATGTATGGATATATTACTTAACTATATCTCTCTGGGAAAAATTTATGATTAATCAGTTAATATATTAATACTTTCTCTAGCAATTTACTTTTTAGAAACGTCAGAATTTTTAATTTCATTTCACTGGCCTAGTATCAAGCTCTATTATCTATTGATGCAACTGAGCTACATAGGTAAGTTGACCATTTTAAAGAAATATATAAATTGGTAGCATAAAAAGAAGTGGAAAGATTAAGAACAAGGTTTCTGGAGACGGTTGGCTTGGTTTGGGCCCTGAATCTCCTACTTCTTTTGTGTAATACTCTCTACACAATCCCTTTGTTTCTAATTTCTATGTGCCTCATTAACTCTATCTGTATACTGGAGCTAATAAAAATACCTAATTTTGTAAGGTTATTTTAAGATTAATTAAGTTTTAACAATATCTTTCCATTTGTGTTCTGAATATATAAGAGAACATTAATTATTTAGCCAACAATTAAAGTATAAATGATTTTTCTTACTAATCATTAAAAGCATTTTTTGTTATTTCCATCATTGACTGGCTTCTTCCATAATATAAAATAAAACCCTTTGATGATATTTAAGTGAGGTCACCCAAAATCCTGTGAATTTTTCAATTTCTTTGACAATTTGTCACTTGAAAAGTCTCCAGTATGAAAACACTTGGCAAAAAAATGAAAATGCATTGATCTTCACATCATCATATTGCTCCCAGACATTCCCAAGAATTTTTTTTTTTAGTGCCACACCAAACTGGACCCAAGAGATTGCAATAAATCCATCTCAGGGATGTTGACATTCAGCTCCATCCCACCAGATGATGAGGACAGGCAGGGCACCATCTGTCAGGTTAGATGAGCACCAATTAGTTCTAAGTAGTATAGACTACTTCTCTGACATTCTACAGTTTACTTCTGAGCCAACCTTGTGAAGTCTGAAGCAATTAGACTTATCTTGGGAAGAGCTCATAGCAAGATTATAAATACATTTTGATAACATATACTTAACAAAACACAAAGCAAAGTATCACAGGAGACATGCATAAGTCAATCTTAATTACAAACTTTCTCTACAGTGGCAGCCACATAATTTTATCTAGTGTCCTAACATATTATGTATGCCAAGATAAAATATTTGTTAGTTATGCCTACGGAATTCTTCTTCAAATTTGAAATGTTTTCCCTTATTCTCCTCCAACTGACAAGCTCTTTGTAACCTAAAGATCTCTAACTTTGGCAGCAATACTTTTTTTTTTATATACTATGAGATTATTTTTTAAACCTTGTAAAGATTATTGCAAAGTATAATTTTCATTACCATATACTCTTTCATGTAATCTTTTTCTTTCTTTCCTTTTTTTTTTTTTTTTGTTTTTGGTGGTACTGGGGTTCCTGGAAGCCCTTCTACCTCCGGGCTACACTCCCAGACTATTTTATATTTTTGAAACAGGGTCTCTTATGCCAGCGCGGCTGGCTTCTAACCTGCGCGATCCTCCTGTCTCCGCCTCCCAAACTCGGGGATTACAAGCGTGCGTCACCACGCCCAACTTCTCCTTCATGTAATCTTATCTCAGTGTTTTCTTTATGCCAATGGACTGTTATGAACAGTGATATTTCAAAAAGTATTTTAAATATATTTCTCTTTAAAGATGCTTAGTAGTTGACAGAACAAAATAAAATATATTCAATCTATATTTTCTATTTTTTTTCTTTTTGGTGGTGGTGGTACTGGGGTTCCTGGAAGCCCTCCTACCTCCGGGCTACACTCCCATACCTATTTTTACATTTTTATTTGGAAACAGGTTCTCCTAAGCCAGCGCGCGTGGCTGGCTTCGAACCTGCGCGATCCTCCTATCTCTGCCTCCCAAGCGCGGGGATTATAAGCGTGCGCCACGACGCCCGGCCTATATTTTCTATATTTACAAATAAAGTTCATGTTTACACAAATTTAGTGAATACTAAATTATTTTTCTTATCTAGACCTTTGTTCAACATTAATGTGAGAATTGTAGCGAAGTATTGTTTGTTTGTTTTGGGTACTGGGGATTGAACCCCCCAGCCTTCACTTTTTTTTTTTTTTTTTTTTGGAAACAGGGTCTTGCTAAATTGCTGAGTCTGGGCCTCAAACCTGTGATCATAATCCTCCTGTTTCAGCCTCCCATGTACTAGGACTACAGGCATGCACTACCACCCCCGGCTGTAACAAAGTATTTTATAGTTTAAAATTTTCCAAAATTTCACTTTTGAAATATATGATGTAATTTATGATGTGTGACATTAGTTGTGGTGTTGTTTGAAATCAGAAAGGCAAAATTCCTCTCAATGGATCTCACATCATGAATTCTTACACAAGGTAAAATTACTGCTTTCAACCTAAATCACACATTTAGTTAGGGTTTTGTAATGACAAGTTTAAAATTTATCATCTTCATTTAAATTTGGTTTCTTTTTATGATTTAAACTCATTCCATTAACATGAAATAATTTTCATGATGAAATTTTTCACTTGTTTCAAGATGTATAGAATACAAATAAATATAATTTTTCCAACAATTGACATTGGGACACTAAGGTAATTTAGAAAAATTTACATTGTAAGCTATAAGGGACAAAGCAATTGATAGTATAGGAGGTGTTAAAGAAGAATCAAGAATGGTACCAGAACACCTAGCTTGGACACTGAGATATAATACTGTCATTTACTAGATACAGAAGAAAGATGAGAAAGGAGTTTGGGGAAAGGAGTGGTTGGTGTTCAGAGTTAACAGTCTTAAGTTGGAAGTCTTTTTTGGTATGTGGATCATTATATAGGTATTGAGTACACTGAAGAGTGTAAGAACACTGGATTCAGGAGGCACTTGAACTGAAATTACATTCAAGAAGGACCATGGTATAAAGATGGTGAGGGAAGCTTTGGCAGAGGATTGTACAAAATGTGGAGTGTTTAAGAAGGCATAGAAAAGATGGATTTGAATTGATCAGGAAAAAGTCACAGCGGCGGGGAATGACATAAAAGAATATTTTCAGTAAAGCTTATGAGAAAATATTTTAAGTAAGAGAGTGGTTCATTGTGTCAAATCATACAAAGAAATGAAATCAGAGAGAGGGTGAAAAGTAGCCTAACAAAGTAGTTAAGAGGCCAAAGACCCTCCAGTGAGGTCAAGGGAGAAAAAAGCCAATTGCAAAGGAGTGAAAACTCAAAAGTAGGAGAGGACAGGCAAACAGCAACTGTAGACATCCATCCAGGGATCATGGTTCTGAGCAGAAGACGGATCTTATTGAAACACAGCCTGGGAAGGGGTTTCTATTTTAACAAAGGAAGACAGCCAAGTATATGTGAGTGAAATCGTCATTAAGCAGGGCTTCTTGGAGATACAGGAGAAACATGATGGTTCCTTCAGAGACAAAAGATGCATGGTTTCAGCCACAAGGAATCAAATAACTTCAGAAAGAAGGACACATGATGCTTTTACTTAGGAGGGTAAGAGGCAAAGAGCAATGGAAGTAATAAGATGGAAGACAACTGACTGTTCTCTCAAGATGCTGCTAAAAGATAGAGAAGATAAGGAGCACAAATTCCAAGTACATGCAACGTGTGTGTGTGTGTGTGTGTGTGTGTGTGTGTGTGTGTGTAGTATGTAGTGTCGGGGATCAAACCCAGGGTTTCATGTATGCTATAAAATTTTCTGCTGCTCAGCCCACATGTAACACTTTATGAACCCTTGTTTAGACCATATATTGAATTATTAATGTGTTCATGACATTTAGCTACTTAATTCCTTAGTTAGGGTTATGGAGTTCATAGATATATAATGAAACAGCAACATAAAGGAAGAATAGCAGAAGGTAAACCACAAATGTGGTAGTTAAACTTAGTTTGGATGCCTAGCCAAACCTAAATCAGGGTGACTTTGAGCCAAAAAGCTTATAAAGCTTCTCTATGAAATAAATACATGGACCTTAGTCGGGCATGGTGGCGCATGCTTGTAATCCCCACACTTGGGAGACTGAGACAGGAGGATCACACTGGTTCGAAGCCAGCCTCAGCTACTTAGTGAGGCTCTCAGCAACTTAGTGAGACTCTGTTTCTAAATAAAATATAAAAAGTAGGTCTGGGAGTATAGCCCGGAGGTAGAAAGCCCCTGGGTTCCACCCCCAATAACACCAAAAGAAAAAAAGAAAAAAAACAGAAAAGAAAAAGAAAAGAAATACATGGAACTTTCCACCCTCTTCTTTGCAGGGGGACCATCACGGTACAGATCTAGTGAAATCTTCAACCCAATAGCAACCCAATAGCTGGTAGGCACAATTACTCTATCCCTCATCCTGCTAACCTTTCTAGATTATGCCAGGAATTCTCCATCATACGCGTGAGCTTTCACATTGGCTCTTTTTTCTATTCTTTTTCACTTTCATTGGTGCATTGTAGTCATATAGTCACACATCACTCATCTTCCCACAGATATCCCCTCAGTTAACTCTCTCTTCACTTTCAAGTCTTTGCTCTAACTTGATGGTCTCACAGAGGCCTACTCAATCATTTTAATACTGTAGCCTTCCCTCCCTTGCCATGTTGAACACCATTATTCTACTGTGTGTGTGTTTTAAATAGAACTTGTCATTTCTGGAGATACTTAAAAGGTTACTTATTTTTCATATTATATTTAGCGTTTTTCAACTTATATTCCCAAGAATATAAGGTTTACCATTATAAAATTATTCATTCAATTCAATGATATATTCAAGTCCCTCTGAGTGTGTCTGGCACATAGTACTATATAACTACTATTGTTACTTGAATGAATAAATTTAAATAAATCTGTGGTGATTTACTGTGTTGCAAAATCTTGGAGGTTGACTATCTTAGCAATAACATGTTTTGCATAATTTACAGAAAATTTTTAAAAGACCTGTATCCTTTAGTAAATATTTTAGGGGATACAACTAAAATTATACTCTTACTTCCATTTATAAACAATAATACTACTCAGAAAAATACCTCATAAAGTCTTTTTTGGGGAACTCCTGTGGATTGTAAATATTCAGAAGCAATCATTCTTGTAAAATTATAACTTTAGACAATCAACTGAAGTTAATTTGGTTGCTGGAATGTATAGTGAAACTTCTGACAAAAAATGCTCTAACAACAACAACAAAAAACCAACCAATAATGTCATAATGCTACTTCGGTCACTTGGGGAATGAAACACACACACACACACACACACACACACACACACACACAAAAATCACAAGTTTTTTAAAAAATTATTTACCCAAGTCAACAAGTATAGAATGATTATTCTTCTAAATAAACCTCAAAATGTTGCTCTTTTTGTAGTTTTTTATCTAGTTTCATATCATTATCAAGTACTAAAATAATCTAAAAAAGATGAGAAAATTTTGAAATGTGTTTTACATTGAAATCATTTTTAACCACTAACATAGCAGCACCAGCTTCCAAGAAAAAGAATTGATACTTCCTCTGAGCATAATTTGAGTTTTATACAATTTTTACAAGAAATAATGGACCATTTTTGGTGTTGTGAGAGGAGTTTTGCATATGTAATTGATTAGAATACTAAATGCTACAATTGCTACATTCTCCCAGAGCTTATCTTTGGTAGTGTGGAAAATTAAACCTCTCCTACAAGTAATGCTTATCTTAGTAATCATGGGAACAATTAACTACATTTACCATTGGCTTCATAGCAGGAGCAGCAATGAGCTGAAATAATGTTAGAGAATTAGATTCATATTGTCCCTTGTAAAGATAACCAATTAGTAGGGCTAAAAACCTCTAATCAGCCAGTGCATTAAATTAAAGACAGTGTGTCACGGGGAGCTGGGGAGAATGTCAAGCCAAATAAAATTTTCCATGACAGAGAAAACTTGAATAAGTATCATAAAAGACTGAAGATGGTTATACATACATGGTTTTATATTTATATAAACATCACTTATTGGAGAAAAAAGTCACAAAGTTATAAAATTCCCAAATTCACAATTCATAGTTTTTCAACAGGATGATGTTCTAGGCAGTGTGATGAGATCTCTCACTGTCCCATTCCATCCTGCCCAGGACATGAATTATGCCTTTGTCCTGTGTATTCACTGTGCATGTGTTACCTGCCTGTTAATCACTTAGCAGTCATCTGGGTTATAAGATCAACTGCCATCGTATCACAGTGCTTGTGTCTAACTGACCCTGATTATATTCAGGAGCCCCAAAGCACAAGACCTGTGATGCAAAAGAAGCAAAGAAGCTCCAGCGCATTGTAAACATAGAAGGACAGACTTACTCTTCATATATGGCAAGACTGCCTCGCATATAGGAAAAAATATTTCAGGCATCCACTAGGGGTCTTGGAAGTATCTCCTGCAGACAAAGGGGATTGTATTTAGCATTGAGTGAAACCTCAAAATAATATTCTGGAGATTTTAAGGAATGCATATTTTCTAGTATTACACACTGTCAACCATACATCATATAATGTTTTAAAAAGTACAATCATTTTTAAAAGCCACTTAAGAGAGCTGTTGACTCAGTGAAACATTTTAGTTCAACAGGCTTGTTAGGGACCAGATTAATATGGGCTTCCCCATTAAGAAGTCACAATTACCTCATGTCTCACCAAGCCATTTATTTTTCTTGTACACATGGCTGGGTTCAAGAGTTCTTTCCTTGTTTTAATTGATATTCTTCCTTCCTCTTTTATTTTTGTTAACTCTTATACTAAAAGCATCCAATAGGATTCTTTTATGGTTATCTGGAAATTTTTTATAACTAAGTGTTTAATTTAGATGGTTTCCACGTAAAAATGGACATACATGTATGAACAAAATTTATGAGGAAAAGATCCTGAACACGAGGCTTCTATCGGGAAGAGGCATTTACCTCAACCATTTGCGTAACAAAAGGAATGAAGATAAATATCTGCGAGAAAAGAACGAGGATTCCATGACATACATTGGACTCTTAGGAAACCAGAATTTTCTCTTCCACCAAGTGACCTTTCTTCCATAGTTTATTATTATAATATTTTATACTTTTCTCTTTGCAAAGATGATACAAATTGTTCTATATATACTTTTTATACTTAGAAATGAATGCAAAATGCACAAATTAGCAAATGTTATCTCTAACAAATCAATAGCCCTTTTCCAAAGGAAAGGGGCCTGAAAAAGTTGATTCTGTATAACATTATATCACACACTGAATTTAGATTCTGTTCCATGTCTCACAGAAGTGCATACTTTGACCCTTACTCTAATCACAAAACACTAGGCCCAGGAAGGTCTGTGGTCTGTCTCTGCCTAATCTGGGACAGTTTCAAACAGAATCAGAAGCAACTACTTGAATTATTAAATAAAAACAACTGTATTATGCAATGGCTTAACCTCCTAAGAGAAAAATTTAATTTGGGGCTTATTACATCACTTTTTGAGAGCAGGCCTCTTCCCCTATTCAGTTTTGCACACTCAGAAATAAGGTACCCAGTCTTTGTTGGAATTATATTTTGTGTTCTTGTCCTATGACTCCATGTTTATTGCTGTTCTTTCCACCAAGAACACAACCAAAGACTCACAATTTGCTCTAAGGCATGCATCCATAGGAACTTTATGGGGATTCACTGCTCTGAGGTCCTTCAAAGGACCTGAAATCAAGAGAAAAATCTTGACAAATAATGAAATCATGAGAAAAAGACCTGAGAGTCAACAATTCATTTGTACCATCAATTAATCCATAATTTGCAAGAATTAACACTCTTCTTTCATTTTCACTTAGTAGTTATTATCTCCCATAAGAAATATTTCTAAAGTCCACACCCTGAGGCACTGTGATGCATGAGTCCTAAGGGTTGTTCATTTCCTAAACTCAAGAACTTAAGCCAGTGTCATAGCCATTTTGTAACAAGACATTTCATTTCAGACAAAAAATATGCCTTATGTCAACTTAATACTCTTTGTTGAATTAGTTTTGAATTTTAATTCTAACCTACTAATGGACTTCTTTTATTTTGTGGTCATAAATACAGGCATAAGATTTTTCTCCTAGTTTTATATATAGGCATATGCAAGTAAAATTGCCTATTTAATGGTTTTTCCCTTAAAAGGTCTGAAATATTTTATATGTAACTGTCCATTTGAATTTCTCCATTTTATAGGTAAGATGACTGAGATTAATTTAAAATCCTTAGGCCTTTGGTTAAAAAAAAATTGGGAGTTTTTGGCCTACATCGGAGAATACTTTTAACAGTATAATTAGTTTGTATCAAATTACACAAAAGTTTGAGGTCTTTTAATTAGCTTTTCAACATGTGATACTCTGAAAGAATATCTAATTGGAAAAAAACAACAACTATATTCCATTATGGCCAGTTAATGAATGAAACCTATGTCTTACAGACTTCAGTGTGAACAAGTCTACAGTGAAGACAAGCAGTGAGTATTTTCCACCCAACCAAACAGGAAGGGCAGGCAAAGCAAAACTTCAACCGAGGAGGGAAAGTGCTGAAGCGAGAATGTAAGCAATCCCCTCTCTTACAAACGGTGGCATTGTATTTTCATCTACATTAGTGCAAGGTAATCCAGATGTAAGCTCTAACCACATATGTTCGGCAGAAATAGTGAAGTGACTATGTTTCTTTGTGGAAGAATGTCTTTACGTGTTTATTACTGCTTTGATGTCCATCATAAATTTCTGCCTAAAGGTCACAAGACCGTGATGACACATCAAAATTCAAGTTGTAATAATATGTTGACTATACAGGAAAACTATGTAAGAAATGGAGAATAATAAACACGAAGACTAGCATATGTAAGAAAATGCAGGCTGCGTGCCCTAGAACAATTTTCTAAGAAAATCTTGATTCCCACAATGTACAAGCATAATATTTTACTGTTGAGCCAAAGTCATCCATTTAATTGAAATTATTTCAGCTGAAAGCATTCATAAATTATAGTTTTCTGCTGGCATTTCTTTTTAGAATACAAGAAAATGCATGCAATCCCCATGATAAAGTTTGTTAAATAGTTTTACAAATCAAGATTTCCCCTACATAGTGTTTCTGAAGCAGAATATCACCTGATACCTAGTAGAAGTATAATGTTATTTGTTATGTTTTCATACATTTGGAACATAGCCCTTTTCCTTATTTTTCTCTTTGATTCCTAGGTAAATTATGTCAGGAGTTAAGTTTTGTCTTCTTAATGATCTTGTATATATGTTAATTCATACAAAAATACAATGTTAAAGTCAAATTTCTAACAGCTCTTTGATATTATGAGTTGTAAATAAGAGTCAATTCAAAGTGATTGCTATACCCAAGTGAATTTATGTTTAAAATCCGTATGGAAACCTATGAACTCTGCCCTGCACCCCACCTCTTCACAACATGCTACACTTATTTATGTCTCTACTGCCCTGGGCCAGTGAGTCTGTCTGCATAGTCCTTTGACCTAACTGTCCTGTTGTTGCGTGGTGTGCCATTAGTTTGTGCAAACCTGGTGTGCTAAGCATCTCTTGCAACAAACCTGCTGATGACTTACTGATTTTTTGGTTTGTTTCAGCTGTCCCCCTTGAGATATCAGAGTAGCCGTGGTTTATATGAGATTCCACGGATTCTAGAACATACATTATTTCTGCAAACTAATTCGACAAGAGAAACTGCTAATCATTAGGGAATGTAGCTGCTGTTGAAGACACGAATAGTAAAGACCAAATAAGAATATTAATTACACTGTTACACATATCAAGTCTAATTTTTTTTACTATTCATTGCTATTTCTGACATGTAATAATGTGCTTATCACATGGTATATGTTCAATAAAAATATTGTGCATATGCAATATGTAGTAATATGTCTGCACATATGGGGAAAAAGGACTTGCATTTTCAAGATTTTTCATCACAAATTATATCGGAAGTTGTTTGATGAGCAAAGATTTAGATATCTAAAAGTTAATTATTTAAATAAAATATAATCACATTTATGAAGCCAAACTTGTGCTAAAAAGTGTCATCAGTACACCGAGTGTGGTGGCGCATGCTTATAATCCCAGTATTTGGGTGGCTAAGATAGGAGGATCACAGATTCGTGGCTAGCCTCTGCTACTTAATAAGGCCTTCCACAACTTAATTAGACTCTATTTCAAAATAAAGAACAACAACAACAACATAGGGATAGGATGTAGCTCAGAGGTAGAATGCCCCTGGGTTCAATTCCCAGTATCCCCTCTCCCCTAAAAAAGTCATCAGTACTTTTTCTAGTCTTTAATGATGAAAATTATGATTCAATTTGTAAATTTATTTAACATTTTCATTGCATCACTATTTTCTTAAAATGAAGCCAGTAAAAAAGAAATTAGTCGCCGGGCGTGGTGGTACACGCTTGTAATCCCCGCGCTTGGGAGGCAGAGACAGGAGGATGGCGCAGGTTCGAAGCCAGCCGCGCTGGCTTAAGAGACCCTGTTTCCAAAAATAAAATAGGTCTAGGAGTGTAGCCCGGAGGTAGAAGGGCTTCCAGGAACCCCAGTACCACCAAAAAAAAAAAAAAAAAAAAAAAAAAAAGAAAGAAAAAAAGAAAAAAAAAGAAATTAGGACATTGTTAAGTAACAGATACTAATCAATTTTCCCCTAATTCCAACATTGACCAGTAGGGTCTTAAAATGTGCTTACGTAAAGTCATTGTGGGTCATATTAATTAAATTGACATATTTCAGCCAACCAGGTCTGGGCTTACACATACATGTTCTTCCTTGTCTAATTATTCTTATCTTAAATAATCAGGTATTTTTTCCAAGGGATAACTGTCATTTTTTTAAAATGAGAAACCAAAACATGCAAATTATTTTCTTGAGTTCTATGAAAAAATACTTTATCTTTTCTACTGAGTATAAATAAAGTCAGTATAGAAGTTACAAAGCAATAGAATTAGTGTTTTCATCTTCATAACTAAAATACAGCGTCCAGATTATTATAGTTATAATACTTTCTCTAAAATGAAGATCATTATTCCAGCCTAACCAGAAAATATTACTGATTTACTCTTGAATATAGGAAGAATTAGAAATAGTTGTATATTTCAAATAAGAATGATCAACTACAAAATTTTATTTTTACTCTTTTTCTTATAAGATACTTACTGTATGCTTGGTGAGCTAACTTCTCCCCAAGTCTGAAAAAGTAAATGTTTGACAGTTACCTTATCTCACAGTTCTCTATAATATTTCATAGATAAAAGTTGAATGCTCACTGGTACTTTTATGGGACACTTAGTATGAATTATTGAATTTTATTTACAGAGATATCACTTTTTTTTTTTTTTTGCGGGTCTAGGGATGGAACCCAGAGGAATTTGACCTCCGAGCTACACCCCCTACCCAATTTTTTATCCTTTATTTTGAAACAGGGTCTCACTGAATTGCGGAGGGCCTCACTGAGTAGCTGAGGCTGTCTGTGAACCGCAATCCTCTGGTCTCAGCCTCCTAAATGCTGGGATGACAAGCGTGCATGACCACGCCCAGCTTGAGATATCACTTTCTAACAGTTAGTATGATTTATTTGTTTTACCCTAATTCCTAGGTCATTTACACTTTGCAGAGTCACAGAATTTTTTCTTGGGGCTCTATGCACAGTATTTAAGAGAGTCATGATATTTTCTTCTTTCACTATTATTCTGGATTCCCTACTATTCTGTATTCATAATTCAAGATCTGCCTGTGATTAAGATGTGTGTACATTATCTGTAAAAGAAACATAAGCAAGTCCTAAATATTATAGGCAAATTATGCATGAAAAGCTTTGAAAAAAGGGTAGAATGGTCCATACCTAAAAGGTCTTACAAATTTGCCAATATCTGTTTTGAGTTCAACTTAATTCTGTATTTTCACAGACCCCCAGAAGTATATTCCTAAAAAAATATGGGGTCTTAGATGTATTTTTAAAGGAATGTCTAACACCTCAGGCAGAAATGGTTTTGTATCCATCTATTCAAATTCCCAGCTTAACTTTTCAGGCTGCCTTGCCCTTTAAAGATTGTGACGTGTGGTTAAGTTATGGTGGGTTTTCCTCCATTTTTCATTGGTCTAACAAGAAAAGAACATGTTAATTTTATTATAAAGGAATGTAGGGCATTTACTTTGCTCAGAGAAGTTCCATATTCTTCACAGAGTAAAGAAAGAAGCAAGAGCTTATGGTAACCTAAAGATTAAGCAGTATAAATTGTGCTTTAACCACATTAAATCTCTTGGACCAAAGCTCCTTCAGTAACTGATGGAGCAAGGGGAAGGGGCAGAAAGTGTAATGTCCAGAATTTCTATTTAGTTTTAAAGTCTTAGTGAAACTAGTGAAAAAGGTTTCACTATTTTATTTGTGTTAGCTTCCTTGTATCACCTTCTTTTCTTCTGATATTGTACCATGAACTCCACCGTCTTGCCATGGCAACTTGCCTCATCATCTGGACAACACACTAGCCAGGTTAGTTACTCTAGTTCATTCTGAGCTCTGCCATCAACACTGAACAGCACAGTCACAAGATACCTTAGACTCAAGACAGAACAAGTTGTGCAATTGGTGGCTATACATTTGTTCTTTCTTTCCAGGATGTATATTCTTTCTATTTTCTTTATTTTTTTGATACTAGGGATTGAACCAGGGACATTCTAACTCCAAGATACATTCCCAGCCCTTTTAAATTTTATTTTTAACAGTCTTGCTACATTGCTGAAGCTGGACTTGATCTCTCTGTCTCAGCCTCCCAGGTACTGAGATTATAGGTTTGG
Organism: Muscardinus avellanarius; assembly: GCF_963383645.1. NCBI lineage: Eukaryota > Metazoa > Chordata > Mammalia > Rodentia > Gliridae > Muscardinus > Muscardinus avellanarius. The sequence goes on from NC_137795.1 coordinate 52,530,552, forward strand.
GCCACCACACCTGGCTTTCTAGTTGTATGTTCTTAAATGGTACCTTTTTCCAGGTACAACTCAGCTTTTACATACCCTCTTATTTTCTCTATCTTTGTAGCCTTCCATACAAATTGCTAATAGCATTATCTCTTGTATAGTTATTGTTTTTTTCACTCTCCTTATTAGATTATAGTTCCTGGAAAGTAAGAGATAGATCACTTACTTACATGCTATTCAACAGATAAAACAAGGCCTTAAACACAGTAGCTGCTTAATTAAAATTTTAAATGTATTTTATTTAAAGTAAATATCTTGAAAAGTTGAGAAGAGGCATTATCTTCAGTGTACTAAGTTGTACTTGTGTTAGATATTATCCTAGGTATATGTAGATTTTGCAGTTACATAAATATCTCAGAGAATACATTAAGAATATTTCCAAATTATTGAAATAAGTAATAAAAAATATCACCCTGTCAGATAAAAGTTAAATTGTACTTCAGCCATTATGAAACACTTATTATTTACATGTATATTTATTATTATAAATAAATACTCAAACGTTACAAAGATTTGCATGCCATGTCATGACTGGAAGGTAATTCAAGGCATTTCTCTACTTTAAATAGTATCAGTATAACTCACTTGAGCTTTAATCTTTGTTAAACATTAATGTGAAAATTAGCCATCTCTTCCAAAGATAAACAACATATTTTTGCTTTAATTATGAAATAAAAGAGTATTAATATTTATCTCTTTGTAGACAATACAAACTACTAAAACTACTATAGATTAATTCCTGAATACTGTGAAACAATTTTAATTACGCTACATGCATAAGAAAGTATATTGGAGTATAATATTTTGTCTTATTTAAATAGGGTAGCAACTTTTTACTACAGAATATTTAAAAAGCACAGTAAATTAGATTTATATGTGTGCAATTTAAAGAAAAACTCTTTGTGCTTCCCCAATAAAGTAGAATATAAATTGTTTTTAATATACTTTTTTGGTGTATTATAATTATATGTCACAAGTTCAAAGTTATTGCATAGTTGTTTAACATAGTTATTTCAGTAAAATGTTCATTAGAATTAAACTTTAGAGAATTTAGTCTTTCAGATATTTTTCACACAATCATTATGATAATTTTAAAAAATGTAGAGGTCATGTGTCTATGAACACATGTTTAAAAAAAGTCACACATTTCTCTAACTAGGATGCCTCCAAGGTAGACAGGTATTTAGATCCTCTCCAATACCAGGTAATTAAAAAAATAAAAATGAAAAATGAAAATTAAAACCCCAAAAAACACTTGGGGTTTTAAAAGCAGACTATATATGCCTTCTTAGTTGCTAACTGTAACATTGGGTATTTTGTTAAATCAATTAGCTTTTGTTTCGTTTTGGGCCACAAACTCCCAATGCATATATCTAGATTTACATTTTATGACTACATCTTTTTAAAGCCTAATTGGATCTACTTTTAGCCACTCTTATAATTCTTTGCACTGTGTTTTCTCACTCCCTCCACATACTTAAGCTGTGAGGTAGAGAAGGCAGTGGTGATGGAGGATTCCATGGATGGACAAGTAACAAATATACCCATCTTCTACTTATCCCGCCTAGTAGCCAAGACTCTTAATCTCTTTGGGCATCCCTCAGCAGTAATATAAAAGGACCAGATTAAATGACATCTACTTTTTCTTTCAGCAATAAAATTCTGATTCTAAATATAGGAGAGTGATACTCAGTCTTTCTGGCCACCAGGATACTACTTAGTATTTCACCACATTTAAACTCTCAAAAATAAAATCGCAAAATAAAACATGTCTCAATCACCAATGGCATTCAACTACCATGACGTAATGTATGGATTTATCCCAACAGTGTACATAGGACACATAATACATGCACGTATGTGCACGAGTATGCGCGCCTGCACAAAGACACACACACACACACACACACACACACACACACACACTCCATAAATCCATATTCTCTTTGAAAGTGCCATTTATTATAGTTAAATATTTCCCTAAACTGGTCTTTACTAATGGTGCTTGATCACCATGTGGTTTAAAGTCACAAACCAAGGAGTCTGTGTGGTGAGTGTATAGTCATGAATCAAAGCAAATCTGAATTTAAAGGGCAGAAAGCAGTGGAAAATGGAAGCCAGTTGACCACCTCTGTTTTTCCAGCTGTTTCATTGGTTTAAAAAATCAAATAAACGTATTTTTATAGCGTCGTGAGTTTCTTCTATGTAAATTGACAACACAGGGGTGTAGTCATTGCTTCTAATGTTCAGATACAGCATCTTTTAATTCTTTAAATATATTTTTGACTCGAGCTTAATGAAGCAGACAATGTTCATAAAGGTGTTAAAAACCTTCAGAAATTCTAATACCTGGTGAATATCAGATTCCTAATGTGCATATAAAACTATACAATTAACATAGAATAATTTAAAAAATTGCAGAGATTGTGGAGTTTAAAATATGAAAGGGTCTCAGTAATATATGCAACCAATTAATTATCTAGGTAGAAACAATGATGGGCCTTTAAAATTACACAAGAGAGAATGCCTAAAAAACTCTCATTTAACTCTCTAACAGTTACCTCATTTTCTATTTCTAAATATCTCTGGGATCTGGAAAAAAAAGGTGATGATTCCACTTATGGCTCTGTAAGGCAAAGTTTGTTCTACAGCAATTAATTATGTTAATTGCTCTTTGAAAGTTTTCTTCTACAATCCACCCTTAATATCTGACTAATGTTAAGGCATGTGCAGACATTTTATATGTACTCTTTAATTAATCTTTTCACAGCCTTTTATAAAATAGTATGAAATAAAGAGAAAAAACAAAGAATAGAGCGATGTAAATCTAAGATCTGAATTTAGTTTTTCATATTATTGATACTTAGAGATATATCCACACTACTCTTAGCATTATTACAGTATTATAATTTATATCACAGTGATTTTAAAATGCTTTAATTTTCCTTGAAAGAGTAAATCAATGGCTTTTAAGTAGTCCTACAATTATAAAAATGGGATTTACTTATTATAGTATTGATTCAATTACAGAGAACTTGAAAATGCTTTAAGCCTCAATAAAGCCAAGTCTACAAAATGATAACTCTAGGTATCTCTTAATATGATCATTTGCATCAAATCAAGGTAATAGTTAAAAACCTCTATAAAGCATCTGTAGTTTATTTAAAACTTTGGCAAATAAAAATAATAAAAACAAAAAATTATGCTCCTGATTTTAATCCCCAGTACCAAATAAATTACTACTAATAAAGACCTCATGAGCTCTTGCTCCTCTCATGGTTAATGTACACTATCATGTAACTAGTCCACAGTCCTAGACCTACTATTGACAGCAGATATATCTCAGGTTCTCTTTGGTAAAAGATAGTATAGGTAGTACATGTGCGGTCAGGTAACAAGGAAAACAAAATAGCTATCCTAGCTCCTCCTGCCCAGCCTATTAGTGGTGTGGCACCTCAGCTGGAATAGAGGTGCGATTCTAAGACATGACTAGTACCTCTCGTGACCCTTCATCCACCTGGCCCTGTTGCTGTTACAGAACTGTCTGTGGCTCTGGTCTAGTCTCCGCCATCCCAGAACTCGGCGATTTGTGTCTTGGCTCTTCTCCCTTCTCTGCCAACTGCTCTGCATTTGGCTGCTTCTTGAGTCCAGGTTTCCCCCGCTCTTGGCTTCTGCTAATACACAATCCCAAGAACCTTCTCCAGACTCTCTCAACCTCTTCACCCTCTACTGATATTCACATATTGTCTTCCAATTCTCAAGAAGGAAACCCAGCCGGGCGTGGTGGCGCACACTTGTAATCCCAGTACTTGGGAGGCTGGGACAGGAAGATCGCACAGGTTCAAAACCAGCCTCAGCTACTTAGTGAGGCTCTCAGCAACCTAGTGAGACCCTGTTTCCAAATAAAACATAAAATAGGTCTGGCGGTATAGCCCGGAGGTAGAAAGCCCCTGGGTTCCATCCCCAACACCACAAAAAAAAAAAAAAAAAGAAAAAGAAAAAAAGAAAAAAAATAATAAAAGGAAACCCATTGAGCCTGTGTGTGCCAGGTTGGCGGAGCTGTGGGAATGAAAGAGGAAGCCCTGGCCAGGGCAGAAAGAGGCTGTGCAATGGCCACAGCTTGCAGGACCTTGGGAAGCCACAGACCACGGTCTTGTTTTTGTTTTTGTTTGTTTGCGTGTGTGTGTCTGTGTGTTACTAAGGATGGAAACCAGAGCCCTTTGACCTCTGAGCTGTACCTTCAACCCTATCTTATTTTTTATTTTGAAAGAGAATACAGCTAAGTTACCATGTGCTAGCTCTAACCTGGCATCCTCCTGTCTCAGCCTTTCAAGTACTAGAATTATAGGTGGTGGCACCAAGCCCAGCTTACAGGAGAGGTTTAGCAGTGAAAGGGCTGCTGAGGTCAGCCTCCATCAACAGGCTTCCCACCACCAACATGCCTAGGCCAATTCCCACCTCCCTCGAGGGCAATTTACAAGACAATGGAAGAATAAAAAAATGAGAGATGTGCATGATCAGAAAGTAGAAAAAAGCGCTGCCATACAAAGAAGAGGGTAGTAGGAATGAAAGTCAAGAAATTGAGAAGAAATAACTAGTTGAGGGAAAATGCTGAAACAAAACAGTTTGAAGCTGTTCAATAGACTGCAGGATTTGATATTAGGAAAAACAAAGAACTAAACAGGTATTCAGATGCAAAAGAATGTTGCACTTACAGCTGAAAGATTAAACCTACTGTTCTATTTTGTGCGGCTATAATTTTTTGTGATTTTTATTTTCACTTTTTGTTGTTCAGTACCTTTATTGATGGACAGTTCAGTCAGATTATAAAGAGCAAAAATAAATTAGAATGTACACATACTGCAATACACGGGCTTGATAAACCACATTAGCATCTGTAGACACAGCCTCAAGTGGTGTACATGTGATTTGTGAATTCATGCAAACCTCAGCACATCTATCTACATGAATAATGTACAAAACGTATCATTCGTTGATTCCCTTTTGATAAATGTTCTTATAGGCCACACTTTCTTAATTTATGCTTCATACCAAGTAATTTTACAGATAGAAGCAAAAGTAAACATTATTTTGTTCAATTTTGACATTATGAGCATTATATATACATATATATATGTACTATAAAGATGTTATGTAAACCTCATATGATTTAAACTTCCTTTAACAATCATTCTATTTTCTTCTTTGTCTTAATATCATTAGGAAGACAATACTCTTACAAGAACTATTGCTTTGCATAAAACTTAATTTTTTTAACTGTCACTGAGCTCTACTCTAAACCAAGAATAGAAAACTCCATGTTGAAAAACTCCAGACATGAGCCAGGCGTGGTGGCGCACGCTTGTAATCCCCGCGCTTGGGAGGCTGAGACAGGAGGATCGTACAGGTTCGAAGCCAGCCTCAGCTACTTAGTGAGGCTCTCAGCAACTTAGTGAGACCCTGTTTCCAAAAAAATAGGTCTGGCAGTATAGCCCGGAGGTAGAAAGCCTCTGGGTTCCACTCCCAGTACTACAAAAAAAAAATAATAATAAAAAAAAATAAAAAATTTCCAGACAGGTAACATAAATGAGGAAACAAAGCCAGGCTAGAAGGGATGGCCCTGGGCAGCCCCCATCAGTCTTTGCTACATACCCTGACTTTTCTAAAAGAAGTGAGAAATAGATGTTGGCAAATGAAATCTCTGGATTCTAAAATATTAGCAGCTAAAAAAATCTTTAAATACTATGGGAGCCAAAAACATCCTTTTCTAGGCCAGTGATCTATAAGTTTTTTACTTTAAATGTTCCTTAGTATAGCTATACAGCACATTTTTGTTTCATTTCTTGGCATACTACCCAATAATAATGTTTAATATTTAGTATATTTTTATTTTGGGTCATGCCTAAACATTTTACATGTATTACCTCACTTAATATTCACAATATTATGTTAACAGCTAACATTATCCCCATCTTATTATTTTTTATATTTTTCATTTTATTATCCCCATTGTATAGCCTCATAAATAAAGTCTAGGAGAGTTGTGGCAATTATCATAATTTGGATGGCTCATCAGTGGTGAAGAAAGATTTTAAACTCAAGGCAGCCTGCATCTGCCTTAGCTAGTAGAGATCATGCAAAGTTTGTTGTTTCCATTTGTTTTGTTTTGTTGTTGTTTGTTTTTGGTTGAAAACTCAGAACTGTTTTTTGTCTATGAAAACCTTTAGTAAAAGGTGAAAGATGTATGCGATCTGAACAGAAAATAGAATACTTCATTTGGTTTTAGGCAAATATAAAATAATGGTTGGGTGTATCCATTCACTACTATCCTATAAATCATTCACTAACAGAAGTAAACAAAATCACTCTATATAACAAATGAATGTATAAAAACCACCTTTCATGATTAGTTTATTGTACCCCACTACAAATCCTCAATCATTTTTCTCCCTCCTTACTCCTGAGAAAACACAAAGAATGAAATATGAAAATAATATGAAAAATGTATAATTGGGGTTTTAATGTGTGTGTTTCCTGGAGTAGACAATGTATTGCCTGAGTGGCTTAAAAAATAAATTGGGGATCATTGCTTTATAATACCTTACTTTGTATACTGCATAATTCTGGTGAAGCTGGGTGGAGGAAATGAGTCATCATCTTGCCTGCTTAAAGGGTGGTATAAGGAATTACTGCACCTAATTTGGTGGCTGATCTCCAGAAATGAATTAGGAACATGAAAATTATAACAAAGTCAAGCAATTTTTCCATTGCCAAGTTACAATTAATGATGTCTTAGGTTTATTAGTAATATTCTAACATAGTAAAGAAATAAAGCATTCTTTGAAAAATTAAAACTAATTTTGACTACATGATTCTACAGTTTACCAGTTTGGTTATTTTAGAACTGCACAGAAATAATTTCCATTGGAAAAAGAGTTTTCTTTGTTTCATTAAGGAAAGTACCATGGCATGAAACTTACATTTTGACACACTGGGGTTTGTAGTCTTGGTATAGTTTACCAATCCAGATATTGATATTTTATTCCTGAAAATAACTAAAGTATTTCTTACTCGTCAGCATTTCTTACTTTATTTAGTCTATAGTTCTTTGCAAGCCTTCCCACTGAGCACTAAGAAATAGGAACTCACTCCATCTAATCATTTCTTTCAAAGGCATGACATACCTTTCCATTAAAGATTAATCAGTAAAGTTATGGGTAGAAGTTAGAAAAAATGCTATCTTTTTTCTGTGATGAAATCCTAAAATTGCATAATGTCCTAGAATATCATCTGCCATTGAATTTAATCAAGTAGCTGTTTTTCCCCTCCTGACAAAACTACATGCAATGAGGAAAATATGCTTTTACTAACTTTGCCCATTTTAGTATATTGTTCATCATTGGGTGTTAAATTTATACCTCCCAGAAAAAAGCTTTTTTTCTCTTTTTTCTGTAATTATAGACATATTGGCATAATGGAAAAAGAACTTTATAAGATCTAGGCAAAGGCCATGCAAATTTAATTCATGTCATTTTTAGTTGTTCTTTTAATACATCTAAAATGACATATCATTCTCTCTCTCACACACAGAGAAAGGGCCAGGGGAGATCAAGAGCTGTGACTCACAACTTCAAGCCAGTTTACCATCAGCATTAACCCACTTAGCCCTCGGAACCTACTTGCATACATTGGTTCCCACCTCCCAGCACTGTTGCATTTGAGTCTGTTCTCAATTGGTCTTGGGTGCAGCTTTGACATCAAGATTTTTAACAGCTTCTAGGTGACTTTAAAAGCAGCCAACATTGAGTATCACTGTCCTAGAGTCTCAGTCATTCGTGATACTCAGAATTACAGATTTTTTTCTTCTACACCAGTCTCTAATTTTCTTCTATCTTATAATGAGGTGTCAAACTGCTAATGGAAATGACAGCCCAGAAAAAGAAACTTCGAAATTCTGGCTTTGGAATCTATCACTGGGTATAGAAGACATTTCTAAAGACCCAGACCTACGGATCCTCTGATATTTAAGACTTCATGCTTTTGATACAGCCTTCAACAAAGGACAATAGTGTGTGTGTGTGTGTGTGTGTGTGTGTGTGTGTGTGTGTGTGTGAGAGAGAGAGAGAGAAAGAGAGAGAGAAAGAGATAGAGAGACAGAGAGAGAGAGAGAGAGAGAGAGAGAGAGAGAGAGAGAGAGAGAGAGAGAGAGAGATCTGCGATTTGGAAATGTCTTGGGTATTTGGAATCAGTTTGACAACTGGGAGATGATTGCTTGACAATCAAATGATCAGGCAACCAAAATAATTCTGTACAATTATAGGCACTAAAACAAGCAAATATTTGGCTCAAAGTTTTGGAGACACTTTGCAAAGTGCAATGACCTTGTCCTTGGCATTCCCATTTCATTTCCCCTCAATCTAGTTTATAACCAAAACAAAACTGCAATATCTGCGAATAAAATAATTAATGCCTACAGTGGGTAATGGCTAACATTCTAAGCTCATTTAAGGTCAATTTTCTTTCCAAAATGTCCTCTTTTATAGGATATCTGTGCCTCTTTATGGCACACATCAGGGTTTGCCTAGTGGAATAGATATTTATATGACTGGCTTATCCTACTTACTCTAACAAGAGGCCAAGGACAGGATTCATGCCAAACTTCTCTTTGCACCTACACTGGAGCATATAACACTGTACAAGGTAGACTCTAAAGTATCCATGGAACTGAATGCAGTCCTATGAACTGTTTTTAAAAAATGTATAATGGAATCTCTCTGTAAAGAGGTAGGTAGATGAGTGAGAAGGAAAAGAGACAGACATAATTTTTTTTAAATGGCTAAAACCTTTTTCTTATATTGATCCATAATTCTAATCAGATTTTCTACTTTAAAGCAAGTGAAATTTATATGGTTGGAAGACTGATGCTTACACCTTAAAAATATCTATTCTGTTAATGGACTTCAGCAAATTTACCTTTTTTTTGTGTGTGTGGGTCTGGGGATGAAACCCAGGGGCATTCGACCTCTGAGCTATACTCCCTGCCTTATTTTTTATTCTTTATTTTGAAACAGGGTCTCACTAAGTTACAGAGGGCCTCACTAAGTAGCTGAAGCTGTCCTCGAACAGTGATCTTCTGGTGTCAGCCTCCCAAATGTTGGGATTCCAAGCGTGCACCACTACGCCTGGCTAAATTTATCTTTATTTACTAAAATTTTATTAATTTTTGACCCAGAATCAATATTGCAAAAATTGTGCCTCAGTATCAAATATTCATTGTAAAATTTGGATTCCAAAGATAGTTGTTTCAGAAGTAATTTCATCTAAGTGCTTATACCACTAAAATTCATTTCCAAAACCCAAATACATGACACAACTTAACTCTCAGGCACCTTTAATTTCATTCCTGCCAAACATTCCATCACTACCCGGGCTCTCAGGATTTTACAATTAAGGAATAATACCAGGCTAAACTTGATCATCTTTTCATCATATCAATTAAACACACACACGCTAGCACACATACACACACAGAAAGAGGATGAGAGGAAAACATAGGGTAGCATCTGCTAGATACGTACATTTTAGACTTTTAAATTTCTAGCAGTATGTGAAATGTCTATCAGCAATTACATGTACCAAAAAGTACAAATATATGTCAAGAAATTAGCAATTAGATGTAAGATGCAGTGAAAAATGTAGATCGTTATAAAAGATTCTATGAAGCAAACTGTTGAAAATAAGCACATTATAAGAGAAATAAATATATTACAGATATAATAAAAAGAAAAGCAATAATTTGTTTTCACCTGATCGGAGTATTTTATTATTCTGTAGCCAAGCCCATATACACTGCTTATTCCTTCTACATTATGGTCACTGAATGTTCTTTTCCTTCTATAGCAGAAAATTGCTTTTGCCACAGTTGTCAGTATAATAAAATGAATAACCAAAGAATATAATACTATCATAAAGAATTCTTTATTTTATGAATATGTACCAAAATAAAAAATACAGCTACAGAGAATATAAGCATTATCAGGTCCCCTTGAAAATTTCTTTGCATAATTAGATTTTCACACAAAGGATTGAAAACTCTAGTTGTATCAGCAGGTTCTGAATACTAATGGAAAATGGAATTGATGCAATTATGTTGAATAGTGGCAGGAAGTGTGGCTTTTAAGGGAAGCAGCTTAAAAAAGAAAAGCCTAGTTGCGTGTACATTAAAGCTGTCAAAACTCTAAGCTAAAGATCTGCTCTCTGTGCCAGCTAAACCCCTGCTGGACTCTGGAAAGTAAATTTATGAAGCCATGCCAAGCCCTTTGCTTGAAAATAACATCTTAATTGGTTTCTTCTAATAAAATTCAAAATGCTCTTTTAGTGATGATAATACACTCATTGTTTTATTCCAGCCCAATGTTCTGGTCTCTTGGAATTTTCTGAGTATTACTGTTCAGGGAAAAGAGAGAAGGAAAAATAGCCAATGTGCTTGAGTTTATGGAGCGACAATCTGGCTGGATGGACCAACAGAGTTGGAAGCTTTTGAAGCTAGAAAGACTGCTTCTATAGAGAAGTGTTCTATTTAAACTCACATTCCTATATAATAGCAATGAAACTCCAATCCCTTCCCATAGTCTCCAATATTAGCTCATAACTCTTAGATGCAAACACAGAATGTTGTTTAGAGAATGATCAGGGCTCTGACTGTACGCTCACACAGATTAAATTTGTGTCAATAATTCTTTTCAAATCAGAGATCATTTAAGTCATGAGATTTTGGTTTTGCTTAAAGTATGACATGGAGTGTATATCTAGGTGGTTGAAAGAGTTAAAAAGAAGCTCTAAAATATTTACCAAAACTTCTAGATGACTAGTCATCATTTTTGGATTCCTTACTGAAAGTTTTTTCGGTTCATTGTATTGAATGGTTTGCACATATATAGCTTTAACTCTATTCCACAATGAAAATCAATATAAATATGATGTATTTTATATAGGCCACTTTTGTATTGACCTTGCTACTGTTCACTTACTTCATTAACTACAAGTCCCTAGTGTTAAACGTTACAATTCTGCTGGAATTTATTCTATCATTCACAAGGGCTACATATACTGCTTCCACTCAGCCCAAATAAGTGAACTCAAGAATACTAGGATACTCAACTTCCCTAATCCTACATTTCTAATTTAGTTAGTGCTGTCGTAAACTCTTCAGCCCTACTGTGTTCGTTAGGAAATTTCAGTAACAAAGTGCCAAGCTGGTGCACTGCACACAGTTATGTCTATTTAAAAAGGGGGGGAAGTCTTTTCTAGTCTAACTTTTGTGAGGATTTTGGAAAACAAAAGCACATAACTAAAGATCATATTTCTTATGCTATAATTGGGACTCTGCTCACTCTTCACCAATTGATGCTAACTATAGTAACACCAGCAAGGAGAGCTGTAAGGCTCTGCTGGCTAAAAAGAAGCAAACACAGAGAACACATCTGGGTAGTATTTCATATTATGCTCCTATTCACTTCCTTCAAGCTCCTGTTAAATGTGCTAAGGACAGATCACCTCATTCTTGTAGGTTGTTAATCAGCAGGTCATTCTGTTCTACCACTAGATAGGTAGTGTAGTGGGAGGAAGATGGGGATCAAATACATGTCTCCATAGTTCCTTGTCCTGGTTCTCAGGCACTCCTACTGTTAATACATAAATAAGTGTCACAGCATTTTAAGTGCTAAATTGTTTGCAAGGTACATGTCTAATTATACTATAATTATAAATATGTGGCTATTCATAAAGTAAGAAAGCATAATATATGAAAATGATACAGGAATATATACTTGTTTGTTGTATTTTTTAACTTTGTTTTAATTGTGTATTTACAAGAGAATATACACTTAGGATAAACCTAAACAGTATTAAAATATAATGGATTCTCACTCGTAAACTCCATGTGTATGTCATACACTTACATACTCAGATATACATGCTTTCTCTGAAATTCATTCTTTCTTTAGAAAGTGAAAAATAGCTGGGCGTGGTGGCACATGCTTGTAATCCCAGCTCGTGAGAGGCTGAGACAGGAGGATCACACAGGTTCGAAGCCAGCCTCAGCTACTTAGCGAGGCTCTCAGCAACTTAGTGAGACCCTGTTTCCAAATAAAATATAAAATAGGTCTGGGAGTATAGCCCGGAGGTAAAAACTGGGTTCCACCCCCAGTACCACAAAAAAATAAAAAAAAGAAAAAAATGAAAGTGAAAAATATATACTAAGGAAACAAGTTTTCTTGTGAAAGTATTGAGTAGACACTTCTTTAGCACCATCAATCCTACATAGTCAAGGTTTCCATTTTGCTTGGTCAGCAGTCTGATCCTCTTTAGAAGAATAGAAATTGTCTATAAAATTATATTGCTTTAACTTCTTTGGTCTATCTATTCCATGTAAACTAGAGACTTGACAATGGGCATTACATATAAGAGCTATGTTAAATTCACAGTCCAGTATCTGGTCATTTTTTTTTTTTTTTTTTTTTTTGGTGGTACTAGGGGTGGAACCCAGAGGCTTTCTACCTCCGGGCTATACTCCCAGACCTTTTGTATATTTTATTTGGAAACAGGGTCTCACTAAGTTGCTGAAAGCCGCACTAAGTAGCTGAGGCTGGCTTCGAACCCGTGCGATCCTCCTGTCTCAGCCTCCCAAGCTCGGGGATTACAAGCATGCGTCACTACGCCCGGCTCTGGTCATTTTTTAAAAGAAAATAGTTTTACTGAGGTAGTAGCTTAAGAATTAATGAGGTAGGATACTTCAGCCTTTTATTATCAAGAATCACAAATGCTAGCAAATGTTAAAATTGAGCAATGCAAGAATATTTAACTCTTTCACTGGTCACGTAAAACAGAACTCAAGACAATTTTGGTTATTTTCCCTAATGGTTATTTCCTCCTAAGACAATATGTAATATTGTAGGGACTAGTAAAGAAAAAGTGGAATCTTGATGTAACATAGCACATCAAGTTAACTTTCAATTATAAGAACAGTAGCTTGGAAAAGTCAAAATATAAAAAAGCTAATTAATTTTCATGAATTAGAGACAAATAAAAATAGTAAATTTTTGGTGGTACTGGGGGTGGAACCCAAGAGCTTTCTACCTCTGGGCTATATTCCTAGACTTACTTCATATTTTTATTTGGAAACAGGGTTTCACTAAGTTGCTGAGAGCCTCACTAAGTAGCTGAGGCTGGCTTCAAACCTGTGCGTTCCTTTATCTCAGCCTCCCAAGCGTGGATTACAGGCGTCCGCCATCATGCCCAGCTTGATATGGGTTTTATACTTCAACTTTGGAGAAGATAATTTAGACGCACATTTGTGATGTTATGTTAAACATATTTAAACTCCGTTCTCAGGATTGGTGATGTAGCTCAGTGGTCCAGTGCTTGTGTTGTATGCATGAGGCCTTGGTTAAATCCCCAGGACTGCAATAAATGAATAAGTAAATAAGGTCTGCTATATAATCATACTCAAATTATTGCTATAATCAATAATTAATTTTTTTTTAGTGTTACTGGGGTTCCTGGAAGTCCTTCTACTTCTGGGCTACACTCCCAGACCTATTTTGTGCTTTTTTTTTATTTTTGGAAACAGGGTCTCTTAAGCCAGCGCGTCTGGCTTCGAACCTGCGCTATCCTCCTGTCTCTGCCTCCCAAGCACGGGGATTACAAGTGTGCACCACCATGCCTGGATAAATTAATTAAAATTTTAAGATATAGTAAAGCTACAGTGTTGTACATACTTAGGAGAAGGAATAGTGTAAGGTAAATTTGTTAACACTCATATTAATGACCTGGTATTTCCTCAAGTTTTGTAGCTACATACTTTCAGGGTGTCTGATTCTCTACAGGAACCACTAATAGTTAATTTTCCTCTTCTTATACTGTTTCTGTCTTCTAGTGTTGTCAGTGCCACCACCATGCTGTAAAATATCTAAGCAAGGAGATTTGGCCTCTCTGGGCCTCCATGCCTAAGTATTCTGAAATAAATCAGATCACATGTCAATTCTTCAGAACGTAAAAACACCCTGCAGAAGTAACACATGACTCTGAGCACTTGGAGTACAGTAATTCCTACAGGATGAGAAGGGAGGCTTGCAAGGACTGTTTCTGAAGAGCACGCCCCTTGTACTTGTAGAAGGGACCTGCCATTGTTTACAGCTCAGCACATCGTTTTGTGGCTAGCACTGCCCAAAATAGCACACAGCTTAGCACACAGCTCAGCCTTTTATGTGTCCCTTTTGCCAACTCATCCTGTGCACTAGAAAAGTCTCACCTTTCTGCTGCTTGCTCTTAAAGTTGTTTTCTTTGACAACAGAGGTCCTCAGTAATAAAAATGTGAAGATGCAAAAGGCCAAGGAGTGCAGGAATTTGCCCAAAGCCGGGAGCTCTTTTTTCCCAATGCTTTTATGTTTTATTTTTTTCCCACAGTAATGGAACTGAAACCAAAATGATAGTTTTTTTTTAATACATCTTCATATAAAGGATGTTTTGGAAATGGAAAAATTGAGTGTGTTTCACGTGTTATATTTAGGTAACTACAATACTATCATAAAAAAAACACTTGAATTACCTTTTCTTCTTTAAGAGAAAAGGTAGACAATATTGAACATAGGAAGATACATACATCTTATAATTTTTCATATTGAATTGCTAAAAGTGAATAATAACTTTTTCTCTAGTTAGCCTTCATTGGATCTCACACTTGTTCCCATAGCCACAAAAGGAGATATCATCTATAGCAGCAAAATAAAAATGTTCCTGAGGGGTGATTCTCCTCCTCCTCATCATGATGAATCATAAACTAAAGGAAGAATTCAGGATGGTGTAGAATATGAATTTTATTTTCTTCTTTTCAAGAAGGCTGAGTATCCTAAGACAAAAATGTATGTTTATTGTGACACTTTTTCTCTTTTTTCTGCTTCCCTTTTGTAAATTTTTAAAATTCTTTTTTAACCAATGCATAATTATTATAGATATTTATGAGGTGCAGTGTGATGACTCAATGCATGTTTACAATATGCAATGATCCTGTCAGGGAGGCTAGCATTTCCATCATGCCCATCTCCTTTGCTCTTCCCTCCTTCCTTCCTTTCTTCCATTTTTTTTACTTTGCAATGAGGAATGAGCCCAGGTCTCAAGCACACGTACTCTACCACCAAGCTCTACCCCTAGACTCTATCATTTTGGGGGGTTAGAATACTTCAAACGTCTCTCTTCTACCTCTTCTTCTTTATAGAATATGTAATCATTTGTTTGAACTATAGTGACCCTACTGTGCTGTAGAGCATTAGCAACTCTATTTTGGTATCCTCATCCAACCTCCCTGTCTCCCTCTTCCCCTCCCTAATCTCTGGTGACCACTATTCTACTTGCTGCCCTGACACCTATAACATAATAAAGTTTACAGAACATCCAGAATACCTTCTTGAGAAAATTTTTTCCTTTAATTGTGATTATTTGGGGTGGATCTTAAAATTGATTCTAGCAGTCTTTATGGGAATGGTTCTATCTCTGGAATCTGCTTGTGTTTTAATCTTGCCCCTTTCCATCTCCACAAATTGAGGCATGTTTACTTAATTTCTGTGGGTCTCCATTTTGAGGGTAAAAATAGTACCTAATCAATAGCATAATAGGGGAAGCAAATGAAGTAGCATTAACTATTTATGGGAGAGCTTGCCACAAGGTAATATTAATGTTAGTGATTAGTATAATGAATACAATTATGTTATCAAAACTATTTTAGAAATATATGAGTCAAAGCAGTAGTTTAAACCAGCGAAGGTTAAAAGAAATATACAATTTTGGTTCTAGATATATTTTTTAAATCAAAATTACAAATAACATTATGCAAAATATATTTTTGTAAATATATTCAAACAACATATCAACATATATGATCAACATGGGAACACATTCAAGTCAAACTGCTCATCATCACATGAGCCACCTACATTTAACGGAGTTAGATTTAATTGCAATAAATATTTAGACATTTCTGTGATAATTCCATGAAAATGAAACATTTTTCCCCATAAAATGGCTTTGACTGAGTGACTGAATAATTACAATACATCAAATCACTCTTTGGACTTCAAAACACTGAAACATTCCTTTATTCCCAACTGCAGGAACTTTGTACCTTTACATCATAATATCATCTTTTGGCAATAGAATCAAGTTTAATAGAATCTAAGAAAATTCACCTATAATAAGAATTATTTTTTAACATGAAAATGTGGGTTTCAAAGTTTTCTAAAAATTTCCAATAAGAGATCCACAGTGTATTGTAATACATTTCAATCCTAGAATTTCCCAAGAGACATTCTTTATAATACCTGATACAAAATTTCTTCTTCTATTAAAGAGAGATTTTGCTTTATTTTGCCCATCAGAGTCTTATGACAGTGTATGTTATAAGGGAAAATAGACTGTATTTTTTTGTGTGTGATTCTTTTCTTCCTTCTTTATAAGACCTTTTAACTTGGTGTTGTGCATAGCAATTCTAGTGTTACACTATTGTCACTATTGTAAACTCAATTTTAGGTAAAGTTCCACTTACACTTGCATTCACCAATCCCTTGCTGAGTTCAGTGACACTATCACTAGAAGAAGAGTGGAGAGCTTTTACTTTGCTTAGCATCCTTTGCCCATTTGGGTTTATTAAATCATGCAGGTGATGCTCAAGATGTTTAGGTGACATTTAACTGAAATCATTGTAAGGGGACTTAAAAGAAACTGCAGGAACACAAGTTTTCCTGAGAACTAAATATTTCAGGAGATTCAATATAACCAAGGGGAGTATTCTTCAAGATTAATGGAGAAATCAGAAACAATTGGCTGTATTTTTATCTCTTGGGCAACCACAAGACAAACTGCTTTCAGCAACTGTGCCTTGCAATGTTAATGTTCTAGAGTTCACAAAGAAGCAATTTATTATATTGAGTTTGTTGTCCAGTAAGAATTCATCAGCTTTTGGATTTAACTCACTCATTCTCAGGGGTCCTTTTATTTGCTATTTCATTAATTAAGCTTCTTGTCAAATGAGGCAGATATTAAAAGATAAAATATGTTTTATTCTCTTTAATTTGAAAGAAACATGTCTTTTATTTATATACTATGAGTAACTTGGGGACTTGCAGAGCTATTATACTGAATTCAGCATTGAAAGAGAGACAATAAGAAAAACAAAGTAAATAAAAGACAAAACTGATAATCCTATATAAGTTCTGTTATGTATAACTTGCTTGTTTCCCAAATCAAAACTCACACTCATTCACTTTTAAGTTTTTAATACACCATCAGGCACATGTAAAGATAAAACTTAATATTGGGCTAGAAGATTGGCTAATATTAACTAATAAAGATAGATCAAAATGGTAGAAATCCCTATAAAGTTTTAATCTTTAAACTGTCATTTTCTTTTTGAATTTTAGGTAAATTAATCATTGGCTTAAAGGCTTAAAGGAGATAGAGGGCACTTCAATAGTAAGATGTGTTTACTGTTAACAGTGAACACAGGGCAAGAATTAAGAGCAATCTCATATAATTGACTTTTCTGCCACATATTTTTAAACTATCAACAAATTTGCTTTTGAACTTTTACAGCTTCATTAATGGCTTTAAGATATTTCCACAAGCACCTTGAAAATGAAGAATTTTCAGCCCAAATCAGAAACTTCTGTCTGTTTAGTGACATGATCATCAAACTGTGTGAAGCTTACTGCTAAATGCACCTTAATTTTACCCCAATTATTTCAGAATTTTCTTTTTCTACATATGAAAGTACATAAATAAAAGTGATAAGGGAGTATTCACCAGCTTATCCTTTTTAAATGCTATTTGATCATTCAGATGTTTCTAGTGAGGAGGCAAAACATTCACATGAGCCAGGTGTGGTAGTGCACACTTATAATCCCAGTATTTGGGATCTGAGACAGGAGGATCACAGGTTAGTGGCCAGCCTTAGCTGCTTGCTTAGTGAGGTCCTCCACAACATAGTGAGACCCTACTTCAAAATAAAAAATTTTAGAAAAAGGACTGGGGGTGTAGCTCAAAGGTAGAATGCCCCTGGGTTCAAACCCCGGTACTGTATAACAAAACAAAACAAAACAAAACAAATCCACATGACTGCTTATTTCTTTGGCAACAGAGAGAGTACTATTGTGTGATATTAGATAATTTGTGAGTGGTGCGTACTGGGGGTTGAACTCAGAGTGTTCTACCTCTGAGCTATAGCCCAAGCCCTTTACATTTTTTATTGTGAATAAGGGTCTAAGTTTGCAATGCTGACCTTGAACTTAGGATCTTCCTGTCTTAGCCTCCCAAATAGGGAGATTACAGGTATGTGCCACCTCCTCTGGTTGATTTTAGATAAATTATCTTCAAAACTGGTGGTCACTCAATCTTAAAACACAAATAAGCTAACAAATTTGGTTATTCTGGTAATTTAATAATAAATATCCTCATTAGCTCAAATAAAACTCATTAATTAAACCTCAATTAAAACCTTGAGCTTAAAGTCTATTAATATCTTCTCACACAAAATATTCCAGAGAGCAAATACTTCTGAGTGAGTTTCTAATTAGTCACCTTAGGCATGAAATAGACTGTATTATTTAGCAATCATTTATTTAGGTATATGTACATACCATATATTTGGTACTTATGTATATATTTATATTTTATTTACTTATTTTTAGATATATAGAGATAGAATTCATATCATCATAATGAAACAGATCAGAAACCATGCAATGCCATGTACCTTCATATCAAGGTTTTACATGACTCTTAAACTGCCCTCAAGAATATTAAACTGCAGCCAGGTGTGGTGGCGCACACTTGTAATCCCAGCACTTGGAAGGCTGAGACAGGAGGATCGCACAGGTTTGAAGGCAGCCTCAGCTACCTAGTGAGGCTGTCAGCAACTTAGCAAGAGTCTGGTTCCAAATAAAGTATAAAATAGGTCTGGGAGTATAACCCGGAGGTAGAAAAGCCCCTGGGTTCCACCCCCCACCCCCAGTACCACCAAAAAAAAAAAAAAATCCAATATCAAACCGCCATCCACAATTTCAAGCCATGTACTACAATGAAAAAAAAAATTTTTTTTTAATTAGAATCTTAGGCAAAAGAATGTACTTGGGGCAGTAAATACTTTAGAAGTCTAGACATATCTAGACATGTCAGCATATATAGAATGAAGTAATATTAAGGATTAAGACAACTTCGACAGGCCACCAATCAAAGCCCTCCAGAAGTCTGAGTATATGAGACTTCCTCCCTCTAACAGCGGAAAACTAGGCATAGAATCAAAATACACAAAAAAAACTCACTGGCAGAAAATATTTAAAATTCACATGGGCCAAATACATTAGGAAGGAAATAGAATAATCACAAGGAGGTTGGGGGATTGACTGGGAAGGATCAATATAAAAATTCAATTTCTAGATTATATGTAACTCTTGTATATTATGTCAGGAACGTTTGGAGGTAGATAGATTAAAATAATTTTGGACCACTAGCTCTGCTCTGTGCCAGGGAATGGATCCATAGTCATCTCTGCACAAAGCACCAAGGATCTCTCTCTTTATGCTATTTATGTTTCAGTGGTATGACAGAGAAATGAGAATCTCTTCCCTTCTGTCTGGCATCTGTCAGTATGTTGTGTTTTATTTTGTTTTTCAGTAATGAGGATTGCATCCAAGGCTCCTCTACTACTGAGTTATATCTCCATTCTACCTACTTATTTACTTATTTACTTATTTATTTAGAGACAAGGTCTCACTAAGTTCCTGGAACTTTTGATCCTCCTGCCTCAGCCCCCCAAGTAGCTGAGAGTATAGGAAGGGGCTAGTGTTAGTTGGGGTGACACCATCATATGCAATTCTGTCAGTGTTTTAAGGTATTCAAAATTCACTGAGGTATGGTTGTAGTGAATAGAGGTTCTACTGACTGGGGTGAGACAGTAAAATAATAAAAATTTATGATAATTCAACATTTATTGAACAAAAAATGTCGGTCTCTATGCTAAGTGAGCAAGAGATCATCATAGTTTAGGAGATAATTAAGATCATATTTCTAATCTAGATCCATTTACAAATACTAATTCTAATGCAAGTCTTTAAATATTATAATCAGAAACACCTTATGGACCATACTTTGTAAACTTAATTCACTTAATTTTTAAAACAATTCTATATTTTATGTGCTATTCCTATTTTGTAGATGATAAAACTCTAGATTATAGATAATAAGTAACATCCCCAGTGTAACATACTCAGAAAACCAATTATTGTTTCAAAAGTTTGTATGACACCCAAATCCATGAATTTTTAAAAGTATTTTTTCTCCCCTCCCCCCCATATCTTCACACAAGATATTATTGAAAAAATTGAAGGACATTATTTCAGAATATTTCCCCAGGAGAGGAGACTTTTATAAAGCAAGTTATTTATATAATTTGAGGGCAAGAAAGGGTCTTGGAGAGCATTTGGTCCAAGTTATTTTAAGTGATCAGGGAAACTGAAATTCACAGTAAATTAATGAAGAAACAAAGACTGAAACCCTAGTATCATTATTTCCAGGTTAATGTCATTCTCACTATGCCATACTTGTATTCTATTATTCATCCACTGATATATTTTAAAAATCCACCCCATCTAAATATCTTTCCTAATTAAATTAAATTTCATTAAATTTCTTAGAAACCTTAAAATACATGACAAAAAAATCCCCACACTTAATTATAACTACATGTTTGCTGGTACTTTTTATTTTATAGTAAAAGTAGAACTGTCACATATAAAATACATTTCAGAATCAGGATTATTACTGTAAATAATAAGGAATATTTTATAATGAGAAAGTCATCAATTTATCAGGAGGTATAACATTTCAAAGTATATCAATATATAATATGAGAAATTAAAAAACATGAATCTAAAATTGATAGAAATTAAAGAATAAAAATCTATAAATGTGCTGGGCATGGTGGCGCACGCTTGTAATCCCTGCGCTTGGGAGGCAGAGACAGGAGGATCGCGCAGGTGCTGGCTTCAGAGAAACTCTGTTTCCAAACAAAATAAATATAAAATAGGTCTAGGAGTGTAGCCCGGAGGTAGAAGGGCTTCCAGAAACCCCAGTACCACATTAAAAAAAAAAATCTATAATTGTAGTTAGAGACTTCAACCTCTTTTTTCAGTAATTGAAAAACTAAGTAGATAGGAAATAAGTAAAGACACACAATACTGATAAGATCTAATTTACACTCATAGAACACTATATGTAATAGAAGCAGAATATGCATTCTCTTCAGTAAGATTATATTCTGTGTCATGAAATTAATCTTAAATAATTTCAACCACAAAATATATATTCTTTGACAAAAATTAAATCAGAAATCAATAACAGATATGTAAAAATACACAATTATAAATAACTAACATTTCTAAATAACCAATGGGTAAAAGAAAAAAATAAAGTGGCAATCAGAAAAAATTTGAACTGACTGAAAATCAAAATACATTTTATCAAAATTTGTTGTGGACAGCTAAAGAAGTATTTTGAGGAAAATCTATAGCACAAAGGATTAGAAGAAAGGGATTAAATCAGTGGCTTAAGCTTCCACTCTTAGAAGTTCCTACAATAAATAAACAGTATTGTATCAGATTAAAAAGCTTCTGTATAGCAAAGGAAACTATCAAGAACCTGAAGAGTAAGCTTGTAGAATTGGATAAAATCTTCACCAGCTAGCCTTTTGATAGAGGATTAATATCTAAAATATATAAAGAACTTAAAAAACTCAAAACTAAAAACTCAATTTAAAAAAATGAGCAATGGTTCTAAATAGAATTCTCAAAAAAGAATTACAAATGACCAATAAACACATGAAAAAATGTTCAATATCATTAGCAATTGGGAACATGCAAATCAAAACTACACTGAGATTCCATCTGACTCCAGTTACAATGACAATCATCCAGAATCAACAATAAAGGATGGTGAATATGTAGAGAAATAGGAACTATTCTACACTGTTGGTGGGATTGCAAATTATTACAGCCACTATGGAAATCAGTATGGAAGTTCCTTAAAAGACTGGGAATGAAGCCACCTCACAACCCAGCCATACAACTTTTGGGGATCTTCCCAAAAGCATTGAAATCAGATTACTATGGGGACACATGCATTTTCATGTTTGTAGCAGATCAATTCACAATAGCCAAACTATGGAACCAGCCTTGTTGTCCATCAGCAGGCAAAGAGATTACAAAACAATGGTATATATACAATGGTATATATATATGGTATATATATTGGTATATATACATAATTATGTCATTTTTTCAGAAAACAAATGGAACTCAAGAATATTATGCTTAGTGAGATTAGGCAATCACAGAGAGTAAAGGGTCATATGTTTTCACTCATGTGGAAGCTAGAGATAAAGAAGGCCTCAGAAAAACAAGGGAGACACTGGTGGAATTGTGGAGGAGAGACAGAGAGAAGAGGGTCGGGAAGGCAGAAAAAAGAAAGATCTGATGATGTTAACTATTCAAATAAGTTTTTGTTCATATGTAAGATTATCTTTGGTGGTTCAGAGGAACTTGCAAGCACACAATGAATGCTGTGTGCATGTACACATCACTCTGAACCTCACTATGATGTAAAATTACAATGTACCAGTTAAAAAAAAATTCTTAAAAGAAGAGCAAATTAAATACGAAACAAGAAGGAATTAGATAATAATGGCTTTTAGAGACTAAACCAGTAAATGAAATATCAAACAGAAAATAAGAGGGTAAAACAAAACCAAAAGCTGATTAAAGAGATTGACAAATTGATAAGCCTCTAGCCAGAATAACCAAGAAATAAAAAGTAAAGACATGAGTTATCAATATCAGAAGAAAATAAAGAACATTACTACGGATCTTATAGACATAGTAAAGATAAAAAAGAAACATCATGAAAAATTATTTCAAAAAACTGATCATCTGCTGGGCATTGTGGCGCACAATTGTAATCCCAGCACTTGGGAGGCTGAGACAGGAGGATCACACATGTTTGAAGTCAGCCTCAGCTACTTAGTGAAGCTCTCAGCAACTTAGTGAGACCCTGTTTCTTAATAAAGTATAAAATAGGTCTGGGAGTATATCCCGGAGGTAAGCCCCTGGGTTCTGTCCCTAGTATCACAAAAAATGAAAAAAAAATTGAGCATCTTAGATTCACCATGTCAATCATCAGCTGAAAAAATATTATTCTTATAAGAATTTACTCAATTTCCAAATAGAAGCAATATTTAACATAAAAACATATATCAAATATAGATAATATTTTTATTTATCTGAAGTTTAAAGACCTTTATTACATATTACATGCAACTGATATATTTTTTCAAGGTATAGAGTATTTATTCTGATTTTATAAAATAATGTATGCTAAGACCTCCACTAGATAAAGGCTGACCTTTTCTACGATGTTTTACCTAGTACATTAACAAGTAAAACAAAGTTTCCCTATTGAACATAGGTAACCTTCCATTTTCTTATAATCCTTCTAAATTCCAAAGTTTCCTTCCCCTTCCCAGGGGAAAAATGCAATGTCAATAATGCTGAGAAGTGTGCATCTGTCAATCTATTGGATATTTCTTCAATTTATTGGATATTTCCTCAATAGAAATTCAACTTTATAAATTATTGCTATGAAGTTTCTCTTCATTTGAAAACTTATTTGCAGACTTCCGGGAAGATGGCGACCGAGAAAGCAGCATTTACGAGTCCTGCTAAAACTCGATCTCTATTGCTACAAAATCAGCGCTTTTCATAGCCAGAAAACACTAGCAACAGAGAAATTTAAAAAGTAAACACAAAGGACAGAGAGAAAAAAGACTAGAAGAACAACCAGAGGCCAGAAAAGAAATCAAGTCCGCAATGCAATAGTGGAGCCACGTTGGCGCCATCTTCCCTCACAGCACCAGGCTCCAGAGAAGAAAAGTAAATAAGGAGCTGAAGTGGGCAGCTGCGGATCATTTGGTTGTAATTCAGCAGTTGTTTCAGCGCAAAGAACGCCTAAAACTCCCAGTGGCCAAGCTCATCACACCTTCCAGGGAATCAGAACTGAGCTCAAAACCAGAAAAGAAATATGCCAGCCTCATGGCCGAGGGCGTGGCAGTGGTGCCATATTGCCAACAGCAGCAACGAGTTGTTCACCGGCCCCCGCCACAGCTCCTGATCAGTGCGCACAATAATCATGAGTGAAATTGCGGCCCCTAAAGGAAAAATCCCTGTACTGCACTCCCAGGGAATTGTGCAGCTTTGATAATCTCTTTGGATCTGAGATTTTGCAATCCAACCCAGTGAAGGAGTAGCAGTGGAGGAGATACCACACCCTAGTCGCAGCTCCCCATGGGAAAACGCCCAGCCCGGCATCCCCACGGTCTCGCACAGCCTTGATTAACTCCCTGGGTCTGAGACTTTGCAATACAACCCAGTAAAGGCATAGTGGTGGCTGAGATTACCACAGACTTGAGATACAGAGCACCCTAAGTGAAGTCATAGTGACCCAGGGAAGGCACAAAATTCTGAAATCATGGGAGAGAGGAACAACAATAGAGCAATGAATGCCCACAACCCCATATTATCAGAACCTGATAACACAGACATTCAGAGATCTCCAGAGATCAAATCAGGAATATAACTGTAGAAATAATACAGGACTTTCGAAAAGAATTTAGAAAAAGTCTAAAAGAAAAAAAGGATGTGATTATTGAGGCAAAGGCCTCAATTCAAAGTATAAACAATCGATTAGACCACATGGAGAATAGAATCTCGCTCCTAGATGATCAGTCCAAAAATGAACACATAATTTTAACTTAGAAAAAAAATCAGACAGCAGGAATCTGACATTGAAGAAATACGGGCCCATTTTAAGACAGTTAACCTAAGAATAATCAAAATAGAGGAGGGAAAAGAAGGTGAAAACAAAGGGATCAATAATCTCTTCAAAGAAATAATAGAGAAATTTCCAAACATACAGCAAAAGGTCGATACACAGGTCCAGGAAACTTATAGAACCCCCTTTAGACAGGATCAGAGAAGAGGTTACCCATGTCACATAATTGTCAAAATGACCAATGTGGAAGCCAAGCAGAGAATCTTAAAGGCAACAAAAACAAAAGGCCAAGTGACATTCAGAGGCAAACTAATTAGTCACTCCAGATTTCCCAAACCAAGTCATGAGAGCCAGAAGGGCTTGGAGTAACATATTCCAAACTCTGAAAGAAAACAACTTCCAGCCAAAAATTTCCTACCCAGCAAAACTATCTATCAAATTAGATGGGGAAATAAGAAGCTCCCATGAAAAACAGAAACTGAAGGAATTTATGTCTTCAAAACCAGCACTAGAGAAAATATTCAAGGAGATTAACTACAAAGAAGAAATAGGTAATACACACCAGAACCAGAGAAACAAGATTTTCCATCCAGCAGACAACTAAGATTGGTTATCTCTGGAGTCATTATTTATTTTAGTCTTTTACCTATTTCTAAATTATATCTTTTGCTTTTATTGTAGCTAATTTTTAGGATTTCTATTTGGAATATTAATATACCTTCAGATACAGCATTTGGAAATATTTTATCCCATTCTATCAGTAACTTTTAACTCTGTTTACATTGTCTTTGGATGTACAATATTTTTTTATTTTTTAGGAAGTTTGTTTATCTTTTGTTGCCTGTGCCTTTGAAATCATATCCAAGAAATCACTGCCAATTTCAATGTTGTAAAGTTTTATGGCCCAGGTTTTCTTCTAAAGTTTATAGTCTTAAGATTTACATTTAAGTCTTTTATCTATTTTGTGTTAATATTTGTATATGGTATTAGGTAAGGGTCCAATTTTGTTCTTTTTCATGTAATTATTATTTTTCAACAATATTTAGTGAAAAGATTATTTCCTTCACCAAATGTTCTTGGAAACCTTGTCAAAAATAATTTGACCATATATGGAAGAATTTATTTCTAGACTTTTTATTTTACTCCACTGGTTTATATATCTGCCTTTATAGCAGTACTACACTGTTTCAATTATTGTAGCTTTATATGGCTTGAAATCAGAAAATGTACATCTTTTAGCTTTGTTCTTTTTCGAGATTGTTTTGGGTATTTAGAGTTCATATAAAATGTTAGGATAGATTTTTTTTTCTGAAAAACAAATAAATAAATGTTGATAGTTTCACCTTAAAAAAAACGAATAAAATATCATCTGGTAAGAAAGGAAGCAAAAAAATATTGAAATGTTATCTCTAAGTAATCAAAAGCTTGATATCAGACAAATGAATCTGTTATGTGAGATTATCATTGTTAATTTGGGATAAATTGCTATAATATTAGATGTCAACCACTAAGCCAAGCATGGGAAGGGGGGATGGGGAGGGAATGGGGTGGCAATTGGGTAGGGGCTACCTGGGCGATGTGTACATGTATGTCTACACAAGTTTTTTTTATCCCATTATGATGTATGAATACAGTGTACCAAAAAAAAATTAAAAAAAGAAAACCTATTTGCCATAAAATGAGAATTATGAAAGTTAATAAAATATTTATTAGAAGTCACAATTTTATTAACATGAAAGATTTTCTAACACAGAGGTGACTAATTTATATCATCTGAAGTACATCCTCTCAAAAGGCTGATGACCATCAGCTTGACCTTGCACTAGATCAATATGGAAGGCAAATCTGCAAATCATTGTCTCCCAAATGTTACCACTCCATCAATCCACCAGCAGGAAGGGATGGAATGTGGGTGGGAGGAGAAACTTCTTGTTTCACACACCTTTGCACTGACAGAAATGCTTACTTGGACTGCAAGTAAAGCAAGACTGAACAGATTCTTCTAAAGTTAATCCCAGAAACAGAGAGAACCATGTTACAGTGAGGTAGAATAGTTGAAGACAAAAGTGCCAGCAGGCAAGGTAATTAAAAGAGAACATACCGATGCACAGATATACATCCTAAAGGATGCAGCTGACCTTGGCCTGAAACAACTTGAAATTACCTGGATTTTCTCAAAATAGCTTCGAATTCCTGACTTTACTTGAGAGACAGTGATAGAAATTTAAAATGTCAAATGCATTTTTAAAATGCATATCCACTTATATTTAAATAAGTTTGGACTAATATCTCTGACTGTCAACCCTGTACATAATTCTATATTTTGATGTCAAAAATAAATCTTTTCTGATGAGATAGTAACCTACTCTAACCTATTCAGTATACTACCTCATATATTAGACCATCTCATATTCCTATATACTAGAAGAGGCCTAGAAAATAGAGGGGGGATTGTACTGCTCCTTAATTTTTTTATTCTTATTTTATAAGTCATTATTTGATTAATGAAGACTTTAAGCAGGTACACTGTGAAATATCTTAGGAACTATCTTGAATTAATGGTTGTAATTTGTACTTTTTTTTGCGGCACTGGGAATGGATCTCAGGGGCATTCTACTTCCAATCTACAACTCCAGCCCTATTTTTTTTTTTAAACAGGGTCTTACTGAGTTAGAAAGGGCCTCACTTAGTAGCTGAGGCTGTTCTTGAACCTCGATCCTCCTGTCTCAGCCTCCCAAATGCTGGGATTACAAGTGTGTGCCACCAAGCCTGGTGATATTTATACATCTTAATAACCTTTTTAAAAAATAGTATTTAAGTTAAGTGATATTTTATTTCTACAATTGTACTAGTAATACTCTTGGAAAGAACAAAATATTAGGAGCCATAGAACGTCCAGATCTGCAACTTATTTTTATCATGCTATTATTTTACATAAGTTACAAATCAAGGTAAATCTATCTTGAAAAAATTGGTTTTTAGTTTGAAAGAATTTAAAATATCAGACATGCAGTATTTTAAAAGTCCATCATAAGTTCTAGTCACAGTATAGTATTGAAGTCACTGTTCTACATAGTATTAAAGTTTGGTTCTTCAGGATGATATTACTTTTTTCCCATTGTATATAAATTCTAATTGTCTTTTCAAGTGAGACTTGCTGAATTATCTCTAGGACTCATCTATTATTAATATTTACATAAATTAAGCTTGGATTAGTTTTGATGTAATAGAAAGACTCCAGTTCAGACACCTAATAGACCACCTCATATTCCTATATACTAGAAGAAGCATAGAAAATAGAGGGGGGATTGTACTGCTCCTTAATTTTTGTATTCTTATTTGATAAGACATTTCATAGTTCTTAAATTTGGAGAAAAAGTATGAGCAGACTGTGAGAAAAAGCCATTTCAGCTAGGTCTGGTGGTACACAACTGTAGTCCTAGTGCTGGGAGTCTGAGATAGAAGAATAACGGGTTCCATACCAGCCTCAACAACTTAGCAAGACCTTCAGCAAGTTACCAAAAAATAAAAATATAAAAAAGGTTGGAAGTGTATCACAGAGTGAAAATGCCTCTGGGTTCAACTACCAGTACCAATTAATTAATTAATAATTTGTTTTAAAAGGGGGGGCTGGAGAAATAACCCAGTTTTAGAACAATTGATTGAACTGAGTTCAATCTCTAGCACCAAGGGGGGCAAAAAAAAAAAAAAACACATTTCAAAGTGCCTTTCTATTCTTCACTACTTAAATGCATAGCTATGGTTTTAAGGAGTTAAGGAGGAATCCCTGACCTGTAGTCTAAGGAAGCAATCAGAAGCTCACACACTCAAGAGTTCTAAAGATGACTCCTTTAGTGTTTGTAATGACCTTAAGGAAAGCACTTGAAAAAGTTTTTCCTTAAGGAAAATCTTAAAAAAAGAAAGAAAATTAAGATAGTCACTTGTCTGAGTCACAGCATCGCATTATTTGAAATTGCAGATAACAGGAAATTTCAGAAATACCTTCTTAGGAAGATTATGCCATTTATCAAATGAAAGTAAAGTATGTGCAATGGCACTGAGTTTCATGCAGATAAAGTTGAAAGACATAATAAAGATATCAGTGATCTTTGTGTGTGTGTGTGTGTGTGTGTGTGTGTGTGTGTGTGTGTGTGTAGTACTAGAGATTGAGTCCAGGAGCATTCTACCTGTAAGCTACAGCCCCAACCCTATTTTATTTTTATTTTGAAACAGGTTCTCACTAGGTTGACAAAAGGCTCAGTAGTTGCTGAGGCTGTCCTTGAACCTGTGATCCTCCTAGTCTCAGCTTCCCAAATACTGAGATTACCAGCCTGTGCCACCAGGCCTGGCTTGATATACACAATCTTGATGAGCCAGGTGAATAGTAAGATCAAAGATGTTAGGCTTTGGGATCTTTCCAGATACACACAGAAACAAAGAAGAAAAATAAGGGGAGGAAAATGGCAGTGTGTGCTTTAAGTATTTTCATAAACAGTACCACAAATGCAACAAAGGGCTTTTGTTTTTTAACCAATAACTTAAATTATTTATGTCATCCAAACAGCACTCCAGCAATATTTTAAAAATTAGCCCTACGTAATGCTTTACTCTCTTTATTAATTTTTTAATCTGGACAAGAAAGAAAAATAAAACTTTAAAAACCATTTTTTGCTAGAATTTGTATCAATTCTCTTACCGTCGAATGTTAAATAAACTCTTGCTTGGGGCTGAGAAGATCCTTTTACACAGATAGAACAAATAGATACTCCAACCAACACACAGATCGCCTGGAATGCCATTTCTTCAGAAATGCAAGCTAGAATCCAAAGGAAAAACACCTTGAAAAGAGAGATAACAAGTTTATTACATCTCATGTCACATTTCAGGCATACACAAAACACAGCAGCTCAGACAGAACAACCTGTTCACAAAAGATGTAGCTGAAACTTTTACAGTAATGGCAAACAGTAGGAGGTGCTGTGACTTTGCTTCTCAGATGTGAAAACAGTGATTTGTGTCTTGAAATCTTTGCAAGAAAATATTTTATCTTCTAGCAAAGCAATGCTAACATCAAAGCAGAACAAAGCAACAAGGAAAAAAAAATGTATTAATTCCCAAGAGGAAACACAATATTTTACTGATTTTCTCCCTAAAAAATCCCACTAAAATGATTTGAGAGTGGTACCATAAGGATATTGCTGGGTGAAAATTCTCTCTCTCATAAATTTAGCGTCAGATAAATCCCATGTGTACATTCATGTGTATCTACCCACTTCCATACTCATTAGCTCTTTAGGAGTAATTCTCTCTGAAATAGTGTTTTTACCCATAAATTTATGTGTGTCCCATCCCTGATTACTAAAATCACTTGAATCAATTATCTGCCAGTTTATTCAGATGACCAGGCAGCTGTTAAATGATGCAGATGAGATAGCCATGGACTCATGCCAAATTCAAACCAATGACTTAGTGGTGAGTAATGCAGTGAGCCTGTACCCACCAATGCATATTTTAAATAAATCAAGCAGAAAGTGGGCTGTCAAAATTCCAAAGGATAAATCAAAGAGACAAGTATGATTGCTTAGAACTGTAGCGATAAAATTGATACATGCCATTAACTAATGTCTGAATACCAAAGAAGGCCAGGTAATGTGTTGGGATACAACCACAGGAGCTCTAGTGGCCAGACCATGTAAAACAAACTCAAGACCATAAAAAGAAACCTCATTATTTTTATCTACCATAATTACACAGCACAATGACCTGACAGTTTAATCTAGAAATGCATTTGCACAGATAACAACAGTGCTGATCTTCAATATGATATGGCTTTTAAAAGTGAAATTCCACCACTATTCTATTTCATAGAGTGCCGTTAAAAAATGTAAAGATTTTAATAGAGAAGAAAAATCACAATTAAACCAAACATGCAATCGCAAACAAACAAAAAAAAATCCTAAATTGCTTCCATAGGTAGCGTGTATGCTATGAGTTGAATAATGAAATGCCTCCTGTTCCTACCACACAGACGGAGGAAACCCTGGACATGTTTGTGTTGGTAATTTTCAAAAGAAACAGTTTCTTCCTGCTTCCACAACCTCTTCACCCTGTCATCCCTAAATTAACTTAGAAGAAAAGTGATTTTATGGGTGACTTTCTCTTAGTAATTTGCCCCTTGGTTTTGTTGACTTTATAGTCAAAGCCAAGAGGGAAAAAAAAACAACAAAAAACTACTAATGTATCCAACCTTAGTCTGTGTAGGCAGGTTGATAATATTGACACTTTTTTTTTAACATATTGCTACTAACAGTATCTAATGGAATGTCTCCTACAAAGGGTCATATATCACAAATTGCAAAAAAAAAAAAAAAAATTACCGGAGACGAAATGATAAATCAAATGAAACCACTCTACAGAACAATCCGAGGTCAGTCCCACCTAGTGTTGAGAGGTGAAAGCCAAGACTCTCGTCTAAGCTTCCAGCTTCCCCGACCCTAATATCTTAACTTCTCCTTTCAATTCAGACGTAATGTTTTTTTTTTTTTCACTTCTACGGATTGCCCACTAATAATACATAAGAATTCTTTATTTCTTCCAGACCAATGTTGCCCTAGAAGGCACTGTAAACTCAACTTTCAACTCTCCGCAGGTGTCACTGCCTAAAGAAACAACTCACGCGGGGCTCCCAGCACCGGCACCGCTTCCCGGACCAACCGCGTGCGCTCCTAAGAAAACGTTCAGGCTGGAGCACACCAATGTATGAGAAGTTAGTGCATGCACCAGGAAAGAAAAAAAAAAAAAGTTATATTTTGCTAAATGTGTCCTGCTGAAAGGCACGAGCCCAGCTTACCGAGGTTGGAAGAGCTCAGCACGGAAAAGTCATCAGTTTGCTACCGGGTAGGATTCTTCAGTTTCTCCAAGTCCTTTTTCCCCCAGATCTTAATTTCCACAGTGAAATTCTTGCTCCCAGGTCCTCGGAGTTTCTTTGTAGAGGAATCCTGGGCGATGCGGCACCCGGAGACCTCTCCGCGGCGCTCAATCCGGCACCGAGGCGTGAATGGAGAGTGGCCGGGGCGGGGGCGAGCGCTCGGTGTCCGGTTACAGCGACGCGGCGCGCGGCTGGGGCTGCCCGGGCGCACCGCCCAGCAGGCTCGCACCAGCCGCCCCGCGCGCCCGCAGCATCCCCGCCGCCCGCAGACCCCACCCGAGCGCGCAGCCGGGGGAGCGAGCCGCCCGGGCGGGGCCGACCCGGCCGCCCGCCCCAAGGATGCGCAGACGCTCGCCGGGCAGGGGCCGCCGCGCTCAACTCTCCCCTGTGCTGTCCGCAGCCAACTTGCAGGACGCGCTCTGAGGTTTTTTTTCTTAACCCGCAGCTCTTGGAAAGCACGCAGGCTTTCCTTGGCTGTAACTATTAAAGTGCAAAGCAGTTGTTTTTTTTTTTTTTTTTAATTTTTCCCTCTTTGCCAGAGAAGGATTGCTACATCCTTTTAAGGCAAAGAGTTGTGTTTTTAAAAGGACGGGAGTCTTGCCTTTATCCTGCAGCAAATTGTCTGAAACCAATGAAGAGCAATCTTGACGCCGAAGTTTCTCCTTTTTTTTTTTTTTTTTTTTTTAAATGGGAATCTTATTTCCTATCCGTTCCCTTTATGTCCCCAAGTCTGTCACTGTGCGGACCTCGCCACACTGACTCATATACAGTGACTTCTCCTCTGGCCTACTCCCCAAACTTAACTACAAAAGATGATGTCGCAATTTCGTGGAGGAAGGAAGATCTGAGGTATTCTAACAGACTGAGGCTTAGGATTCTGGACATCAGGGATGTGTTTCAGCATTGCTTTTAGTTATATTCGTGAAACTCTGGAACAAACTTTGATGTTAAGCGAAAATTACTTCTCCCGACCACAATGAACTAAATGTTTTGAACATGGAGAAAAGAGCTTTGATCCTAATAAACTAGCAGGCCCCTGCTTAAAATCATGAGCCATGGTCCAGCAGGTGTCGCTGTACAGAGAGAACGCCAACTGTGATTTGTCCATCTTATACCTTAGAATTTTCTTTATAAAACGAAGCAGAATGGGTACGTTCTTGTAAAAGGTATCAGACAATATATCTGTAATACCTTCCAAAAATCATCGCTGACTGGGAAGGCTAAATGAAGTCGTTGGTGGGAGGAAGTGATGATTATGATTGAGAAACATCTTTCATGTGTCTGTCTAGACACTGACTCTTATTCCACTATTAAACATGCCTCTGACTCTTGCTGTATAGTTGGGAAATTAAGGGATCGGTTCAAATAATTTAAATTTGACTGCACACATTATTCCAATATTCACTTTCTTGGCGTGCTCTTCAACTGAACTTTAAATATCTCCGAGGTACACCTGCCATCTGATTTAAAAATGGGCAAACGGAGCTAAATAGATATTTCTCAAAGGAAGGTATATGACTGGCCAATAGATACGTGAAAATAGATATATCCCTAATCATTAGGGAGGTGCAGATTGAAAGCACAATGAGATATCACCTCACACCTGTTGGAATGGTTATCGCCACAAAGACAAAAGATAAGTTGTTGGCCAGGATGTCTACGCACTGTTGATAATGTAAATCAGTGCAGCTGTTATAGAAAATGATATGAACTTTCCTTAAAAACCTAAAAGATAAATTTACTATATGATCTAGCAATCCTACTTTGGAGGTTTATCTAAGAGTTGAAGTCATTATGTTGAAGAAATATCTACTTTTCCATATTTATTGAAGCACTATTCACAGTAGCCAGGTTACAGATTAGCCTGAGTGTCAGTCATGGTCATGGATGAATGGGTAAAAAATAAATTATATATATATATATATATATATATATGCATTATATTTATAGTTCAACTATACAATGAATAGTGTATAA
The DNA here is from genome assembly GCF_963383645.1 of Muscardinus avellanarius. NCBI lineage: Eukaryota > Metazoa > Chordata > Mammalia > Rodentia > Gliridae > Muscardinus > Muscardinus avellanarius. Next base: position 52,564,423 of record NC_137795.1, read on the forward strand.
ACTTAAAAAGAAGAAAATTTTTGTTCCAATATGGGTGGAGTTGGAGAATATCATGCTAAGTGAAACAGACCTAAGACAAAACCACAAATACCATATAGTGTCATTTATATATATAAGTGAACTTACTGAAGCACAAAGTAGAATAATGGTTACTAGAGGCTGTTGGTAACAGAAATGGGGAGATGATAGTTAAAAGGTACAAGCTTCAATTAAACAGGAGAAATAAGATGGGCTCTTATTTTTAGATCAACCACATACCATGTTGAATATAGCTAATAATTGAGTTCTGTACATTTCAGTAGAGCTAAGAGTAATTTTAAAAGTTCTCATCACAAAAAATGTTAAATATTAAAGGCAATGAGTATGTTAATAAATGTAAGAATTCAAAAACAATATTCCAAGGCCAATAAAAGTATTATCAGGGATTTTGAAATATATTTCCAACTAAATAAATGTTTTATTTAAAATATTATTATAGTAACAGCTATTCTACTTTTGGGGTGATTAATACAATCAAAATGTGAGCTGGTCCTTGACACAAGTTTGTAATAATGAACTTAACCTACCAAATATCTGACTATTTAAAACCAGATGTAAATATAAATAAAGTACCATGTTCATCCTTTGAAATATTTCTGAAACTAATTAAGATCTTGTTATATCCTACCCACTATTCTCTTCCTACTGATATCTGAGTTAGCATTTATAAAATTAAGGAGGGAGAAGAATAAATCATTAGAAAGAAGTACGAACTTTAACAATTACATAATTGTTAATTTGGAAATTTGAGGCTATTAGAAACAGATTAGTCTACAAATCCATGTCAAGTAGAATTATTTATATATTTGATTTTTACTTTCTGAGAACCATGATAAACTCAAGGTGAACACATGTTAAGTCATATATTTATAAGGTAGTTTAATTCCAAACTAGATTTTCAAAGCCCAGAGAATTAGTTCAATCTTTTATACATACTCACAAGGCTTTGGAGTCTATGACAAATAGCTTAGATTTAATCACAGTCTATAAAACTTGTGCCGACATTTACTCTATCTTGCCTGAATAAACCTTTTTTCAATGTACTCTTGGAATTTAATGGCATTCCTTTATTCCTGAGGCATTAACAGTCAGCCACACCTCAAAATGAATCATAAAAATACTGATAGGCATTAGCCAAGAAAGAGTCATGCACAAGGACACAACTGGTGCTTTTACCTGATGTGTGCCACAGAGTGAGATTTTAAAAGTGCATTAGACATCCCTTACAAGATTTATCTCTGTTCCTATTGCCCCATGCTACTTAGGAGCCCAGAACACATCAATAAAATGGTATTTATATGGGAAAGTTTGGTGGTGGCTAAACTTTCTTTTTTCTTTCTTTCTGTGTGTGTGTGCGTGTGTGTGTGTGTGTGTGTGTGTGTGTGTGTGTGTGTGCTTAGTGGTACTAGAGATTGAACCAAGAGACATTCTTTCTCTGAACTATACCCCCAGCCTTTTTTATTTTGAAATAGGGACTCAGAAAATAACTGCATTGGCTTTGAACCTGTGATCTTCCTATCATCCTCCAGTACTCACCACTCTTTCTTTATCCTTTCTTCTTTCCTTCCTTCCTTCCTTTCTTCTTCCTTCTCACTCTTCTTCCCTCCCTCTCTCCTTCCCTTCTTCTCTCCTTCCTACCAAGATACTGGGGATTAAAGCTAGGGACAATCTACTTCTGAGCCCCACCCCCCTTTAAAACAAAACAAACAACAAGAATAAAAAAAAAAAAACTCAGAATCTCCCTTAGAAATAGCCTGCTGGCCTTGAACCTGTAATCCCCCTAGCCTCTGGAACACTGGGATTATTACAGGCCTGCCCCACCCCATCCTTCCAGGTACTGCTTTTTAAGACTGTGCTCTTTGACTCTGTCCTTATAGTCAGCAAACAATAAGAACTAATTGAGGAAGTTGCTTTGGGAAAGGGGACACTGAATGTACAAGAGTAGTAACACAACTAAATTTAGAGGGCACAAATTACAAAGTTTGCCATTATTAAAACATCTTAAAAAAATTGTCCAGTGTAAAATACTTCGGAGCACCATACTTTTAGAAAGTCTGAACTTGCAATGGTTGTTTACTTTGCTTATATAACCCTTACTTCTCCTTGGGTTACTTTAGCAGCTCTGAGACCAATCCTGTCAAACAGGTTTGGAGGAGAAATCCATATGCAGAATTGCTATGTGAGAGTCTGTAGCCTCTATCAGAATCATTCCTTATGTGTCAACAGGATGTGTGCTTTCATTTTAAATGCACTGTTAATCTATATCCCTGACTTTTGATCTCTCCTTTTCTTGATAAGTAGTAGGCTCTGTGATTCTCTAATTGAAGGCTCCCTGGTAGTAAACAAAATGAACTAGCAACAGTGAAGAACACTGGCCAGAAAGGGAATTACTGTTTTCATTGCTATACCTTTGTAATTTCAAACCAGGTGAATGTATATTACAAAATTCAAAGTTTATGTCTTCATTTAAATACCTTTCAGCCAGTCATGGTGGAACCCACAAACTCAGTCTTAGGCAACAGAGCCTGGAGGATCATAGGTTTAAGACTAGCCTCAGCAACTTAGGAAGGCCATTGGCAACTTAGGGAAACCCTGTCTCAAAATTAAAATAAAATAGGGGTAAGGTGTGGCTCATATGACAAACACTCCTGGGTTCCATCTCTAGTACCACACACACACACACACACACACACACACACACACACATAAAACCATTAAACATCTCACAGTTAAATGCAAAGTTTCCTAGATGAAACTAAATAAGAGCATATTATGTACCAGTATTGGGAATGGCCTAGGAAGATTTGAGAAAGCTCTGATTATTAATATATTTCAAAAATAATTATGTCAAAATGGCGACAGACCTGGAGAGAGAAAGGCTTGGCTTTGGTCAGGAAGCAAACAGCTACTGAAACTTAGATTGACTTAGCTAAATGTAATTAGCAAGTCAATAGGAGAGGAGAACTAGACCTTTCTTGATCTAAAGACAGATCTACATGATGATCTAGGGAGGGTGGAGCAGGGCTTGACCTTGTCCTTCTAGAAAGGAGACGCCTTGCCACACCTTGCTGGGGGAGGTACCTAACAGGGACGGGTTACTACCTCAGGATTATGTGAACAAGATGGAGGTCATGGGTATAAAAAGTCGAGTCCACGTGTGATCCCTTTGGTGTATTCATTCGAGTCACCCCTCCATGCCACTCTGGCATGGGGCTGTATTTCTATTTTCTGTATTTCTATCTTTTTAATAAACTTCTTTAAATCTTCAGCAACTGTCCAAGCTATGCATATTTATTCTTAGTTTAGGACAAGAACCCGCGGGTTTTTTTCTGTTTTGGTTCGTTTTGGGTTTTGTTGTGGTTTGAGGGAAAGTGTGTCTGGAACCCTACCAGGGATCCCCGGGAACAGTTTCCCCAAAACCCTACTCTCCCAATCTGTAACATATTGCCATTAATATTTATTATGTATTTAATACTCATTACATATAGCATTTCACTTGTAAAGTAGAATGGTAAAGAATTTCCATAGTAAGAGTCTATTAGTGATTTTGCTTCTTTCGTACAAAAATATCATACGCGTATGACAAAAGTTGTAAAAGTATTTTGATCGTCTGTACTTTCATTGTGGGTTAAATGTAAACTCTACATTTGTTCTGTCCTTAGAATATTTCAGGCAAATCCTCAGTGAGAGTAAAGTATGCCTTTGAGATTAGCTATGTACAACTGTGCTTGCAAAGTAACACACAGTTATTTAATAAGCAATGCTTCTCACTTGAATATATGTACACATCCCCGCAATCACAGTCTTTAGAGAAAAGCCAAATGCTTTTATGGCTCTATTGTATCCATAGCCCTCTTTCTCCTCACATGGGAGTAAAAATCCCTTTCCCATACCTCTTCTGGCAGGGGAGCCCAAGAGGCCTGCGCATGTGAGTGCCTCTGATTGTCAGGTGCAAGTAATGAGGCACAGAAATAATAACCAGCTGGAGAAGGACTGTTAGCTACGGTTAATTGATTCCCATCTACAGCCCACAGCATGGCCCAAAGCTATTTCCATATAATATTTAGATTTTACTATTTTTCTACTCTTTTTGAACTTTAAATGGTTGAATAAAGAGTGGAGTATTAAATTGTGTAAATGACAACTTTCATATCCTAGCAGATGCATTCTCATAATGAAAGACACATTGACAAACTCAATTGTTTTCTGTACCAGAAGATAGAGAAAGTTGGGTAGGAAATATGAAAAGTATGAATCACTTATTGTATTTCAATGACTTACAAATGTTTAGTCCTGATTCTTAATGCTTTGGATTTCATATGGGCCTTAAAAATTTTTCTTTTTTTTTTTTTTTGTGGCACTGGAGATGGAACCTAGGCACATTCTACCTGCGAGAAACACCCTCAGGCCTATTTTTTTATTATTTATTGAAACAGGACCTCAGTGAGTTGCAAAGAGCCTCACTAAGTAGATGAGACTGTCCTTGAACCCAGATCCTCCCATCTCAGCCTCCCAAATGCTAGGATTACAAGTGTGTGCCACCATACCCAGAAGGCCTTAACAATTCTAAAGAAGAATACATAATTTTTTAACAACCATGACAACAATTATGATGCACAATTCTTGGAGTATATTTTAATTAAATCTTTCCTTAATGGGTTATGTCTATTGCAGTGGGCTCATTGAATTTTAAAGTGTAACAAAAGAGGGCAGTAAGATTTTAAAGGCAGACAAGCAGGATGTGGTGGCACATGCCTATAATCCCAGTACTTGAGAGGCTAAAACAGAGAAATCCCACATGCAAAGCCTAACCTCAGCAATTTAGCAAGACCCTTAGCAATTTAGGGAGATACTGTTTCTTTTTTTTTTTTTTTTTTTGCAGTACTGGAGATTGAACCCAGGAGCATTCTACCTCTGAGCTGAACCCTTAGCCTTATTTTTGATTCTTTATTTTGAAACAGGGTCTCACTAAGCTGTGGAGGGCCTCACTAAGTAGCTGAGGCTGGCCAAGAACATGTGATCCTCCTGTCTCAGCCTCCCAAATGCTGGGATTGCAAGTATTTGTAACCATGCCTGGCTTTTGTTTCAAAATTTTTAAAAATAAAAAGAACTGGGAATTTAGTTTGGAAGAAGAGTGCTCCTAGGTTTAATCCCAAGGTCAGACGATATTAACAGGCCTTTTACAAAGATTATTTATTTTAATTTTCATGAGCACCCTCCAAAAAGATGTATATCCATTATACAAACAAGAGAGTCAGTTCAGAAATTTGAGGTATCTTCCCCACTTAGGAGCCCTTAGCTATGTGCTCAGGTCTGCTTACCCCTCGGTCCACATGCCTCTTGCTCTGTACCACCCCTTGGAGCATCCGTCTAACAAAAAGTCTAGGAGGAGAGACCCCTGGAGAAACCAGGCCAAGTAAGACGCTGGGTTCTGGGCGGGGGTCGCGGGCTGGGCACGCCAGATGGGGCCCGGGTTGCGGGACTCTGGGCCCCTGCCGAACTGCGCATAGCACGCCAGACCCCTGGAGAAACCAGACACAGTAAGACGCTGGGTTCTGGGCGGGGGTCGCGGGCTGGGCACGCCAGATGGGGCCCGGGTCGCGGGACTCTGGGCCCCAGGCCGAACTGTGCATAGCACGCCAGACCCCTGGAGAAACCAGGCCAAGTAAGACGCTGGGTTCTGGGCTGGGGTCGCGGGCTGGGCACGCCAGATGGGGCCCGGGTCGCGGGACTCTGGGCCCCAGGCCGAACTGCAAATAGCACGCCAGACCCCTGGAGAAACCAGGCCCAGTAAGACGCTGGGTTCTGGGCAGGGGTCGCGCGCGGCGCACAAAAGCCGGGGCCTGGGTCGCAGGACCCTGAGCCCCGGGCCGAACTGCGCGTAGCACGCCAGACCCCTGGAGAAACCAGGCCCAGTAAGACGCTGGGTTCTGGGCGGGGGTCGAGCACGGGGCACGCCAGCTGGGGCCCGGATCGCGGGACTCTGGGTCCCGGCCGAACTGCGAGTAGCACGCCAGACCCCTGGAGAAACCGGGCCCAGAACAGAAAAAGATAAAGAAAAATATCGGAGAGGTGGTAAGAAAGCCGTTATGGATGCCAGGACACTGGAGATGTAGACAAAACTTATCTAAATGCACTGGAACTTATGGAAAAATTCTCCGTGAAAGAGGACTGCTATTTCTCTATATTGTTAAGAATCTCAGACATCACATATAAGGAGAGAGTTTAGCGGAGACCAAGGAGAAATGCGGTGTTGAAAGAGTTCTTCGCTATGGTGGTGGAGACTTGTATTCAGGAGAAGCAGAAACCGGATCTTACCAACTTTATATTTTTTTGGAGAAATTACACCAAATGTCGAATGCTACCATCACGCATGCTTAGGAACACTGGACAACATTCAGAGTGGAAAAAGAGCCTGGGAAGTATTTGAAACGGTGGAGGCAGTGGCAATGCCAGTGGCCAATATTCGGGGGAGGCAGAGATCTGATACACTACAACTGGAACCTTTGAAATAATAACCACAGAGACAGTGATCGGAACCTGCTGAGGGGTTAGGCGGGCGCCGGGGCCAGTGGCCGACATCGGAGCTTGCTGTGAGGCAAGGCCACTACTGAGGCCTCCGTGGCCGGGATCGGAACCTGCAGAGGGGTTAGACCGATGCTGGGGCCAGCGAGGCCGGCATCGGAGCCTGCCTTGAGGCAAGGCCGGTACTGGGGCCTCGAGGCCAGGATAAGAGCCTGCCGAGGGGTTAGGCCGGTGCTGGGGCCAGTGAGGCCGGCAGCGGAGCCTGCCGTGAGGCATGACCAGTGCTGGGGCCTCCGAGGCCGGGATCGGAGCATGCCGAGGGGTTAGGCCGGTGCTGGGGCCAGCGAGGCCGGCATCGGAGCCTGCCTTGAGGCAAGGCCGGTACTGGGGCCTCTGAGGCCGGGATCGGAGCCTGCCGAGGGGTTAGGCCGCTGCTGGGGCCAGTGAGGCCGGCATCGGAGCCTGCCGTGAGGCAAGGCCGGTACTGGGACCTCCGAGGCCAGGATAAGAGCCTGCTGAGGGGTTAGGCCAGTGCTGGGGCCAGCGAGGCCGGCATCGGAGCCTGCCTTGAGGCAAGGCCGGTACTGGGGCCTCGAGGCCAGGATAAGAGCCTGCCGAGGGGTTAGGCCGGTGCTGGGGCCAGCGAGGCCGGCATCGGAGCCTGCCTTGAGGCAAGGCCGGTACTGGGGCCTCCAAGGCCAGGACAAGAGCCTGCCGAGGGGTTAGGCCGGTGCTGGGGCCAGCGAGGCCGGCAGCGGAGCCTGCCTTGAGGCATGACCAGTGCTGGGACCTCCGAGGCCAGGATCGGAGCCTGCCGAGGGGTTAGGCCGCTGCTGGGGCCAGCGAGGCCAGCATCGGAGCCTGCCTTGAGGCAAGGCCGGTACTGGGGCCTCCGAGGCCAGGACAAGAGCCTGCCGAGGGGTTAGGCCGGTGCTGGGGCCAGCGAGGCCGGCAGCGGAGCCTGCCTTGAGGCAAGGCCGGTACTGGGGCCTCTGAGGCCGGGATCGGAGCCTGCCGAGGGGTTAGGCCGCTGCTGGGGCCAGTGAGGGCGGCATCGGAGCCTGCCGTGAGGCAAGGCCGGTACTGGGGCCTCCGAGGCCAGGATAAGAGCCTGCTGAGGGGTTAGGCCAGTGCTGGGGCCAGCGAGGCCGGCATCGGAGCCTGCCTTGAGGCAAGGCCGGTACTGGGGCCTCGAGGCCAGGATAAGAGCCTGCCGAGGGGTTAGGCCGGTGCTGGGGCCAGCGAGGCCGGCATCGGAGCCTGCCTTGAGGCAAGGCCGGTACTGGGGCCTCCGAGGCCAGGACAAGAGCCTGCCGAGGGGTTAGGCCGGTGCTGGGGCCAGCGAGGCCGGCAGCGGAGCCTGCCTTGAGGCATGACCAGTGCTGGGACCTCCGAGGCCAGGATCGGAGCCTGCCGAGGGGTTAGGCCGCTGCTGGGGCCAGCGAGGCCAGCATCGGAGCCTGCCTTGAGGCAAGGCCCGTACTGGGGCCTCCGAGGCCAGGACAAGAGCCTGCCGAGGGGTTAGGCCGGTGCTGGGGCCAGCGAGGCCGGCAGCGGAGCCTGCCTTGAGGCAAGGCCGGTACTGGGGCCTCTGAGGCCGGGATCGGAGCCTGCCGAGGGGTTAGGCCGCTGCTGGGGCCAGTGAGGCCGGCATCGGAGCCTGCCGTGAGGCAAGGCCGGTACTGGGGCCTCCGAGGCCAGGATAAGAGCCTGCTGAGGGGTTAGGCCAGTGCTGGGGCCAGCGAGACCGGCATCGGAGCCTGCCTTGAGGCAAGGCCGGTACTGGGGCCTCGAGGCCAGGATAAGAGCCTGCCGAGGGGTTAGGCCGGTGCTGGGGCCAGCGAGGCCGGCATCGGAGCCTGCCGTGAGGCAAGGCCGGTACTGGGGCCTCCGAGGCCAGGATAAGAGCTTGCCGAGGGGTTAGGCCGGTGCTGGGGCCAGCGAGGCCGGCAGCGGAGCCTGCCGTGAGGCATGACCAGTGCTGGGGCCTCCGAGGCCGGGATCGGAGCATGCCGAGGGGTTTGGCCGGTGCTGGGGCCAGCAAGGCCGGCATCGGAGCCTGCCGTGAGGCAAGGCCGGTACTGGGGCCTCTGAGGCCGGGATCGGAGCCTGCCGAGGGGTTAGGCCGCTGCTGGGGCCAGTGAGTCCGGCATCGGAGCCTGCCGTGAGGCAAGGCCGGTACTGGGGCCTCCAAGGCCAGGATAAGAGCCTGCTGAGGGGTTAGGCCAGTGCTGGGCCAGCGAGGCCGGCATCAGAGCCTGCCTTGAGGCAAGGCCGGTACTGGGGCCTCGAGGCCAGGATAAGAGCCTGCCAAGGGGTTAGGCCGGTGCTGGGGCCAGCGAGGCCGGCATCGGAGCCTGCCGTGAGGCAAGGCCGGTACTGGGGCCTCCGAGGCCAGGATAAGAGCTTCCCGAGGGGTTAGGCCGGTGCTGGGGCCAACGAGGCCGGCAGCGGAGCCTGCCATGAGGCAAGGCCGGTGCTGGTGCCTTCGAGGCCGGGATCGGAGCATGCCGAGGGGTTAGGCTGGTGCTGGGGCCAGCGAGGCCGGCATCGGAGCCTGCCGTGAGGCAAGGCCGGTACTGGGGCCTCTAGGCCAGGATAAGAGCCTGCCGAGGGGTTAGGCCGGTGCTGGGGCCAGCGAGGCCGGCATCGGAGCCTGCCTTGAGGCATGACCAGTGCTGGGACCTCCGAGGCCGGGATCGGAGCCTGCCGAAGTATTAGGCCGCTGCTGGAGCCAGAAAGGCCGGCATTGGAGCCTGCCGTGAGGCAAGGCCAGTACTGGGGCATCTGAGGCCGGGATCGGAGCCTGTCGAGGGGTTAGGCCGCTGCTGGGCCAGTGAGGCCGGCATCGGAGCCTGCCGTGAGGCAAGGCCGGTACTGGGGTTTCCGAGGCCAGGATAAGAGCCTGCTGAGGGGTTAGGCCGGTGCTGGGGCCAGCGAGGCCGGCATCGGAGCCGGCCTTGAGTCAAGGCCGGTACTGGGGCCTCGAGGCCAGGATAAGAGCCTGCCGAGGGGTTAGGCCGGTGCTGGGGCCAGCGAGGCCGGCATCGGAGCCTGCCGTGAGGCAAGGCCGGTAATGGGGCCTCCGAGGCCAGGATAAGAGCTTGCCAAGGGGTTAGGCCGGTGCTGGGGCCAGCGAGGCCGGCAGCGGAGCCTGCCGTGCGGCAAGGCCGGTACTGGGGCCTCCGAGGCCAGGATAAGAGCCTGCCAAGGGGTTAGGCCGGTGCTGGGGCCAGCGAGGCCGGCAGCGGAGCCTGCCGTGAGGCAAGGCCGGTACTGGGGCCTCCAAGGCCAGGATAAGAGCTTGCCAAGGGGTTAGGCCGGTGCTGGGGCCAACGAGGCCGGCAGCGGAGCCTGCCGTGAGGCATGACCAGTGCTGGGGCCTCCGAGGCCGGGATCGGAGCATGCCGAGGGGTTAGGCCGGTGCTGGGGCCAGCGAGGCCGGCATCGGAGCCTGCCGTGAGGCAAAGCCGGTACTGGGGCCTCCGAGGCCAGGATAAGAGCCTGCCGAGGGGTTAGGCCGGTGCTGGGGCCAGCGAGGCCGGCATCGGAGCCTGCCTTGAGCCATGACCAGTGCTGGGGCCTCCGAGGCCGGGATCGGAGCCTGTCAAGGGGTTAGGCCGGTGCTGGGGCCAGCGAGGCCGGCATCGGAGCCTGCCTTGAGGCAAGGCCGGTACTGGGGCCTCTGAGGCCTGGATAAGACCCTGTCAAGTGGTTAGGCCGGTGCTGGGGCCAGTGAGGCCGGCATCGGAGCCTGCCATGAGGCATTACCTGTGTTGGGGCCTCTGAGGCCGGGATTGGAATCCTGCCAAGGGGTTAGACCGGTGCAGGGGCCAATGGCCAGCATCGGAGCCTGGCGTGAGGCAAGTTCACTCCTGCGGCCTCCAAGGTCGGGACCAAAGCCAGCTTAGGGGTTTGACCGGTTCAGGGGCCAGCGAGACCAGAACTGGGTCCTCCCATGAGGCAAGGCCGCTGCGTGAGCCAGCGAGGTCTGGATCAGTCCACTGAGTAGCCAGGCCACTACTGGGACCATCAAGAGTGAGATTGGTACTTGCAACGCAGCATGCACAGAGAAATATCGCAGAAAATATAAATCAGATGCTTCTCTTAATCAGCAATAACTAGGAGGAAAAGGGCAACAGGAAGAGGTTGAGCTATAGAAAGGGCCCTATAGTGAAGCAACTAATGTGACCAATCAGAGGGTATGTAATACTGGAGGACGGAGCCTCTTTAAAATGCAGGAGGTACATAAACAAATGTATCAAAGTAAATCACCAAAGAAGTGTGAAATGGAGGGAGGGGGAGGGAATGGGACGGGGGCTGGAGGAGGGCTAATTGGATGATGTGTGCTTGTATATCCTCTCAAGTCTTGTACTCCAATGTGATTGATATATGACTACAATGCACCAATTTAAAAAAATAAATTAATTAAAAAAAAAAAGTCTAGGAGGAGAATGGAGACCTTCATTTTCTTACCAGCAATTTAGATTTTGAACGTTTTCTGGTTTTGTCAGATGTTTATCACCTTATCTCAGATTCAAATAATAAATACAGACATTCCATTGCCACTATGAATTTTTAGACAATTTGAGAGCAAAATCAGTGTCTACTTCTTTTTTGTATCTTTTAGAATATCTAGAACTAACATGAATAGTGAATAGTGAATAGCTTTGGCTTATTAACGGAGAAGGAGTTCAAAAAATACGGGAGAAGGGAAAAGGGAATATTACCTTGACCAGGCAAAGAACCACAGTTACAAAACACCATACAAATTATTTCATCATCCATCCATTTAGAGTTATATAAAGTGATCCTGTTCTCCTCAAATATATGGTTTGTTACTTTAAAAATATAGTGCATGGCAATACAGGAACATATTTACACAGTGAATTCAAGTCTTAGTAACATGAAGGTCATCTCTCTGAAAAAGGGTCAAGACCAATTTAAAAATTTTAAGTCACAGATTACATATTTCACAAATTACCAACAGGGTTGCCACAATGCCTTTCATTCACTTACTGAAGGATAAAGGTTTAGCCTTCCAGGGTTTAATTATTTATTTTTGGTGGTACTGGGGTTCCTGGAAGCCCTTCTACCTCCGGGCTACACTCCCAGACCTATTTTAGTTTTTTATTTGGAAACAGGTTCTCCTAAGCCAGCATGCGCGGCTGGCTTCAAACCTGCGCGATCCTCCTGTCTCTGCCTCCCAAGTGCGGGGATTACAAGCGTGTGCCATCATGCCCTGCCAAATACTTTCTTATTCATCAAGACTTAATTCGAGTTCATCCAATTTTTATAATTCTAAGCAAAATTGGTTAAGTGCTGGATGTTATAGTGCTGTAAATACATCAGTTTTATTTGCCTGTGTGAATTACATACCATATTATAAATATGGTGGTATTACTTAAGCTTTAGTTTTATTTTCATTTGTAAAATGTGAATTAAGGCCGGGCATGGTGGCACACACTTGTAATGCCAGCATTTGGGAAACTGAGACAGGAGGATTGCAGTTTATGGACAGCCTCAGCTACTGAGGCACTTTGCAACTCAGTGAGATCCTGTTTCAAAATAAAGAATAAAAAATAGGGCTGCAGGTGTAGTTTGGAGGTAGAATGCCTCTGGGTACTATCCCCAGCATTGAAAAAAAAAAAAAAGAAAGGTGAATTAAAACAACCACATATAATTAAAATACAACCATATATAATTCAATACTATAATGTATGTTAACATATTCTCTCTCATTTTTGTATTACCATAAGATTATTGCTCTGTTATTTCATGTAATGCTTCAATTTTGCAAAAATACTCACTTTTTAGCTCCCAACTACTCCTGAACAGGACAAAGAAATCATAGACTCTTTTTTTTTTTTTTTTTTTTTGGTGGTACTAGGGTTCCTGGAAGCCCCTTTACCTCCGGGCTACACTCCCAGACACCTATTTTTTATATTTTTATTTGGAAACAGGGTCTCTTAAGCCAGTGCGGCTGGCTTCGAACCTTTGGGATCCTCCTGTCTCCACCTCCCAAGTGCGGGGATTACAAGCGTGAGCCACCACGCCCGGCGAAATCATAGACATTTTGTAATCAGTAACAAAGCCAACTCTTAGCATACAATGAATTTGTAGACAGCTTGAAAGCAAAATCAGTGTCTACTTCTCCTTTCTATCTTTTAGAATACCTAAAACTAACATGATTAGTGAACAGCCTTGGTTTATTGATGGAGAAAGAGTTAAAAAAAAATATATGGGGAGAAGGGAAGAAGGAATAATACCTTGACCAGGCAAGAGACCACACAGTAACAAAACACCATACAAACTATTTTATCATCTACCATTTTTAATAATATAAAGTGATCAGAGCAGAAATAAATGAAAGAGAATAAAAAAATGCAAAGTATCGACAAAATAAAAAGCTGGTTCTTTGAAAAGATTAATAATATTGACAATCCCCTAGACAACCTAACCAAAAGAAAGAGTGTATCAATTCAAATAATTAAAACGAGAAAAGAACTGGAGGATATTATGCTAAGTGAGATTAGTTAGTTCCAAAATGTTAGAAATTGGATGCTTTCCCTAATATGTGAAAGCTAAGGTGAAAAGGGATATAGGAGGATTCCAGGTTAAAAAGGAGATCCTATAAAGGAGCAAAGGTAACCTAACTGTGGGGATGGGGGAGGGAGGAAACTCTTTAAAGCACACGATCTACTTATTCATATCATAGTCAACCACTAAGCTAAGCATGGGAAGAAGTGATGGGGAGGGAGTGGGTTGGGGACTTGATGGGGGCTGGTGTGATCTGTGCATTTATGTCTACACAAGTTTTTTACCCCATTATGATGTATGAATACAATTCAACAATAAAAATTAAAAAATAATAATACAAGAAAATCAGAAAAGAAAAAAGAGACATCACCGCAGACAGTGAAGAAATTCAAAGGATTGTCAGAAACTATTTTGAAAATAGACTGGAAAACATGGAAGAAATTGATAGATTTGTAAGCACATATAACCTACCTAAACTGAACCAAGAGGACATAGCAAGCCTAAACCAACCAACAGCAAGCAAAGAAATTGAAAAAGAAATAAAAATTCTGACACCAAAGAAAAACCCAGGCCCATACTGGTTTCCAGCTGAATTCCACAAAATTTTCAGAGAAGAACTAATCTCAATATTTTACAGCTTGTTCCAGGAAATCAAAAGAGATGAAATTCTCCCCAAATTCCTTCTACGAGGCCAGTATCACATTAATACCAAAACTAAATGAAGATAACTCAAGAAAAGAAAACCACAGACCAATATCTTTGATGAACATTGATGTAAAAATTCTAACAAAATACTAGCTATATGCATTCAAAACCATATCAAGAGAATTGTACACCACAACCAAGTTGATTTCATCCCTGAAAAGCAAGGCTGGTTCAACATATACAAATCAATACATATTATTCACCACATAAATAGAACTGACAATAAACACCACATAATCATATCAATAGATGCTGAAATTCAAGGCCAAACTCAACAATTTACCAAGATGTGCAGCAACTTATTGAGACTCTGGGTTCCACCCCAGACCCGCAAAAAAAAAAAAAAAAAAAAAGAGACTGTATTTCAAAATAAGACAATAAAAGAGATGGGGTATATCATTTGGAAGTAGATACTCCCTGGGCTTAATCCTGAGTACCAAAATACAAGATTAAATGTAAATATAAAAGCTTTTTGAAAGTAAACCTTGTTGAGAGATACAGTTTAGTGACCATTGAGTCAAGTGCTACTAATGAGAGTTTTCCTACTAGTTCCTTAAAGGTAAAAATATGCACTTGGACTTCATAAAGTTTTTTTTTTTTATAATCACTACATGGACAATATTTTTTCCAGAGAACTTCCTTTTTGAAAACAAATTATTTCTCTTTCTACTTTCTTAAAAAACAAACACACCCACTCTTCACATCCTCATAAACACACCTATATTTTTAATGTGTCTGCTTAAATATTTTAAGAATATTCTTACCTTAGCATTAAAAAGCTCAGGGAAAAATATTAAAATATATTAATTTTATTATAACAAGTATACTGAAGGACCCACCTCAATTTTAACACACACATTACATGTGTGTATCCATTTACTGATGTTGTCATTTATTTGTATGTGTATATATGAGCCATTTTGGAACAGTTTGTAAAGAAACTTCAATATTGGAAACTACTTCATCGTTTGCTTCTATTTAAGTCTCTTGAGTATGCATAACCCTTTGGTCACAATATATTGTTCCTCCATGGGTTTTATTGTTGGGGTGTGTGCATACAGAGCCTAAAGAGATGCAGCCTCCCTTGGCCAGAGCGGCCTGCAGGTTAAGACAAAGCTTTAGGTAAAGTTTAAGAACTGCAGTAAAATGATTCAGCAGAAAAGGAACTAAGATGGCGCCTGGAGGAAGCTACGAAGGCGTGGTTTCCCCATTCGTTATGGGTGGGGAGACTGAGCGGTTCTTCCCTTTTTACCTTTAAAGGAGCTTCCACACACATGAATGGCTCACGTACTGGCCTGGGATTGGCTGTGAACTAGTAGCTAGTGATCTTTATCCTGATAGGCTAGGCTATTTCCCCATGGGAATTCCCCCCCATGGTTTTGTGCTATATATATGTTGCTTGGAGAGGAATAAATGAGATCTTGCTTGACATATCTCCCAGCTCCGTGTGGTGATCGGGCCCGTTGGTATTCATCATCTCGTCACGCCCTGCTCCTGTCGGGCTGAATCCGACATTTTATGATCTTTACATGCCTGGGATGGCTAAAGTATAGAAGATATTTGCACAAAATATACATTTTTGATTATTTTACTCTTTCATTTTGATTTAAGGTAATTTAGCCCCATAATTATATATTGTTTTTACTCTTTTTTGTGCTTCCTCCTTTGTCAGTGTTTTATATTTTAACTTAGGATAATTATTGGAATAAATCCCAAATATGGTGAGAATATCTGCAGGATATTCTTTTTAAAAGGATTACTTTTAAAATATTTATTTAAATAAAAAGGACTATTTTTATTTAGAATATAGTCCTTGGCAATACATTGAACAATGCCTGGTTAAGCCATGCCCTGTTAATAGTCTGAAGCTTTGGATGTCCCTGGTTGTGTGTGATTGTTAATCTGGGTTGTCAGTTTGACTGGATTATGAAACACATAATACCATGTGACTTTGAGTGTTTTGATGTGGTGATTGTCTTATGTTATGACAGATTGAAGGGGAAGTCCTGCCCTAAATGTGGGCAGCATTGTTCTGATATGCTCAGGACTGGGATTTAAAAAAAAAAAAAGTTGAAATTTGTGTGAACTATACATGGTTATACATGGTTCTTCTTAAGAAAAATACATCTGCTCTTTCCTGAGATATAAGCCTTCAGCTCTTCAAGCTGTACTTTTACTATCATTTTATCAGAGTTTCTTGGACTTTCCATCTTGAACTGAGACTACATTATCAGTCGCTCCTATTCTGAGCCTCCAGCTCTTGAACTGCTCAACCAGCTGCTGGTTCCTCTGGCCCTCCATGTGCAGGCAGCCACTTGGGACTACACAACTTTGAACTATAAACTGATTTGATAAACCCCTTTTCCCATGTACACATCCTGTGAGTTCTGCTACTCTAGTGAACCCTGACTAGTAGTACAATGGTTTAACTTCCTGAGAGTGTTACATATTTCAAAGGCCAAACAAATATCTCCCTACTTTAAAGCTGAACAAACATTTCTCCCTATATTTAGAATTTGAAAAACCGTAATCTCTTTGCCATTTCAAAATTAAGGCCCAGAATCATAGATTGACACACACCTATTTTCCTCAGGCATCACAACAGCTTACCAAGTAACATCGGTGTTCCATATTTTATTGAATTTGCCTGCTTATATGACACTTAACCCAAATACGTTCTCTTATTGTGACAGTGTTTTCTAGTGCCTCTTATAAGCTCTTGACAAAATATCAGTCAGCTCCCTGGGTATCTGCTGTCTCTCTTCTACTCTCACCTCTGATCCAAAGCCTTATACCTGTTCTTGAAATATTGATGTCTTTAAGGAATCACAGCTTTATTCTGCATAATGCTAAAGAGAGAAGAAAGTGGAAGAAAAATACTCATTTCTCATTTTTGTTACTTTAACTTTCATCGAGTTATGTTTATTGGTGCATTGTGCTTATACATCACAGTGAGGTTCAAAGGGATACAAACATACATGCACACAGCACTTGGTGTAATCCCTCCTATTCCACCTGATTCCCACTCCCCATGTAATATGTAATCACATTAGTGAGATGGGTAGTGACATCCTTATATAGGGACAGCATTAGTTGAACTGTTCCTGTTACTTTCTAATAGAGAGGTATATTGGTTCAGTTTGTGTCATGTCTTGAGAATTTTTTTCTTTAAGAAACAGCTCTCCTAGTATTTACAGCTTTTGTTTTCTGCATATCCTACCTATCACCCTTCCATCAAGACTTTAAGTGAAAGAAAAACTAGGTAAAGAAATAAAACTGAGCGAAATATAGAAATGACAAAGTGCTCTGCTGAGAATCTTCACCCCTTCTACACCCTTGTATATGTACGTATAAGAATGTGGCTGTGGGGTATTGGTCATAGGTCATTGTCACATAGCACTGCTTTATCTTCTGGGATGTCCTTGCTCCAAGCAGGCTATGACCACATTGCCTTGACAACAATATCAGTTATCCTCTGAATGACTTCAGAATCACTCCAGAGAGATCATGGATTGAATTATCAAGTCCTAACCTCCCTGTACCTCTCAATGTGACCATGCTTGGAAAATGGGTCTTTGCAGATGAAATCCATTTAAAATGTGATCATTAGGTGGGCCTGTAATCTAACATGACTGATGTCTTTAGAAGAAGGTCATGTGAAGATAGAGGCAGAGTTTGGAGTTCTGCTGTCACAAATCAAGAACATCTTAGTCAGCTGGGCGTGGTGGTCCATGCTTATAATTCCAGCATTCGGGAGGCTGAGACTGGAGGATCATGGTTCACGGACATCCTCAGCTACTTAGTGAGGCTCTCTGCAACTTAGTGAGACTCTGTTTCAGAATAAAGCAGGGGATGTAGCTTGGAGGTCAAATGCCTCTGGTTCCATCCCCAGAACCGAAAAAAAAAAAAAAAATCATCTTAGTACACCAAGAACTGGAAGAGATAAGCAAGGAGCCTTCTCTAAAGGATTTTGAGAAAGAAAGAATAGCCCTGAGAATACCTTGCTTAAGGACCTCTAACCTAAGAACTTTGAGAGAATATATTTCTGTTGTTTTAAGCCACTCAGATTGTAGTACTCTGTTACAGTAACCATAGAAATCTAAGTGATAAGTGATGTTACTTTTTTGCCTTTACTCTCTGCAGCATGATTGGTTGTGGTTTCTCTGGATTATGCTACAGGTTATAAATTAACCATTCTATGAAAATTTAGACAAATTTTGTATTCCCCCTGAACTTCAGATTTTTGAACTGTTAAATCTTATTAATAATGTTTAATCTCAGACTCATGTAGCTTAAGCAAAAATAAAATTTGTAAAATATCAGCCTTATAGTAGTAGTTAGTAATTATTTCATTCCCTTCTTCAGTAACTTTGGTATTTTCTGATTAAACATGATTTAAAAAATTATGTGTGCATGTATGCCTCTACCATCTTGTATGCCATTACAATGTATGACTAAAATGCACCAATAAAAATTTTTAAATAATTATCAGTTTCATATTTATTAATGAAAGTTTTCCCAGATGTGTAGTTTCTTAAAATATTTAATAAAATTATAGATATACATATTTATTAGACAATATGAACTTATTTTTATTTAAACATATAAATACATGTGGTAGTCACAAAAGTAATCATAGATATGTGTGTATGACAATTAATTTCGCTGGTCTACAGAGCCCAGATATTTGGCTAGTTATTTTAGAGATTCTTGAGCGGATGCTTTGGAAGTGACTAATATCAGTGGATTTAAAGCGTGGCATTTTTAGTAGATCAGCTTGCTCTCTATTGCGAGTGGGCCTCTTCTGATCCACGATCCATGATTCATGATCCACTGAGGTTCTGCATAGAATGAGAGGCCTCGCCTTTCAAGCAAGAAGGAATTCTGCAACAGGTATGCACTGTGTCCTCTTCTCTTCTCTTCTCTAGGCCTCCAACCTACATTCTCAGGTCTACTCTGCAGTTTGGGGTTTTTCAAGCCTCCATACTGTCTGAACCAATGCCTTAAATCTCTTTCCAAACCAGGAGTGGTGGCGCATGCTTGTAATCCCAGTGCTTGGGAGGCTGAGACAGGAGGATTGCACAGGTTCAAAGCCAGCCTCAGCTACTTAGTGAGGCTCTCAGCAACTTAGTGAGACCCTGTTTCCAAATAAAGTATAAAATAGGTCTTGGAGGATAACCTGGAGGTAGAAAGCCCCTGGGTTTCACCCTCAGTACCACACAAAAAATATCTTTCCAGATATAAATGCAGTGTGTGTGTGTGTGTGTGTGTGTGTGTGTGTGTGTGTGTGTTTTATTGGAGATTGAACACAGGTGCATTTTATCTCTGCGCTATAACTCCAGCCTTTTTATTTATGTATTTTTTTAACTTCTGAACATGGTTTTGCTACATTGCTGTGGGTCTTGTTAAACTGGTGAGGCTGGCCCTGAACCTGCAATCCTTCTGTTTCACCCTGCCAAATATTGGGATTACAGGTGTGCACAACCATGTATCATATTGGCTTTGTTTCTTTCGAGATTCCTGATATAGTATGTGAATATAGGTAAATACATATATGTTTATTGCCTAAATCTACCTACTGATCAGTCCTAGAAGCATTAATACCAAAATAGCAAAAAGTATGTATTCCCAACACCCGTTCTTGCATTTCTAAATACTATAGAAACTGTGCTTCATTGGATAAATGGCATATTCTATGGTCATCATATGGAAATTAAAATTGAGCTTCAAGCATTTTATAGTTACAGAAAGTAAGGAAGTTCTCAAAACAAAAAGATGTGGAAACTTCAAAAGGCTAAAGAGCTACTCATCATCAAAGGCAGTGTAATTTGTCCAACATAATAAGTAATATATCATTGGGTTATAATCCAAAGTATAAAATAATTATATATATATATATACATATATGTTTCACACTGATATAAAAATGAATGAATGAATAAGTAAATCTTTTTTTTCCCTAGAGGAATTCCAAATAACATGTGTAGATACTCCACAGTCTGTGGTAGGTGGAGCTTCATTCCTGTCCCATCCCTTATCAAGGATGACTGACACTTGGTAACTTTTCCCCAAAGCATAGAGCAGGGGAAAGAATAATAGTAACTGTACAGTGGAAACCTGGAACATATCATCTTAACCAACCAATAACATCATGAGTGATATAATATCAGAGCCATGTACTTCTGATTTGATAGGAAGAGATAGGCACTTCACCTCAGTTATAATCTTTCTAAATCCATTTTCAGTCAAATGGTGAGGAAAACAACAAACAAAAAACAGAGTAGAAGACACTGTGCAGGATACCTGCCCATCTGTCTTCAAGATTATCAAGGTCATATGTACAGGGAAAGAAGGAAACACTGCCACAGACAAGAGAAGACCACAGGACAACTAAGTACAATGTGGTATCATGGGGCAGATGTAGAACATAAAAAGGACATTTGTGGAAGCCTGGTAGAATACAACTAAAGCTTGGAGATGAGTTAACAGTAATGTGCCAATGACGGTTTCTTAGGATAAATGTACCATGCCCATGCCAAATGATAGCAGTAGGGGAAACTGACTGAGAGTTATGAGAATTGCCTCTAATATCTTTGCCTCTTCTCTAAAAATCTAGAATTAATACAAAGCAGTAGGTATATGTGTGTGTATATACATACTTCTTCATATATGTTCTTACATATATATAAAATTATAGTAATCTAAAAATTGACAAGTAGAGATGGACTTGATGAACATGGCAATTTTTGGATCAATACTTCTTCCTCTACTTCTGTTCTCCACTTTCAAACATGCATAATAGTCTGTACTAATTTTTTTAAAGTAATTTAAGAGCTTATCTTTTTGTTCATGGACCATTAGATGGAATATAGACCTCATACAACATTGAGCCAACTCTCCATCTTTTCTTCCTATGAGAGTGAGATTGTTACTACCTTTTGCTACTTAGTTTTCAATAAATTATAAATTTCATTCTAACACTTGATCTATCTGCATCAGCAACAATCTCTTGAACATCCATTTTCTTAGATGTGTGTTTTTACCACCCACCATCTTCTTTTCAGCTCTTCTCAAAAGTTCTTCCTTGAGTCACTTGAATGTTTTTCAAAGATAGTTACATTTTATTATGTTTTAAAACCACAATTAAACCTTCTGGTCTTTATCTACAGCTTACTTTATAAGAATAAAAATCAAAAAGAGATTTTTTAATTTATGTAGCTGTAAATAATATTACCTGGAACCAAAAGGTATGCTGTGGCAACATTTTATTTCTTACCTGGTATTATTCATTCATGTATTTCTGTAATTTTAAGGTCTGATTTTTTTCCTTATAGCCTTTATCATGTTCTTCAGAATCTATGATAGCTCCTCTCTATTTTTTCTTCTGAAATAATACACTTTTCTACACTTTAGTTCTCTTGCTTCAATCTGGGCAATTACAAACCTTTTGGATACATTTCCATATGATTCTCAAAGAGTTGGATTCTGTTTTTTCATATTTCACATCTATCTTATTGTCAGTTCACTCTTTCTTATTTATTTATTTATTTATTTATTTATTTATTTATTATTGTGGCACTGGGAATGAAACACAGGGGCATTCTACCTCCAAGCTATACCCCAGGCCCTATTTTTTATTATTTATTTTTGAAACAGGGTCTCACTAAGTTGCAGAGGGCCTTAGTTAATCGCTGAGGCTGTCCACAAACCATAATCCTCCTCTCTTAGCCTCCCAAGTATTGGGATGACAAGCATGTGCCACCACACCTGGTTTACCTCTTATTTTTTTTATTCTAGTACTCGTACTTTGAAAACTTCTGGGAAGGCTGTGTGGTATCGTAGTGGGATGCCTTCATTGTGTGACATCAATATCACATCCACCATTCTCTCCATGTGACCCAGAATCATGGCTGGTCAAAACTGAAGACGTAACATTCTCTTCCAGGAAACAACTCTGTTTACAAGAGTTTGATTTCAGTATCATTATAATTCCTCTGTGGTTGACCAGTTTGATCTCTCTTGAAAATTGCTGTTGGTCTTTGCAATACTGAACTTTTTCTTACTGATATTTTTTTAATGTGTTTCTTTTTAACATCCTGGGCTGAACACTCAATTAGTCCTATAATTGTGCAAACCTGTGCCTATATAACTCGGAAGTTCTTATTGTCTACTTATTACTTTTGATGAATTTTTGTTGTGTTTTCTTTCTTCCTGAATCCCTGTACTCATTATTAATAATTTGAAATTAGGTCCCCCAAACCCCATAATTGATCCAATTGATCCTCTATGTCTTTTATGTTTGTTTGTGTGTTTGTTTATGAGAAATTTTCTTGTCTTTGCCTTTTAAACTCCTTAACGAATTATTTGGAGGATAATAAATTATAAATTTCTAAGAGATAATTTTATTCTCCAGTTATTTTTGTCACAGATTCCTTATATATTAGGAGAAATATATACCTATTTACATATAGATAGATTAAAAAGCCTGATGACTTATGTCTGTGGATGTTTTCTCCTCTTTTGTGAATAACCTGTTTCCTGGGGTCATTATTTGTTTGCTTACCAGGCTTTTACATGTTTCAGACTTCCCTCAACTGTTGGGTGGACTTGGGTTATCCACTTATGTGACATCATGACTGTAACTTTTTCTGGTGTGTTTATTTTAGATCATAGGGCTGGATTGCTAAATTTTTGCTTCCCTAAATAATAATGGTATAGATAGTTCTATTTTGGATGGCTATATCCACACATGCAACTACTCTTAAAAGAGTAAATTTTGATTGTCAAGTTAAAAAGCTATCATCCAAGTCTTCTACGTTAAGTTGTGGGAAATGGAATAGGTCATCTACCTTCTTTAAATTAAT
This sequence comes from Muscardinus avellanarius, assembly GCF_963383645.1. NCBI lineage: Eukaryota > Metazoa > Chordata > Mammalia > Rodentia > Gliridae > Muscardinus > Muscardinus avellanarius. The sequence continues at coordinate 52,587,096 of NC_137795.1, forward strand.
CTCCTGTCTTCTGTGCTAACTGGTGCTTCCTGTCCTGAACTGTCCTGTAGTTTTGCAGTGCATCATGACTCTCCCCTGACCAGCTTCTCTTCCTTGTGTTCTCCGGGTCACAGACTCCTCTATTCTGATGTAATGGTACCACTTTACCACCTGCTTTCTATCCTCTAGAAATAGGTTAAAAACCCAGGGACAGCCCCATTTGGCTCACCTTGCTGTTGCAAATGTATAATCTTTGCAAATTCTTTTCACATAATTTTAATGTAGAGTTAAGTTGGGAAAGATATAAATTCAAATGTTCCATCTATAATTTTGAACAAAGCCTCTCCTTCTTCAATCCCTACCCCTGCTGCTTTTTGTTTGGAATTACTGTTTCTTCATCTCACTTCAATATTGGTAAAAATTTTGTTTTGCACTGGAAGATTTACTCACAAAGGAAAACGTGATTCTATACAATTTCTCCCAATAGACCTTCTTTATTAGACTCTGTAGTTGTTCTAAGACTTAACTACATATGAGAAATTAGACTAGTCTAAAAATTAGATACATTGTGGGTAGTATAAAGAAGATTGATTATCATCCTTTATTCAATTCCTAGCTCTAGGTCCTTAGCAAGAGAACTAAGAACAAAAAGTAAACCCCTTTCTGAATAGAACACTTTACATTTTATATACAATCCTCTGTTAAAGTTTCTTTGGTATAATTTTAAAGAAATCTCAATAGCATAATCAGGCAACTATATTTATAGAATTTTCAAAGAATTCTATAAAATGTTTGCAGAAATAGGTTTTTCTATGCATAGAAAAATATCTTGGAATTTGTCTAGATAATTATTTCTATTTAATGCCACATGTGGACCTTATCATCCACTATGTGTCCTAATATAATAAAACAACACACAATTATTTAATAATAATATACATATTAAACATTTTCATATAACTTTTTTTAATGCATTTCCTAGTCTTGAAGACTGTGAGCCAATACATTCTCTTGTAAGGATATTTTTATCACCAGGCAGTATAATTACCTTTTCATGTGAAGTGGATCAGTGACTTCAATGACATTTTAATGGATTTTAAGTGGATCCTGACTCTGACCTTATCTTATTTGTATGTGACTTTGCATAAACCATTAGACCTATGTTCTTTACTCAGTTAAAAATGTGTGAAACAAAGCTGGAACATTCCTCCCTTACTTTTCATCTCTCTTGCTCTGGAATGAAACAGTCTGTGTAAATCACTTTTACTTATGATGAACTATTAACAGGTTTGGATAGTTATGAGCTGAGTTTGGATCAGTGCATTTGATTTCAACATTCCATGTGGTTCCATTTGCAGTGTCAGGAATGGACTCTGTCTAATGTACAGTCTTTCCAATGAGATCCACGCTATCTTGTCTTTCTCCACTGGAGGTATTTATAGAGTTTCCTTATGTGGCTAACCTTGCACTCGTCTCTTTGAACTACTTATCGTAAAGAGCTGGCCATCTTTATTTCTGTATATAAAGCAAAAGTTAAATGAAAAGCAAATGCATTAAGACAGAGGGTTTATAATCATTATGTTTTAGTGGAGATAAGTAATATTTATATAAATTATAAACAGACATTTTCTTTAATATAAAAATTTAAATTTTTTTCAGGAGAATAAAATGATTTTAATACACTTCTAATTAATTAAACTAATTTTTTTGGTGGTATTGGGGTTCCTAGAAACCCTTCTACCTCCAGGCTACACTCCGAGACTCATTTTATATTTTTAATTGGAAACAGGGTCTCTTAAGCCAGCGCGGCTGACTTCGAACCTGCGCGATCCTCCTGTCTCCGCCTCCCAAGCGTGGGGATTACAAGCGTGCGCCACCATGCCAGGCATATAATTTCCCATTTTGAAAAACTGAATACACCCTAAATTGGCATATGAAACTTGTGAACTTGTGCACAATTAAAAATTAACATGTTCAAAACTTCCTTAAACTCAATCTCTGATGTCTCACACCCCACCCTCTACACCCAGCAACTAGACTGTTTTCTCATTTTTCCTGGTAGGTGAAAACAATGATTGACTAAATATGCCATCAAAGAACTGAAACCATGCACCTGCTGTATGATAACAGCCTAAAAACCTTTATGTATTTTCTTTTTTCTTTTCTTTTCTTTTCTTTTCTTTTCTTTTTTTTTTTTTTTTTTTTTGGTGGTGGTACTGGTTCCTGAAAACCCTTCTACCTCCGGACTACACTCCCAGCCCTATTCTATATTTTTATTTTGAAACAGGGTCTCTTAAGCAAGCAAGGGGATTAAAGGTATGCGCCACCATGCCCGGCTCCTCTATGTATTTCATGCAATAGTTTTAAAGTCATGTACATGGTTTGAATAAAGCATCAGACAATTTTCAGACACATTACTTTCATTTTCTTTCTCAAAATATTAATTTGATATATCTCATAACACATAGACCTGCCTATACATTTTGCATTATTTTATTGATTTGTAAAATGGGTTTGTATAGAGCATGTCTACCATCATGCTAAAGTACATTTCCTCTTAAATTTTGGAATTTTCTTAAAAATTTTAAAGTGATAACAGAGGATCCAGAAGCCTTCTTAGCAGTGAATATGTTTTTAATGATATTGACCTAGTTTGAGAGAGAACACAGGCAAGGATTTTGAGAAAATGCATGGTAAAAAAAAAAAAAATGTAGTTTTAGATCAGACTAATGGTGAAGGAAAGTTGCTAATTTGTTTATTTCCCTGGAAGAAATAAAGTGTGATAAGCAGTTTAATTTTAAGGAGCTGGTCTCAATTTTAATGCTTTTTTAAATTATAAAACAATGTTTTCTGAAAATTTGTCATTGCTTTGTCACAATTATCTGAGTAAGGTTCATATCCACCTTTCTGTGGCAACTCAAACTTACATAGTCTTTTAAAAGGTAACTGTGATGTCTTTCTGACAGCATAAACAAAAGGCAAATATATGAGGCATAGAAGAACTGCTTTTTAAAAATACTGATGATGTATCCTGGAATATGAAGATGTCCCATTAGAGTTAAAATTTGAATTTTAAAAATATTGTACCATTGTTAGACCTTGATTAGCAATGTTTGTGTCTGTGTCTGTATATTAAAAGAAAGAAAAATGCAATTGAAGCATTACTTTAAAAAAAAATCAGAATTGGGCACTGTCTGTGTTGCACCACTACTCTTTCTTTCTTTCTTTCTTTCTTTCTTTCTTTCTTTCTTTCTTTCTCTCTCTCTCTCTCTCTCTCTCTCTCTCTCTCTTTCTTTCTTTCTTTCTTTCTTTTTTGGTGGTGGTGGTACTGGGGTTCCTGGAAGCCCTTCTACCTCCGATCTATACTCCCAGACCTATTTTATTTTTGGAAACAGGGTCTCTTATGCCAGCACGGCTGGCTTCGAACCTGCACGATCCTCCTGTCTCTGCCTCCCAAGCACGGGGATTACAAGCGTGCGTCACCACGCCTGGCCACTACTATTTCTTTTTGAAAGAATTAACTATATTTTTCCTATTATGAAAGTTAATTCTGATGATAATTTCACACTCACCAGGAATTTTTTTGTATTGTTTCCATCCCCAAGTATCTAATACAAGTGTATTTTGCATGGTTTGATCATTTAGAAATTAATAGAATAACTCAAATTTAATTTCTAAAGCCATGAAATTTGCTTTGAGACTGAACAATTCTGAATTCTTATTTATAACGACATGCAGTGTCCATATTTCTTTCCTGGCTGTAAAATAATTGATCAGTTTCTTCACTAAAGCAGCAAGAACTTAAGAAAGAAGATGAAGGAGGAGGAGGAAGATGTGGAGAAAGAGGAGGAGGATAAGGAGAAAAAGAAGAGAATTTGTGAATAGTTCCATATTGTCCACCATAAGCACTCAGGTACAGAGTCACCCCACCATGTGTTACTCTAACCCTTACTCTAGGTCTGACAGATAGACCAGGAACATGTAAGCTGAATGTGGAAAAGGATTCTGGGAACCAGAGTTCAGAGGCAGCCTTCTTGGGGATATCTTTGGTGTTTATAGCACAAAAGGAAGAAAAAAGTTGAGCCTTCTTGTGTGTTGGCAATTCATTGACACTTTGATGAGAGATCTTAGCGTCAAAAATGGCTTCTCAGGGGATACGTATTTCATGACTGTCTTATGTTGATGTGGAATTTTTGGCCTGAGGAAATGGCAATTATCTCACTTAGGAACAGCTGGCACCTTTGTGGAGGTTTAAATTTAACTTTGCCGTTAGAAAGTAAGCTATCTTCAGATTCATAAATATGAATTCATTGTAATAAAGGATACACAAAGGGCAGGCAGAGAGGACAAAGCAAAGACAATTACAGTCTTATTTCAGGGCCATAAAGGGATTGTCCCATGAGCTTTGACATACAAATTCCCACAACTGTGGCTTATGCAACTATTTCCCAATAAACTTAAATAGCATGATTGTATGCTTGGCCTTAATTGCCCATTTTCTATCATAAAACAGAGGACTGAATAACATAGTGATGCATAGGAGAGAGAGAAGTTTTTGAGTTTCTTCATAACAGAGATTTAACACAATCCAAAAATAAATAACAAGTTATCACAAACCCCATGCAAACTCAAATTTATTTGCACATAATATCACTTTGCAAGAAAAAATATACACAATGGATACGTTCTATTTACCATACGTGACCTGTTTAATAGAATCTACACTCCTTTCTCTGCTCTGTTACTTAGCTACTTTCCGGTTTTCTCTTCTCTTTCTTTTCTCCTTCCCACTATCACCAATGTAGTGATATTTCTTTAAAAAAAAAATTGTTAGGCCGGGCATGGTGGCACAAGCTTGTAATCCCAGCATTCAGAGGCGGAGACTGGAGGATCCCAGTTCGTGGACAGCCTCAGCTACTTAGTGAGGCACCTCACAGTTCAGTGAAATCCTGTTTCAAAAATAAAAAAGACTAAAGAATAGGGCTGGGGGTGCAGCTTGGAGGTATAATATCCCTGGGTTCCATCTCCAGTAATGCAAAAAAAAAAAAGTTCATATATATTTTCTTTATGTATCAACAAAGTTGTCTTCACCTTTCAACTGTCTAAAGAATCTTTCCAAAAGGTTCCAATGGCCACTAATTAAAATATTTTTTCCAGTGGGCTTCAAATGCATTGACAGAATTTAAGAAAGTTGTTTACAAGCAGATAACAGACTTGAATTCTTCTGAATATTGTAGTGCTGGCAAAAGCTCAAGTCAGTCTGTATAATCAGATTGCTATTTGAGAGTCCCGATGCTGAACAACAGGCTCACTTTTCTCCTCTGCAGTCAGCATACACTGGCAGGTAGGCAGCTCTGCCAGCAATCTCAGGGCCCCAGACAGCCAGTTGCAGAAACCGGCTGAGTCATGTCTCTGCTCAGCTACTCAGTAATGAGCCATCCCCGGAGACATTCTTGAGCCCTACCAGAGATGAGTTTCTGATCCCCACCTATATTTTAGTCATGCCCCAGGCTATGCCCACATTACTGGAATTTCCAGGGCATTGCCATACTCAGTAGGACAAAGGGGGAAGTTTGCAGAATTGCTTCTTAATATTACTCAATTAATCAGTAACAGACATATTGAAGGGAATGAAATGTAAAATTCTTGGCTCTTGGCCTTGGATAGAACCGCTTCCTTCCTACAAGCAAATAGTGGTTAATAGGTTGGCTTACGGGCTACCAGAGAGGGCTAGTTTCTAAGTAGTTAATAGTATTATGAAAAAATATAAAAACACTTGTCAAAATATAAAAAACACTTGTCATTTTCAAGAGGAGGTACTATGCCACTCCTTATTCTCTTACCAGAGTCTATACCCAAGTAATAGTGAACACATATTTACTGACTTTTAATAGTTCTACAAAATAATTTAATAGAATTACTGAATGAATATTTTCTGACTTAATAATAATGATTCATATATGAAATGTATATGTTATGTTCTATGAAGACTATGTTCTTTCCATTCAACTGATATTCTATTTTTATACTAGTAAAGCTTTCAAAGGAAAATTACTGCTGCCAGTTTAGAAAGGCAGCCGATTGATTTATTTCTTATTTTTATTTCTGAAAGAGAAAAAATTAATAAAATATAATAAAATAGTGTTGGTAAAATTAAATGCAGAGAATGCAACCCTTTCTTTAGTTTCCATTTTATTAATAGCCACCTCTCCTTACCAAAACTAGAGTACAGGAATGGACAATCTTTCTTTCGGACAAGAAAACTGACTCATATCACCGTTTCCTAGTTACTGTTTTCAAGATGCCATTCTGCCGCTGACTTCTAAATTACCTCTTCAGTTCAAGGACTCCATTTGGTCCTCACTATAAGTATCCTAGTGCTGTGGAAGCCACTCTCTGGAACTGTCCCCTCCTCCACTGCTCAAGGCCAGGGCCCGTCTTCACATTTGGCAGGCATCACTGTTGGATCGGTAACACTTTCTGCAGAAATTTGCTTTGGGGACATGTAATCTGGTGGCCATGGCTAATGGAAAATAGTGAAAAAATAATACCATCGATTTGTTCTATGATGTCACTGTTCATCTTTTCACTCCATGCTTTAAAATACTGGCAAAAAATAAAATCTGAACATCCTTCTTTCCTACTTAAATCTTGCAGGGCTCCCAATTTCCTACAGGGTGAAAAGTGAGCTCCTTAGGATTATTCAAGTGGCTATCCAGTGTGGCCTCAACGGCTGTCTCCTTGTGGGATCCAGGCTCAGTATACTGTACACTGCTCACTGCTCTCAACATGGGTGCTCTCTCAAGCCTCTTTATCTCTGCATTGTCCGTTTTCTTTCTCACCATCCAACCTTCTCAGGCTGCCCCTTTTTCCCAGTTTTAGGATTATGATCAATTGTCCCATAAAGATATTTCTTTATGGGACAATTGTTTTTCCTTATTTTTGAATAGTCCTCACTGAACTTGGGGCTCTTTGAAGGAGAGTCATGTTTTATTTAATTTTAATGGTGAACATACAACATAGACAGAAGTTACTGGGGGTCATAATAAACATATTGGTGTTAAGAAGGAGCCAGAATGGACACAGAAGGAGACACATTGCTGGGCCTTACCGGTATTAGTTGAACATTGACCAGTGCATCGAAGATACACTAGGCCTGCTTTGTAGGCTTTCCAAATAGGCATCACCCTTTAGATTTGTAACTTTTGTTGAGGAGCAGTAACAGTTACAGACCTGCCTGGGGACATGGTGGCTGTTTATCATCAGTAGCAATGAATAAGAACAAGAATGAGAAACAGCACATCATGTGACTAAGGGAAGTGGATAATGGATTTATCTTTAGAAGAAAGCCACACCATTAGAGTAATTTTTTTAATAAAGCAAATTCCCATAGATGAGGTAACATAATAAGCATACTTTTTGTGCTCGCTGATTTAATATCTATGAAAATGCTCATTGACGATCTCTGTGCAAAATCTTTTGCAAGGTAGAGGTGACTCAACAGATAGATGCTATCCATTCTAAGGGCAAAGAAAAACAATACATCACTAAAATGCAAGAACATGAATTACAAAGAATCATGCATTACTCATCTGTACCCTGAGACTTGGGGGTGAAGAAAATGAATAGAAGCATAGAATCTAAACTTTGGCCTCAGGCAAACTTTCTATGAGGAACTGATAATAAAGCCAGGATATGGGGAGTAGTTAGTTAAATGAGGATGGGCAAGCAGAAAATTCTAGGTTTAGGAAGTAGCCTATACAAATGCACTGCTGTTGTATGATATAGAATACACTCAAGTGTACAAAGAAGGCAAGAATGATTGGAAAGTTAGGAAAATATATTCAGATAAGGGGAGAGATTTAGCTAATAATCATATTTTTATAAGCCATATTAAAATTTTACTTTAAAAGCTATGGTTAGACATTTGTTCTCTATAAGAGAAAATATTTCAAGGAAAACATTAATTTCCTCAGACTTTCTTGCTAAATGGTTATAGGTTGGTGATGGACAATGCTGATGTGTTAAATCCAGCTAGTATTCTCACATATGTGTGAGATGTGAACATATTTAAATTACACTAATATATAATTAACAGGGATTGGTGCTAGATTGGTTATGAAATTTAAGGGAGAGGGAAATACTAAGGTGACAACCTACCTTCTAGCATAAACAGCTGGGCAGATGCTGAAGACACCCTCTGCCAACGGGGCACAGTATGGGGCTTTGCAAACCCCACTCTCAGTTCTGGGGACACCAAGTGTGAGGTGGCTGTGGTATAACTAGATGGAGCCGTCTAGTGCCAAAGAGTTACATATGAAGCTCAGATGGTAGTTATAGGACTGATATTTCTATTTCAGTCTTCTACACCTAAAGGGTAACTGAATCCATGGGATAACAAAGCAAGGTAAAAAAAAAAAAAAGTAGGTACTAAATGAAGAAAGCCTAGGAAAGAGTTCTGAGGAACTTCAATATTGAAATGGTAAATAAGGGAGGAGATGTCTGCCAATAGGAACTGTGGGCATTCCTGTAATCCCTATATTAGTAGGCTAGTACCAGGGGATCACAGGTTTGAGGCCAGTAATAAAACTTAGAGAGGCTCTGTTTCAATTAAAAAAAAAATGTAAAAGGGCTGGGGTTATAGCTTGGAGGTAGAATGTCCCTGGGTTCAATCCCTGTACCACAAAAATGAATGAATGAGTAAATGAATGAATGAATAAATAAAATGTATAGAGAAGTTAAATAAGGCTGAGTGGACATGGTGGCACATACCTGTAATCCCAGTACTTGGGGGAGAGCAGGTTTGAGATCTACCTCAGTAACTTAGTACAATCCTCAACACCTTAGTGAAATTTTGTTCTAAAATAAAAAATAAAATAGAGCTGTGGTTCTAAGGCTTACACCCCTAATTTCAATCCCCAATATCACCAAAAAAAAGAAGAGGATAACTAGCAGTTTAAGAGCAGAGTTCTTTTTCAAAAATATTTGCCAAAGATGATTAATTTCTTGGCAGAGAAAATTTTGCCAAGGTCCAACAAAAAGTCTTTCACCACATTCATGTAATTTAAGTGAAGAAAAAAAATATTAGTAGGTATCTAATAGCTTTCAAACTAATATTGGTCCAAATACTGAACATCTAAAATGGTTGAATAGTGTTTTAAACATTTTTTTCTGAGTGAAGCAAAGCCATTCTTCTAGTGAATTATTTATATGAATAATAACATTGTACTATGAGAAATGCAATGTAATCAAGGTGTCTAAGATTATTAAGAGAATGAAAAAGGTTAAAAAGTGAACCCAGTAAGAAAATTTTATCCTCAGGGCAAAATATTCAGATTAGAAATCAGCCCACTTTTTAAAGTGTCACCATTTCAATGCTCTCTAGTATCTTTAGATAATTTCATTAATTTTATCCTAGCAAATATGTATTTCATATGTCCTCTGATTTGCCTGAAAATAAGTTGGCTTTTACATTTGCCTTATGAACTGAAATGACACCTTTTTTTACTTGTTTTTTTCTGAGATCATAATAATGTGTTGGACATGGAGCTCCCCAACTCAAGCAGCAAACTGATATTGATAAATAAACATGCCTGAGATAAATTGCATTTTACACAAAAATAACATACAAGGAAGCATATGCCAGGATATATGTTTTTAGATATTTATGTCAAAATTTATTTATTTCAGAAAACCATTCTTGGTCAAAATCTAATTTTCAACTCAATGAGTTTCTTTCCAATGAAAGAAATGTCTTTTGAGGATCAAATTATCCTTTGTAGAAAAAAGTCAAATGTCTTGGAGGTTGACACTGTGATTATTGTCTATCAGTGCCCTGGGGAAAGAGATTTGAACTGGAAAGTAAACTCGACATGCATAAATCTCTCAACCACAAAATCAAGTATCCTGGACTTTTGGAAAACCTTTTCAGTGGTTCTTGAAACAGCATAATACAAGAACAGGGAAGACCAGCCAAATGAATTTTCCCAAGTTAAAAGTTAAGCCGTCTGAAACATGCCAGCAATGAAAACAGACAGCATTTACTTTCAGAATCATGAAGACAATGTTGCTAAGCTTTTCATGTAAGTGGCTTGATGTTGGAAAGCGGTGCCATGAATTTGCATGTGAGGTGTATTTAGAAGACTGAAGATTACTATAGGCTGTCATAGAAAATATAAAAAAGGATTAAACAAGAAGGAAAGAGGTCTGAAGGGAGCAGCTAGTATCAGACTGTGCCTACAATATCAAGTGCCACAAAGAAATTCACAAGGGGCTAGGGTGAATGCAGTACACAACACAGGAAGTATTTGGCCTGTTCAGCATCTTCCTTTCTAAGAAAAGCCATCTCTCTTTCAATGACCTGCTTCTCATCCCGCTCCAAATATGTGGCAGTATTTGGGGCTGATTATATTGCCTGGCTCCTAACTCTACTCTCACCACAAGAATGGGCAGGTGACCCTTGCCAGGCTAATAAAAATTCTTCCCTATCATATATTTTCAAGCCGAAATGAAAGGCAGTTATAACTTTGTTTTTCCTGCAGTTTGGTCCTTGTATTGGACAGAGCAATCTCCCTCTTTTCCTGAAGGTATACTAATCCTAACCCATGGACCCTGTAAATACGTCAAGTTACAGGGCAAAGGCTGAAGATGAAATTGGAGCTGCCAGGCTGCTGACCTGAAAATTGGGAGATGATCCTGGATTCCCCAACGGAGCCAGGTATAATCACAGGATTCTTACTTAAATGTGGGAGAGGGAGGCAGGAAGTTTGGAGTAATGCGATGTTAAAGGACTTTGCCCACCTTTGCGATGGAGGAGAAGGGTCATGAGTCTAAGGATAAGAGAAAGTCAGTAGAACCTGGAAAAGCAGGAAAATATATTATCCCCTTGGGCCCCCAAAGGAATGAAGCCATGTTAATAAATTAATTTTAAACCACTGTCTTAGTTAGCTTGATCTGCCATAACAAAATATCACAGATAGAGAGGTTTAAAGAAAAATACATTTTCTCCTTTTTCTAAAGTCTGGAAGTCCAAGATTAAATAACATGTGCTCAGGACTAGAGTCTGAGGAGGTCTCTCAGCCTTGTCCTGTAAATGGCTGCCTTATTGCAATGGCTTCAAATTTTATCAGTTCTAGCCCATTAAAAGCCTATACTTGTGGGCCAATTTAACTTTCCAGGTCTTCTTCTAGGCCCCATCTCCAAATATAGTCACATTGGGAGTTAGAATGTCAACACAGGAATTTGGTTTTCTTTTTGTTTTTATACTTCTATTGTTGCATTATAATCTCACATCATGCCGGGCGTGGTGGTGCTCGCTTGTAATCCCCGTGTTTGGGAGGCGGAGACAGGAGGATCGCGCTGGTTCGGAGCCAGCCTCGCTAGCTTAAGAGACCCTGTTTCCAAATAAAAACATATAAAAAATAGGTCTGGGAGTGTAACCCGGAGGTAGAAGGGCTTCCTGGAACCCCAATACCACACACACACACACACACACACACACACACACACACACAAAATCTCACATCATAGTGAAGTTTATAGCGATAATGACATCCATGCACACAGCACTTGAGGTGCTTTACCCAACCCCCACTCACTTCTCCCCTTCCCCAATAGGATACTGAGATTGTCATTGGCGTTCTCATTTATGTATATAATGTCAATGGAAGTGATTCCATCGATTCTCCCTCTCCACTCCCCCGTGTCACGTTCCCCTAGAACACTTCCCTGGCTCTACCGGAGTTTCTCCTTCATTATCTAAGGTCCCTCTAGTGTCCAGATTACTCCCTAACTTCTGCATATGAGAGAAAACATATCATCCTTCACTTTCTGTGACTGTCTAATCTCACTTAACATAATGTTCTATAAGTCCATCCATTTTCCTGCAAATGACAGAATTTTGTTCTTCTTTATTGCCGAGTAGAATTTCATTGTGCGTATATCCCATAATTTTGTAATCAATTCATCTTTTTTTTTATTTTTAATTTTTTTGGTGGTACTAGGGGTGGAACCCAGAGGCTTTCTACCTCCGGGTTATACTCCCCGAACTTTTTTATATTTTATTTGGAAACAGGGTCTCACTAAGTTGCTGGAAGCCTCACTGAGTAGCTGAGGCTGGCTTCGAACCTGCGAGATCCTCCTGTCTCAGCCTCCCAAGCGTGGGGATTGCAAGCGTGCATCACCACACCTGGCTCAATTCATCTTTTAATGGACACCTAGGTTGGTTCCAAAAGTTGGCTACTGTGTATTGAGTGGCTATAAACCTGTATATGCACATACTGCTATAATAGTCTGATATCAGTCCTTTTGGAAAGATACTCAGGAGAGGTGTGGCTGGATCATATGATGGATCCACTCCCAATTTTCCGAGGAATTTCTACACTAATCTCCATGATTTTGTGTTCTAAAGTCCAGAACTTTAAGATCATACATTTGTGTTACTTATATGCCACCAATGTGTGGAAATTTGTTACATAAGCAATAGAAAACACACGAAGTTACATAGCAAAAATATTATTTTCTTTTGGCTTAACCTAGGTGGTTTATGTTCCTCATAAATAAAGGTACTGATTTGGAGCCTAGACATGGCCAAATAATTGGGAACACAACATCAAAACTTTTGGTGAAAAGAGGTTAAGGTGTAATTTATAGTTAAGATAACTATTATAGAATCTGGGCTTGTAAAGCAATAATTTGGAGCCTACTGTTAGCTGAAGTCACATGCAATAAAACTATTTATAATGTACGGAATCAAATAAAAGTGAAAATTCTTATTGATGAGTTCATTTCCATATTAAATGACTATTTGTACTCTGGAGGTTATGTCATTTTCTAAGGAACAGCATTTTAAGAACTAACACAAGCTGGGAGTGGTGGTATGCACCTATAGCCCCATACTTGGGAGGCTGAGACAGGAGGATTGCAGGTTTGAGGAGAGCCTTAGCAACTTAGCGAGGCTCTTAGCAACTTAGAGCAACCCTGTTTCAAAATAAAAAATAAAAAAGGACTGGGGGTGTAGCACAGAGGTAGAATGCCCCTGGGCTCAATCCTCAGTATAAAAAAAAAAAGACTAATACAAAAGGTATATCAGTACACTCACACACAGTATTAAAGCATAATTTACTCTAACAATTAGGACACAGAAAGAGAGAAAGGAAAGACTGGTTCTTTTGAGAGCCAAAGATGGTTATTTTCATAATTCTTTTCAGATCATTCCAGTTCTACAATTAAATTTTTTTCTCAATTATTAATTCTGAGTCAACATCCAACAATTCTAATTTTTCTATTATTCTTTATGCTGTCATTAAATTATATGACTACTCAAACTTTTACAATTGTTTTATCTTCCAACCTAATAGCATTCATCTTTCAAAATGCATTTCAAAATTTTATATATTTGTAGAAATCACATCACTAGATTCAAATACATTATTGTATAAAATGTTTTCTTGTTAAAAGACATGTATTAAATTTTATATAATTACCTTCATGCCACTCACTCTTCAAACTATTGCTAATGGTGACATTTTTCTTTTATAATAAATAGATCAGATTATGTCAGTTATTTCCTAGATAATCCTTGAGAAAACTTCTCCCAACCCATGCATCTGTTGGGTCTAAAATTTTGAGAAACTGAAAAGTTGGTCTGAGTTTTTCTGTTTGCTATGTTGCTTTGCTATTATCATATTATTTTCTGTTTCCTGGCTGGCTCATTTACATTTTTGGTGCTAGGGTGTGTGTGTGCAAAAAAACAGACTAACAGAGAGAGAGAGAGAGAGAGAGAGAGAGAGAGAGAGAGAGAGAGAGAGAGAGAGAGAGAGAGAGAAAGAGGGGAGAGGGGAGAGGAGAGAGGAGAGAGGAGAGAGGAGAGAGGAGAGAGTAAAACCTTCTCTTCCATGTTAACAGTTGTTTGTTTTCCTTTCATTTTAGAGCAGCATATAGAACACCTGGCCTGAATGCTTATATTGTCTACTTGGGAACAAATCTCCTCATATGTTTGTAGAATCTGAAGCAACTTGGTGATTTCTGTAATAATTCCTCAGAATGTTCCCATTTATTGGGTTCTATCCCTCCACATCCTTCAGGTGCAACAGGCACAGGAAATTATAGCTGAGAGAACAAGTAATTCAAGAAAGGTAAATTTCTTCTTAATCTAGAAGTCCTCCTGTAAACCACATGGCAAAGAAACAAGTCATTGTTTGAAGCTACTCATTTTCTGATTGGCTCTAGGCTCACAGAGCCATACAGGAAAGTTTCTTCAATAGTAATCTAAAATTCAGCCTTTTCCCTCTAATACTAGATGGTTACATTTCTCTTTATCTCTAATTCCCAGCAAAATCATTCTTCTACCCAAATCACATGTAAAACCCATTTAGTGACAGTATCAATACCTTCCACCATTGTACTCTCTAGAACATTGATAAACCTTATGGTCACTTAGTAATTTAGAATTTCAGTTCCACATTCTCCCCTTCCTTCCTTCCTTCCTTCCTTCCTTCCTTCCTTCCTTCCTTCCTTCCTTCCTTCCTTCCTTCCTTCCTTCCTCTCTCTCTCTTTCTCTCTCTCTTTCTTTCTTTCTTTCTTTCTTTCTTTCTTTCTTTCTTTCTTTCTCTCTTCTTTCTTTCTTTTTCTTTCTACTGGAAATGGAATCCAGGGCATTCTGCCTCCAAGCTACACACCCAGCCCTAGCTTTTATTATTTATTTTGAAACAGGGTTTCATGGAGCTAACTACAAAGGACCTTGCTAAGTAGCTGAGGCTGTCCGTGAACCAAGACCCTCCTGTGTCAGCCTCCCAAATACTGGGATTACAAGCGTGCACCAACATGCTAGGACACAGGCTCCTTTACATCTGTACTTCCTTTGGTTTCTTTGTTAACAAAAGGCTCAATATACTATGTGTTTCTGGTCCTGAGATGTAGGCTTTTCACTTTTATATATGCATTAATTTAGGTGGTATAGTATTAAAAACATGACATATGCTACTTTTTTTCGTGAATTCTATTCTCAAATCAAGGGTATTTATGCAAATGTTAATATCATAAAAGTGAGAAAATATGTTAATTAGTGCCTTGTTCATGAAGATTAAATGAATACATATAGCGCTTAGGACCTAGGTGCCACTCAACAAATATCAGTTCTTATTAACGTAAACATCATCATTATCTTAGGCAGTATAGTTTATTCACTAGGAATATAGTTTCTGAAACTTGACACACTAAAAATTGCAGTCTGCAATTTGTTACCTTTGAGTCCTGACAAGTTACACAAATTTTCTATGTTTTGGTTTCTTCTTATTAAAAATGGAAGCCAGGTGTGGTGGCGCACGCTTGAAATCCCAGCGTTTGGATAGCTGATACAGGAGGATGGCAGTTCGTGGACAGCCTCAGCTACTATTTAGTGAGGCCCTTTGCAATTCAGTGAGACCCTGTTTCAAAATAAAGACTTAAAAATAGGGCTGGGAGTGTAGCGTAGCTCAGGGGTAGAATGCTTCTGGGTTCCATTCCCAGTACTGAAAAAAAAAAAAAAAAAAAAAGGAAATGTAAGACTTCCATTTTTTAAAATAATGGGATTAAACAAGAATATCGACCTTGTGAGATTATCATAGTAATTGGATCAGAGCAAAATTTTGTTGAGAGGCTATCAATTGCTTCCAATTATCTGCAGCCACGCATGAGAGCTCTTTTTACATTCTGAATCCTGGGCTCTGTTTACAGGCCGGGTGTTTGCCAGAAGGTATTTTCAGGAAATAAAGAGACAAGAGAAAGCAGGATGTATCTGATGTGTTTGTTCCTGGCTTGCATTTCCATTCCTAAATCCAGTATCATTGCTTTTGAATTTAAACTTGATGACATCTCTGGCCCTAAAATGACAGATGATCACAGCTCTGTTGCTGTTGTCGTTTATAGAGAGGGATAAGAAACTATCATGGGGCATCCCAATCCTGACCTTGGGTACAAGTTTTGGCAGATTCATGCAGTGACCCTTCGGAGTCTCTGAGTGGAGGACTCTCATTTTGATGTGTGATTCCAGGTGCTTCATTACTGCCATATAACTGGCAGGGGTTGGGGCACATTGAGAGTGACTGGAATGCTGTGTGGAGCAGATGCTTACTCTTCTTGTAGAAATAATTATTACATTTTCAGGAGTTTTACAAGCCAGTTGTTAGGTGTAGTCATTATTAAAATTAAATTATGCAAATTTATAATTAAATATATTAAAGTTGATAAACATCTCACATTCATTGCTTTCTAATTATTTTGCTATACATTACTATTGCTGTGTGTGTGTGTGTGTGTGTGTGTGTGTGTGTGTGTGTGTGTGTGTTACTGGAGATGGTACTCAGGGGCATTCTACCTCTGAGCTATACCCCCAGCACTATTATTCTTTATTTTGAAACAGTATCTCACTAAGTTTTGAAGGATCTTACAAGTTGCCAGGCTGCCCAGGAAACTGATTCTCCTGCTCAGACTCCCAGTACTGGGATTATAAGAATGTGCTACCACACCCAGCTCTTGCTTATGTTTTTGAGATTATTTAAACCTATTGTCACTGTATGAAAATAATATCTAATAGTGTATTATTGAATATATATATATATATATATATTTTAACTCTCCTTGTTGTAACACACTGGTAATCATGTGGAAGTATATGCTACAAATTTTGGCCTTCTCCTCCTTGGTTCTTAAACTAAATCTCAAATTAGCAATTCTGCAAATCTTTTAATGAAATTAATGAAGGTGCATTAAAATAGGTAGAAAATAATGATCTATAGCTTACATAAGTAGTTATATTAATATTATATTATGATATGATTATATGTTATTATTATACAATTATGTATTATATACTATATACTATGTTTAAGTTTTTGAAATATTTATATTCTAATATCTAATATTTACTTACATTCTAAGATCAAATTCTAGAAAATTATGATATAAAACCAAGTGCTCAGAAATCGTTAGAAAATTTTGCTTTATTTTAAGTATTAGGCTCTAGTAATTGGCTAATTAATTTTTTGAGATCTAAATTGCATTTACTCATGTCTAGCCCACATTTTAAAACTAACATTCTGGCTGGGTGTGGTGGCGCACGCTTTTAATCCCAGTGCTTAGGAGGTTGAGACAGGAGGATTGCACAGGTTCGAAGCCAGCCTCAGCTACTTAGTGAGGCTCTCAGCAACTTAGTGAGACCCTCCCTGTTTCCAAATAAAGTATAAAATATGTCTAGGAGTATAGCCCAGAGGTAGAAAAGTCCCTGGGTTCCACCTCCAGTACCACTAAATAAATAAATAAATAAATAAATAAATAAATAAATAAATGTAATATTCTTCTTGGATCATTTCTTCATTTACAACAATAAAAATGTTAAAAGAAGTTATTAAAATGTTGTTATACCTAATTAGTTTTAACCCAACTGATAACAACTAGTTAATAAAATTATTAATATTTATAAAAAAGTATTAAAGGGTTATTTTTTAGAAAATTTTGTAGAGAATGTCTCTCAAAAGAGTATAATGGCAGAGAGATAGTTTGATAATACAGAAGACCATCAGAACCTTTTAAAAATTCTCCAGTTTAACTGGTTCTGCCTTTCCTATTTTCATTATTGTGTATCATTGCCAAGAATTGCTAGAGCATGCCTGAGGCTTTTGAAATTTTATCCCCAAATTCCAAAGAGTCTGTTACAAAACACTCTTTGACTGTGTAGATCTGCTAATCCCCAGCCTGCCCACTTGATGTGCCCAGGATAGAACCAGGGGGCCCCCTAGTTTGGTACTTGGTTCAGATGACATAGAAAAGGAATCATAAACAGAACCTAGTCCCACAGAAGAAGAAAATTTTAAGATTATATTAAATGTCTACAATGTGAATGTTACACCCATTTTGTTATTGAAATGAATTCAATAAATTTTTATATATGATGACATATGGCTTTCTAGTGCCTAGTTTAGCAGTTGAGCTAGTTTGAAGTGCTAAAATAAAACTAATAAAATATTAATCAACTTTCTATGCCTTCTTATTTATCCAATATCTGTTTTGTGTATGTTTGAAATGTGCTAGGTATTGAATAGACTCTGGGGAACAATGATTAAAGAATAAAACATGATTCTTGTTCTCACATAACTATGCAGTATTGTGAAAATGAAAGGCTTTGGAAAATAAGTTTAAGTACAATTATAAGTGTTATAAGAAACACAAGGGTAAGCCAGAATCAATAACACAGTGTTTAATATAATGTATTAGTTCATTTCCTATTGCTATAAGAAAATACCTAAGGCTTGTATTAAGGTTTGGATATAGAGTATCCTCAGGAAGAGCTCATATATTGGAAATGCAAAAATGTTCAAAGGTGATATGATTGAATCATCGATGGGTTTATCCATTGATGGACTAATGGGTTTACTAGGTGGTAATGCAGGCAGGTCGGATGTGGTTGGAGATGGTAGATCACTGAGGTGATGTGGTATGGCCTTGGGGCTTATATATGTCTCTTACCTCTTCCCCTTTCTTTGCTTCCCACTTTCATGCCTTGAGCTCTGCAGATGTGACCTGCCTTAACATGAACTGAAACCTCAGAAACTTCCAGAACTGTGAGCAAATAAATCTCTTTCTAAGTTGTTGTCATCAGGTATTTGGGGTCATAGCAGTGAGAATGCTATGGAGTTTTTTTTAGATCATAGTTTGGGAGGCTGAATGTTTGAGATCAGGCAGTTCCATCTGTTTGGCTTCTCTTCTGCATCATATAAGATAGTATGACAATGACTGGGGTATCAAATTATTTAAGAGATCACATGACAAGAAAGAAAGTCACAGAGATTTGGGATCTAGGCTTGCTCTTTTTATAACAACTTACTCCTGGGAAATAACAGAGGACCTGACAAAACTATATTAATGTTTTCTCTTGATGGTGTCCCCCAGTAACCTAATTATTGCCCACTTGGCTAAACCTTTTAAAGATTCCTTCATCTTTGAGTACAGCTACACTGGGGATGAAGATTCCAACACATGAACCTTGGATAACACATTCAAACCACACTGAAACCATTGTGCATAGTTTGAGAAAGGCAGGGAATATTTCTCAAAAGAAGTGGCATTGCCAATAAAATCAAAAGAAACCAAAGAAGAGGGCAGCATTACAAGCCAACATGTCTCTCATTCTTTTCATAGTCCATATAGCTGTATTGCTATTTTTTAAGTATTTTGGAAAATACCATACCAAAAAGCTTAATAGGGAAATTGAAGAGAGTACACATTTACTGAAACTCTTTCTGATACCCTGCCCCCCATATTCTTTACTTCTATTATTCTCAAACTTAGGCAAGATTCAGTTTAATTCAGTAAATCCACTGGGTCAATTTAGAGAGAAAATTTGACTTTTGAAAGAAAGAATAAGGAGAGTGTGACTTACCACTTTTCTCTCTCATCTGCTCATTTGTAGGGGACTTTCCTCCCTTTATTTATAGATGCTCGTAGTTATATGCAAAATGGTCTATATATGAGCATGTTTAAATGAATTATTATTTATTCATAACTATGTTTCCCTTTCTCCCTAAGAGACTAGCATATCAGTTTAATATTTACCTATATTTTATTCTTATAATTTTGTGATTTCATTTTAAATTTAATTAAATACATATAATTTAGCTTATATATAAAGATTTAATGCTTTCTGTATCAACTGTTGAAAAATAAATGTCCTAATGTATCAATTTGTGAGGCATCTCTTATTATATGTTAGGTTCCTGTATATTTTCAAGTCTACTCAGAACTAGTCACAATAATTTATTAATCTGTGGGTTGTTTTTATTCTGATCTCTTAGTGTTTAAGTTATTTTAATTTTATGATGTATTTTTATAACTGAACAAGTCCTTGTTTTTAATTTACTGTTTATTTTTAGTTTAAACTATTTAAAACTATATAAGCTAAAAATTATTGTCCATTGAGATTGTGATTTGGAGAGCATTCAATTTCTATCTTCATCAAGAAAACTAATCACTTTACAAAAATCACTCTTTTCATCCAATGACCTAATATCTCTCTTTCTGATTATATATCATTTATATGTAATATGTGTTATATATAATATATATATATCATCTATTCTGTTTGCTTCTTATTAAAGTTATTCCAAAATACTACATATGATGCTGTTACTAATAGTCTTTTCCTAGTTATCATCCCAATAGGTTTCATTGTATTACTTTCTGTTCTTCTGGTATATATTAACAGCCCTGCTAAGAGTAGATATCCTTACTTTCTTCCTGATTTTAAAAGGAAATAATCTATAATTGTTTGAACAATGGTCAGTAACCCTCCAATTGTGATTCAAGGAAAATAATATTCCAGATGAAAGATAATGCTCCCCTTAGGGGCACATATTTCACACATTATTTTTAAGTATGAAATATTTATTCCAACATAGAATTGCATCCTGTTCTCTTCAATAATACTTATACAGTAGACTTAATGATTCCAAACATAATTAAATTCGTTCTTATTTGATTGTTGCTTTTTAATATTTCCAAGAAATGATGCTTCTCACCTAAAACATGTCAACTCACATATAACTGTTATACTGAACTTTATTAAATAAAACAGTTTTGAGAATGTGTATGTGTGTGTGAATACACATGCTAGTTGTCATGCACAATATTGACAGCAGCCTAGAAACACAGCTTAAATTTCATTTCTTTCATGAAGTTTTTCTTGATTTCCTGGACATAAATAATTCTTTCCTCTTAATTTCTAAAATATTTATTTTCAACTCTCATGCACCACTTGTCACATAAAATTAATTAGTGCAGATTCTTAAAAGTTGCTTCACTTTTATTCTTTTCCTGTAAAGTGTAGTGGTCACAATCACAGGGTCAGAAGTTAGACTAACTGGTTTAAAGATCTCAGTTCTGCTTCTTATCTTGATGTCTGACTAAGGTTCTAGGATAAATTATTTTTACCCTCTGAGCTTTTCATACACAAAATATAACTAGTAATACTTGTTATTAATTAAAAGTATTTTAGAGTGTTCTGAAAATTAATAGAATGTGTTAAAGTACTTGGAATGTTTCTTGGTTCAATTTATTATAATAAATAATTATGAATAGTTGCTATTTTTTTTTTCTTTTTGTGGTGCTGGGGATTGAACCCAGGGGCATTCTACCTCTGAACTATACCCCAGCCCGATTTTTATTTTTTATTTTGAAACAGGGTCTCACTAAGTTGCAGGGTTTCACTATGTAGCGGAGGCTGGCCAGGAACCGGATTCTCCTTTCTCAGCCTTCCAAGTGCTGGGATTACAAGCTTGTGCCACCATGTCTGGTTTGAATAGTGGCTATTTAAGGTCACCTTTATGTCTATGCATATTAAATGTTATTTATTCAACGCTAAATTGATGAGGAAGGTGAAAATTGTAGAGATTAAGTTATTTCCCCCAAAAAAATCTTTAGTAAATCAAGAAATTAAAATTCCAACTGTTTGCCTTACAGCAAAGCCTCTGCTCTTAATATGCAATTCAGGGTCCTAAACAGTACCATGAGGACAAGGGGTCTCATATAAATCTGTAGATTCACATGCAGAATGGAGAAGTTATATATGAAATATAATGTAAATATTGCAACTATAAAGACACTCCAGTCACGCTCAAACTTCAAACTTTGCTGTACTCTAGAGTCACCAAATTAGTTTTTGTTATGTCTTCCAGCTCCTCATCTCCTTATCATTTTTTTTTTTGTGTGTGTGTGTGTGTGGTGCTGGGGATTGAACCCAGGGGCATTCTACTTCTGAGCTACACCCCTAGCCCAATAATTTATTCTTTTGAAACAGGATCTCACAAATCGCAGAAGGCCTAAGTAGCTGTGGCTGGCTGAGAACCCAGATCCCCCTTTCTCAGCCTCCCACGTACTGGTATTACAAGCATCCACCACCACACTCAGCTCCTCCTCCTCATTTTCATTCTTACCCCTGGTGCACCCATACCACCTAAATATGGATTTCTCATAGTCTAAGCATCAATATTTTTAAAATTCCTCATATGATTCTGATGCATAGCTGAGATTGAGAGCTGGTGGTTTAGAACTGCTTAGAGTGTGTGTGTGTGTGTGTGTGTGTGTGTGTGTGTGTGTGTGTGTGTGTTTTGGGATTGAACTCAGGGGTATTCTATCTCTGATATACACCCCTAGCCTAGCCTTTAAATTTTGTGGGTTTATTTTTTGTGGGTTTTTTTCTTTGTTTTTGGGGTGATACTGGGGTTCCTGGAAGCTCTTCTTCCTCCGGGCTACACTCCCAGACCTATTTTATACTTTTTTTATTTTTGGAAACAGGGTCTCTGAAGCCAGCGAGGCTGACTTTGAACCAGAGCGATCCTCCTGTCTCCGCCTCCCAAGCTTGGGGATTACAAGCATGCGTCACTACGCCTGGCTAAAGTTTGTTTTTAAACAGTGTCTTGCTAGGTTACTCAGTGTATCTCTAGGTTTCTGAGGCTTTCCTCAAACCTACGATCCTCCTTTCTCAGCCTTTCAAATACTCAGATTATGGGTATGCACTACACCTGGCATTATTTAGAATTTAGAGGAATGAACGCCCAAGTCCTCAGAAGTTTCTTTCAGGATTTGATACCTGGAGAAGGAAAAAGTTGCCAAAGAATTATTTGGAGAAGAATGAATGAATTAGGGAGAAAAATGCAAATAGAATGTACAGAAATATAACAGAGGAGAAAGAGTGCATAGTACTTTGGGGCAACTGTCAGAATTCTGCACTGCTGGTCATCTTGTGCCAGCTGCTAAGTGATATTTTTTTTTGTATAATAATGTTTTCAGTTTTTCATTGATCATCTTCTTGCTTTACAGCATGGTTCCGTTTTTCTTCCTTCTCAAATGCTCTCTGACAAGCCAACCATGTGTTTTCTATGACTATCGAAATTAATCTCATTCTAAATACATTCTTGCTTTCTGTTTATTATTTAGTGCTTTATAATTTTAATTAAAATGTTTGTTATGGCATATTAGATGCTTTTTTTGTTCTTATTTAAAATATTGAGCCGAGCATGGTGGCGCACGCTTGTAATCCCAGCGTTCAGGAGGCTGAGACAGGAGGATCGCGGTTCGCAGACTGCCTCAGCTACTTAGTGAGGCCCTTTGCAACTCAGTGAGATCCTGTTTCAAAATAAAGAATAAAAAATTGGGCAGGGGGTGTAGCTCGGAGGTCAAATGCCTCTGGGTTCCATCCCCAGACCCACAAAAAGAAAAAAATAAAATAAAATATTGAGTGATTTATCTCTTCTGTTAGGTTGTGCACATTTTAAAGGTAAGGCCATTTGTATTTCTTATAATTCACAGTAAGTGATTTTTAAGTATATAAGTGCTAAAATAATATTTTTCTATTGTGTAATTTGTTGTAAATAACATGATTGTTAGTACTTTTGAGGGATAGGGTTAAGAGTGTAGCTCAAAGGTAGAACACTCATTGGTTTCATCTCTAGTATCACACACACACACACACACACACACACATACACACACACACACACACACACCATAAATAGAGTAGAAATTTGAATACCTTAAAATATGTGTGTATAGTAAATATGTATATAAACTGTATTTATAATTAAAAAATGTCAGTTTAAAAATAATAAAAATAATCTGTTTTGAAAACAGATTAAAATTTAAGTCCATAAATAAATATTTGGGTTTAAATAATTCACCTAGATACCTCAAGCTGCATTAGTAGTGAAAAATCAGATATTTTTTTTCTAAATGGTTCCAGATGGTATGACAAGTTGGTACAACAGAGATTTTTGTGAAACCAATTATTTTGTTTTAAACCATGGGCAAAGGACTTCTAGAAAATAATAGTTCAGAATGTGATTTGAGTCATAACTGGAAATTCCAAAGACAATAATAAAAACAAATTAAAATCTAAGTCTGTGGGGAAAATGTTGTTTACTACAAATCTAAAGTAGAAAATTCAAATGTAAAAAAGTAAGATTTTTTTTTCTAGTGGCAAATAGTAGCAAAATGCAACAAATGGCTTGAAATCACATCTCTGATAGTTTCAGGAAATTACTCTGGGGTTTCTGTTTTAAAAGAAATGAATAAATATCATACTCTTATAAACTGTACTAAGTCAATATGTGTCTGAACTGTTTAGTGAAATCTCATAGTGTCAATTACTCCTGTGAGAACAGTAATGTATAAGTGAAATTAGTAGATTAGAAAGTTAATTGACCAATTTGAACTGGTATCTTCATAATCATGTGGCCACTTGTGTTACATATTCAACAGAAATGGCTGTTGTCATGACATTTCAGATACTAAGAGACATTTTAGAAGTGCTTAGAAGATGCTCACAAAACCCTGGAATCAGCTTTTGGAGGAAAATACTGGAGCACTGCTAAGTAAGTCCTCTGAAACAGTACTCCCGGAGATAACAGCTAGCAGTTGAAAAAAACATTGCTAACCTGGTATTGTGGCCTACAAAAAAGAAAGAAAAACCAAAGCAATCAATTGTAATTTTACCCTCATGATTTGGTTTATTAGATAGATTAAAGACTGAAAAAAATTAGGATATGACGAACAATAAAAACAGGATCTTCACCAAGGCAAAACCATGGAGCATTGGTTAATAATTCTAAAATCATGCCACTTTCATAAATAGCAATCTAGAATTCTACAACTTTATGGCCCTGTTACACTTGGACAGGGAATTTTATAGGTGGCATAACATACTGGCAAAAGCAAAGATTAGCAATGGCATTTATGTGCATGTTTCCTGATGTTCTTTGTGCCTGCAGGGAGCTGCTGCTGTGTTTTTCTGAGTATCTTTTCCTCTTCTGCAAAATAACAAAATTAGACTAGATCAGTAATTTTCTCTTTTTGCCGGTTGCTGCCCATACATTTCAAAAGGCTCGTTTCATATTTAGTCATAAATGGGCCATTAGACTTTTCTAATATGTCAGAGTGCCCATCAACTTACCTGTTGTCATAATCTAGTCAGAGAGTGAAATCTGGATTTATGTGAATGGGGTCAGAGGGGATATATAGAATCGTATGAACTCTTTGAGAGTTACTTAATGGTATCTCTGATGTCCAAAAATAATTTGGAGAAACTAGATTTCAACCATGCTTTTTAAAAAGGAAACATGGTGTACAAAGGAATTTTAGTAGTTCTACAAAACTGCAAGCACACGCTTGTAATCCCAATACTTGGGAGTCTGAGACAGGAGGATCGCATGGGTTCAGAGCCAGCCTTAGCTACTGAGGCTCTCAGCACCTTAGTGAGACCCTGTTTCCAAAAAAAAAAAAAAAAATATATATATATATATATATATATATATATACATATATACACATATATACACACACACACACACACACACACACACACACACACACACACATATATATATATATATATATATATATATATATATATATATATATATATGTGGTCTGGGAGTGCAGCCCGGAGGTAGAAGGCCTCTGGGTTCCATCCCCAGTACCACAAAAAATAAAAAAATAAAAAACTTCTGTAAAAAATGATTTTTATTGACCAATTACTAGACACTCTCAAAATAATTCTACTGATAACCTTTCACTTTATATAAACTTGTAATCTTTATATCCATCTGTAATCAGATGTAGAAACCCAGGCATTGAGAGCTTAGATTATTTACCAACCACCAAAATTAGGTGTTGAGACAGGGGTTTGAATCCAGGAGTCTGGCTCCATAGCTTGTATTTCTCACAATCCAGTGTGTTATTAATTAATTAATATATATATGGGAGGCAATCAAGGTATTAAACTGTTGTGACAGTTTACCTCATTATACAAAACATGTAATAAAGCAATTTCTGCTTCCACTGGACATCTTCAACTCTCAGCAAATGTAGAACTATAGATCCATTATCAAAACTATCCAGCCTTAAGTATATCCATCCTCTAAAGGGAAACTCTAAAATCAAGTGTTTATATAAAGACGTGCCTGAGTAATTCATCATTATCAGTTTATCTTTCTTTTCAGCAAAATCTTCTTTATGAATAATAAAGCATAGGTGAACATCAATTCATATGTAAAATTCTATTTAATTTAATGGATATCAGTGAGAATGTTTTAGTTATCTTGAAGATTTTGAAACATGCAATCAAATGCAAAAAATATTGCAGATAACACTCATTATTTCTGTTTTGCTTTTGTTATAACAAGCGTGGCACAACTTGACATGGGTAAATAGTTGCCGAGATGAATTTTTTCCTGTTTACCTTATAATCAGAGATAATCTTCCATTAAGGTTTTTGAGAATGAGTGTTGAAGTCCTATTTATATTCCTTATCATCAAAAAACCTCTCAAATTGGCTAATAATAATGCTTCAAGACATTAACATCTCTCTTCTTTCTCTTCTTCTCTCTCCTTCTTTTACTCTTTTTTGTTTTGTGGTACTTGGTATTGAACTCAGGAGCATACTACTTCTGATCTAGACCCCCAGGACTATTTATTTTTTATTTTGAAGCAGTGTCTCAGTAGTTTCCTCTGAGGCTTTCTTCAAACCTAGGCTCTTCCTGTCTCAGCTGCCCAAATATTGGGATTATAGGCATGCACCACCATATCTGGCTGACACTCACTTTTTAGTTTGCCATTTGCACTTCTATTGTGTACAACTGCTTACGTGAATGCGTCTGTGCCTTGCTTGTCATCCATGATATGGAAATTCACTTGTATAGATTTACATGAACAGATATCTTCAGGTCTGAATGTAGCTTTAAAAATTTAGAAATATCATAGAAATGCACTTTTGAAATTTTAATTTAATTTTTTAAAAATTGCTTGGCTTTTATTTTGTTTTATTAGTGCATTGTAGTCATACATGCACACATCACTGTAGTCATACATGTCATATGATATGTGCATGTATGCCCACATGCGCATATCATTTAGCCCTTCCCCACTTCCTACTTCATCCTCCCTCCTCCTCATGTTTGGCTTCGTGATTGACTTAGAAGTGCACTTTATTGACGGCATGCTGACATAAAGTTCAAGTACATGCACAGAGACAACACATTTGCACAAGATAGTTCATCCTGAATAATCAGTTAATGTTGGAGGTTCCACAGGATCAAAATTTAACATAAAACATATTTTCTGTGGATATTATCTATCACTCCAGCTTTTATTTGGTAAAATACATATTTAAGCTGGGCGTGGTGGTGCACACTTGTAATCCTAGCATTCGGGCTGAGGCCGGAGGATCATGTTTCATAGACAGCCTCATTTACTTAGCGAGGCCCTTTAAAACTGAGCGAGAACCCTATTTCAAAAACAAAAAGACTAAAAAATAGGGCTGGTGATGTAGTTTGGAGGTAGAATGCCCCTGGGTTCCATCCCCAGTACTGAAAAAATAATATTTAAAATATTAAACTCTAATTGGCTACAGAGTCTCTAAAATATTACAAGACTTAAGTCTATATTTTTAAAATCATTTGGATTAGTCGCCTTTGTATTACTACAATGAAATAGCTGAGGTGACTTATATTGAGAAATATTCATTTATCTCGCAGTTATGAAGGTTAGAGTCCAAGACTGGTACCACCATAATTTGGGGTCTCTGTGGAGGGTACTGGATTGCCATGATGGTGAAGATGTGTAGGAAGAAGCTGACTACTTCACAAGGCAGGAACCAAAGAGAAGCAGAGAAGAAGACAGTGGTACCACAGAATCATTTTAGAGAATACCTCCTATGACCTAACAACCTAAGGCTCCACCTCCTAGAAGACCACCATAAGAACACATGGGATTTTAGAGACATTCTAAATTCACATCATAGCACCATTAGACTCAGAACTAATTGTATATTATTTAAGGAGGTGACATGGGATTATAAAAATGCAAAATTATTATTGAGTACTAAATTTATGAATTTGTTTATTGGTAGATATTTTGACATATATTTTGCTTATCTTTTATAAAACTTTTCTTCAAAAATGGAAGACATGGAAAAATAAACATATTTATGCTTAAAAATTTTTATGTTGTACTGTTGACTTCATATCTAGCAAAATTTCAACTAACTTGGATTTACAAGACCAGTTTTTTAAGGAGATCAAAACTTATTCTTTGCCCAACATGATCACACCAAGGCAAAATACCCTTTCTTTCATCCTTAAAAGGAGCTGTGTGAATGTGTTTTTATAATACTTCATGCATTAATAAAATCGTTTTACAAATGCTTGCACTCTTTATGTGGGCACTAAGAATATCAGTGAGATTTTGCACAATCAAAAATTAAGAGTAGTAAGAAGGGATGAAAGTAAATATGTGGCTAAGACTTTGTCCAATCTAAAATTATTTCCTTTTGGGAATTTTGAAAAAGATATCAGCTTTTCAACAAGCTTTAAGTGTGTATTATTTTGATCCTTTTCTTCTGTTTTTTCTATATACAAATCATTAACTCCTGACAAATTTTCCTTTAAAATATCCTGTGTATTTGTTCCTTCATATTCTTTCCCATCTTAAGCCATACAATTGTGTTTCTTTGTATTATTGCAAAAATATAATCTCTGTGCCTCCAGTAATTCTGTTTTCCCCAGATTCAACTATAAAGATGATTTTATATTCTAAACCCTTTAACAAAAATTGTAAAGGTTCCACATTACTTTCCTGATAAACTCGAAACATCTCAGCATGAAATTTATACAAAACACAACATACACACAAACACACACACACACACACACACACACCTTTTCATACTAATCAATGCTTTGTAGCATAAACCTATGACATGTATGCCAAGGTTCATAATAACTGTTCCACCTCTTCTCTTATTTAAATTTTTAAGTTTTTCTTAAGATACAGAACATTTATTCTTTCCTATTTTAATAAAATTTTATTATTCTTAATAGTAATGAGGGATTCAAGTTTCATATTGACAAGATCATTGTATTTATTACTTATTTACTCTTATTTCTTCTTTTGAGGATGTGATCATTCTATCTGGGAAATAACTTTTGTTTGATTCTGCTTTCATGTGAGATGTTTTTCGCAAACTTACTGTACTTTTTTTTTTGTGTGTGGTACTAGGGTTCCTGGAAACCTTCTACCTCCAGGCTATACTCCCAGGCCTATTTTATATTTTTATTTGGAAACAGGGTCTCTTAAGCCGGTGAGGCTGGCTTTGAACCTGCAAGATCCTCCTGTCTCTGCCTCTCAGGCGCGGGGATTACAAGTGTGCACCACCACACCTGGCTCTTACTGTACTTTTTATTTCATAATACAGGAAATACAGTTGCTAACATGTAACACTAATATGACATTAACTAAATAATGTGAGAGAAATTGAAGTTGGACAGATTGGTCTAAATTTATCTAAAATGATGACCTCTTAAAAGGCAGATCCCAATGTAATTTATTCACACATAACATATGGTTTCTGTAATAAGCTTTTATACCTAACTTTTAGGTAATTAACTGGTGTATTTTTTTCAAAAAATTTTTCTGGGGGTGTTAGGAATTGAACCTATGGGTGTTCTATCTCCAAGTTACACTCCAGCCCTATTTATTCATCATTCTTGTTGCTAAAGTTAAACTGGTGAACAAGAGTCCCAGTCCACTGGCTCTGCCAGATTTCCAAAGAGCATAAAGACCCATCCATAATGCCCAAGTGACTAGGGTAAAACAGGCACTGTAGGAGTTTATAGACAGACACTGACCCAGAAAGGAATCTTAGCAAACTCTAAAGGGGTGATCTACTGAACTCTGGAGAAGGAGCAGGTAGTTACCTGTTAGAAGGAAGGATGAGCACTCAGGCAAAGAGAACACATAGTTAAAGATCTTGTAGTAAAAGGGAATAGACTGGTTCAAGGCCTAAAACAGTAAAGTGACTGAAAGGATAAATTAAGGGGAAATGGAAGGGGGGATGAGGCTGAAGAAAGAGATGGAGCAGGCCTGGGGCTAATCTTTGGTAAGGAGGTTTCTCGTTATCATCAGTTAGGAAAGCCAAACAGAGATTTTAACTGGAGAAAGTGATTGTATAGAGAAAAAACTGCTAATGATAATTGACAGCTTAGTATAAAGGATTTGTAGGTGTTAAGCATTCATAATAAACACTCAGGAACTGTTCAAAGACACATTTGCTACCATAATATTTTTTATAGAAAACACTTTAAATTATAATTCAAAAGCATCTTTTTGTGCTCACTTTTAACGATTGTATGTAAGCATATTTTTGTGCTCACTTTTAACGATTGTATATCTGCTTAATAAAGTGACAACCCAAAATCTTTTCAATAATCCACAAATTAAACTCTAGAAATGACTAAATATTTTTAAATTAAAGCACTAGAAGTGAATAAATGATCAAAATGTTTATGAAATGCTAATTCCATGTCTCCATGGATTCTCAAGCAATTTTATCCTTATGCCCCTAGTTTGCTTCTGGTTTAGGTTGGAAATGACTTGAAATTGTTACCACCTGACAGCTGCCAACGTATTTGGAGTTAATCGATTCTCAGCTTAGCTACTAGAGCAGGTGTCCACGTGGTAAACCCAATACCCTAATTGCCACTAATTGGTTTCTTGTTCAGTAAAGTCGGTAAGAAGGCCAAAGATCAAATTGTTTAATCGCATCAATAAGAAATGGAAAAGACCACTTGGGTCACCTTTCTCTTCCCTTGAAACCAGAGCAAATCCACTTCCTGTTTTTCCCCAGAAGTACTTTGTCCAATACAATTTAGAATGAATCAAATGATATGAATCCTCTGCTCCCCTTACAAAATTTCTGCATATGTTTCTTTTATCTCCTCCAGTTATTATCTATCCTCTTTGCTTCCTTAATAAACATCTTAGGAAATTCTTGCTCTTGCTCTGTGTTCCCAGGATTCACATAGTAAGCTGAGATGTTCAGTGAAGTCATTGAGAAAGAATGAGAAGGAAAACTGAATCGCCTAATTACCTCAGTGGGTGGTCCCTGTCCATGGAGATGAAATTTACCACAAGTGTGGGATTGTGGTAACTATGAGCTATCCAAGTACAATAATACAGACCTAATGTGTATTTGATATTATGACCAGAAAGCCACCATAAATGATAAGCAAATAAAATGCATTAAAGGTTGACTAGGAAAATGAAAATATGTGACCTTGACTAGTCTGTTTGTTGTGTTTTTAAAGCTGAGTAAAATGTATATGACTAACAAATATGAATTTTCAACAATGGGACCTTAAAATGTGATATTACTGGAAAGTGTTGAAAGTAGTTATTGGATATTTGAAATTTAGGAAAGGCATTTCTATGAGTAAGTACAGGTTCTTTTCACATTATGAGAACGTATTACACTGCATCAATAAAAGTTAAAGAGGGGGAGGGGTTTTCATGTTCTTATAATATGACCTTAAAAGCTTTCTTGTTTCGTGATGTAGAGAATTGAATTTCAGTAGTAGAGTGAAAAGCGAATCTAGAACTGTGGTTTAGAGATCTAATTTTCCAAAGTCGTCTTATTTCACAAGTACCATCTGTTAAGTTCTACCTTTTATGGTTCTTTTTTTATTGCACTCAAGTGCCAAACAGAACACTCTGAACTATGACAGAGAAATCTTATAGTTATGGGGACAGTGGTTGTGGAGGGAAACATCTTGGGTTGATAAAGTATTTGAGTGGTTTAGTGTTTTGCACATGGAGAGACAATCCTGAAGTCATCTAGCACCTGTTTTTCCAGATTCTGATATATCTGGCTTACATAGGCTCTTTTATTTTCCTTCTGATGTAAAGGATTTTTCTAGTAAAAGTATGGGGATACAGACTGTCCATAGCAAAAATAATGTAAGAAAGCTGTAACACTCACAAGGCTTAGTTCCTGGCCTTTATCTTAAAACTTACTTATAGAATTTAATACTAATCCTAAACAGATAGCAAGTACAAGTCTCCCAGAAAAAGGAAAAAGGATGTTAAAGAACTGATGCTTCTCTTTTGGATCTGTTCCCATCAGTAGGCTTTCTGCATCTTATAGTAGTTCTATTTTTATTTTTTAATTTTAAATTAAAATTTTATTATAGGTATTTTTAATAAAATGCTGAACTCATAGAAGAGAGAGTAGAAGGTTGCCAAGAGATTCCAGGTCACAGGGGTAGGGAAGATGAGGAAACGTTGCCCAAGGGGTACAACATTCAGTTATAAGACAAATCAGTTTTGGAAACCTAACCTGCAGCATGGTGATTATAGTAAAAATATGTATTACTGAAATTTTCTGAGAGAGTATATCTTACATATTTTCAACAAAAATAGCCATGTGAGGTGAAGGGTACATTAATGAGCATGATTGCAGAAATCGTTTTATAACTTATCATATATTAAAACTTCTTGTTGTACCTCTTAAATATATATAATCTTTGTTTTTCAAGTATACCTCAATACAGCCAAATGTAAACACTTTTTTTTTTTTTTTGCAGTACTGAGGATAGAATTCAGGTGCATTCTACCTCCGAGCAACACACCCAGCCCTATTTTATTATTCTTT
Organism: Muscardinus avellanarius; assembly: GCF_963383645.1. Taxonomy (NCBI): domain Eukaryota; kingdom Metazoa; phylum Chordata; class Mammalia; order Rodentia; family Gliridae; genus Muscardinus; species Muscardinus avellanarius. The sequence goes on from NC_137795.1 coordinate 52,619,584, forward strand.
ATTTTGAAACAGGGTTTCACTGAGTTGCAAAGGGCCTCACTAAGTAGCTGAGGCTGTCCTTGTACCATGATCCTCCTATCTCAGCCTTCCAAATTTCAACTGGGATTACAAGAATGTGCTGTAAATACATTTTTTAAATGAATATTTTTCCTACACAAATAGCATACAGATGCTGGGCTTCCCCAGTGTTCACTTGCTGGAAAAACATTAACAAAAAATATTAAACAGTTTTATAATCATGCCATAATACATATGATATATAAAATTCCTATTTTAATTTAGGCTTCATGGGTATGACTTTACCAAAAAGCATCCTCCATATGGCACTTGGTAAATGAAAGGAATACTGGGAGGCCATACTTTTAGATCAGCTCAGTCTAATGATAACTAAAAAATTTATCAACAGTTGTATAAAGGATTAGACTTCTCTTTGTGGTGAGGTTCTTTAGTAAAATATTTTGTTCACCTCTCTGCTCTCAACTATGCAGCCTTACAGTACTAGAAGCATCGTGACTTTTCTTCAGCTATCTAAGACACTCATGCCACTCAGGAGCACCTCCTGTTTATTTTTTCCCACAATTTTTATTTTTTATATGCACATACAGTTTTGAAATTTGGTACATGCCCATTTTTAATAAAATTAAATATCAGTAGTTCCATAAGTAAAGACTTAAAGAAGATTTATTTTTATTACTCCTGTAACGATTGGTTACATAATTGTTATGAGGCAGAACAGTATGCTAAGTATTAGGGAAAAGCTGTGCTTTCTAAGCATTTGCTGAGTACCCAATATCAATAAAACTGCTCATAAAATGTCTAATTCCTATTTGACGTTGAAATAAGAATCCATTTAGCTCTTTATTTTTAATGTATGCACTATATTGAGGATATCTCAGCATTTATTGAATATTGATAAATACTAATTTCTCATATATCTAAATGTTCTATGGATAAGATTTTAAAACTATACTTTTTTGTGGTATTGGGGTTCCTGGAAGCCCTTCTATCTCCGGGCTACACTCCCAGACCCATTTTTACATATTTTGATTTGGAAACAGGATCTCCTAAGCTAGCGCGCGTGGCTGGCTTCGAACCTGTGCGATCCTCCTGCCTCCACCTCCCGAGCGCGGGGATTACAAGCGTGCGCCACCACGCCCAGCTTAAAATATACTTTTAATGGTGCATTGTAATTATACATCATAATGAGGTTCAGAGTGACAGAAGCATGCATGAGCACGGTGCTTGTCTTTTCCTCCACTCCCCCTCCCCCTCCCTGTACATATTATTGAGACTGGTACTGATAACTTCAGACATGAACATAACATTATTTGAACTGTTTCTTTTGTCAGATTTCCCTTTACCCCTCCTCATCTCCCTCCTCAAATCCCCTCCCACTATTCTATTGGTCTCTCTTCATTTACCTAAAGTTTCTCTTGTTTCCTAATTTCTCTCTAGCTTTCACATATGAAAGAAAACTTGTGACCCTTCGCTTTCTGCAATTGGCTTATCTCGCTTAGCATAATATTCTCTGGTTCCATCCACTTTCCTGCAAATCGCACAATTTTGTTCTTCTTTACAGCTAAGTGAAAACCCATTGTGTTTCACACTCTGGTAATCCATTTATCTCTTTTAATCACGTATCTGTTAATATCGTATAAGTCTGAGTCTAATCAGGAGACTACATCATAATTCGCAAAGAAAAAGTTTAATATAAAACTAAAATAGGGGATTAGAGTAACAAAAGGTTGGCTAATAAGCATGAAAAGCAAAGCTAATTCATATAGGAATAAAATCTATATGGAACAGGCAGTATCCTAGGATTGAGATAAGTGTCTGCAGAATAGTCCCTCTTTTTATTTTGGCCTGATATCCAGAGTATGGAAGAAGGAACATCCTTGGCTTGTTGAAAGACAAAGAAGTTGCATTGCCCTGCCGGTGGAACTTGCAGGTAATCTGTACTTTGGAGACTTTGGAACTTGCCAAAAAAAAAAAAAAAAATCACCATCTTGATAGCTAGGGAAAACTCATAGACATGATGGAACTTTCTTTGGGGTGTCCTTAGGAAAGCCACTGGCCCCCAAGTGCTTGCACAGCATTCTGCAAAAACCAGCTACTGAAGACACACCTGCACTGAAGGCGTCTGGTGCTAGAGGAGCTGCATTCTAAAATTTTGGTTTTATTGTTATGCAAGTATTTTTAAACCAACAGATCAGAAGACAAATGCCACTGAAAAGATAGTTTGTTAGACTTACACATCCCATGCCATGCCAGGGAGATTCACTTAAGGAAGCAGTCAGGAGACAGGGAATGGCAGGGGTGGTGGTGGTGGTAGGGGTGTGTGGACAAAAATCTATTTTGTGTTTCTTCCTGGAAGGAATAAGCAAGTCAGAATATGCAGGTTTCTAATTAGCTAGTTCAACTTCAGGTGAACTTTCCCTTCTCAGACATAGAATTAATGAGAGTGTGAGCCTCTTTGGTTTTAACTGAAACCTAGTAGAGTATATGTGCAAAATTGTCTCTTGTCAATATTTTCAGCCCTCCCCTCTTTGCTTTCCTTTGGGTTTTCTGTGTTCTTTCCCACTAACGAACAGGAAAAGGGCCAACCAAATACCCAAGGGAACTTCCATATGCGAATTTACAGGCTTCCACATTTGTGAGTCTCCCTTTTTCTAGATAAAAAAATTATCTAAATTTTCAACCACCTGGAAACCCCAAACTCAGTCCTCTGACACTCTATCTCAATCCAACGCTGCAGCCTTATACTTGATCTCTAGATTTTTTTCCATGGCTTTGTATACTAGGGAAAGTACAGGACAAAAGCAACAGAAGCCTAGATTTTGCTAGCTGAAATTCCTTTTTTCCAGGAGTCAGTATCCCTCAAATTTCTTCTTCATTTGTGTCAGTCTCTAATGTTTTCAATAGCTAAGTTAAGTAACTTCATATGTGTTATGAAGTATTTTGTCCAAATTTCTTAATTGCTACCTGCAAGCTACTATGATATTACTGCAACTGGCAAGTGTATGCTTTTTGGAACTGGACTCCTTAGAGACCTGGTGGGCCCCAGCTATGTTCTACAGACGGTACAAAAGTGGTGACGTACTGTTGGTGGAGGTGCCCATCTCCCTCACTCCCACTGCTTTAGAAAGAGATGATCTCTTTTTTATGTTTAATTTTATTCTTCAGTGTTTCTCCTTACAAGGTTTTATTTAGAAAATAAAATCTGCTGAGAGCAATTTGGACAGTTATTGTAGTAGAACAATTATTCAACAGATTTTTAATAATATCATAACATGCGCTACACCAGGCTTTGGATTTTAATTTCAGTTAATAGCTAGTGTTAGAGGATATTGTACAATTCTTAATAACTTATATCTATTTTTATATTCACAGGTTCCCTTGCTAATACTTCTAAGTTACAGGAATGAATAAATATTTTGCTATATAGCCCACTTAAACATAGCTATACAAGATAGCAATAAATGTTTCATAAAAGTTCTATTATTCAGTTTTAAAGAGTAGCAAATAGAAGTATTTCTAATTACTAAACTAATATTTCTTTTAAAAAAAATTGGTCATTCAGCATCATATTTTTATTTGCTTTTCAAACACCATTTCAATAACTCTTATTGGTTCAGTATTTTGATCAATTGACTTTATTTCCAAATAAATGAGATATTTTAATTTTCCAGTTATCATAAAAATATCACAAAGGGTATCATATACACTTATATGCTATGAATTAGCCTATTATTTCTTTTAGCCAATGTGAGTCAAAGATGAATTAGAAAAACAAGCCTAGAGATAAGATTTCAGAAAGAAATCTTATGGAGCTAATGTTTTAGTTTGATACAGTCAGATGAGGGTATGTTATGCCTAATCTGAGAAGAAAGTAAAGGGTAAGCAAGTGAAACAGGAAGAAGGCAAGGGACACTTAAAAAATAGGTCTTGGATTGGAATAACAGCAGAAATAATTCTGACCTTAACTATGATCCTTCTATTTATAATATAACATACAATCATTTCTTTTTCAGTTTATAGTAATTTAAATTGAAAGATAGGCGTGGTGGCACACGCTTGTAATCCCAGCATTCAGGAGGCTGAGACCGGAGGATCATGGTTTACAGACAGCCGCAGCTACTTAGTGAGGTCCTCCACAACTTAATGAGACCCTGTTTCAAAATACAGAATAAAAAATAAGGCTGGGGGTGTAGCTCAGAGGTCAAATGTCTGAGACCAGACAGTTTATGTGGTTTTGTTTCAAGTCAGAATGGTTTAGATGCAGGGAGAAACTAGATCAGAACCAGAAACAGGAGAGCAGACTATCTGTACTCATTTCACTTCTCTTTGATGTATTGAAAAATAAATAAGTCAACTTGATTTTTTAAGAACACTGTATCACAAAAGCTTTAACTTACAAATTTGTTGATATAGAGAACACACTGAAATCATTTATGTAAAAAGATTTCAGTTTCATTGAATTTAGTGAGGTGCTGAGTTTAATGATCGAGAATATTAAACAGCTTGAAATCTAACACAGTAGGAGGAGATGAGAAACTGTTAATGATATGTCCTTACTTAGCATTTTCAAAACAAGAATTATGCATATATAAGCCGGGTGTGGTGGCACATGCTTGTAATCCCAGCATTCGGGAGGCTGAGACCCAAGGATCGTGTTCGCAGAAAACCTCAGATACTTAGTGATGCCCTCTGCAACTTAGTGAGACCCTGTTTCAAAAAATAAAGAATAAAAAATAGGACAGGGGGTGTATCTCGGAGGGCAAATGCCCCTGGGTTTCATCCCCAAACCCGCAAAAAAAGAATTATGCATATATAGTAATATACCACCAAGACCAATAGATATGTACCCATTTGTACTTGTATAATTATATATCTACACCCATAAATTCTTTCATTTAAGTTCTACCAAGGAATTAAAAATGGTACTGAATTTATCAGAGAACACATCTAGATCAGAAGACAATTCACACATTTCATAGACTCTAAATCTGAAATCATCTCCTAGTAATATTACTCCTGAATGTCGTTTTATAAACTTCTGCAAGATCCCAGGTCTGGAACTTATTATAAATAGGAGCATGATAAATAGGAAAAAATAAATAAGTGAGCCAAAATTTTAACCAAAGCAAGGAACAAAAACTGCCAACAGTTTCAGACTAAGAAGTACTGAAAAGCTCTTCTGTGTCTAAGCACTATTTATAGGAAAAGAAGCAGAGGTAGAGGATGGACTAAATTGATCTTAGAATTACTTGTAAACATTAGCTTTAAAGAAAATTTAGCTTTGGTGGTGATGTGACCTAAGACCAAAGATTGACTCAATTTTGTAAACAAGTAGTCATTTCTTTTAGAACATAGTGCTTATTCCACAGGGACATTCTTGGTTCATTTTTTATTTGAACCAATTTTTATCTCATAAACATCAATGACAAAGAGATGTTTATAAGTGTAGCAGTTAAAAAAATAGACTTTTAGTTTAAAAGAGGATGGCAATTCTTCAGAGAGGGAGCTGTCTTTTCCTGAGCACTCCTTCTATGAGCCATAGAAAAGACAGATCTTAAGTCAGGAAAATATAGACCACAGACAGTGTACAAGGCAGAAATATATTAAGGCTGATACAAGGAAACTAAATGTCTCTTCATAATAATGCTAGGATAAATTGGGGATTTTTATGCAGCTGTTCATAAAGAGAATTTCATTGCCTGAGGACTTGAAGTGGACAGACATGATGGGTCCAGGTAAGGAAAGGTTCAGTAGGATGGTAGGAACATTCTCAGATGTTGGTGTGGCCCAAATATTTTTGTATGTACAGACACCATGAAGTAACCTCTCCAACCCTTTTTGCCTCTGCTCCTGATGTTTTAGTAAAATTCCTCGACATAACTGAAGAGCTACAACATTATATCTATAGTCAACAATACTGTATTATCACTAGTCATTGGCTAAAAAGGTAGATATGTTGTTATGTTATCATAAACACAAACAATTCTTGTGTATATATAATTAGAGGAATTTAAGAAAGAATAATATTTGATGATTGCATCCATGTAGTGTAAAAATAGAAAGAGAGAGAAGAGAGAGAAAGAAAGAAAGGAAGGAAGAAAGAAAGAGAGAGAGAGAAAGGAAGAAAGAAATATATAAAAGCTGTTAAGGCTATATTTTGGGCAAAGAAAGAAGGAGAGTAAACCATGACTAGAAGTTATATAAGAACCATTAGGTGGATTCTACTATTAGAAGAAATCTGTAAGATCTTTTTTTTATTATATAAAAAAAAGATGAAGCCTACTAACCTTAAAAAGACTCCAAGGAACTTGGGAAAGTTACATTTGGCAATGTTTATTTAAATTTCTGTCAGAGTGTAATTGTTCTGAAATTCAAATGAAAGGTTAAAGTTCATTGAGTTCCTAAAAACCAAATAGGCTCAAGACTGTATTGCAGTGAAGACTCTGTAGATTCTTAGCCTACAAAATACCATGTAGCTAACCGTAAATGGTGAATAGTATGATTAGATTTACTGCCTTTTCTTTTTAATTACTTTAATAAGTCCAAAGTCAGGATTTCATTTGCATTTTATTGCAATTCCAATAATATAAAAGGTTTTATGTTCCTAAATGGGGAAATTCCACATAGGGATAAATTTATCCTTTGGAAAAGGAAACAATGATTTCAACTAGTACATATCAATTCTACCAACTTTTAAATTAATTCAGATCACTTCCTGGATAATGCTACAATTATTTTTTTTAGGCATGTTAAATTACTTTCTTATCAGCACATTTTAATATTGTTAAATGTTTTTAAAAGCATGCACTTTTGCTGGGCGTGGTGGCGCACGCTTGTAATCCCCGCGCTTGGGAGGCTGAGACAGGAGGATCACACAGGTTCAAAGCCAGCCTCAGCTACTTAGGGAGGCTTTCAGCAACTTGATGAGACCCTGTTTCCAAATAAAATATAAAACAGGGCTCGGAGTATAGCCCGGAGGTAGAAAGCCTCTGGGTTCCACCCCCAGTACCCCCCCACACACACACACAAAAGCATGTACTTTTGTTAAAGAATGACCATATTGGTAAAACAATTAAAAATCCGATTTTTGGAAGTATACTACAATACTACATTACAAATTTTTTATAATGTGATGCTTTTGGTGCATTATAGTCTCACATCATATTGTTGACAATAACATATATACACACAGAACTTGGTGTCCCCCAATCCTCCACATTCTCCCCCTTCCCAGTACAGAGTATTGAGCTTGACATGCATTTATTCACAAAAGTACACATAGTCAATGATATTATTTCCATTAATGAACCTTAGTCTTCCTTTTCCACTTGCCTTAAACCTGCTCAGAAAGACAACTGGCGCTCTTTATCAGAAATACATCACACATTTTATTTTATCTTATCTTATCTTATTTATTTATTTATTTTGCAGGTCTGGGGATGGAACCCAGGTGCATTCAACCTCCTAGCTACAGCCCCTACCCTATTTTTTTTTTTAGATAATCTCTTTTTTTATTTTATTTTTTCATATTTATTTTTAATTGGTGCACTGTATTCATACATCATAGTGGGATACAAACTTTTGTAGACATACATGCACACATCGCCCAGTCAGCCCCCACCCGATCCCCACCCCATTCTCTCCCTATCCCCCCCTCCTATGCTTGGCTTAGTAGTTGACATCTAGTATTATAGCAATTTATCCAAAATTAAAAATGATAATCTCACATAACAGTTTCATTTGTCTGATACCAAGCTTTTGATGACTTAAAGATAACATTTCAATATTTCTTTTTGCTTTCTTTCTTACCAGAGAATCTATTTTTTTCTATTTTTTAGGTGAAACTATCATATATTTATATATTTATTTTTCAGAAAAAAAATCTATCCTAATATGGAATATGGACTCTAGGTACCCACATCGATCTTGAAAAAGAACTAAGCTAGAAGATATATATTTTCTGATTTCAAACCATATAGAGTTACAATAATTGAAACAGTGTAGTACTATTCTAAAGGCAGATATATAAACCATTGGAGTTAAATAAAAGCCCGGACCTAAATTCTTCCCTATATTGTCGTTATTTTTGACAAGGTTTCCACGAACATTTGGTGGTAGAAATAATAATCTTTTAACTAAATATTGTTGAAACATAATAATTACATGGAAAAGAATAAAATTGGACCCTTACCTAATCCCCTATACAAATATTAACTCAAAATAGATAAAAGACCTAAATATAAATCTTAAGACTATAAACTTTTAGGAGAAAATCTGGGTCATTAAACCTCACAACATTGAACTTGGCAGTGATTTCTTGGTTATGATTTCAATGGCACAGGCAACAGAAGAGTATACAAACTCCCTAAAAAATAAAAAATATATTGTATATCCAAAGACAATGTAAACAGAGTTAACAGTTACTAATAGAGTGGGATAAAATATTTCCAAATGCTATATCTGAAGGTATATTAATATTCCAACTAGAAATCCTAAAAATTAACAACAATAAAGGCAAACAATACCCTTTAGAGATAGGTAACAGACTAACATAAATAATGAATCTCCACAGATAACCAATCTTAGTTGTCTGTTGGATGGAAAATCTTGTTTCTTTACCTATTTCTTCTTTGTAGTTAATCTCTTTGAGTATTTTCTCTAGTGCTGGTTTTGAAGACATAAATTCCTTCAGTTTCTGTTTGTCATGGAAGCTTCTTATTTCTCCATCTAATTTGATAGAAAGTTTTGCTGGGTAGGAAATTTTTGGCTGGAAGTTGTTTTCTTTCAAAATTGGGAATATGTTACTCCAAGCCCTTCTGGCTCTCATAACTTGGTTTGGGAAGTCTGGAGTGATTCTAATTAGTTTGCCTCTGAATGTCACTTGGCCCTTTGCTTTTGTTGCCTTTAAGATTCTCTGCTTGGCTTCCACATTGGTCATTTTGACAATTATGTGGTGTGGGGATCCTCTTCTCCGATCCTGTCTAAAGGGAGTTCTATAAGTTTCCTGGACCTGCGTATCGACCTCTTGCTCTATGTCTGGAAAATTTTCTGCTATTACTTCCTTGAAGAGATTGTTGATCCCTTTAGTTTCACTCTCTTTTCCCTCCTCTATTCCAATTATTCTTAGGTTAGCTCTCTTAAAATGGGCCCATATTTCTTCAATATCAGATTCCTGCTGTCGGATATTTTTTCTTAGATTAGAAACTATGCGTTCATTTTTGGAATGATCATCTTCTAAGAGCGAGATTCTGTTCTCCATGTGTTCTAATCGGTTGTTGGTGCTTTGAATTGAGGCCTTTACTTCATTAATTGCATCCTTTATCTCTTTTTGGCTCTCTCTGAGTTCTTTTCGAAGCACCTCTATTATTTCTACAGTTATTTTCCTGATTTGATCTTCTAGAAATCTCTGATTTTCTGTTTTATCGGGTTCTGATGTTGTGGGGTTGTGGGCATTCATTGCTCCAGTATTATTCCTCTTTCCCATGATTTCGTAAGTTTGTGCCTTCTCTGGGTTCTTCCCTTGGGTCACTATGACTTCACTTAAGGTGCTCTGGATCTCGAGTCAGTAGTATCTCAGACCCCACTACTCCTTTACTGGGTTGTATCACAGAGTCTCCGACCCAGAGAGTCGATAGAGGCTGCTTTAGACCGTGGGGGGTGCCAGGTTGCACGTTCTCCTATGGTGTGATATCACTGCCACCGCCCCTCTCCCACTGGGTCAAGTCCCAGTGAATACAGTACTGGGATTTCTCCGCTGTGGCCCGCAATTTGACTCACTGTTCTTGAGTACGCAGATGTAGCTGTAGTGAATTCGGTGCTGCTGCCACCGGTGGCAATATGGCGCCGCTGCTACGCCCTCGGCTGTTGGGCTGGCGTTTTTTTTTTTTCTTGGTTTTGATTTCCACTCTGAATCCCTGCAGCGTGTGTTGAGCTCAGACACTGGGAGCTTTAGATGTACTCTGCGCCGAGAAATCCCGCCTGGCTGTTCCGCAGCGGCTCCCCTCGGCTTGCTGTGGCCGTCCCGTGAATTCGCCGCCAGTATGGCGCTGCTGCCGCGTCTGCCGCGTCCTCGGGCTTGAGGATCTCCTCTGTGGCTCTGTTCTCAGTCCGCTTTCTCTCTGGAGCCTGGTGATTTTTTTTTGTTTCTCTGGTGATGTTGTTTTCTGGCTTTGAAAGGCGCTGATTTTGTGGTAATGGATATTTGTTGTTAGCGGGGCTCTTAAGCCCCGCTTTTCTCGGTCGCCATCTTCCCGGAAGTCTCCATCCCTACCCTATTTTTTTTAAATTCTTTTTATTTTAAAACCGGGTCTCACTGAGTTGCAGAGGGCCTCACTAAGTAGCTGAGTCTGTCCGCAAACCGCAATCCTTGGGTCTCAGCCTCCCGAATGCTGGGATTACAAGCGTGCGCCACCATGCCTGGCTACATCACACATTTTAGATGCATAAGAAAGTACACAGAAACAAATTTGTCAATGGCAAGTCCCACAGGAGAAGCATATCACCAATTTAATTTAGAAGAACTAGAAAATATTTCAACTTTTCTTCAGAATATTCTAGGAAATCTCATTGTTAACAATGCTCTTCATTCATACTGCCTTTGTTATGATTAAAGAATGTCCCCTGAAGAGCTCATGTATTAATGTTCAGAGTTTACATAATTAAGTCATGAGAATTGTAACCTCATCCGTAGACAAATACATTGTGATAGATTTACTGCATGGTAACCTAGGCAGGTAGTTATAGCTGGAGAAGGTGGATCCCTGGCAGTGTAGCCTTAGGGACTGTGCTTTTGTCTTTGAATCCCCTTGTTTGTTGGATTTCTCTTGAGTTAGGCCTCTGTGATGGGACATCAGATCCTTTCTTTCTTCATTTCTTTGCTTCCTGCTGCCATGCTGTGAGTTCTTCAGACTCATTCTAACATTGACTGAACCCTCAAATCTCCAAAGAACTATGAACAAATAAATCTTCCTTTCTCTAAGTTGTGTGGTAAGTGATTTTAGATTATTTCAGGTAGAATTTCAACTGAGATAGCCTCCAACCAATTTTAGATCCTCACTCAGTAAATTTTCTATCCCCCTTTGTTACCCACAACATCTATATATATATATATATATATATATATATATATATATATATAGTGAATCTTGCAATATAATATTTAGAAAATATTTCTATAACCTTTATAGCTTTACTTTCCAATTCTAATAAAAGTACATCTTACTTAGGGGTCTAGAATATTAAAATTAAATGAATTTAACAAATAACAAATCACTTTACAACAACAGGAATTTCTTTATAGTTATTTAGCTAGCATATTTTTGCAGATATGTGTTAAAATCTTTTTTATAGGAGTACTATGTTTATACTTCAGGAAAAAAAATATAGAGAGAAACACAAAGAAATGGAGGTCTGAATATTAAAGATGGTATGTTTCAGTGAACATGATAATAGATATCTGTGTAATTTACACTTAAAATTTGCATTTTACACTTTTAGACATAGTACTTTTTGATGATTATGGTGCCACAGAAGCTTATATAAATTTGAGTTTTTAAGAAATTTTTGAGAACTACCTGTTAGAATGATATTTATGGCCAGTTGTAAAGAATAAATTCTAAAATCAATCTATCTATTTGAAAGCCTTAGAATTTCTGCTGCTGAAATATTTTATTGTATCCTTAAACATATTTTATATAGTTCTTTCTTTCTCTCACTCTTTCTTTACATTTTATTTTCTTTCTTTTATGTGTGTGTATGAGAGAGAAGAGAAGAGAAGAGAAGAGAGAGAGAGAGAGAGAGAGAGAGAGAGAGAGAGAGAGAGAAAAGAGACAAAGAGACTATTAAACCCAGAAGTATTCTACTTTCAAACTATACCCCTATATTTATTTATTTATTTATTTATTTAGTTAGTTAGTTAGTTATTTAGTTAGTTAGTTAGTTAGTTAGTTTTGGTTTTGAAACAGTTTTGCTAGGTTGCTAAGAGTCTCTCTATAATGCTTAGGCTGTCTTCAAAGCTGTGATCCTCTTGTCTCAGCCTCCCCTATACTAGGATTACAGGCAAGTGTCACCACACCCATCTGAGATTTATTTTCTTAATATTATAGTGATCATAGTTCTCATGTAGAGGCACAGTATATCAGTGTATTGGTCAGGGTTCACTAAAATAACAGAACTCAGAACATATATGTGGTAAAAAGGGATTAATCAAACCAGGTTACAGTCTAAAGCACTGTAGTTCCGAGGGTCCTACTACAAATGGAAAGCTGGAATCTTAGAATCAGTGTTACTACTCTTTTAGTCAAGGTACAAGATGGAAATGCCAGGAAAATCTCTGGAGAAAATGATAGTGAAAGTCCAGTTTGAAAAGCTGAAGATCAATGTCTCAGATATGAGCTGATGAGAACAGATGCACTTTCTTCAGAAAGAACCACTTGTGTCTTCTCATGGCTTTCTTTTTTTATCCAGGTCCCACACCTATCAGAGCCATTGATGCATATATTAAAAGTAGGACTTCCCCTTAATCTGCCATACATAAACCAATCAGCTCATCAGCTCACCCCAAAACACATAATTTTAGGTGCTTCATGATCCAGTCAAGTTGACAATCTAGACCACAATCACTATGAAGATACCTGAATCAAAGAGCTTGAGGGCAAGGGTGCAAGAAAATTCTCCTAGATCTCATTCACTATTTTATCATATTTACAAATAAATTTAAAACTATTATAAGTGAATAATAAATATACATAACTCTACTAGGCAACTTTAAAGCATGTATGTATCTCCCTAGTTGGCTATTTTGCTTGCAGCCATCCACAATAATATATATTTATGGTTAACTTTCATAATAAAACTCATATGTATATATGTGTATTTTTAAGACAAAGTTCTTTTGATCACTACATAGTAAAAGCAGAGTTCCTCCTATGTGGTAGCTCAGTAGCAGCAATCAAGACCCATGATGTCTCTGCTCTTGTGAAGCTCATATTTCTTCAAAGAGATAATAACTGCCAGATCACAACAATAATAAAAAATAAAATGTAATACAGAGAGCTGAATAGAACAGGATTTTTTTATGTGGAACAGGCAGACAATGCCTCTTTGAGGAGCACATAAATGATGAACAGGAGATATTAGATGACAATGTAGGAAAAGGGATATCGGAGAAAAAGAAATAATTTCAGAATAGAAAAAATACCAATGCATCTAGAAAGTAATGGACCAGGGACATTAGTAGGAAATGAAAGAGGATAGGTAGATTGTGGTCAATTATTTTGGTCTTGCATTCAGTCAGAGCTTGGTTTCCACAGAAAACAGAGCCCAAGACAAGCTTTTAGAGTGTATTAGGAAAAGTGTCATTTCGGGGAACAAAAGTGTAAGAGAAAATGGGAAATGAGATAGGAAGGGGTAAAATCAAATATCAAAATGGCTTTGCTGAGCGAGCCACAAGGTGTAGGTTAGTCAGGAAATAGATCTTGCTGTGCCCATACAGTTGCTAGAAGGCAAAGTGTGTCTCTCAGCAACTTCCACAGTCTCTCATTGGTCTTAGTTTTTCTCCTAATCTTCCCTGGTCTTTTCTAGGTTTCTACTAGAGGTACCAGGGATCTTGTGTGCATGTCTTGGTGATCACTAGGTAGTTTAGTGGCTATGGAGCAAGGTGGCTAGTAGCAAAGTGGCCTGCTGGAGACCACGAGGAAGCCCAACTCAACCCTAAGGGAAGTTGAATTGACCAGGATTAGGAGAGATGGTGCTACAGTCCTGTGGCTGGGGTGTACCAAAGATTTAGGATTTATGTCAATTTCTAACTTCTAAGTCACACCATTAAGTATTTTTTTAGAGCAAGCAAACAATATTATCTTATATGTGCTTTTAAAAATTACTTTCGTTGCTTTGTGGAGAAAAAGGACATGGAGCAGGGCTGAGTGGCAGAAGGTAGAGTGGCAGAAGGTAATAAAATTATCAGCACAGATTTTGTTGTTGTTTGTATGTTTTTTTGTCTTCAACTCTAAGGGTTTGAAAAAGAAACAGTAATTATAATTGTTTGCACTATGGAAATCTTTAATGTGCTTTAGCTGAGTCATTACATAAGGTTATAGAACAAGAGCATGGTCAGAGTTCAAGGAGAAGATGGAAGGTTTTAAGGTGGCCAGGTTACCCCATGGGGTAGTTGGATGTACATTTGATCCAAGGCTAGTTTTTGCTTTTAAGGGATGTTATCAGGGTATATCTATTTACTGAAAGTGATCCAATCAAGATATATACATTTATAAAGCTGGACAAAATGATGATATTTCCAAGACAACTTTCTAAAATGAGACAAGAGCTGGTTTGAGATGGAAATAGATAGGCTAGACATGGGTGAACAGGGAGCTTCTTTAATTTCATTATCCCAACCCTAATCACAATTCATTTAAAAGCTATTAAAAGCATTTTCCTATGGCTAGGAAAGGATATAAAATCTATTTATGATCTCAAGTAAGAAGTAACAAGAAGGCATATGATATAATTAAATGTGCATAAGATATATAGAATCATTACCCAAAGAAAAGCTCAGAGATGCACAGACATAAAACACCATTACAACCTCATTGTCATTTACTTATCAAATGTTCTGCGAGTCTTATTTAAGGGGATGTGAAATCATGTATCCAAAGGTCCATAATATTTGTCTTAAAGCCTCTTAAAGTACAGTGAAAGATCTTGGTATTAATAAAAAGAGAGATTTAAAAGTCATAGTGCTTCAGGTGGATTTGACCCACACATTAATGAGTTCCAATTTAAGGCAGGCAAGCAATAGTTCTTTTGCACTAGCTACTGAGGGTTTCTTTGTTTCTGAGTAGGCCTTGTTTGCTCTACAGCCATATGGCAACAGATCTCATACTCTTGCCATCTCCCTACTAATCCCTACTACAGGATTAAAAAGCTTTTCTTGGAGTGTGTTAACTTTTTTTTTTTTAAATTTATAATCTCTCTTCCAAATAATGGTTTGGAATCCTGCTTTAAAGATCTACAAAGACAATGAGAGTGGAGTTTCTGAAAAATTGAGGGCACATCTTTTACAAGCTCCTCTCACTCTTTTAAAGCGTCATTAACTTTTAGACTTGAATTTAAGGAACCAGGCTACTTGAAACAAACAAATCTAAAACAGGCAAATAAATAAATGCAGGATTCCCTCTCCCGTCAGATATGGAAGTAGATATTACCCATAACAAGTTTTATTCTTATTCCAAGCAAGTAATAGAGAACAATGAATCCATTTGTTTATAGTTGATATAATTTGGAGATGGAATCTTTGCAACATTTTCTGAACTATCTTTCTTCTTTTGTCCTATTAAAGGTCCATTTTTTTCTATTTGGCTATGAATAAGGAAGTCATTGTAACTGTGTGTTTTACTGCATACATATAGTTATTTTAATGCTATTTTATTTTCAATATATTTCAATTGTCACTGCTTCTAGCTAGCTCACTTCAAGCTACAATACTGGATGTTATAAGAACTGCTAAGTTTTGCCCTAGTGTGTTTTTGAAGATGGGGGGGAGTAATTGAGACAGCAGCCATGTTTTCTAGAGGATGCTGGGATGTGAGTATAATGTTTACCCATCAATCTTGAAGCCTCCTTAAAGCTCTTCAAAAGAATAACATTTCAAATATTATACATCAACAATGCAAAGTGATGACAGTGCCAAACATTAAGCACTTTAAAGCCATAATATTAAAAATTCCTTTACTAGGTGGGGTGCAGATTATGGCTTTGCTTTGCTTTGCTTAACAGACTGATTCTTCAGGGGGTTATGAGCCAATACAAGTGTAAATACCAAGAAATAAAATTGTGCAGTGAAAAGAAAAGTTAAAAAAATTGCGAAATGACCAATAAAATGTGGAAAGACATCTGTTTTGAACTACTAATAATGGTTATGTTAGCACTAGTAAAGAAATATCCTGTATTTGTTTTATCTCTCAAGAACCTAATTTCTTAGATTCCTAATTGGTTTAGGAGATGGGTGAAAACTATATTCTTTTAAAAATGTATGTGAAGCCAGGCGCAGCGGTGCACACTAGTAATCCCAGCATTTGGAAGGCTGAGACCGGAAAGTTGAGGTTCACAGACAACCTCAGCTTCTTAGTGAGGCCCTTGACAACTGAGTGAGATCAAGTTTCAAAAATGAAAGACTAAGCCGGGTTTGGTGGCGCACGCTTGTAATTTCTGCACTTGGGAGGCTGAGACAGGAGGATCACACAGGTTCAAAGCCAGCCTCGCTGGCTTAAGAGACCCTGTTTCCAAATAAAAATATAAAATAGGTCTGGGAGTATAGCCCGGAGGTAGAAGGGTTTCCAGGAACCCCAGTACCACAAAAATAAATAAATAAATAAATAAATAAATAAATAAATAAATAAATAAAATAAAAAATTAAATACTAAAAACTAGGGCTGAGGGTGTAGTTTGTAGGTAGAATGCCCCTGGGTTCCATTCCTAGTACTGGAAAAAAAAAAAGCATGCGAATTATCTACAAACAAACACATTAACTATTTTTAAAATTTTCCATTGGTGCATTGTAGTCATGCACCTTAACGGAGTACATGATGGTAGAGGCACACATACACACATCACTCATACTTTAACTACCATCACTCACATTTTAACTGTTGATGACCATTTGAAAATGTATTTAAAAATGCATGAGATTTCAAAATTATATAAATTATGGAGCCAGCCATGGTGGCTCAGGCTTGTAATCACAGCATTTGGGAGGCTGAGACATTATGATCGTGGTTCGATGACAGGCTCCGAGGTGAGATGATCCTGTTTCAAAAAAATAAAAAAAGAATAAAAAAAGAGGGCTGGGGATGTAGCTCATAGGTAGAATACCCTTGGGTTCCATTCTCATATCACAAAAAAATCATATAAATTATGAAAGTAGATTGCCACCACAGGGATGAATCAATTCCTAAAATGTGCACTGATTTAATCAATTACTATCTGATATTACTATCTGTTCTTTTAAAGAAATATTATCTTTGTTTCTAAAACTCTAAGCCATATTGTGATATAGAATTTGCACACACACACACGTACACACAAACACACACAAACACGCACATAAACCTATTTTATTCAGAATAAAACTTATTTTATTCTGAAAGTTAAAACATGTTATTTATAAAACTGGCCCATCTTTGTTGTTTCAATAATATATCATAATTTATGTAACTAGTTAGATGCAAATTCTTAATGCAAAATAAAACATTATTTTTAAAGTCTCAGGTACCTAAAATAATAAAACAGTTATGTTTACAAATATTTTAGCATACATAAGGCAACTTAAATATTTTCACACATTTAGGTTTTAGAGCCTTGAATTCTCCATCCATTTTATTTTATTTATTTTATTTTATTTTATTTTATTTTGGTGGTACTGGGGTTCCTGGAAGCTCTTCTACCTCTGGGCTACACTCCCAGACCTATTTTATATTTTTATTTGGAAAGAGTGTCTCTTAAGCCAGCACGGCTAACTTTGAACCTGCTCGATCCTCCTGTCTCCGCCTCCCAAGTGAGGGGATTACAAGTGTGCACCACCATGCCTGGCATCCATTCATGTTTTTAAGTAACTCTATTGATCAGTTGTTACATTATCTGTGTCATCTATATAAAACTTTCGCTTAGATGATTTATGCTATTGATAAACTTATCTGTGTAAAACAGCAGTATATTTAGACATAACCTTAAAGTTTATTTTTCTTTTCCTGGGTTTTACAACTTTGGTCCTGTACATTTTAGTATGTTTTGCTGCATTCCTAATGACTAGCCGCCAAAGCCTGAACATATCTCCAGCATGACTTCATCTACATGATACTTGTAGGTTTACAGATATTTATTCTAATCTCAAGCATGCCTTCCAAGATTCTTAAATGTCCATTGGAGGGCAAAAATCATCTATATTAGCCAGGCATGGTGGCACATGCTTGTAATCCCAGCATTTGGAAGGCTGGGATTATAAGTATGTGCCACCATGCCTGAGACTGGAGGATCACGATTCATGGACAGCCTCTGCTACTTAGTGAAGCCCTCTGCAATTTAGTGAGACCCTGTTTCAAAATAAAGAATAAAAAATAAGGCAAGGGGTGTAGCTCAAAGGTAGAATGCTCCTGGGTTCCATCCCCAAACCACCCCCTCCGAAAAAAAAATTACTTATGTTGAGAAACATTGATCTACTCCAGTTAGAAAAAAAAATAATTAAAACTCATCTTTATTCAAACTAATTATACAGAATCAGTTTTTTTTGTAGAAAAATTGTTTCATAAAGCATAGTCAAATTAGATAGAAAAGCAGACAAGAAGCAAAAATTGTAATTATCATTTTAGTACTTTTTTTAGGATTTTCTATTGGTACGTTGTAGTCATACATCTTAATGGGGTACAAGATGGTAGAGGCATACATTCACATGTCACTCATTTAGCCCTTCCCTAATTCCCACCAATTCCCTCCCCCTCCCTCCTGTTTGGCTTACTGATCAACTTTGATATGTTTATGAATGTATATCATGGATCTTAGGGAAATTCCCTCTTCCCCCTTCCCATTTCTCTCAGGTCACCTTATTTTGCTTATTTATGGTTTCTCCTTCCTCATCTGGAGCTCCTCCTATGACCCTTTTACTTCCTAGCTTACACATATTAGGGAGAGCATCCAATTCTTACATCTTTTAGTAGCATGCAAATTTGCAGTGTTTTTGGAGGAACCTTGCAGATTTATAGATATTTATTCTAATCTCAAAACATTAATTGATTTAGAGATTTAGAGATTAAATAAGATTTATATAATCATTTTTAATGATTTTGACATTTAAGTTAGTTAACAAAGTGATTGCATGACCATAATAATTTTAAAATCATTGCATTCTTAAAATGTTTATACAAATCTGATGGCAACTTTAGTTTTCACTATTAAATGTTTTATCTGTTTTAAGTACCTATTATTAAGCTTTCCCCCTCACACACATTAATTCATTCTGAGGAATTGTTCACAGAAATTACCATTACATTTACCTCAGTAGTAAAATCAATGTTAGCATTTAACTTATGAATGAAAATTCAAACATAAATTTCTAGTGAAAACTTCTTTTGCTCATTCCTAGAAAATCTGATTCCTAAGAAAGAGACAATGGAAAGAAATGAGATGATATGCAACCATTTTCATGAGCTCTAAGAAACCTAGGCAAGACTTATTTTTTATTTGTATTTACATTTATTTCAGCGTTACAATGGCCAAGAGGTAAAAAAAAAAGTGTAACAACAGAAGAGCAAATAAAATGTGCTATATAAGTACAGTGGAATACTATTCATCCTTTAAAAATAAGGGTATTCTAGAAGATGGCTGGACTTTGAGTACATTTTATGCTAACAGAAATATGTTAGGCAAGACTGATTTTGATTGTGACAATTTTATGCAGACTATTTAATGATTCCAAGGGTAGGACAGGCTAAAATGGGAACTGGCAATAGTGGGAGAAAAAATATAAATAATATTTGCTGTGTTCCTTTTACATACAAGAAGTCAAGTCACTGTCTTAACTTCATCAATGCCATGGATAGGGTCCCTGCAGTCCTGAAAGAGGCTGAGGATGAAACTCTAAAGAGAAGAAATATAAATTGTAGTCCACTAAATCTTTCATTCATTAGACTTTGGACATGCATCGCCTTCCTCTATGAATTCTAGAGAGTTAGATATATCATATTCCATGCACAGGGCTTTAATGGGTATTCAATTTTTTATTTTATTTATATGTGGAACATATTGAAAATGGTATACATTTAGACTGTGCTTGTTCCCCTCCCCCTGCCTCTCTTACCCCCCTCCCAACAATGAGTGTCCAGGTTAACCACGATATATTCATACTTTTACACATATTTGGATTTAGATCCTCCATTAATCAACTTCAGCCTGCTTCCTCTCCTATCCTTCCATTATAGCTTTTCTGAGGTTTCCCCTCCATTATTTGGAGTCCCTTTGGTATCCCCAATACTCCCTAATTTGAACATATTAGAGAAAACATATGTCCCCTCTCTTTCTGTGCTTGGCTGATCTCACTTAACATAATGTTCTCTCGATCTTTCCATCTTTTTGCGAATGGCATGATTTTGTTCTTTTTTTATAGCTGAATAGAATTCCATTGTGTGTATTTCCCATAATTTTGCAATCCATTCATCTGTTGATGGAGACTTAGGTTGGTTCCATATTTTGGCTATTAAAAATTATGCTGCTATGAACATGGGTGTACATATGTTACTGTAGTTCTTTGATTTCAAACCCTTTGGACAAATACAATGGCTATTCAATTTAGTTATATCCTCTCTTGTGTGAAAAATTGAGGAAAATAATAGTGAACTCTGCAAGCATATTTCCATTCAAGCATGAAACAAAACAGAAGAAAACAGAAACAAACTTTGGAACTGTAAAATGGCAGCAAATACTTTGATATGGCCAAATGATAATATTAAAGATCCCATCAAACACTGAAGCAAAGTGTGTGTGTGAAGGTGAGCATCCCTGGAAGAGGCAGAATCTCAGGTCTCCATTAGGAGACAGTCCCAGGGATGTGTCAGGACTATGCACAAATAACAGTACAATGTAGAAAGATCACCACTGCACCAGAAACCTGACCTCAGGGTTCCAGAGTTTGAACACACTGGGGTTATAAGTGTCATCCAATGGCCCAGCCTGACAGGTGGGGGGAAATTAAGGAGTTAAAAGGCAATTATTCAGACCATGCAAATCTATGGCTGTGGGCTTTTTAATGCTTACAATACTGTAGACTGCATGGATTCCATCCCTGTGCCATGGGAATCGACAGAATAGCAAGAGAAGTGTAAGAGGGGAATCAAACCTGAGGACTGATTTAGAACAGAACTTTGTGACAGCTCAACTCATAAAACTTAAAACGACCTAAAGGTTTTGGCATTCACATTTTAGTGACGTGCCTGGGTTATGAACTATGTTCTTTGTACCCAGTAAGTTCTACACATTTTGGGGTCACCATAATTCTGTAAGAATGTCACTTCATAGTTGATTTAACAAATCATTAGGGACATGCAAAACCATTTATATTAAATTTATATTTCACTGGCCTAAAAAGGAAAGAAAAGCCTTAACACTCTATCCTGAAATGGAGCATCTTTAGGATTCTGGAGTCCTATACCTTGAGTACCAGTCATACATTAAGCCATGTGAGCCATCCCACCAGAGACAGCCAGGGATTTGGATGCAGCTGAGAGCCAACCTGACCTCTGCACACATTTCCTAAGGTGGCCGCTTTCCTGCCATTCACTGCATAGCAGATGGCAAAAGGCAGTGGGGTGGGAGTGGCTGGCACCTCGTAGATTGCCAGGCTCCGTCTGGGCTCTCAATAAATATTAATTAAACGAGCTGGATCTATTGAAGAGCACTAACCATGCTGCCAATTATGACAACCAGTCTTTGTTTTATATATGATCCGTATGCTAGCATGACAGAGAAACTTTGATCTGTCTTTATAACAACTGAATAGGCTGCAGTGATAACTCAACCAAAGTAGAAATGGGAGGCATACCTGCTTCATAGATTCTACCTTTTTTTAAAAACATATTATTAAAATCTCATTCTACTGATATTTTGATTAGCAGTTCATCTGGACATACAGTTATAATGCTTGGCCAAAAACAATCTGTGTGTGATAGACAGGGCCTAAGACTTCAGCAGACAAAGAGAAAAAGATGCCGCCCAGACTGGTTCACAAAGGGGGCTTATATTTCCAGGGTCCAGTCTATGCAACCAAGGAGTTGTGAAAGTGTTAGCTGAGAACCTGAGTTGAAAGTCATTCAGAGGGAACTGTGTACCTCTTTCCAGGAAAGAGAAGACTGTGCTGTAGCCTAGACTAAGTGAAGGGGAGCTGAAGATGGGTGGTGTCCCAGAGGAATGAGGGTTGAGACGCCATAAATCAACCCAATTCAAAAGCATCCCTGAGTTAATGTGTGCTACTTTACTTTGTATAAATGGTGTATCAAGTTAAACAGTCATAAAAATGCACCCTCTTTGTTATAGCAAGATGCCCGTTATATCTGTCAGCCTGATCAGGCTGCGGGTTCAGATGAGGATTCATTAATATTAATGCCCAAATTCCACAGGCTCGTTCACAATGGCAAGACAACTCTCTCCCTCCTCATGTGCGGTGTCTGAAAATGCCCGCCAGTGATTTCTGGGAGGCCTCATATGCTTCTCAGTTTCTTTTCCCCCAGCCTTCTTGTTAATGATACTGCCAGGCGATATCCTAAGGGGAGGCACCTGGTCACTGGCGAGTTTCCAGAAAGATTTTACAAGGACATTACTGGGCACCAGAGTTACCATATGGGAATGAAGTCTCTTTCCCCTGGTGTACTAAGTAATTTGTGCTGCAGAGTAGCCCAATTAGTAGTGGGGCCCATCCAGAAAACAGCTGCACTAGTCTTGCTGTGTCAGACCTGGCCCTGAGCAGAGGTGAGAAACATTCTGGCCCTTCCTACTTATCCTTCATCAACTAGAATGAGCATTTTGCACCCCCCCAAGCATTTCCTCGGCTCTGCAGTGTTAGGCTATCCACCTTTATGTTTCATAGTTCTCTGTACTTCTGTCATGGCATGTATGGATTTTGTATATATTGCCTATTTTTCTGTTTCCTCCCTCAGACCTCTTTATTGTAAGAATAGAAACTTTTCATATATTGTATATGACAATGTTAGCAACACTATCACATTGCAGAAGTCCAATGGGCACTCTTTTTTTGTGTGTATGTGGGACTGGGAATGGAAACCAAGGGCATTCGACCTTCAAACTATACCCCCTGCCCTATTTTTTATTTTTTATTTTAAAACCGGGTCTCACTGAGTTGCAAAGAGCCTCACTAAGTAGCTGAGGCTGTCCACGAACCACGATCCTCTGGTCTCAGCCTCCCAAAGGCTGGGATTACAAGTGTGCACCACCATGCCCAGCTCTTAGTTTTTTAATAAATAAGATGCCCATCAGCAGATGAATGAATTTCAAAACTATGGGATATGTACACAATGGAATTTTACTCAGTCATAAAAAAACAAAATTATATCATTTTCAGGGAAATGGATAGAACTGGAGCATATTATGCTAAGCGAGGTTAGTCAGTCACAAAAAGTAAGAAAACAGATGCTTTCACTAATATGTGAAAGCTAAGGTGAAATGGGTCCTAGGAGGAGCTCCAGGTGAAAAAGGAGAACCTATAGAGGAGCAAATAAGGCAACCTAACTGAGGGGATGGGAGGGGAGAAGAAGGAAACTTTCTAAAGTACATAATGTATATAAAAAAATAAAATAAATGTCAATCACTAAGCCAAGCATGGAGGGGAGGAAATGGAATAGGGAAGGGGTAGGATCAAATGGAGTGATGTGTGGATGTATATCTACACAAGCTTTTTATCTCATTAAGATGTATGAAGTCAATGCACCAATAATAATAAAGATAAAAAATAAATAAATATTCTTGTGCATTTCTATGTCTCTCATACAATTTACTTAGAATTCAAACAAAAAGCTTTTGCAGTCTTCTCACTTTCAATAATAGAATAGAATAGAGTTGAATAGAATAGAGTAAAATTTTTCATGTTGAAGAAACTGATGTTGAAGAAAATGCTATACAGAAGAGGGTGAGATTTTTATCAGTTTTGTTCAGATATTCACACAGGTTAGAGATGTAGTAAAGATGCACATAACAGAAAATATAGAAGTTGGGACTGAAGAATCAAAAAGGGTATATAGACATGTATTCTGTAAATATTCATTGAGCATTAATAAATAAGTTTAATATTTAGATGAGAACCACTTTGAAAATAATCTAGTAGATTCACAGGATAGAACACAATAGAAGCCTCTGGTCATTTAATACAATTTGATTAGGGACTGAGTGCCAGAGCCAGCCAGCAAAAGTATGGGTTCTGAAGAGAGGCGTGAGGATGAAGAATTCAATTCTAAGAATTTGATTCTCAAAATATCTAATTTATTCTAACGTGGGGGGCTGCCAGCCCACTATCTCTACTGGTCGATCCCTGCTCCTGGGTCAATATCTCCACTAGTCGACGACTACTCCTGGGTCAGTATTCTCTATTGCGCCGACGCTGGGTTTGTTTTTCCAGAGATATTTATACAGTTACAGGTCAATCAATATCCTCATGCTACCACCACCAGAATACAATAAAGACCAACCCAAAGCACATATATTACAGATAGGGTAATCAGTACCCTTGTGCCATCACCATCTGATCTTCTCCCAAACCTTTTACTTTGAACTTTCCATGACCCCAAACCTTGTTCACTCTGGGCGAAGGACAGTCAGCTGAGTCAGAAATATTATTTTAGGGGAAAGCCTTAATGGCTCCACATAACTGACCTCTCAGAATTCTGATTGAGCATATAAAGATATTGAGAAAAGCACTGCAGAAAAGGAAGAAGAATAATCAGGCAAATACAGTAATACTAGTGAATAAAGTATCCTTAAAGTTATATGGTGAAGAAGAGAAAATGGGTGAGAAAGGTGTGCTAAATGGAATTTAGGGGCAATGCCTAATTCATTGATACAGATTCATCTTATGCATATTTACAGACACTAGGAATCTGATACTGAGCACATTCTGCTATGTACTTTACCCTGAACCCTTCTGGAAAGCTCATTAGGTAAGTAGGACCATCACCCTTATCTTATCTACAAAGATCTTTAGGCCAAAAAAAAATTGAGGTACTTTCCCAAGGTCATGTAACCAACAAATCTCAGTAATTGGATTTTAATCCAGAGACTTTAGTTACAGATCTGTGAATTAATTAGATATACATGGTATCTGATGCATTTCCAAATGTAGTGTCATTTGAGGATATGAAGAGACATGAGGCAGGCCAGAGCCTGCCGCGCGGCGAGGCCGGATCTGGAGCCAGCATGGCTGGGCCCGGAGCCTGAAGCAGGTCGAGGCCGGGTCCAGAGCCAGTGAAGCTGGGCCTGAGGCCTTTTGTGTGGCAGGCCTGGAACTGGAGCCTGCTCACAGCAAAGGGCCAGAGGGTTTCTTCAACTGTGTGGCCAAAAAGCACTAGAAGCTGCCACACTGCCTCACCTAATCTCTCAGCAGATTTCCAGATTCAAGTGACATCTATTAAAAAAAATAATTGGTTGTGAGTGGATCATCCTGTCAAAGCTACTCACCTTCTGGCTTTCAGGTTTTCAGTAAGTGGGAATAAGTGTGGAGAAATAGCAGCTCTAATACATTGTTGGTGGGATTGCAAGTTGGTGCAACCACTTTGAAGAACAGTATAGAAGATCCTCAGAAGAAGGAAAACAAACTTATCATATGATACAGCAATACCACTTCTGTGTATCTACCAGAAAGAATGAAAACCAAAATACCAAAGTAATGCATGAACAACCATGTTCATAGCTGCACAGTTCATCATTGCCAAACTGTGGAACCAGCCAAGATGTCCTTCAACGAATTAGTAGATTTCAAAACTATGGGATATGTACACAATGGAATTTTGCCCAGCCTAAGGGAGAACAAAATTATGGCATTTACAGTGAAATGTCACAAAAAATAAGAAATCAGGTGCAAAATATTGGGGAGAAATGAGTAATAGGAGGAACTCTTTATGAAGAAGGGACCCTATAGAAGAGCAATTAAGGTGACGTATCTGAGGGGATAAGAGGCAGGGTAAGGGAAACCCTTTAAAGCACATGATGTACTTAAACATATTAAAGTCAATCAGGAAGCCAAGCATGGGTAGGTGGGAGGGGGAGGGAAGGGGTTAGAGATTGGGTGATGCGTGCATGTATATCTCCACAAGTTTTTTATTCCATTGAGATGTATGACTACAACGCACCAATAAAAATTTATTAATAAAAATAAAATAATTTTCTTTCACTTAATATATCAATTGAAATAAAAACATTAAATTTGAAAAAAGACACATGAGGAATTATTTTGATGTTTGAATTATTCAAGTGATCACTTTTTCTGCTAGTGTCAGTAACTTGGTTTTCCTCATTGTCTATGTCTTTCTTTCTCTCTTTCTTTCTTTCTTTCTTTCTTTCTTCCTTTCTTTCTCTCCTGGGGGTTGAACTCAGAGACATTTTACCTCTGAGTTACACTCCCAGACTTACTTTTAAATTTATTCTTATTTTTGAAATATAGCCTCATTAAGTTGCTGAGGGTCTTCCTAAGTTGCCGAGGCTAGCACTGAATCTGTGATCATTCTGTCTTAGCCTTCCAAATACTGGGTTTACAGGTGTTTGCCATTGTCCCTACCTGGTTTTCTTCAATTAAAATTACTTTTCATTTTTTACCTTATTGTGCACTGTGTACGTGAAGTGTATATGTCAAAAATAGGTATAAGCTGGGCGTGGTGGCGCATGCTTGTAATGCCAGCATTTGGGATGCTGAGACAGGAGGATCGCAGTTCACTGACAGCCTCAGGTACTTAGTGAGAACTTTTGCAACACGGTGAGACTCTGTTTAAAAAGAAAGAATAAAAAATAGGGCTGGGGGTGTAGTTCAGAGGTAGAATGCCCCTGGGTTCCATCTCCAGTACTGCAAAAAACAGGTATAAAAATATAATTAATGCAAAATGCAATAATTATTTTAATTGCTCTCACAGTTCACATAATGTCATAAAAATCATTGTTAGCTATGGTCATTGGTATTAACTGTGGCACCTAAATAACTGGGTTAACTTTGAGTGAATAAAAATAACATGATTTCATAACAGATATTACTTTACTGTTAGTTAAACCTGCTTGTAACACTCTGTGGGTGAGGAAAAAAACAATAGAAAGTACCACCTTAGGGCTTCATACATCTATTATTATCTTTGGTTCTAAATATGATTTAAAGAATTATTTTTAAACTATGAATTAAAGTAGTATTATAGGAAACCCTGGAAAAGAATAGTAAATAAAAAAAGAATCAGCAGATGGTAGAGCCCACAGAAGATAGTTCATAATGTATTGCAAAGAGTAAGTCCTCAGTTGTTCCAGATACTTCATGGAATTCTTCCCTTTGGCAAGGTTATTGTAATATAAACATTGTTATTAATGAAAGAATCCATGGCAATGAGTAAACAGAGTCCAATGAATTTGGTGAATTATTACATTAATTTTATGTATTAAAATATTGGCTGGCTGTTATTGTTAGTATACACTCATAATTCATAGTTCAGTGAATGAAAAACTGGTCCCCAGACTGCTATTTTTTCTCAAAAAATTTTAGAAAAGTCTTACATTAATTTTTTAATTTAAATTTATCAGAAACAATGGCCTCACCTATTCATTGGCTGCTAGCCTGTTTTCTGCCCATTCTGCCCAAGTGGGTTGTTCCCGATCAGGAAAAAAGCTCTATTAGGAGGTATGATGAATATAACAGGTGTGTATTGTAATGGTTGAAAAATACTGACTTGGGCAGATCACAACTGGAAGAGAATTTTAGTGTTAAACTCTGAATGTGCCAGTGGGCAGTGCCAGGCACAAACACGGAAGGAAACAGATGGTAAATATATTCTGACCAACTGACAATTGCAATTCCCATGGCCAAGCAGCTCCAAGACTAGTGGTTCCCAGGTCAGATAGAATTCATTCTATTTCTACACTCAACAAATAAATATAATTACTTTAGTATGCAAATATTTTGAGCTGCTAGAACGTATTTTGATAGGTTTTCTAAATACAAATAATTATTAAAAATTTTACAACAGTGAAAAATGTATTTGTTCATACATATTATGTCAAGTTATTCTGAAATTTTATTATTATAAACTAATTTTGTGAACAAAATATTTTCCTATGATGGAAATTCAAACATAAAACCATCCAAAAATGTTCTGCATGTTTTTATAGATATTTGAATTATGTTAATGATTTAAAATGTCTAAGGCTGCAATTGTTATATCAGGATTTTGTTGTGTGCAATTGATGTTTCAGAAAAAAAATAATTTGTACAGACTTTCTCCAGATGGGTATGAATCAGATTAGTTTAAACAGGTGTTACTTTGCTTTGTTTAATAATTGCTGTGTTAGAGACAAAGTTTTTTCTTTATTCTAACGTTAGTACAAAGCATCACCCACTCAACTAGAAAAATCTGATCATTGGATGGTCTTCCAAGATGTAATAAATTAGTAATGTTGGCAGTGGTGCTTATTTTAATAAAAAATCCCAATGTCAATTTTACTACTTTATGAAAGCAAACATTTTAGGTCTGTAACAATCCCCCTAAGCATGGGAATATATATATAAAGGAAGATGACCCACACCATGCCCAGGGTTGGGACTATCACATGAAAAGCATCTACTCCCAGGCTGGCAGGATTTCCTATGACATTATTTTGTTTTTTCTCATTCACTCTGAGAATAAGACTGAGAAGTTTTGCCAGATAAAATCTTGTTGGGACTTGGAAGCTAATAGTTTTCAGTTGCTAATTTACATTAAGCCCTAGCTCTGCCAGATCAAGAAATAAGACTGAGTACAAAGCCAGATGACCTTAAATGACTTAGAAATGAGCAGTCACCTGTGCACTAACCATGTGCATATGAAGTGGTCTTACGTAGTGACAAGGTAGATCAGAATATAGCTCTGACTTTGTCGATGTATCAATGCATGTCATCTTATTAATAAACAAAAACTGCCAAATTTCTACTTACTCTCTACCCTAGTTATACTATATTATCATGAAAAGTTAGTAATAATTAATTTAATAACCTTAAAGAAAGCTAAATTTTGTTGTTACATCCATTAGCTTTGGGGAGTAGTATATCACCCTAAAATTCAGTGGCTTGAACCAACAACTATTTAGCTCACAATACATCAGGGTACAATGTAGGCTGGACTTAGTGAGTGGCTCTTCTACCTGTCTCAGCTTATCTCACTAATACATCATCTACCACATGGAGACTAATGGGGCTGGGTGATCTGGAATGATCCCACTCACAGTCCTGGTAGATTGCTGGAATGTGGCTAATGTAGCAGTAGTGAGTGAGTCATGAGTTCCTCTTCATCTAATGGGCTAGACCATAATCTAAAGTAGATCATGCTTACTCACATGATAGTTTCAGAGTCCCACAAACTGCAAAAAAGCATCAGCCCAAATCAATGCACAAGGATTTTCTAAGTCTTCTTGTTTGCTATTGTCTCAATGCCTAAAATAAGTTACATGGCCAAGCCCAGCAAAGAAAATAGATGAATACTGAGAATTATAGGAAAAGATAGTATGGAGACAGGGAAGGGAGTGATTTGTGGTGAGTTTTATAATCTACCACTCTGACTAACCACTATCAGTTTAACATACAGAACTGAGTTCTGACTGGGCTTATTGTTTTAGCAATGTCTATTAGTGAACAAGGATGAAAACTAAAACTATTGTGATATTCAGTGTTCAAGAGGCCAAAATTTTTATGAATATTTTGATGTAGAAATGACTAACTGCATTTGTCAGTTTTCTATTGCTAAGACAAAATACCAGATGCTGTGTTCTTTATACAGAAAAGACATTTATTTAAAAGGTTCTACCACTTCCCAACATTTCCACACTGATCATCCAATACAAGAACTCTTGTGGGACACACTTCAAACTCCAGCGATGATATTGATTGGGCTCTTACTATGCCAGTATTTTGCCTACATTATCTCATTTGATGGGGAAAATACTCAGTGAGGCACCTGAGTATAAATGTGAAGTAGACTGCCTCTGTTGGTCCTAGTGGAGTCAAGTTCTTTAGAGATACACTTTTGTCTTCATTATTCCAGAGTAGGACCTTAACTTCTCACTCTGAGCTGATTTTATTCACTTTATTGAAATGATTGCTTTATCAAAACAACATACTAAACTTCTGCTAAGAAAGGGCGAATATAAATGCAAAAATAAATAAGTATGAAAAAAATATGAAGTCAATCAGTAAGCCAATCATGAGAAGGAGAAAGTAGGGAGGGAATGGGGTGGGAATTGAGGAAGGGCTAAATAAATGATGTATGCACCTATACCTCTATTATCTTGTACTCCATTAAGATGTATGACTACAATGCACCAATAAAAATTAAGAAAAAGAAAAAATAGAAAACCGAGAAGCACATTCTAAAAATTAATATCTAATAAATCATGGTCCAAAAAGTTTTAGACCACGTGTTTTGTTTAAGTTTTTGAGGAGTCTAAAAGATTTTTTTGGATTCTTGGACAACTTGATAAGGATATCAAAGCAGCTTTATACTTATATTTACTATGATAGCAAAATTTAAAATGTTATACCTGACATTGTGGAATTTTACCCTATCTCTAAGTGTTTCCTTACCCAAATATTTTTTGTCTTCTTTACCAAAATATCTCTTTTTTTGACTGCCATAGATCTGAATATATCACATTTTTTATTATTCAGCTTATATGATTTCTCACTGTCTTTGTTGGCATTGTAACTGTACCTTTTCAATCCTGACCACCACACTCACACCAGTGTTTTCTAATGAATATAAGGAGAATACTACTCTGCTTTGAACTATTCATTTATACTAATTTATACTAGAACTGATACGATGGTCCTCATGTATAAATCACTTGAGCTAGTGCAACTGCTCTAGCACTAACATTCTGATGTCTTCATGGACTGCTGTTTTATTTCAGTGGATTCCAGATTGCCTGGAGCAAGAAAAGGGCTTCCAAGAGAAAACTGTCACAGGAAAGGATCAAGATGGTGGGCCAGGTGCAGAGACAGGGACAGCTGGCAGAGCCAAGGAGGTCCAAGTGGAGGTTCATGAAATATTCTAATTCTAACCCAGCTGCCTTGGCATCATATTTCAATGCTAAAAGATAAAGGCTCTTTCCATAATTTAAAAGAGCTGCTCACGGTTGCATCCTTTGATTTAGGATTCTCCCTATTTGTCATGTTGAGTGTTACATGGGAGTGCTGCTCTCTCACTTCATTAGAGAAGAAAAATTGTTCATCCACTTTAAGGTCCAAAGTTTGTTTCGAAATCTACTCAGGAGTGGCACACTTCCAAATATACCACTCCTAGTTGACAGCAAGGGCCTTGGAAAGTGTATTGGGAACCAAGAGTATTTACATTTGGGAATCAAAACTGACTTTGTCATTCTGTTCATATACCCAAGCAATACTTAAAGAACAGTCTCAATAATTTCTGTTATAATTTTCCTTCTAAGCAATCTTTTATTGCTCATTATAAAGCGGCATAACATAGGAAACAGTGTGTGTGTGTGTGTGTGTGTGTGTGTGTGTGTGTTTCTGGACCTTGAACTCAGGGGCATTCTATTTCTGAGCTATACCCTCAGTCATATTTTATTTTTTATTTGGAAACAGTATCTCCCTAAGTTGTGAAGAGACTCACTAACTTCCTGAGGCTGGCTTTGAACTCAGGGTTCTCTTGTCTTAGTCTCCTGTGTTCGTTTTAATTTTTGTAAGGGTATAAAGAAGGCAGATACTGTTGTCCAAGGTTTACTAACACCCGATGACCTTCTTGGGATGATCCCAGAGCAATCATATCTATGGCTCCAGCAACCCAGTCTCAGCTTCACTGTCCCTAGGGGAAAAAACTCAGTGGCTCACAGGCATCAGTTTTCTTGCAGACAAACAAAGGGGTTTTGGAGCATGGTTTTGGGAATTAATGTCGACCCTTTATATCTGCAGTGACTGGATAGTGAGGCCTGAATATATGTTGCATAAAAATGAAGAAACTGAGGCCCAGTTCATAGTTCTAACTTGAAAACTATACTCACAAAACTTTATAAAATAAGTAAAAACTTGATCCTTTTGTTATTCCTCCAAATTAACAAATGCTCTTGGGGATGGGTCTAAACATCAGTGTAAATTGTTACCAGCTTTTTCTTCTTTCTACCTGGAAGAAATAACATAAAATATGCTTTTTAAATGCATACAATATGGTTTAATAAATTCTGATTCCTGCTCCAATCTTTCTCCTCCCTTTAGCTCTTGGCTGACCTAACTGGGACCAGAGCCACTCCCTTCATTTCCAGCAAAGAATGTATTTGCTCTTCTAACTTACGGTAGCCTGATGTTTCTAATCAAATCCAAGGATTTGGGATTTCGCCTGAAAACATCAGCATAATACATTTACGTACGGATAAGTTATTATAAGTACCACTCTGTAGTTTCTTAAAAACATTAAAAATAATTGAGGTTATTTTTTCAAATACAGATTGGTCTAATAATTTTGATTCATTTAACCAGATATTATTATAATTAAAGTTAATTTTTCTTTTTTTCATATTAAAAAAATTAGCATTTGAATAAAATTTCTCCCAACTGGCATAAATCCAACTAAATTTTTTGAAAAAAATATAGAGTTTCTATTTTGGAAAATATGTAGATTCAAGCACCAGAGAGAAGGAATTACTCTGTCTTCCTATTTCTTGTATTACTAGAACTTGAACCCTGCGCCTCATGCAAACTTAACAAGCACTCTACTACTGAGCTACATTCCAACCTTCTTTAAAATTATTTTTTGAATTTTAAGCTTTTTCTTTTTGAAACTGGCTCTTGCTAAGTCGTCTAGGCTGCCTCAACCTCCCAAGTAGCAGCTTGGTTTACAGGCATGCACCACTGCACCCAGCCCTGTCTTATTATTTCTTTGAAGTATAATTTTTTCCACATAACGGATGCTCAGTAAACATTTATGGATTTGAACTAAACACGGGTTTTGTTTTATGCTTTTAAAATAGAGATTTTCTCTTACACTTTTAAAATAGAGTAATGAGGCTAACAACTTAAGTAGCTAGAAACAATCCAAGTTTTACAGGGAGTGTGATAGTTGAAGGCTGCAAAAGAACAGAGATGGTTTCAGGATAACCCTCCCCATCAAAAGAATAAGGCATGCGGGGGCATTGGAGAAAATATCCAGATTTGTTGCTTTGGTAACAGATGCAGAGGATAGTGGAATGTGAGCTATAAATCTAGAACCAGATGAATCGCAAAGTATAGCATAGATAATGCCAACATTTTGTTAGCTATATCTAAAATACTAAAACTAAAGAATATTTTAGTTTTAGTGGATTTGGAGGATGCACTTAGAAGCAGACAGGTAAAGGATAGCAGGAGACTGCAGGGCTAGAAGGCAAGATTGTGCAATTTGGCTATTAGATAAGATCAGAAGGCAAAATTCAGGCTACTCTAGGTAGAATAAAGCCCTTTCACTCTAGAATCATTGACAAGGGAAAAATCTAAATGGAAAAATGGGTGAAAAGAAATTGTGAAAAGTTGGCCATTGAAATCATGCAGACCTAGAATTTAATGTCATTGGTAGCTTTCAGCACATTAATTACTGTACACAAGTCTCAGTTAATAAAAAAAGGCATAATAATACTAAATATATGTGAAATACATAGTAGAGGCTCCATAATGTTTATGTACATTCCCTATGAATCCATAATGAATAGATATATAAACTCTGCCACTGTTCCACACAGAATCAAAGTTAATAGGAACTATTCTTAAGGATGGAAGTTCAGACCAACTTGGGATATGGTGTACCCAGAAAACCTTGAGCCCTGAGGAAACATGGGCAAGCTTCTTCACTGATGAGATAGAAAGCAGTCATCCCTCCAGACAGTTTAGGATGCCATATGAACGTCCTTATTTTTCCAGCTGAACAGAATTTGTTCCTTATTAAAAATAGTGGTTACAACTCCTTTTACATTTTAACAACCTATTAAAGAGATACTATTACTCTCATTTACCATAGGTGAAAATGAAGCTCAAAGAATCTATTTTTCCCAAGTAGATCTGACATGGAACTGCTTCTTTTCAATTTTACTGTCCATATTCTCATCCTGGTCCCCATTACGGCTTGCCTGAGATACTTCAGATCCTAAATGGAAGGCCCATGTCCACTCCTTTTTCTTCAATCAACCTTTCATATTGTTTAGTAGTTAATTACTCAATTTTAACATTTTGCCATAGGTCTTTCATAGCTTCCTACTACATTTAAAGAAAAACTCAGACATCTCATCCAAAATCACACAATCCAGGGTTCCCATCCCCTTGATACATGGCTCCTTGGCCACTTTCCTACTGCAAGAATGTCATTAATCTCTTAGACTGTTCTCTGCCAAAACAATCTAAACTTCATTCTTTACTGTTGGCTTTTGTTATGGTGACAATACCTGAGAAAAGCAACTTAAAGAAGGAAAAGATAATTCTGATTCATGGATTTAGATGTTTCAGTCCATGGTCAGCAGTCATGGGACTGCTCTGGGACTGAGATGAGGAAGAGCATCATGGTAGAAGGACATTAGTAAAGAAAAGCCACAGAGAGAGGGAGGAGTGGGCCAGGTACAGGAAATTCCTCTCCAGGCTCTGTACCCCCCCATCGTCTACTTTCTGCACTATCTCCCAGTTGTGTATATAGCAATAAGTGAATTAATCCACTGATGGGGTGAGAGCCCTGAGGATCCAGCCACCTCCCCAAGTCCACCTCTGAGCACTGCTGCACTGAAGACAGAGCCTTCAACACAGGAGCTTCTGGACAACATCCAGATCCAAACTGTCGTATTTGTCTTTCTCCTGCAATGTACAACCCCAGGATACCATACCATCTGCCTATGGGACATCAGTGTCATTCCAAAGGAAAGAAAATTGGTTGATGCAAAGACCATCTTTACAGGACATACAGCAGTAGTAGAAGGATGTTTCCTGGCATCTGCTCCATGAGTCTCTGTTTGGGTCAATTGCTGATGATCAGAAACTTATAATTTGGGATACTTGTTCAAACAATATTTCCAAGCCAAGCCATTCAGTTGATGCTCACACTGAGGAAGTGAACTGCCGCTTTTCAATTCCTATAGTGAATTAATTCTTGCTACAGGATCAGCTGACAAGACTGTTGCCTTATAGGATCTGAGAAATCTGAAACTTAAGTTGCATTCCTTTGAATCACATAAGGATGAAATATTCCAGGTTCAGTGGTCACCTCAAAATGAGACTATTTTAGCTTCCAGTGGTACTGATCGTAGACTGAATGTCTAGGATTTAAGTAAAATTGGAGAGGAAACAATCCACAGAAGATGGCCCCCCAGAATTGTTGTTTATTCATTGTGGTCACACTGCCAAAATATCCGATTGCTCCTGGAACCCAATGAAATTTGGGTGATTTGTTCTGTATCAGAAGATAATATCATGCCAAGTATGGCAGATGGCAGAGAACATTTATAATGATGAAGATCCTGAAGGAAGTGTGGATCCAGGAGGACAAGGATCCCAAATATGTCTGACCTTGTGATTTTAGACTCTTCTTTTTTCCTCTCAACCCTAAGATTGATTTGACACTGGTTTGAGACACAGTTTCTGAACTCTATTCTGGTCCATTTGTCTTGCTTGCACTAGTAGTGTACTGTGTTTAAAATAAGTTTAGATATCTAATAGTAGGTATCATTAAACCTTACTTCAAAAATAAGCTGTCTATTCTGTGTATGTGTGGGGGCT
The DNA here is from genome assembly GCF_963383645.1 of Muscardinus avellanarius. NCBI lineage: Eukaryota > Metazoa > Chordata > Mammalia > Rodentia > Gliridae > Muscardinus > Muscardinus avellanarius. The sequence goes on from NC_137795.1 coordinate 52,655,102, forward strand.
ACTGGGGAGTATTATGATCCCAGAGGCATTCTACCTCAGAGCTACACACCCACATCAATTTTAATTTTTATTTGAAAAGCAGGCCTCACTAAATTGCTGAGAGCTTTGTGATCCTCCAGCCTCCCAAGGACTAGGATTATAGGAATGGGCCACCACAACCGACTAGATTGACATTCTTGACTGAATTTTCAAGTAAGGTTTAGAACCTTCTTGTTAGTTTCCATGTCTATAAACACATAAAAATAATCTTGCAGGGCTTCGATTGAGACTAAACTTTTTCTATTGTTAAATTTTGAATTAACAAATATTTTTACAATATCAAGTCTTTGTATATATGGCTTATGCCCTTATTTGTCTTTAGTTTGTTAATGATATTTTGTAGTTTCTCCTTCAAATTCGATGTAGCTAACATTAAATTTATTCTAAGGTATTCAATATTTTATCATAGGTGATATTTTTTATTTTCTAACTTTTATAAATACATGTGTGACTTTTGTGCATTGGCCATATAATATACTCTTTAAGTGTATTTGCTCTAATTATAATTATTTATAATTATATAAAATTAGGGACATTTGACCTCGGAGCTACACCCCCAGCCCTATTTTTTAATCCTTTATTTGAAGCAGGGTCTCGCTAAGTTGCAAAGGGCTTTACTAAGTAGATGAGGATGTCCGTAAACTTCGATCCTCCTATCTCTGCCTACGAAATGCTGGGATTACAAGTGTGTGCTACCACACCTGGCATTACTTATAATTATTTAATCTGTATATTAGAATTTTCTGTATTTTATTTTCTATAAATAAGAAAAGTTTTAGTCTTTTACACCCATTGATGGCTTTGTTCTCTTTTTTCTTGATTTCCTGTATAATGTCAAATAGAAATGATAATGGATATATTATGTCTGATCTCAAGGAAAAGCTTTCAACATTTCATGAATGTATGTGCCATTTGCTATCAGTTTTTATAAATATTTTTATCAAGTTAAGAAAGTTTGGCTTCTGTCATTGTTTCCTCCGTGTTCTTATTAAAACTGTTGAATTTATCAGATTTTTCTTGCATCTCTTGCCCTCATCCTGTGACTTTCCTTCTTTATTAATGTGGTGAATCTATCTTGCTTGGGTTCCATAGTACTTTTGGATTTGGGACTTAATTATTTTTGTTGAATTTGGATTTTAGACAATAGCTTTTTGAAAACTTTTGTCTTATGTTCTGTCTCCTGCTTATGAGACTCTAAATATAGATAAATATATATGTTTTCTTTTTATAATGACCCAAGTTTCTCTGATGTTCCTTTTTGTTCCTTCCTTTTTATTTTTCTTTTCATCTACGTACTTCAGATTGAATATTTTCTATGGGTCTATATTTAGGTTTATGAATTTTATATTTTGCTTTGTCTAATATTAAAATCAATTTAACATTTAAATTTCCTAATTTTAATTATTTTAATTATATTTAATTATTGAATTTTTTAAATCTTGAGCTTTTACTCTAAAATATTCCATTTATATATTAACAAATTCTGTGGCTCTCAATCTGAATAACTGTATGATCTTTAGGTCTATTTCTTTCTAGAAGCTGGAGATTTTTTTGAATGTTATATAAGACCCAGTGTTGGTATTATCTCCAGAAAGAGTTTATTCTGTTCTCTGGTGGAGAACCTGAGTTGGGCAAAGATTAGAATATATCAGTATGATAAATTATAATTTTTGTATAACTTTTGTAATTTTGTCAATTTATCCACTGTTTCACAAGTACTATTTTGGAGCACCAACTGAAATTCTAGGGTATTTACTTAGACCCTTTCTTTATGATAGGATCCTATCTTCAACTTTTATTTTCTTAGCACTTAAGAAACTTCTGTATACTTCTCTGAGGTTTTCTTTTTCTTTTCTTTTCTTTTTTTTTTTTGAGGTATTAGGGATGGAACCCAGGGGCATTCTACCTCAGAGCTACACCCCCAGCCTGATTTTTTTATTCTTTATTTTGAAAAAGGGTCTCCTTGAGTTGCAGAGGGCCTCACTGAGTATCTGAGACTGACAGTGAACCTCCATCCTCTGGTCTCAGCTTCCCGAATGCTGGGATTACAAGCGTGCACCACCATGCCAGGCTCTGAGACTTTTTTTTTTTTAAGTACTTCTACTTTCTTCTCAGTGTTTTCTTCTCTCTGAACATAAACTTGAACAAATACTTCAAGAATCACTTTTAATTGTAACTTTTTTTTTTTCTATCTTCTCTCTTGGATTTTGCCTTTTAAGTCCTGGATAACTTACTCCTGTTTTTGTCTCTTGATTCTATCATATTTTCCCTATATATATCTTATGAGTTTACCAAAATGTGGTGTGTGTGTGCGTGTGTGTGTGTGTGCGTGTGTGTGTGTGTGCGTGTGTGTGTGTGTGTGTGTGTGTGTGTGTGTGTGTGTGTTAGCTACTGCCTCTTGCCTAGTTTCTCAGTCTCTACAGCAAATGCTCCACTGGAAACCTGTTCCCTGGATGTAAGCTTTGTGGTTCACTTCTCTGATGGGTCTTGGCCTCTTGTGTCCTTAGAGCCTTAGCAACTTCAGTGACTTCAAACAAATCTCTTCCTTTGGAATTTTATGTCTTTCTTTTTTTCACTTGTTCTTAGTAGGAATGTCAATCAGCTACAGTTTCTCCAGTATAGCCATCTCAGAAATTCCTGACAACTTGATTTTTGATGACTTAAGAGTTGCACCAATCTTTGAGTGTCAGAATCTGAGTGATTTAACAAATATTGTATAAGCTTTTTTTTTAAAAAGTCATAAAAACATGAAAAATATGCTTAATATCATATGTGTGAAATTTTTTAAGTAGGCAACCCACAGGCTCTATGCCAAAGGAATGGTTCTCCTTATTTCTTAATGAATGATTGATCTGGAAAGAAATTCCAGTTTTTTGAATCTGAGGACAAATTATATTAAGATACAAAATGGAAAAAACCCCTCATATAAATATATAGTCTCTCAGTATTCACAGTGGAAAGAATATTCTGATTACAGTGCACAGGAATTTCCTTTGCAGTCCATGGGAGACCCACAATATTATTGTTCACTAGTTTTCCAGCTAGGGCAGAGGTAAGAAATAGGGTTCTGCTATGGTCAGATGAACAGTGAAAGCTTCAATGGCAGAGAGCTTTCCAGAAGTTGAGATGTTTTGAATCCATGGGGCTCAGAAACTGTTAATCTTGGACCAATCCATTTTTATTCTGCCAAGGGACATTAATAAATGGTTGTCTTTGATGAAAAGGTTAGGATCATGAAAAAACTTATTAAATAATTTTAAATTCTATAAATCACTGAGCTGAGATTATATTTTAAATGTGAATTAAAAATATTACACTATATTCTCTATTTAACATATTCATTTTTGAGGATTAGTTCTACTAAGAAAATAAATCTAAATCAAGCCACCCTCATATTTAAAGATCAATATTCAAATTATTTAGAAAGTAGAAAAAAACGTAAGCTTCTCATTCATGCATTAAATGGCATTTTCCTAATAATACTTTATCTAACTTTTAAAAAACTGACTTCATAAGCATTTTATTAGAAACATAGTATTATTTTAAAATTCTGGAGTAACATTTTTAAAATTTAAAATGTAATATGTGTAAAATTTCATATTTCTACATTTTTATTATAAAGAATGCATGTATTCATGTTCTATGGATGGAATGTTAGTCACATATTTTTCACATATATTAGAGACACTGAAAGGTCCAGTAGTATTATAGAAGTTCTAAATAAGTCTCAAATTAACTTACTAAATCTGAAATAACAATAATTGGGAGAGACAGGCAGAGAGGATTACATATCCAGTCATAACAACTTGTTCACCATTAGTGGAGACTACTGACTCATCAGTGACTTACATATTTTAGTAAAAGTTTGACTTGTTCACTTATGTAGACAAGAATTATTTTATATCAGTTATGAACACTCATCCTTATCTCTTCCAGAAAAGTAAATCTACTCTTAGGTTAACATCTATATATCTGTTTCTTAGACCATTTATTTCAAATTCTCTAATGTGCTAAGCTGTCATTTATCTCTGACATTCGATGATTTAACCACTTCTGGATATTGTGTTGTGGTAGAAAGCATCTACCTGAGAATTAGAAAATCCTGAGTCAAATCTTCTCTGTCCAACTACAGCCTGTCTGAGGCTGAGAAACATACTCTGTAGTTCCTGATTTATGTAGTCTAAAGAATGAAGAGATCGTAATATACAGTCTCTCATTTTCAATCCAAATTATTTGATTTTATCATATATTTTCCTTTCATTTGGGCAAGAAACTATAACTTATATTTTTCTCAACTGGATAAAACAATGTATATTTCTAAAGTCATTCTATGTCATGGAAATCTGGTGACCTATGTATTTTGCAGCTTACAATTGTCCTTATCACCCATTTCTATTTCACATCAACTAATTAGGCAATAAAATAATATATTTATTTAAAAATATTGTCAGAGATTTTACTAAAATGTGCATGTCCATTTAGTGAAGATAGTTCCTTCTGAAATGATCTGCAGCTTCAGCTCTGTCAAGGTGACCTGAAGGGATAGGAAAGGGAAAGAGGGAAATTCTCTAATGTTCATGATGTTCTTTAACAAACATATCAAAGTCAATCACTAAGCCAAACATGAGAAGGGAGGAGGGGAGGGAATGGGGTGGGAATTTGGTAAGGGCTAATTGGGTAATGTGTGCATGTATGTCTCTACCATCTTGTACTCCATCAAGATATATGACTGCCATGAACCAATAAAAAGATAAAAAATATAAAACTGTTTTAAACACAAAAAATAATTTCTGTATTTACACCCATTGTTATATCACTTAATATTTTTTACTATTGTCCTCACTGCTTTACAGACATAATTATTGTAGTTTAGAATTAAGTTTTAGTATCTAGTAAAGCAAGCCTGGTCACATTTTTAAGTTAAAGAAGTAACCTGACTTTTCTTAACTCTGCTTTTTTATGTGCATTTTAGAATTTAAGTTCCCTCAGAAGCATTTTCTAGGTCTTGATTAAGATTGCATTGAATCAATAGATTAAACTAAGAAACATGGTGATACCATTATCTCTTCATCTATAAACATGATATATTTCTTCATTCATGTAGGTTTCTCAAGTACTGTAGTATAGCAGTATAAAATGTCTTCACAAATGTTGTACATATATTTTGTTAGGTTTAATCCTAGGCAGTTTCCATTCATCTATCCTATAGTAAATTACACTCCATGCCACGTGTTGGTATGATTCCTGCATCCATGCCTGTGTTGGTATGATTCAGCCATATATATTTTGTACTATATTTGCCCATGATGTGATACCTTTATATGTATTGAGACTTTTGCACATAATTTGTTCATTTTACTTGTTTCTGGCCTGTGTAAATTCTTTGATTCTAGGTTGAAGTTGGCTTTTTCCATGAGAATTTGTATTTAATTCTACATCCATCTTAAAAAAGACTGAATTTAAGATATTTTTAACGAAAATTTTCACTTGAGGTTTTTTTTAAATTGGACCATTTATTAATGTGAATTCATGCTGTTAAATTATATAATGGCTATAGGCTGTAAATATGCATGATGACAAATTTAAGGTTATATTTCAAGTTCTCAAGAGTAAGTTTTAAAATACTCTTTGTGCTAAGTTTCTATACAGTCAGTTCTGAAATGGTACTCAGTTAGGGAAGGATATTTATAGTTCACTCCTACAAATAAAGTACAATAACTGGTAGGGAACCAGCTTTATAGCAGTGTTCAATTATATGTTTTGATTCAGACTCTGAAATTTAACATTTATTCCAAGTTCTGTACATTGAAAAAACTGACACTCAAATTAAATGTATTTAGGGAAAAAAGCTGAAGAACAAAGGTTTTGACCAGAGTCCTTGGTTTCTTAACAGCTCATGGATACATTTGAGATTTCTATGTGTTTTATAGTTAACCAGTCCAGGTATATAGATATCCATATAACCAGAAACAAGATTTTATGCACTTATTATCTATCTTTTAATTATATGTGAATATTATTTCAATGAAAAGTAACCTTTAGCCTGGTGTGGTGAAGCAAAGCTGTAATTCTAGTATCTGGGAGGATCAGAGAGGAGAATCACAGATTTGAGGCCAGCCTTACAAATGTAGAAAGGTCCTCAGCAACTTACGAGATCCTGTTTCAAAAAAACAAAAACAAACAAACAAATTTAAAAAAAAACAGGGTTAGGGTTGTAGCTCAGGGGTAGAATGCCTCTGCGTTTAATTTCTAGTGCCACAAAAAAAGCCAAAAAGCAACATTTAAGTTCTAAGCATTAATATCTGAGCTAACACAGTAGTTCATAATTGTTTTTTTAACTTTTTATTATTTTTAATATATTTTTATTGGTGCATTGTAGTCAAACATCACAATGGAATACAAGACTTGTTAGGATATCCAAGTACACATCATCTAATCAACCTTTATCTAATCCCCATCCCACACACTCCCCCTTCCTCAATCCCATGCTTAATTTAAGTGTTTAACATTGATATATTTATTTATGTACATCATGTTCTTTAAAGAGATTCCATCTTCCCCCATCTCATCCTCTCTGATTGGTCACCTTAATTGCTCCTCCATAAGTTCCCTTCTTCCATTAGATTCCCTCCTACTACCCATTTCTTCCTAGTTTTGCATATTAGGGAGAGCATCTGATTGTTTTTTCATTTGCTGTGATTTTTCTTTGTGTATGCTGCTTTGCAAGTTCCAATCCCACTCTTGAAGGCCCCAGTACTGGCCTGGCCAACCAGTAGACTCTGCTCCCGGCCTCACTGGCTCCAGTACCGGCCTTGTCTCATGGCAGGCTCTGATTCCAGCCTCAGGGGCCCCAGCACTGGCCTTGTCTTTAGGTTAGCTCCTATCTTGGCCTCACTGGCTCCAGCTACAGCCTCACCAAATGGCAGGCACCTATCCCGGTCTTGCTGACCCTAGCACTAGCCTCCCCACTCGCAGGCTCTGATCCCAGCCTCATGAGGCCTCGGCACCAGCCTTGCCTCACAGCAGACTCTGATCCTGGCCTCACTGGCCCTGGCACCAACTTCACCCCTCGGCAGGCTCCAATCTCTGTTTCCGAGGCCCCAGCAATGGTCCTGCATCATGGCAGGCTCTGTTTCTGGCCTGGCTGGCCCCAAAACTGGCCTCACACCTTAGCAGGCTCCAGTCCTGGCCTCAGAGGCTGCAGCTCTGGCCTTGCCTTACGGTAGGCCCCGATCCTGGCCTCGATGGCTCTGGCACCGGTCTCACCCATCAGCAGGCTCTGATTCCGGCCTTGGAGGCCCCAGCAACATCCTTGCCTCACAGCAGGCTCTGATCTCAGCCTCACTGGCCCCGGCACTGGCCTCTCCCATTGGTAGGCTTCAATCCCGGCCTCGTAGGCCCCAGCACCAGCCTTGCCTAATGGCAGGCCCCTATCACGGCCTCGCTGGCTCCGGCTCCGGCCTCATACCTCGGCAGGCTCCAACCCCAGCCTCCAAGGCCCCAGCACCAGCCTTGCCTCACAGCAGGCTCTGATCTCAGCCTTGCTGGCCCCGGCACCGGCCTCACCCCTCTGCAGGCTCTGATCCCGGCCTCATAGGCTCAAACATAGGCTTTGTCTCATGGCAAGCTCCGATCCCCATCTCATTGGCCCAGGCACTGACCTAGCCACCCGGCAAGCTCCTATCTTGGCCCCCGAGGCCCCACCTCCGGCCTTGCTGTCTTGCCATGCATCGGCCGCTGCTCTTTGCCACTATGAGCAGGTCGTCTATAGATGCCCTCCCCGCTTTTTTTGGTGGTACTGGGGTTCCTGGAAAATCTTCTTCCTCCAGGCTTTACTCCCGGGGACTCACTTTTTTTTAATATATATATATTTTTAGGGCTGGGTGTGGTGGCACATGCTTATAATCCCTGCTCTTGGGAGGCGGAGACAGGATGATCGCACAGGTTCGAAGCCAGCCATGCTGGCTTACAAGACCCTGTTTCAAAATATAAAAAAAATAGGTTTGGGAGTGTAGCCCGGAGGTAGTGGCCTTGAGCCTGCGCAATCCTCCTGTCTCTGCCTCCCAAGCACAGGGATTACAAACATGTGCCACCACGCCTAGCATTCTTCAATTTTTTTTTTTAATATGAGGGAGCAGTACATGTCTTTTGCAGAACCTGGGACCCCAGATACCCAGTGACAATAAAATTTTGTCCTCCATCCAAAGGCAGATGTCCACAGCTTCACTCCAGAGAGCAGGCTCTGCTACTCCATACATACCCTGGCCTCTCACTCTGCACAGAGGAGGGTGGTGGCCATGAGGGCTGATGACTCCCAGAACCCACAGTGTGGCGACCCACCCTGACCATCCGGGGCTCCCTCTGAAACTCCCCAAACCCTTTTACCACTTAGCATGTTGTCCAGAAGTCCCGATCATGTGTGGGAGGAGCAGTCTAATTTTGGGGAGATTTCCTCAGAAGTTCACAGTGGACTGGACTGGGTCTGACTGCCCCTCTAAACTCTGGTCACCACCACCGCCGCTGCTGCCACTGCCATCTCGGTTCTCTCCCGAACACCCTTCCCACACAGTTTGTTTTCCAGAATTCCCGAGCATGTGTGGCATTAGTGGTATACGTTTGAGGAAATTTCTTTAAAATTATGATGTGGATTGGATTGAATCTCTGCCTCTACCAAATGCTAACCACCACTGCCACTGTCACAGCCATCTTGGTTCTCTTCTGAGTACCCTCTTCACACAGCATGTTGTCCCACGTTCCCGAGCATGTGCGGTGGAACATGCTAGGTATAATGCTTTCTACCATTATAGAATGCTTTCTACCATTATAGAGGTAGAATGCTTTCTACCTCTGGGGTTATTTCTTCAAAAGATCTAGGTGTGTTGCATCAGATCTCTGCATCTCCTGAATACTGAACGCTACCATTGCCGCTGCCTCCACCATCTCAATTCTTTCCCAAACTCTTTTCCCACACTGCATGTTTTCCAGTATTTCTGAGCATGTGTGAGGGTAGCATTCCACCTTTGGGGCAATTTCTTCAGAAGATCAGGGTGGGTTGGATCAGATCTCTACTTCTCCCAATACTAGCCTCCACTGCCACCACAGCCACCACTGCCTTCCTCCTAGATCTCCATTGAGCTCTCTCCTTTCAGATGTCCAGAATTCTTAAGCATGTAAGGAAGAAGCAGTCCCCCTTCGCGGGGATTTTTCCAAAAGTTCCAGGTCAGTTGGCTAAGTTTAGTCTTCATCTCCAGAATCCTGGCTGCCACTGCGGCCATCTTGAACCATATATATTCTTCTTTTTGTTTCTTTTTTTAAAATAAGATCAGACAGTATGTGTGGTTTGAAGAAGTTGTGGGATCAGGCACTTGGCAGCAATGAATTTTTTTCTCCCTTCCAAGAGCGGAATCCCACAGCCTCACCGTGTAGAGCAGGATCTGCTGTTCTAAGTGCACCACGGCCCCGGTGCAGCACAGTGGCCCTGAGTTCTTCGGGATGCGTGGCTCAGCTGGGCCACCTGCTGCCCGCCCAGACCGGATCTTCCAGGGTGCGGGCTGGGCCCTTATACTTGTAATTCTAGTACTTGGGAGGCTGAGGCAAGAGAATTGCATGTTTGAGGCTAGCCTCAGCAACTTAATGAGACCCTTATCAATTTAGTAAAGACTCAGTTTCAAAGTAAAAAATAAAAAGGGCATGGAGTGTAGCTCAGTGATAGAATGCCCCTGGATTTGATCCCTACTACCAAAAGGTGCTTTGTATTATAACCTATAATTATACAGTAATAATAACTATTATTGCTTCCTAGCTTTTCTCATTGCAAATACCTAGAAACTATAATACTACAATAGAAATCAACATCCATAGATGTTACAGTCCCTAAATAATATTCCCCATTAAAAGAAACTACAAATTTACAAAGAATAGTAATTTCAAACATGTGGCAGAAAATATATAGTGAATGATTTACATTATGATGTGAGACTGTAATGCATCAATAAAACACACACACACACACACACACACACACAGAAAATATATAGTGAATCCAAAAATCTTCAGTGGGTCAACAAGCACACATCTACCATATCCAATTATTTTGTGTAGAAGAACACAGAGATCAACATAAGTCTATGTTTTACAAATACAGAAGAAAAATTTGAACAAGAGTGATTAAAGATACTTGTATAAAACATATTAAAATAGTATACTGAGTTTATAGTATAGAGAGAAGGAGGTAGAGAAGAAAAGAGGAGAGAGAACTGTGGAGGAGTAAAAAAAAAAAGAGCAGCTTTGGAAGTATCTTGGCACGAACTTCTTACTCTCAAAACCAACATCTAAAAAGAATCAGCAAGCCAGACGTGGTGGCACACTCTTATAATCCCTGCACTTGGGAGGCTGAGACAGGAGGATCGCACAGGTTCGAAGCCAGCCTCAGCTACTTAGTGAGGCTCTCAGCAACTTAGTGAGACCCTGTTTACAAATAAAATATAAAAAATAGGTCTGTGAGTACAGCCTAGAGGTAGAAAGCCTCTGGGCTCCACCCCCAGTACCAAAAAAAAAAAAAAAAAAAGAATCAGCAATTATTCTCTGTTTTCTGCATGATTTATCATCCACACCATTTAAACAGCTTGGCATAATGAGGGAAGGAAAGTTATTCATTACAAATTATTCCAGATAATAAATAACAAAAGGATAATTAAATGAAAAAAAAATCAGCAGTGTACAACTACAAGTGAAATAAGTGATTTAGAAACTAACAATCAGGGGGCAACCAAAGAAGTAGAAAATAGATGGAACTTTTCTCAGTGGAAGTATTGTGTCATTGCTACATGGACCAGTGGTCAATGTTAGCTACCATCACTAAAACTGCTGGACCACACATTGTGTGTTTCCTGATATGATGCAATGTGAAAGACACAATGACTGTCTTAGTCTGTTCCTACAGCTATAATAAAATACGACAACAGAGTAATTTATAAGTAATAGAAATTTATTTTACACAGTTCTGGAGACTGGAAAGTTAAGATCAAGTTCCCAGCAGTTTGCATGTCTGGTATGGCTCAGTCTCTGCTTCTAAAATGATACCTTGAACATTGTGTATTTATGTGGTCAAACAGCAAAAGGGAGCACTGTGCCCTCACAGAGCAGAAGAGACAGAGGGCCACACAGCACTTTCGAGCCTCTTTTATAAGTGCATTAATTCTTATCCCTTATTGCTTAATCACTTCCCCCAAAGCTCTTTCTTTTAATTGTATCAATTTGGGATTTAAGTCCCAGTATTAAGTTGTAAAGACATATATATTCAAATAATAGTATTCTACCAGATTCCCAATATTCATGCTCTTCTCATATGCAAAGTCCTTTCATTTTATCCCAGTAAGTCCAAAAGTGTTAACTTGTTCCAGAATCAACATGACTTGTTCCAAATCAAAAGTCTAAAGTTCAGAGTCTCATCTAAATATCATCTAAAAATGATGTGGCTAAGACTCGAGGTAGGATTCATTCAGAAACAAATTTCCCTACAGCTATGAGTCTGTGAAATAAACAATTTCCTTCCAAATTATAATAGAGAGACATAGGTTAGACATTTTCATTCCCAAAGGGACAAATTTGAGGACAAAAAAGGGGCAGCAGATCCAAATAAATCTAAAACCCACAAAGCAAATAATACTAAGAGTTCAGAATAGTCTTTGTTTATGTTCTGCCTTAAGGACACACTGGGCTGGGGGCTGAGCCCCCCCAAGTCTTTCAGTAGCCTTACTGCAAACAGCTCATGCTGCAGCTCTCACGGATGGGATCTCATGCCCCTGACTCTCCTAGGCCTGCTTTGAGTGCTGGCGGTGCTACAGTTCTGGGATCACAGGGTGTGGTGGTTAGTCTGGATTGTAAACTTGACTGGATTATGAAACTCAGGATTACATGATTTGGGTGTGTTGATGAGATAACTGGCATTTGTAAAGGCTGAGTGAAGGCAAAGTCATGCCCTGAATATGGGCAGCACTGTTCTGATAAGATGCAGGGCCTACATTAAAAGAGGGAGAAAGCTCTGTGAAGGCAGGTGTGGTTCTTCCTGAGAAAAGCAAGTCTGCTCTCGCCTGGGATATCAGCTCCCAGCTCTTTGAACTGGATTTTCACCATCATTTCCTGGTCTTTCCTTCTTTGACTAGGACTACATTATTGGTCATTCTGATTCTGAGACTTCAGCTCATGGACCACTCAACCAGCTGCTGGTTCCTCTGTATCTTCATGTGCAGGCAACCACTTGGAACTACACTCCTTTGGACTGTAAACTGATTTGATAAACACCCCTTGTCATATTTGTATCTTATGAGTTCTGTTACTCTAGTTAATCCCCAACGAATACAAGGGTACATCAATATGACTGCTCCATAAAATATTCTTTTAAAGAGGACTCTCCATGGTTATCTAACCCATCCCTACCGGGTACTGCCTGAGTGGGACTCTTCAGTGGTTCCACCTCTGTGGATATTTCTGCTTAGAATAAAGACTCTTTGAGGTATCCTTTGGAATCTAGGTGGAGGTAAACATGTCTCCAAAACCTGTGCACTTGGCATGTTTGCAGGGTTAGCATCAAATGAATCCCACCAAGGTTTATTGCTTGTATCCTGATTAAAAAAAAAACAACAAATTTGAAACATACCTGGGCCTACTGGATCTACACCTAGGATGCTCAAGGAGCACTGTGCCAAATTACTTGGTGCATTGGTGCATAGAACTGAGGTGGGCAGGGTAATGATTGTTGAAGTCTCAAAGATCCCCTAAGTCCCTCTTTTGACATGGTTCAGTGCCCCAGGTCTAGGCATTTTGGGCCTGTGATGACCATAACATTTTTGATAATATCTAACAGGTATTCAGGGTCATTCTTCCATTTTCTTGATGAAGAGCATCTGCCTTCCTTCTACCCATATTAACTTTCTTACCAAAAGTTCAATTAACCACGCACTTTTCATTCATTCAGAGCAAAGTGGCTAGGTAGAGAACTTTCCAAATCTTTTAAATTCTGTTTCCCATTCAATTATAATTTTCATCGTAATTAGTGTCTCCTCTCAACTATTACTAAAATAAATCAAGAGAGACAGTGCACCACATTCAACACTTTGTTCAGAGATTTCTTACACAAAAAGTCCTAGTTTATTATCCTTAGCTTCTGCCTTCCACAAAACATTAGAACATTTATATTTCCACCAATGTTTTTTTCATGACCACTTAGACAATCTCTGTGGATAGCCATCTGTGCCCTGATGTGTAACTCCATGATGTGTACAATAGCAGCTTTCAGGCTGTGCCAAGCCTGAGTTACTCCATTTTTATAAAGCAGCAGTTTGACACGAGATACTCTATTTTGAGTACAAGTGCTAAGGCAGAATGAATTTGTAACATGTTTGAACAAATAGATAACTACCAGATGTTGGAGATATAGGACTTATTAAAAGCTATAACTCACAGCTTCATGTCACACTTATGAGGTAAATTATGGTAAATAAAGTAATTTAATTAATAAACAAGAATCACCTATGAATTTTTGTGTGTGTGGTACTGGGGATTGAGTGCAAGGGAATTTTACCTTTGAGCTATACCCTCAACCCTATTCTATCTTTATTTTGAAATAGGGTCTCACTAGGTTGATGAGAGTCTCACCATTTGCTGAGGCTTGTCCCTGAACCTGTGATCCTTCTGTCTCAGCCTCCTAAATACTGAGATTACAGGTGTGTGTCACCATGCTCACACCTGTAATAAAGTCAGAATCACATAGGCGAATATATCAAATAAATGTTAGAGAAACCATACCCATGACCTTGTCAAACACACCAGACCACTGAATTTTGCAACTCCTTCACCTGAAACACAGAGAAGAGGCATCTAAGACAGTGGTAAATTGGAACGTACCAACCCATCATCATATTAGAGCATCTAGTGAACTCATTGTGAGATTGACAGGGAAGAAACTCCAGCCTTTGTCTTCAGGGCTTTCACTGAGCTTTCTCTCTCTCATTAATGTAGCCAACTTCAGAACTGAGGCTTTCACTGTGAATTTGTGAATTGGTTATTTAATACCCTTATCTGCCTACCTTCAGTGACTCTGCCTTTGTGTCTACTCTCTGCCTTTGCTCTTAGAAGTGCTCTTGAAATCCTTTTTTGTCCATTCTCCATATGTGTGTGATGGGTGAATGTTAGAGATATTATTAAGACTTGAATAGGACTGAAGGAGTTGTGGTTGCCCTGGTCACAGATACCAAGTGAACCACAAGTCCTCAATGAATTAAAGTCAATGAGAGTTATGTAGCCTATGAATTTATTGTTATGAATTAACTTCTGACACTGGAAGGACGCACATGTGTCTTGTCCATGTTAATAGCATGGTTTACTCATGACTCATCTCTAAGATTTAGGCTTTGTCTGTACTTCTCTCTCTCCTTTGGAATTGGACCAACCATCTTCTCCTGCTGTTGGATATCAGAATTCCAGAACTCCAGAATCTGGACTTCACATGTTAGGCCTTTTACGAGTGGCTTTTCAATTTTCAGGATTTGGTCTTCGATTGAGATACATTACCAGTTTCCCTGGTCCTCAAGTACAATCTAATTTTCAGTCATTTTAATTTCCAGTCATAAGTAGGATAGCTTACATTCAAAATATTACAAACTTAAAGTAAATTTTCAAGTATCTACATGACAATTTATACCTTATGTCAATAAATTCCACTATAAGTGAGTTTGTGTAAAAGTAAGAATGCCACTGGTTTTACATGATAAACTTTGGATGAAAGGGAAACTCAATTTTAATTTATTTTTATAGAATTATTTAGCTATTCACATCAAATGTAGAGATGCATAGTATAATTTATTTTATAACACGTAGATATGCCTGAATGCAACTAATTAGATTTATGTGCTTCTAATTTCATAACATGTGAAAATATTCTTATACAGAATATAAGAATAAATTTTAAAGTTTATATTAATGGAAATATAGAACCTGTTAGTATCTTTAAGTATTCCTTTTGTAAATGTAGTTTGTCATATAATTTCAGTATTCTAAAGTATCCTTTTAATCTATATTTCAAAATATAAACTAATGACCATGCACTATTCTTATTAAATTCTCATTCATGGATTTATGTTACATTCAAACTATATTCTAATTGCTTGTATCAAATATAGATAAAATGTTATTTTTTGTGGTACTGGGAATATAACCAGGGACATTCTACTTCCAAGCTACACCCTCAGCCCTATATTTTATTCTTTTTATCTTAAAACAATGTCTCACAAAGTTGCAGAGGGCCTCACTAACTAGCTGAGGCTGGCCTTGAACCTGCTATCCTCCTGTCTCAGCCTCCCAAGTACTGGGATTACAAGCATTCAACACCACATTTGGCAAAATGTTATGTTTATAAAATATTATTTTATCCAATAGGTATCTTGCTAATGCCAATATAAATGAAAAGTAAGTAAAAGCCTATGTAATAAAATTCACAAATTCTTTGTGATCATACTATTACCATTCACTTTGCCAGGTATTTTTTCTATTTAAATTAAAATAACACAATATTTGTGGTTAAAATACAGAAAGAGCCAACTACAAAAAAAATATATATCTCAGTATTTAACCCTTAGTAAGATTTTTCTAAAATATAGACTCAACTAATTTACCCAGGGGCATTCTACCTCTAAGCTACGTCCACAGTTCTATTTTATTTTTTATTTTGAAACAGGTTCTCACTAAGTTGTTGAAGACCTTGCTAAGTTTCTGAGGCTGGCTGTGAACCTGTGATCATCCTTTCTTAGACTCCCAAATACTGTGATTACAAGCATGCACCATCATCCCAGCTTTATGGCAGCTTTAAAACAGATTTTTTTTTTCATTTGTCATAAGATTGCAGAAATTATAAAACAGTGCTTTTAATTTTCAGTGTCTAAAATTTGAAAGATGATTAAACTTTAAGGATTATTATAGTAAACCACCTCTTTTTGTCCAAATTATCTTTATAATATATCTGAAATTCATGGGCAGGCCGGATGTATTTTTCTTTTACATAACTAATTAATGCTTTGAAGACCTCATAATTATCTAAAAAGGTTTCCTGGCTTTTATTTATTGTAATATTTGGACCTAGCAATTGACTGTTCATTTTTGAATTTTAGACCCTCCCTATCCTCACTCCCAGTACCATCAAAGTTTCAGGCAGATTGATAATGAATGTAAGACTCATTTTTACATATTGTTGACCTTAAACTGTGTGCAAATAAATTTTACAGTTTATATGCTTTTAGTATCTATTTATCGACTCCTCAGTATCATGCAGTAAGCCAGTGATAAAAGTAAAACTAGTCAAGTAAGTGAATATTAGTTCCCATTCTTTGCTGATAAAAGATTTATTGATTAATAGTGGATAAAATCGTCAGGTAAACTAAGATTTATAATAATCTTTCATTGTCTTCATAATTAATGGCGATTATGTGGACAAGGGTGGTTTTTGGTTGAGACCAGCCAATATTAATTTTTGAAACCAAGTAAATACTTTGGCTTCATTAAGAAATTATGAGGCCAGACGTGGTGGCGCACGCTTGTAATCCCCGTGCTTGGGAGGCAGAGACAGGAGGATCACGCAGGTTCGAAGCCAGCCACGCTGGTTTAAGAGACCCTGTTTCCAAATAAAAATATAAAATAGGTCTGGGAGTGTAGCCTGGAGTTAGAAGGGTTTCCAGGAACCCTAGTATCACCTAAAAAAAAAAAAAAGAAAGAAAGAAAGAAAGAAATTATGAGAATTATAATACTATCCAGAGACAATCTATCTGATAGAGGATTAATATCTAAGATACATTAGCAAATCAAACAACAGAATAGCAAGAAAGCAGAGTTCAATTAAAAATAAGGTAGGGACTTTATCAGATATTTTTCTAAAATTGATAAACAAATGGTCAATAGATATATAAAAATACTCAATATCACTAATCATTAAGGAAATGCAAATTAAAACTCTAAAAGGATGGCATTTCATGCCTGTCAGAATAGCTGTTATAAATACAAAAGAGCTGGGCATGGTGGGGCATGCTTGTAATCCAAGCATTCCGGAGGTGGAGAATGGAGGATCATGGTTCATGGGCAGCCTCAGATACTTAGCGAGGCCCTTCACAACTCAGTGAGACCCTGCTCCAAAAACTAAAAAAAAAGACTAAAAAATAGGGCTGGGGGTATAGCGCGGAAGTACAATGCCCCTGGGTTCCATCCCCAGTACCGCAAACAAAACAAAACAAAACAAAACAAAAGATAACAAGTGGTGTTACAAGGATAAGGATGTGAAGAAAAGGAAAGCCTTGTGTGCTTTTGGTAAAAATGTAAATAATTAGAGCCATTATGGAAAACAGTATGAATTTCCTCATAAAACAAAACACAGTATTACAATATAATCCAGCAAGCCCACTTTTGGGTGTTTATTAAAAGATTTGAAATAAGTTTCCTGAAGAAACATCTCCACTCCTACATTCACTGCAGCACTATTCATAATAGCCCAGTTATAAAATAAATTCTGTGTCTATTGACAGGCAAATGAATAAAGAAAATGTGGTATATATAACGGAATAGTATTCAGCCTCAAAAAAGGAGGAAATTCCGTCATTTGCAACAGCATGGATGAATTGTAGAACATTGCACTAAAGGAAATAAGTCAGGCACAGAAATTCAACTGTATGTTCTCACTTATATGTAGAATCTCAAGCAATTGAACAGATACAAGAATGATAACTAGAGGGGCTGGGGGTGCCGGTGGGAAAATGATAGTCAAGAAATACAAATTCTGATGTTTATTAATGTACATCAAAGTCAATCACTAGGCCAAGCATGAGAAGGAGGGAGGGGGAGCGAATGGGATGGAAATTTGGTAAGGGCTAATTGAGCAGTGTGTGCATGTAAGCCTCCACCATCTTGTACTCCACTAAGATGCATGACTAAAATGCACCAATAAAAAGTTAAAAAAAAAAAAAACCCTCTCATACAGGGGACCTTTTTTTTTGCGTATTCTGAGGGTTTTATTTTTTTAATTATTTTTTTAAAGTCCTATTGCACAGCATGGTGAACACTAGAGTATTGTGCATTTTAGAATCTCCAAGAAAATAAATTGTAAATATTTTCACCACAAAAAATGTTAAGCATTTAAGGCAATGGATATGGTAGCTAGTTTGATTTTTTTTCTATTGTACTCATAATAACATCACTTTTTACCTAAATAATGTATATAATTAAGATTGTCAATTTATAGTGAAAAAAATTTAAAAAGAAAGATGGCGTTTTAATGATTTTCTTTACTTATCCTTCCACAGGTAAATAGCCACATCAAACAATTTCAGAAATAATTCCAGCAGATAAAATAATTCATCTATTTGACATAGATTTACTAATTACCTGCTATGTGCAAAGTATAGTATGAAGTACTAGAAATATATAAAAAATTAAAGCAAATTGAAAACCTCTAACTCATGGGTCATATGAACAAATGATGATGGATAGAAAATAGACAAAGTAATATTATAATGAATTAGAAAATGCAAGCTAATGTGGAGAAAAATAAAGTAGGCAGTGGGATAGGAAATGTTGCGGCATATTGTTTTATCATGCAGGGTAGAGGGGAAAGGCCTCTCCATGTGATGACAAATATTTAGAAAACATTTGAAATTTTGGCATGACCCACCTATGCATCTGGTTAGGGAACAGCTTTGTGGATAGAGAGGAATATAATATACAGGAATTCTGAGTTGGGAGCATGCCTGGACTTTTGAGGGATGTGAACAAGTCTTGCATGGCAAAAACAGAGAGAAAAAGAGAAGAAAAATAGAGATACAATCAGAGAGGGAGTGGTTGGGATTTGGCAAGAATGTGGAATTATTTTAAGAGTTTTGAAGAGTCATACATACACTTTATGAATAGTAATTCTAGTGATTTTTAAACTTGATGAATTGTCCTCACTGATAATTAATTATCAGAATTAACTCGAAAATGAGTATTACTTTTCTTATTCCCAGCTTAATGGAAATTCCAAATAGAAAAATGCCACAGTGCTCTGTCCTTGTCCCTGTCTTATGAAAAAGGGTATTGATTATTTAGGTGAACACACAAAACTAATACTTACTATATTTATAATTTAAATTAAGCAGGAAAAATGAGTAACAGGAACCACTGAGATAAAATAACAAGGATAAAATTTAGAAAGATAAATATAGACTTATATTTAATTTCAAAATGATAAATTGAGGCACTAGAACAATAGCTCTCAGATCATGAGAAGCAATTGTCTCGTGCACTTGTCTTGTCGCATCATCTGGCTTATTGTGTCCTATTCTTGGAACAACATTTTAAGAGGACACTATCATGCCAAGTAGAGGACACAATAGAAATTCAGGACGATAAAGGGTCAGGAAACAATTTTATAAACGATGCAACATATTAAATATAGCTCCATGTTTTTGCCCTTGCCCTCTACCTTATTCTTGCTGAAAACCTAGTCTCAATATTGCAGCAGCATCATCTTTTTAAAAATATAAATCAGAATGTGTCACTGCTTTCCTCAATACTCTACAGAGGCTCCTTTGTAGAGGGTCTACAGAGTGAGCGTAGCCCTCCCCCGTCATCTCTTCTGTCTTGTTTTATGCTGCTGTCCTTTCTAAGGCTCCAGTCACACTGACCACTTTGCATTGCTCTGCCTGCTTAGCCCAGCTGGCTAATTCCCTGATTTCTTTCAAATCCTTGCTCAAATATCACCTCGATGAAGCCTACTGGGCAAACTCTATTTAAAATTGCAAATCATCCTTAGCCCTTTATTCTACACAACTTGTTTCCATACTATTTATCAATATTTAAAAACTGCGGATTTTACTTATTATGTTTATTGTTTTATTCAATCCCTCTGTTTATTTAAGGCTATCTCTCTTTGCTAGAGTGAGAGCTTCACGAGGGGAGTGTCTTGCTTTTGTTCATAGAGCTACCCCAAAATGCTTAAAATAAAACATGAAACATAATTAGATGTCAATAAATATTTTAATTGATTTGTCACCTAACTTCTCTCAAAAAGACAAATTATGATGTTAAAAAGTTGTTAATAACAAATACAGTAGATTTGATGTTTAACTAGAGATAGAGTAGGCAAAACAGCTTTCTACAATGATGGTGTGCTCCACAGAATCCAGGATAGTAGAAACTTGCCATGTAAGGTTATTGAGCACTTGAAATGTGGTAAGTGTGGCTGAAGAACTGAATTTTTACTTTACTGAACTTTTTTTTTTTTTTTTTTTTTGGTGGTACTGGGGTACTTGGAAACCCTTCTACTTCCGGGGTACACTCCCAGACCTATTTTATATTTTTATTTGGAAACAGAGTCTCTTAAGAAAAAGCGCGGCTGGTTTCAAACCAGCGCGATTCTCCTGTCTCCACCTCCCAAGCACGGAGATTACAAGCGTGCGCCACCATGCCCAGCTCTTTACTGAACTTTAATGAATTCAAATTTACCTTTTTCTTGCCGACTGTGGTGGCCACGCTTCTAATCCCAGCATTCGGGAGGCTGAGACCGGAGGATCGCGGTTCGTGGAAAACCATAGCTACTTAGTGAGGCCCTCCGCAACTCAGTGAGACCCTGTTTCAAAATAAAGAATAAAAAATTGGGCAGGGGGTGTAGCTCAGAGGTCAAATGCCTCTGCGTTCCATCCCCAGACCCGCAAAAAACAAAACAAAATTACCTTTTTCTGGTCACATGAGGTACATGGCAGCAGTATAGGATAATATAGCTCTAGAGTCATAAACTAAGACCAAAAAATTTTTATAAGAAAACAATTTTTGCTTAATTAAGGAAGCACATCACAATCAGGGCTGTTCAGTAATGGGATGGGCTGCCTCATGAATCGAGTGCTCTAGCACACTGAAGCAGCATTTTCACAAGGGCTGGAGGGCCATTTGCCAGGATTGTTACAGCAGAGATTCGTGTTCACACAGGATAGTTGTACTACTAAGTTAATATAATTTCCAAATTCAATAGACTTTTATTATATGCTTAATACCTAAACCCCTATTATAAATTGCTTTTCCTGTAGATGGAGGGAAGTGTAGTATTCCAAAAGTATTACATAGTATAACAACAGCAGGTAAATTTTCTCTTTGGATCTTGCAACAGTGAAAGGCAATGAGGAAGAATATATATTTTAAAGATGGTAAATCAATGTAAAGGGAAATACACTAAGTCATGCGTGCATGCCTGAATGGATCTGTTTGAATTTCATTGTGATATATAATTACAACGCACCAATAAAAGTACACAGAAAAGAGGAAAAACAAAATAAATTTCTTGTTACCTTTGGATTTATTATTTATTTATTTATTTTGGTGGTACTGAGGTTCCTGGAAGCCCTTCTACTTCCGGGCTACACTCCCAGACCTATTTTATACTTCTTTTTTATTTGAAAACAGGGTCTCTTAAGCCAGCGCAGCTGACTTCAAACCTCTGCCATCCTCCTGTCTTCGCCCCCTAAGCGCAGAATTAAAAGCGTGCGCCACTACGCCCGGCCCTTGCCTTTGGATTTAAAACCAGGTCCTGTAACTATGTTAGGAGCATGGACCTCGGAGTCATGAAGCCTCAGGCTCCAGACACTGAAAAATAGGCATTCTTTGATCACCAGATATCCATCATAGTAATAAGATTTTATCTAGCTGATGGCTGCTCATCACAAAAAGTGTATCCCTGAATCTTTATAGTAGTTGTAGACATGTAACTAAGCTCTGGACATTGAGGTACAAGCAGAAGTAATGTCTACAACTTCTACTTTACAAACTTAAGAGGGAATCTATCGCTCTGGCCATCTGTTCTTTTCCTCTCTGTGATCAAAGTGACCTTGGATTTTTCGAGCAATGTGAATTCATTACTCATTTAGTAAATTAAAAGTAGACCTATTAAATTTCTAATCCATATTGACTAGTTAATAAGATAGGAAACATATGATGGTTTCTGAAAAAGCAAAGTGAGCTGAATTTTAAATACCTACTTTTCACAAACCTGATTACCTTCCTGAGGTCCTGCCGTGAGGCTTGCAACACAATTTTGAGAAGAGTAAGAGAACAGTGATCACTATGATGAGTACACCTTTATTCACCAGCCCTGGTGAATTTACTTCTTTATTTGAACCTCTTCATATGATAAAGAGAAAGGCTATTTAAAGCAATTGCAAAGACACTGGTAGACAGACACTTTTTCTTTTTCCCTACATGGTACTTAGTGTTTGACAACAAATATACTTAGATTTAAGGCTTTAATTTTAGATGGTGTTCAGAGGATGTGAATCAGTTTCCTGATACAAACATGTAATTAAAGTCAAACAATGAGAATAGTTAAACATGGCATTGCCCAACAGATTGTTTAATGATAGACTTCCTTTCCCCCTTGTTGAAAGGTAAGGGTTCATTGCAACTGTTCACCATTCTAAATATCGTGTGTGTGTGTGTGTGTGTGTGTGTGTGTGTGTGTGTGTGTGTGTTTAGAAAATTCTGAGTGCTTTGGCTATATATTTTCTATTTTCTCATGGGCCAGGTTCATGATTAATAGATGTATTAAACAAACAATTTTTCACCCACCAAGGTTTGTCAAAAGTCAAAATTTAACCAAAAAGACTCATGTATTACTTTTAGTTTTACTTCCAATATAATGAACGGTAATTAGGGTACCTGAAATGTATCATAGTATGTAATATATTTAGTTTATAATACAAGAAGATGGAAAGACTTATTCCACTTATCTATTAAGGCACAGTTAAGTCTCAAAACAAAAAAAAGTACTGTTTTGCTTCCTATTGCTAGGCATATTGCCATCTCATGAAAACATTCAATTCTACTCATCAGAAGTTCTAGTTGAGGCAAGTTCGAAAAGATGCATAATCACATCTGTTTACTCATGAGAGTACTGCGATCCAGAAGATTTTGTCATAGATGAAAGTCTACCACATCCAAGATAGACTAGAACTCTTAAAATATCCTATATACATAAAGTTACAATGTAGTGAGTGAATATATTGAGAAATATTAGTATGCCAAAAGTCATTTTCTAAAACATTCTGAATAATGATTTCCACCTAACAGTGATTGCAGGGTCAGAAAGTGATGGAGATGAGAAAGATTATTATTTAAATATTTAATCCTTATAAAAAAAACTAAGTCTATCCTATAAACCTCAGAATCCCTCAAAGAAATGAACACATTATTTTACTTTCAAAATCACTTTACCTTATTCCTAATGCTTTTACATAATTCAGTCACATCATAAACCACTTCTTAATTTCTCACTTTAAAATTTGTTTTCTGATTCCCTGTTCTGAATTGCATAATCAAGAAGGCAGGAGTGGAAGAAAATTGAAACATGTATAACAATTGCGCAATAAAAATAAAATGCAGATTCTGAAATGATAACCCATTCCATTTTAATTTGTTTTTCTTTCTTGCTTTGACCTTCACACAATTTTTTTTGTAAGCGCCAAACTAGTTTTTTTTTAATATATTTAAAGCATGTTAGACTACTCTAGGTAAATAGTTTCTGCACTTTTCATTTTCTGCTTTAAAAACATTTACCTAAGCAGACATACCACAGTTCTGTATGATTCTATATGTCCTCAATAAAAACCTAAATGACAAAATAAATTAGCAAACAAAAAATACGTTATGTATCATATGTTTATTTTTCAGTGTTTTTAACTTATAAGAAAACAGATACTGATTCTTTCACAAAGCCAGTGTAGGACTTGCGGTCCTAAAAAATAGTATAAACTCATTGCCCTATGCTCTTGCCTACTAAGTACAACTGTAAACCTTGGAAATAGTACTGGAGGCAAAAAACCAAGAATTTGAAAGATGTAATGAGGAAGATAGAATGACTGGAGACTTCAGGACTGAAAGAACAATGCACTAGCAGGGTGGCCTGTGACCCTTCACCCAAAGAAAAAAATGACTCAAGTTAGCCTAGTAACAGAAGGCAGTCCACCTTCTGAATGAATTCTTCCTCTTTCCAAATGAGTATCCAAGAATTCAACAGATGCTGAACCAAGATGACAAAGATGTTGAAAATCATCTGATGAATTTTAAAGAAACCATTACAAAATTGCTTCAGCAAGGAATCACAAATATGTATCAACTAATGAAAACAATTAGATGTCTCAGCAAAGAAATATAAGATGTGAAGAAAAAATATGGAAATTTTAGAAATGAAAGAGAAGATAACAGAAAAAAAGACCTTACAAAAGTTGTAAATGGTAGTCATGAAGAAAAATTGATGATAAAGGTGAAAAATGATGATCTCTTGTTAATATGAGTTTTCTTAGAAATTAGTGCTAAAATAAACTGAAATATTTATTGACAAATTGTGACTTAAAGTTTGTATTTATATAACATGTTCTATTCATTCTACCTAATTAAAATATATTCAATAACTTATTTTGATATTATAGAACTAAGTACTAATATTCTCTTTTATCTCATCTTATGCAATGACAAAATTATAAAACAAATTCATCTTATATGCACACTAAATAATGTCATTAAAATTATTTAAAGATAATTGTCTTTTTACATTGAGTGAAATGATAAACTAACTCTGGAAAGAATATTTCTTTTTGAAGGTAACATTCTTGACTTTTTTATAAACCCATTTTTAATTTAATTCTTTCAGAGAATAACCACAGCTTGTAAACTTGGATTCAAAATGAAATTCTTTTCTCTAAAAGTATGAGGAATTTGAAAGATAAGATGATTGGCAGTTTTGATGAATTAATTTTTTATAGAATAAGAGATCTGTTGGGCATTTATGACATTCTTCAAAAAAAACAAGTATTTAGCCGGGCGTGGTGGCGCATGCTTGTAATCCCCGCGCTTGGGAGGCAGAGACAGGAGGATCTTGGAGGTTCAAAGCCAGCCACATGCTGGCTTAGAAGACCCTGTTCCCAAATAAAAATGTAAAAATAGGTCTAGGAGTGTAGCCCAGAGGTAGAAGGGCTTCCAAGAACCCCAATAGCACCACAAAAAAACCCAAAGTATTTTTATATAAATACCCTCTTTATATTGCAAACTAGATGCATCAATGAAAGCAGAACAATTTATACCTAACAAAATCTGATTTTTTTTCATTGAGTGAAAGAAATAATTCTTAAGACATACATCTATTATGTGCCTTTGGCATATTAGATAATGATTTAGGTGATTTATTATATGCTTTTCTCAATAACCCTATAATGTGACTAGTGTTATCTGAATCCAAAAGGTGAAACATTAGATTAAAAATCTGTTGTGGTTTGACTACAGATTGTCCCTGAGAATGCTCACATATTGGTAATGCAAGTGTTCAGAGGTGAAATAATTAAATGGTTAGGGATCTAATTTCATTGGTGGATAAATCCATTGGCGGATGAATCCATTGACAGATTAATTAACTTTTGGGAGGTAAGGAAGACAGGTAGGGCATGACTAGAGGAGGTAGGTCACTGGGGGTGTGGCCTTGGGGACAATATATATGTCCTCATTCCTTCTTCTTTTTCTCTCTGCTTCCTGACACCATGTTATCTGAGCTCCGTAGACATGATCTGGCCTAACATGGACTGAAACCTCTGAGACCTTCAGAACTGTGAGCAAATAAATCTTTTCTCCATATTGTGGTCATCAGGTATGTGTAGTCACAGAGGTGAGAATGCTGACTGAAACAGTATCTTTCCTCAGATCACATACTTAAGATTGCAGTTGAGCCTGGAATCAAATTCACTTTCACTTTCATCCAAAGTCCAATCTCTATTGACTCTTGGTGCTGACTCAAACTATTGTCAAACATAATTTGGTTTTTAACTGAGTGCAGATGGGAAAGAGCTAAGACAGATTTTATCCACACAGCTGAACATTATTGTCCTCAGATTCAGAGCAAAGCCATCTCTTTCCATAGTGTGTATTCATTCAATATCAAAGAATAACATTGAGAAGAGAGTGTTGATGACTCATGGTCTAGAAACCACATGTACTCATGGTATTTCTTGTCAAAAGGCAGTAAGCAAAAGCAAAAAAAAAAATTTCAGATCAAAACCCAGTTGTTTTCCTATATGCTTTTCTCTATTCCAGCTGCTCCCTCTTGCCTTTGATTGGGCAGGAGGAATTTAGTGACAGCTGCTAGAAGGATTATGATGAGAGACTTCCCACTTCCACTGATCTTCTAGACAGGCTAATGGCTTTGATGTGTCATTGTTAGGTCCACTCTATTGCTGATGATAGAAAAGCTAGTCTTCTTTCTAGTTCCAACTAAAAGCTGATTGAAAAGAGATATGAAAATAGAATTGCATTGTTTAGTTTAAATTTCAACATGGGTTAAAAAACTAAGTGAATATGATTGCCTATAGATATAGTATTATTTATTGTCTTGGGTTTCTAGGAACACAAAGTATTTTACTACCAGAACAGCAATTGAGCATTGTCACTTTAAATTCCATAAGTAACTTAGCAGCTGTAATGAATTATAAATGATAGGAATATTTCATCAAAAAATAACTACTATGAGCCGGGTGTGCTGGCACACTCTTGTAATCCTAGCGCTTGGGAGCTTGGGACAGGACCATCGCACAGGTTAGAAGACAGCCTCAGCTACTTAGTGAGGCTCTCAGCAACTTAGCGAGACCCTGTTTCCAAGTAAAGTATAAAAAAATAGGTCTGAGAGTATGAGAGTATAGCCTGGAGGCAGAAAAGCCCCTGGGTTCCACCCTCTGTACCACACACACAAAACAAAACAAAACAAAACAAAACAATAAAATAAAACAAAAAAATCTACTATGGAATAGTAATGACTAAACCTGAATTTATTTTGTGAAAATGACATAATCCTAAATATCTGTCAAAAACCTATGTATAGCTGTCCCTCCTTCCCAGAGGTTCAATACCCATAAATTCAATCATAAATAAAATGCATTTAGAAAAAGTATTTTATTTTTATTTAACATGTATGGGCTTTTTTTTTCTTATTATATACTCTGAAGAGTATAACAGTACACAACTAATTACCCAGCAGTTATTATTTATTAGATTTATAGGTAATCTAGAAAGGAGCTAAAGTATATTACTGTATTTTAAGGTATTTAATAGCCAGGTGTGGTGGTACATACTTATAATCCCAACATTCGGGAGGCTGAGACTGGAGGATCGTGGTTTCCAGACAGCCTCAGCTACTTAGTGAGGCCCTCTGCAACTTAGTGAGACCCTATTTCAAAATAAAGAGTAAAATATAGGGCAGGGAGTGTAGCTTGGAGGTCGAATACCCCTGAGTTCTATCCCCAGACATGCAATAAAATAAAATAAAACAAAATAAAATATTTAATATAATATAGAAGCTTGATCATCTGCAGATTTTTAAATTCACTGAGATCTTGAAACCAATACCTTTAGAAACCAAGCTATGACTATAATTTACTCTAATTTTATTGACTGAAACTTCTGTATTTCATTTGAAATAGTCACCGCATCACCGGGTGTGGTGGTGCATGCATGTAATCCCATTACTTGGGAGGCTGAGACAGGAGGATCATGCAGGTTCGAAGCCAGCCTCAGCCACTTAGTGAGGCTCTCAGTAACTTAGTGAGACCCTGTTTCCAAATAAAATATAAAATAGGTTGGGGCTGTAGCCCAGAGGTAGAAGGCCCCTGGGTTCCATCCTCAGTACCACAAAAAAAAAAAAAAGAAAAGAAAGAAAGAAAGAAAGAAAGTCACTGCATCTTAGTATGTTCTCCTAGCTTTATGTAGTTCTTCATAGATTTCATACAAAGGTATTCTTCTCCAGCTCACTTCCTCTCTTATGCCCATGATTTACCATGATGATATAGCCTTTATCCTACTTTGCTGCCAATTTCTGTATCTTGAAATTCCTGTTTCAAAAGCCATAGAAGTTGGGAAGAAGATAATTAAAAAGTAATACCATGAATTCAGAAATAAGAAGGCTGATTCCAAAGTTTTAAGAAAGGTTGAAAATATGTCATAAAGATAACTACAAGGCAGGCCATTTTCAAACAAGGTGTTTTCAAAGGTCACTCATGCTTTTGTCTAGCTTCATAGTTTCAAGAGCTTATTTTTTGGTCTACCACTCTCATTAATTCATTACCATTTTTTTCGAAAAACATTTAATCCACTTCTGTTCTGAGCCAGAAATTACAAAAGGATCTAGGAATGCAAAGATAAAAGGGATGCACCTGAAGGTGCTCGCCCGGCTCTCCTGAAGCATCAGTTACATCTCACAGGAGCAGCATCACCTTGCCCTGGCCACTGACGCCCTCGCCTCTGAGGATAACCTAGAAGGGCACAAGAAAACAAAACAACAAAAGCAACAGCAGTTCCCCATTCAACTACTATCCTACCTTCCTCCTTGCCTTTACCTCCCAGGTTCTCTATGAAGTGTTTTCATTTTCTCAACACAGACTGCTTGCATCTTATTACTCTTCTGAAATTTATTGAACATCACCTCTGGTCTCTCAGTGGCCAGCTTTGTGGTTCTCTTTCTTTATAATTTATTTTCAACATTTTTAATAACTCTGGAAACAGCTTTCTTATTTCTGGATTCATGATATTACTTTTTCTATTATCATCTTCCCTACTTCTATAGCTTTTTTCTTATCTATCTTATTTATTGGCAGGCAAGTTCATAATAATTCACAAATATATGTATTTCCTAAGGTTAGTTATTTTTTGACAAAATTGTCTACTGTCATGTCTTCAAATGCACTAGTGGAATTGCCTACCATAAATTGTGGGGTTTTTTTGGGGGGGAGGTTGGGAAGTTGAACTGTCTAGCATCCATCAGGGGTGGGGATGCATTTATCTAAGACATGAAGTGGGAGGATGAAAGAGATGTATACATAGGAATGTAGTGGATGGCCATATGGAAGTCACATATTTCAGTTGATTTTGAGGGGTCTAAATGTCAGGCCCAGGAGTTTCTCTTTGCTTTGTTAGGCACAACCATTGACAGGAGGTGGGACCAATCATTTCCTCATTTTTCTAAGAGGAAGATATGATAATAGCTTTGTTTTTAATATAATTAGCCAAATTGTTACTCAGGAGGAATTGGTAAGGAAAATTTAGGAGCAAGGAGATCAGTTTTAAAACTATTTTTTTTTCTTTTGGTAAAGGACTATGTTTGAAATAAGTTATTATTAGAGTAAGGATCATTAAGATGATTGAAGAAGACACCAGCAAACAAACAAACAAAAGTCACAAGAACACAGAAAGCAAATTTGGTATGTAAGACAACGAAGAAATTTTGAACCAGAATAAACTGAGCAACAATGTGGCATAGAAACCGGCGAGCCTGGAAGAGGTGCTGGTCAGTGGTGGAGAGAGGGGCCCATGGCTTCTTTTCAGACATGATAAATTAGGAAAAAGGATAAAGACCAGATGAAAATGTTCAGGGCACATTTGAAAAATCAGGAAAGAGATGGGGACAAGAGATAGAGGAGATTTGCGAATCATCCATACCAAGTCAGATCCAAAAAAGAAACAAACCAACAAAAAGAATTTGACAAGAATATTTGTGCCTTAAAGTGAATACTGTATTGAGGGATTTTAACTTCTGGCACCAATAGTTTCAGACTTCTCGGTTGTTGTTACTGCTCTCCTAAGTAATCCACTGTAATAATGACTGTGGGTGTTGTGCTGTAGCATGAGGGCTGTTCACCGGAATAGGACACTGGAATTGATTACATCTGCTAATGGTTTAGTTTTTTTCCATAATCAGCTTTATCTGCACAATGTTCTCCTTGTGCTTGAACTTTCCCTGCCAGTGTTTCCACCATAACAAGCCGAGGAATGCGGAGTGCTCCTCCAAACCCTGTTTTGGCAGAAGAATCACGAGGAGTTTTGATCCTGAGCTCGGCTGAGTTTGTGATCTCTCAGAGCAACATCACAATTGACTAGATGTAATCACTTCTGTTTTGTAATGACCAACAGCATAAAATTCAACCACTGTGATATACAGAGCAGAATTATATAGTATTCACTTAATTTGGGGGAAATATTTCAGAAAGATGACGACCAGGATTACAGAGAAACTAATGAAGGATTTTTAGATGTGTGTGTGTGTGTGTGTGTGTGTGTGTGTGTGTGTGTGTGTGTGTCTTGCTAGGTATTGAATCCGGAGGCATTGAACCTGAGCTATACCCCAGCCCTATTATATTTTTAAATTTTGAAACACGATCTCCCTAAGTCGCTGAGGGCCTTGCTGTTTCCAAGGCTGATGTTGAACCTGTGATCTTCCTATCTTAACCTCCCAAGTAGTGGGGTTTTAGGCCTGTGTCACCATGTCCATCCTCAGCAATTGAGTGAGGCCCTCTGTAATTGAGTGAGGCCCTGTTTCAAAGTAAAAAACAAATCAAGGCTGTGGGTGTATCTTAGAGTTAAAATGTTCCTAAATTCAATTGATCCCCAATTCCACATAAAAGGAGGGAAAAAATCAGCAGGAATCCTGAACATACAATGAAACCTCACAAGGTACATGATTCTAGAAGTTGATTAAATTAAAATATAGTGCTATTTATTTCATTCTTTCAGTGGAATGTGAGGGTTTAAAATATGAACTCTGGATCTCAGCAGACACTTAAAGCCACCTCTTTATATGAGCTAAAATTGCTACTAAGCACCATTAAGTTTCAGTCTTCCCAGAGGAAGAACATAGGTAAAAAAACAATAGGACTATGACTTATATAAGAGTTGCTTTCTCCTCTTAATCCACTTTTTACACAGTAAAATATATATATCAATTAGACCAGAACTGTAACACATGCACTCTCCTAGTTGCAAAGAAGTCTGAGCAATCCAGCAGTTTAAGATGGGTTCATAGCCAACTTAAAAACAGAAATTTGTTTTGAGTTTCTTTGCTTTATAGAACAGAAGAAAATAGGTATTTATAGTTACTTAGAAAACTGCCTGTGTATAATAATATGTAAAGGAAGATAATAATATCTACCCTATATTGTTATGAGAACAAAATAAAATCACATACACACATACCACAGAATCAAGAATACAATAGTTTGTAGAATTCATATTCATAAAATATAAAATAGTATACGGAAAACTTCCTTAATTTTCTTGAATTGGATAAAAATAGACTGACCAAAAGTATCTTAACTTAGAAAGCAGTTGCTTGGACAATCTTATATAATATGCACATAAGTCCATAATATAAATTCTATAATATATAGTATGTATTAATGTCTCTCTCTCTCTCTCTCCATATATATATATATATATATATATATATATATATATATATATTTTTTTTTTTTTTTTTTTAAGAAATGTTATTTAAAAAGATTCCAAATAAGTCATTAGGGCTGTTATTTTGGTAATGACACCAGAAAAACTGTCCTATAATCTTACATTTGCTAATTTAATCATGAATTTCTTTCACTTTAGTGTGCTTGATATCACTAAGAAAGTATGATAATGTCCTTCATTTCAAATATAGTCCTTTTTAGTTTACATTAAGTACTGTATGCTGTTGAATGGCAATTGAGAAATACTTGAGAAAGTCTAAGTAGAAAATTTAAGTTACATTTGATACTATTTGAAGAAGCAAATGGAATTTGGCACTGGGAACTATTGCAGCCTACCATGCCAGCTTTCAAACTTTAATTCATTTTACAATAGTTGGGCACTCAAAAGGCTTTCTTCCAGCTAGCTATCCAGTCTACATTCTGCTACTCCAGCCTGTAGCAAGTGGATTTCAGATCATCAGATAAGTGGCCCCTTAGTTATGCCACAGTCCATGGACTGGTCTCCCAATACCAAAACAGGCTTGTTACTCTACCCTTGCATTTAAAAAAATATAATTCAAGTTGTACAACAATTCTTCTACATTTATGCCCATCTTTCTGCTTAGATTTTGTCCTTCAAAGTAGAAACCAAGTGCTTCTGAAGAGCCTACATGTTTGCATAGAATTGGTGTATACTGAGGGCTTTTGATTGATAATATAATCAATATGAAATGTGACTTATATGGCACCTATGATCTAGGCATATAGGTACTAATAAATGTCATCTGTACTATTTTATTAAAAAATAAATTTGCTCAGGTCTCTCCTATTTTCTTGATGGTATCGGAAATTATGTTTCCCCTTGATGAAATTATATAGAATAATTTTGGGGGGGTTAAATCTCCAACTTTTACTTATTAAGTATCTTCTATGTACTGTCATTTTGGTTATGGATTGAATTTCATTATTAGATACATATTCAGAACTCATAAATCCTCCCTGATCTTAGTTCTAGAACTTACAGAATCTGTAAAATCAGGTGTTTCAGCACTTGGGTGATTTGTGAGAAATTTGAAATAAAAAATATCTGCAATTTTAGCATCGGAAACACTTGTCAAACATATGTTATATGCATACCCTCAGGCTAAGTCCTGGGGATAAATAGGTACAATGAAAATAATCATGTAAGTATTAAATATGATAGTGTACGTGATAAAGGGAACATAACACCTGGCAGGCCATACTCATTCAAACAACATTCTACATCTAATATTGTGGCTTCCAATGTTGCTAGACTGGAGGAGGAAAAAGCCTGAGAACTTACTGGCAAACAAGTATTCCTTAAGTATTTCACTCTCATCAAGATAACACATGAGAAACTGGGCCCAGTACCCTGGGTCCCGGGCAGGGGTCGCGTGGGGCACGCAAGCCGGGGCCCGGGTGGCGAGACTCTGGGCCCCAGGTCAGAACGCGCATAGCACGCCAGTCCCCTGGAGAAGCTGGGCCCAATACCCTGGGTCCTGGGTGGGGGTCGCGTGGGGCACGCCAACCGGGGCCCGGGTCGCTGGACTCTGGGCCCCGGGCTGGAATGCACATAGCACGCCAGACCCCTGGAGAAGCCGGGCACAGTAAGACGCTGGGTCCCGGGCGGGGGTCGCGCGGGGCATGCAAGCCGGGGCCAGAGTCGTGGGACTCTGGGCCCTAGGCCGAACTGCTGGTAGTACACCAGACCCCTGGAGAAACTGGGCCCAGTACCCTGGGTCCCAGGCGGGGGTCGCGTGGTGCACACCAGCCGGGCCTGGGTCGCGAGACTCTGGGCCCTGGGCTGGAATGCGCGTAGCACGCCAGACCCCTGGAGAAACCGGGTCCAGTACCCTGGGTCCCGGGTGGGGGTCGCGCAGGGCACGCCGGCAGGGCCAGGTCGTGGGACCCTGGGCCCCAGGCAGAGTAGTGCGGAGCACTCTGGACCCGTGGTGAAACCGACTGGGTCACAGTGCTACTGAGTGCCTGATCCTGCTACCTCCTCAAACCACATATACTGTCTTATTAAAAAAAAAAAAAAAAAGAAAGAAAAGAAAAGAAAAGAAAAAGAAAAATATAGGAGAGGAGTTAAGAAAGCCATTGCAGATGCCAGGACACTGGAGATGCAGACAAAACTTATCTAAATGCACTGGAACTTATGAAAAAATTCTACATGAAGGAGGACTGCTGTTTCTCTATATTGTTAAGAATCGTGGACATCACCTGTAAGGAGAGAGTTTAGCGGAGACCAAGGAGAAAGGCAGTGTTGAAAGCGGTCTCCGTGACGGCGATGGCGGTGGAGTCTTGTATTCAGGAGAAGCGGAAACCGGATCCTACCAACCTTAGTTTTTTGGAGAAATTACACCAAATGTCGAATGCTACCATCATGCATGCTTAGGAACACTGGACAACATTCAGAGAGGAAAAAGAGCCTGGGAAGGATTTGAAATGGGGGAGGCAGTGGTAATGGCAGTGGCCAGTACTCAGTGGAGGCAGAGATCTGATACATTACACCTGGAACCTTTGAAATAATAACCCCAGAGACAGTGATCAGAACCTGCTGAGGGATTAGGCCGGTGCTGGGGCCAATGGCCGACATTGGAGCCTGCTGTGAGGCAAGGCCACTACTGGGGCCTCCAAGGCTGAGATCAGAGCCTGCTGAGGGGTTAGGCTGGTGCCGGGGCCAGCAAGGCCGGAGTCAGAGCCTGCCATGAGGCAAGGCTGGTACTGGGGCCTCTGAGGCCAGGATCGGAGCCTGACGAGGGGTTAGGCCGGTGCTGGGGCCAATGGCCAGCATCAGAGGCTGCTGTGAGGCAAGGCTGCTACTGGGGCCTCCGAGGCTGGGATCAGAGCCTGCAAAGGGGTTAGGACAATGCCAGGGCCAGCGGCCAGCAGTGGAGCCCGCCGTGAGGCAAGGCCGGTGCTGGGGCCTCTGAGGCCGGGATAAGAGCCTGCCGAGGGGTTAGGGCAATGCCGGGGCCAGCGGCCGGCATCGGAGCCTTCTGTGAGGCAAGGACACTACTGAGGCCTCCGAGGCTGGGATTGGAGCCTGCCGAGGGGTTAGACCGGTGCTGGGGCCAGCGAGGCCGGCATTAGAGCCTGCCGTGAGGCAAGGCCGATACTGGGGCCTCCGAAGCCAGGATAAGAGCCTGCCAAGGGGTAAGGCCGGTGCTGGGGCCAGCGGCTGGTATTGGAGCCTGCTGTGAGGCAAGACCGCTACTGAGGCCTCCGAGGCCGGGATCAGAGCCTGCTGAAGGGTTAGGCCGGTGCTGGGGCCAGCAAGGCTGGCATCGGAGCCTGCTGTGAGGCAAGGCCGCTACTGAGGCCTCCGAGGCCGAGATTGGAGCCTGCTGAGGGGTTAAGCCGGTGCTGGGGCCAGTGAGGCTGGCATCGGAGCCTGCCATGAGGCAAGGCCAGTACTGGGGCCTCCAAAGCCAGGATAACAGCCTGCCGAGGGGTTAGGCTGGTGCTGGGGCCAGCGGCTGGCATCAGAGCCTTCCGTGAGGCAAGGCCGCTACTAAGGCCTCCGAGGCCAGGATCGGAGCCTGCCAAGGGGTTACGCTGGTGCTGGGGCCATCGAGGCTGGCATCGGAGCCTGCCGTGAGGCAAGGCCGCTACTGGGGCCTCCGAGGCTGGGATCACAGCCTGCCAAGGGGTTAGGTTGATGCCGGGGCCAGCGGCCAGCATCGGAGCCTGCCGTGAGGCAAGGCCAGTGCTGGGGCCTCCAAGGTCGGGATAAGAGCCTGTTGAAGGGTTAGGCTGGTGCCGGGGCCAATGGCCAGCATTGGAGCCTGCCATGAGGCAAGGCCAGTGCTGAGGCCTCTGAGGCCAGAATAAGAGCCTGCCGAGGGGTTAGGCTGGTGCCAGGGCCAATGGCCAGCATTGGAGCCTGCTGTGAGGCAAGGCCGCTACTGGGGCCTCTGAGGCTGGGATTGGAGCCTGCCAAGGGGTTAGGCCAATGCCGGGGCCAGCAGCCAGCATTGGAGCCTGCCGTGAGGCAAGGCCGCTACTGGGGCCTCTGAGGCTGGGATTGGAGCCTGCCAAGGGGTTAGGCTGGTGCCGGGACCAGCAGCCGGCATCGGAGCCTGCCGTGAGGCAAGGCTGCTACTGAGGCCTCCGAGGCCAGAGTGGAGCTTGCCGAGGGTTTAGACTGGGGCTGGGGCCAACGAGGCCGTCATCGAAGCCTGCCATGAGGCAAGGCCGGTGCTGGGGCCTCCAAGGCCAGGATCGGAGCCTGCCGAAGAGTTAGGCCGGTGCTGGGGCCTCTGAGGCTGGGATCGGAGCCTGCCGAGGGGTTAGGCCGGTGCCGGGGCCAATGGCTGGCATCGGAGCCTGCCGTGAGGCAAGGCCACTACTGCGGCCTCCAAGGCCAGAAATGGAGCCAGCTGAGGGGTTAGGCTGGTGTCGGGGCCAGTGAGACCAGAATCAGGGCCTCCCATGAGGCAAGGCCGCTTCTTGAGCCAGCGAGGTCTGGATCAGTCCACCGGGCAGCCAGGCCACTACTGGGGCCGTCATGAGTGGGATCGGTACTTGCAACGCGGCATGCACAGAGAAATATTGCAGAAAATATAAATCAGATGCTTCCCCTAACCAGCAATAATTAAGAGGAAAGGGGCAACAGGAAGAGGTTGAGCTATAGAAAGGGCCCTATAGTGAAGCAACTAATGTGACCAATTAGAGAGTATGGAATAGTGGAGGACTGAGCCTCTTTAAAACGCAGGAGGTACATAAACAAATGTATCAAAGTTAATCACCAAGCAAGCATGGGATCTAGGGAGGGGGAGGGAATGGGATGGGGGCTGGATGAGGACTAATTGGATGATGTGTGCTTGTATATCCTCTCAAGTCTTGTACTCCAATGTGATTGATATATGACTACAATGCACCAATTAAAAATAAATAAATAAATAAAAAGATAAAACAACAAATATTTTTATTATTATATGATTTATGCAAGTGAGGAAAACAGAAATTTAGCTGAAGCATCTTAACTCCTGTTTAGATTTTTTTTAACTTTAGTTATAGGTTCTTAAGTTGTTAAAAATCACGGGCTTTTTGGTTGGATTTCAGGTGAGATTTGTTTAAGGCTTTTTCTCAATATTTCATTTTTCCTATATACAGTATAAATAGACAGGTGCTGCACTTATATCTGCTGGTTTTTTATTTTTATTTTTGGTGGTATTGGAGGTGGAATCCAGGGGCTTTCTATCTCCAGGCTATACTCCCAGACCTATTTTATATTTTATTTGGAAACAGGATCTCACTAAGTTGCTGAGAGCCTCACTAAGTAGCTGAGACTGGCTTAGAACCTGTGCCATCCTCCTGTCTCATCCTCCCAAGCGCTGGAATTACAAGTGTGCGCCACCACACCAGGCTATATATGTTGGTTTAAATTCTGCCTTATTTCACTTCTTGCCTTTAGGTTTGGCAAATCATGTTTCACTTTCACTTAAGCATCAACAATTTGGAGTTTCTGGTACTAAGAAATCATTCTGTAATTGATGTTTTACTCACCAAATAGGTATCATTCCCCATTTATAATGATACAAGTAGATATCATTGCCCCAAGTATGGCTTCATTTTCCAGATATCTTGATGCCGAATAAAGTTTTTCATCATTAAAACAATATGACTCTATGTTCAAAAGTAGAGAGAAAAATAATATTGAAAGAGAAGTAAGAAGAACCATTTTTTGGCTCTTAGCATATCTACTCAATTCCAGTAAGAAAATATACTATATTTAGAAAACATTGTATATTTAGAAAAATATAAATCTCAGAAATGATGTTATCATTTTAGTTAGCCTTACTTCTTACCAATCTTCTCATTTATGTTTTGGACATATTCAAAAATAGATATAGCCATTAGATAAGGATAAAAACATCAACTTCATTGTAATCAAAGGTAGGATGGAGATTGTGATTTGAATTTGAAACCAGATCAGACATTTTGCTTTTTTCTTTTCTCCTTAATTAAACTAAACCATACATTCATAGGTTGAAAACTGGACCACTGTGACATCTCATAACAGACAGTGCTCTCTTGGTGAGATTATAACATGGGAGTAAAATGAAGAACAAGTATGGCCTGTGACTAACCTGGTGCACAGAGAATCTGCCCAGAAAACCTTTCTGTTTTACACATTAAAGAAATAATTTCTTTCTCCAGCTTTTTAGCCCAGTGGTAGAGTGGCCTCATAAAGTTAGGCCCTGGGATTGAACACTAGCATGGCAAAAAAGGGAGAAAAGGGGGGGGGGAGTCATTTCTAAAACTTTCTTTTCTAAAGGGTAATTTACCTTTATTATTACATATTTATTATTACATATTACTTGGTAAGATGTAGAAGTATGGGCGAACACTATACTTGCTCACTATCAAACTCCCCCAACTAATAATCCAAGGCAGAAATTTAAAAAATGGAGAGTTGTTTTATGTTGTTTTGTTTGGGTGATATGCTTGCTTGTTTCTTTCTCCAGAATATACAAACTTCAGGTAAAGAACAAAAAAGTTTTGACTTATGTGAAGCAGTATATTGCTAAAAATTTTTTTCTAGTTAAATAGAGCAATTACTTAATCCTATTGCTTTTCATAGGAATCAACCATCAATACTTAATGCTTTGTACAAATGAATATGATGAAGATGGATAGTAAAAAGAGAAAGTAAACACAATTCAATTAAAATTTTCTTCTAAAGAAGGGCTTATCTTTGTTTAGGAAATATGCTCATAAATTATTCAAAGTAAAGCCAGGCATGGTGGTGCACGCTTGTAATCCCAGTACTTGGGAGGCTGAGACAAGAGGATCACACAGATTCAAAGCCAGCTTCAGCTACTTAGTGAGACCCTATTTCTAAATAAAATATAAAAATAGGTTGGGGGTGTAGCCCGGAGGTAGAGGCCCCTGGGTCCCATCCCTAGGACCACATGCATAAAAAAAGAAAGAAAAATTATTCAAAGTAAAAAGTGAGACTCTAATAACATTGTTGGGATAAGAGAAAAAGAGCTTTAAGCTACTCTGCTTAGATACTGAGTAAGAATGGGCTGAGGGTGTCATAGAAGAGAGGGAAAGAAAATGAGAAGGAGAAAACAGCAGCACATAAATAGAATGTGTTACCGTTTTCAGGATTGAAATAAGAATGAACATATTAATGACAGCAGATATAAACTGGATTTGGTGAATGTAACTTGAATGTGGAGCCAAGTCAGACTTCCTGCTTCTTCCTTCCTGTATTGAACTGAGCAAAAACAAGCCAGGAAACAAAGTCTTAGATTGGATATGAGCACAAGAAATCCTGGATTTCCCCAGTTCTTGCTGCTGTCCTAGGAAGTACCAATCGTCAAATGTCAGGTAATGGTTGGCTGCTAAGGGGACGGTGATTCATAGGGACAATGAGCACAACAAAGATGCAGGTGTGGTGGGTGGACAATTGTTTGAGAAAAGGACATGCCTCTTGCCAAACACACAAATAGTCTTAGGATGGTGATTAATAGCTGGTTTCCAATCAGCAATGGAGGCCACAAAGCCAGATGTATAGTGGATCCCAGATGCCAAAAGAGAAAATTCAGCCACCAGGAGTCTGTCTGTTCACCCTACATATCACCAAGGCCCTGGCAGGAGAAAATGTGATTTTTAAATACACGAGAGCTTTACTTTTTATTATTAAGGACCTAACAGAAACACATACACAAATGCCCAGGTGATGGAAGAAATGAGAAATCATGAAACTGCCCCATTTAAGCATAGCTAGAGTTTGTAGGCATCTATCCAATTTAAAGGCAAATCAAAAGTGGTAGTTGTTTCACTATCTTTTTCTCAGGACCATGTTTAGAGCTGTCTGTAGCAGCCAATCCGAGTAGTCGGGGCTGTGCTAGCAGTACAGAAAAATAAACATAAAGCCTGGTTGGTCACTTGTCAACTTAAGCAATTTGCAGCTTTTGTAGGTTCAGCAGAATAAAACCTGGGCGAGGCAATCAGTATCTTAAGAGGCAACAATCACAGACACGGTGATGTGTCTTTCTCATGTGACCTCTGAGCTCAGGTCTGCAAATGGAAGAACATGACATCCAGAAAAGACACTTGGAAGGCGGATCAAGGTCACCCAGTTCTGTAGGAATAACCAGCAAGATGTGGTA
Organism: Muscardinus avellanarius; assembly: GCF_963383645.1. Lineage (NCBI taxonomy): Eukaryota > Metazoa > Chordata > Mammalia > Rodentia > Gliridae > Muscardinus > Muscardinus avellanarius. The sequence continues at coordinate 52,694,598 of NC_137795.1, forward strand.
ATAATGTTATGATGACCTCAACTTGTTCCTACAGTCTTGCATGGCCGGGTTGTCATGTTAGTTCATTTTCTTTATTCATTCTTGTTTGTTTTTCATTCTCTTGGCATTCTTGCTCTTTCCTTGGTGGCTACAGAGTTGTGAAATTTTAAGATCACGTTCCATTCAGCTCGGGAAGAGGAAATGACAATGGGGCCAGGTTGGATAAAAACTGGTGGGACTCAAGGAGAGAAGCAACAGGAGCAGCAGCGGTGCTCTGGGACAGCAGCAGGAGCGATAGTGGTTCAGCCACTCCTCGGCGCTCTGTCAGGGCAGCATAAGTGGATACAAATATGCTTTTAAACAATGACTTCCCTCAGGAGTGTAGAACTAATGACTCAGTTTCTCTCTCTTGCATGCACATTATGTGACTGTTTTTTGTTTTTTGTTTTTGGTACTGGGGGTGGAACCCAGAGGCTTTCTACCTCCAGGCTATTCTCCCAGACCTATTTTATATTTTATTTTATTTGGAAACAGGGTCTTACAAAGTTGCTGAGAGCCTCACTCAGTAGCTGAGGCTGGCTTCGAACCTATGTGATCCTCCTGTCTCTGCCTCCCAAGCTGTGGGATTACAAGCGTGCAACACTACACCCGGCTTTTTCTTTTTTTTTTTTTTAACTTTTTTCTTTTGAATGGTGGTACTGGGGTTCCTGGAAGCCCTTTTACCTCCGGGCTACACTCCCAGACCTATTTTATACTTTTTATTTGGAAACAGGGTCTCTTAAGCCAGCAAGGCTGACTTCGAACCAGTGCAATCCTCCCAAGCACAGGGATTACAAGTGTGTGCCACTACACCTGGCGTGACTGTGGAAATAGATAATATTCTTAGATTCTACTGGAAGGTGCTTGTAGCCTCAGTACTGATGCCTATGTACAAGTCTTTGTAACTCACATAATTATTATTAGCTAGAATGGATAAAATTTTTTTCTTTCTTATTTAGTAGGTTATCTTCAAAAAGCCATAGGGAAGGAGGGAGGAAGAAAGAAGAAATGCCCTGTTTTCAACTTTATGACAGTCTAGCTATGACAATTTGTATAAATATTATCAATAACCATTGCTAGGGGTTTATTAATTTCATAAGGCACTGTCTTATTTAAAATAGAAGCTGGGCGTGGTGGCGCATATTTGTAATCCCAGCATTTGGGAGGCTGAGACTGGAAGATCGCAGCTTGCGGACAGCCTCAGCTACTTAGTGAGGTCCTTCGCAACTCATGAGACCCTGTTTCAAAATAAAGAATAAAAAATTGGGTAAGGGGTGTAGCTCAGAGGTCAAATGCCTCTGGGTTCCATCCCCAGACCTGCAAAATAAAAATAAATAAATAAATAAATGAAATGATATAGAGATACCTTTCCATGACCAAGTAAAATATAAGCATCTTACATTTCCAGGAAGCATATCCAAAAGACAAACACTTCAATAATTTTTGGAAGACCTCAGATAAGAAAGTCAATAGCCCACCTGTGTGGTCACTGTTAATGTGTCACCTGGGTTTATTTAGAAATAAAGTTCATCTCTCTCATTATATCAAAATGATCATAGAATCCAAGTGATGTGTGTTTGTATGTCTACATCACATTGAATTCCAAAATGATATATAATTACACTCTACCAATAAAAGTATAAAAAGAATTTAAAAATAATATAAAAAGTAAACAACATGAGCATAAATGGAAATAATAAAATATACATTTTAAGAAAACTGACATAATCAGGATGAATTATAATACCAAGACTAGAAAGTAGAGTTAAACCACCTCTTCTAGAATTTACTCAGAGATACCTAAAAGTGTTTTTATAGTTGTCAGGAGTTCCAGATGACAAGATGCCCAGCTGAATAAAGAAAAAGAAATGGCTAGTAATATGAGTTGACATCAAAGGTTCTATGGAATTTAAACCTAAGTAGATGTCTTGACAAAAGAAAGTGTAGAAATAAAATGAGATAGAATGTTATACTTTTCCTTCTTTGGGGCTTGACTAAAATATCTTTTTAGACTTACACAGAAATTGTAACCACAAAATCCATGCTTAATGGGAGGTCAGCTTGCTGGGAAGGAATAGCCTAAAGAAATGTGTGATAAAACTTTAAATGTGTGATAAAATTTTTCTCTATATTATCAAGAAAACTGCTTTAGAAACAGGTAAGTTCCATTTATAATTAAAGCTAGGACATAAAATTGGTATTTTTATAAAACAGGAGAGGATGCTGAGTTAAGGCAGCAGTAAAATTTTAGTTGAGGAAGGGATGTGTCAAAACTAAGAACAAGAGGATGACTAATAGTTAGCTAGAAAGAGCATGAGTGGACTGTTAGAGTGACTTTTATTTATAAAATAAATATTTCTTACTATATTGTGTGTTAAACTTAGCCTCTGAGTGCACAGCAGACTATACATAGCAGATCCTGTTCTCATGAATCCATATTCTTTTTGGAGAGACAAACAAAACCACTTAAAACCTCTAAAGCAAACAATTTTACACGGCAAAGGAGCTATGAAAAATGAAAACAGGGTTGTAGTTAATATGTTATTTTCTTCTCAGCACTTTTGCTCTGATTTTTTTTTTTAAGGGTGTTATTCTGTCCAGGCACAGTCCACATACTTCTGGAGAATGTTTCCCCTTATACTTGGTATAAGACAAATTGCTCTAAAAGTAATTCTATCTCTTTACAAACAACTGGTTGAATAATCCAGACCTAAGTAAAGTTAGTGCATCCACTTGAATTGAGAGGTTAGTTTAGGAAGAATAAAGTAGCGCAATTCTAGACAATGAAACAGGAAACGTTTCCTTAGATTTCTAGAGAAAAAGTCCCTTTACTCTTAAAAGAAAACCACTGTAACAAAAATGGCCTTTCTTCCAACAAATGTTGTGCTACCTACAGCTGCTGGTGGCCACATGCCCACATGACTGAGAAACTTTCAGAGAAGCAAGGCTCTCTGGGCCATGCTGACTTCCACCTGCTTCTGGGGATTTCAGTTATACAAATCAATTATCACAATTACATAAATCAATATTACTCTAAATTTCTATTTCTCATCTGAAGACTCTGTAAATGAAAGCCAAGGAAATGGTTGCTGTATTCTGAAAGAACTCTGAAGAGAACCGGGGGCGGGGCCAGGGGCAGGTGGGATCTGGTGTACAGCGGCTGATCCAGAGCTCTCTTTGTGAAGAGAAGATGGTTACGCTGAGACAAGGAGTTAGCAGGTAGGAACTCTCGGGAAGCAGAAAAGACAGCTCAACAGTCGCAAGTTTCCACCAAGAAAACAGACACCTGAGACTTGAGATGATGAATGCTCAGTGTTTAATAAAACAAAGTTGTGAGTCATGTGGAGAGGGTTGGGATTAATTTTTAAGAGTTATTAAACTATTTGGAGTTTGGAGATGACAAATTATTGGGTTTTTCTGTTAAGTCTGATGTTTTCAACTATAGTGAAAAATGTGTGGTGTAGCACACAGTAACCACATTGCATTTTATAGTGTTAAGGAAATTAAAATGGAATCAACATCATTCTTTCTTTCTTATGACATGTAAACTTATTTCAAAAGTATTTGATGACCGAAATTTCTTAGAGAACATAATGCCATTCAGTTGGTAAATTTAGTTAATATGAAGGAAAGATCCAAGACAGTTAAATTTTAATGAGAAGTAAAAAAAAAGAAATTCTGGAAAATATACTCTATTTTAATCATGTCAGAAATCAACATAAATGAAAGTTGTAGGATATTGCAGCCAAAGGATGTTTTTATTTCTCTAGAATGATTCTTTTTTTCCTAGAAATCATTGTACTTAAAACAGAGTGACATAAATAAGGAGTCATGGTTTGCTGAGTTAGAGATAAATGGACAAATTTAAGTATATTTTAGAATTTTTATATCACTATTCTTAAGTTGTAGATCAGCTGGTTTGTTGGCGCACACTTATAATCCCAATACTTAGGAGGCTGGGAAGGAGGATTGCAAGTTCAAAACCAGCCCCAGGAATGTAGTGAGGCTCTGTTTCATCATCATCATCATCATCATCATCATCATCATCATAATAATAATAATAATAATAATAATTATAGATCTAGGGATATAGCCCAGAGGTAGAAGGGCCCAGGGTTCCATCCCCAGTACCCCCCCACACACACACAAAAGTTGTAGGACATTAATATGTTTAGTGAAGATGTGAATACTCATATAAGTAAATACTAACATAAGTAAAACACTAAAATACTCACTATGAAAACATATAAATTTCCCAATATATTTATGGATATCCCCTGTGTGCAATGTACTATGCTGGAGACTTTGAAGATAAACAGAAAAAAATGAATATGATTATCTTCAAACCTAAAACATTGCACCATCTCAGAAGGTAATATCCTGATACAAAGACTGAGAAGAGGCAATGTTCTTGCAAGTAACAATATTTGTTTTGTTTGGTTTTATTTTGTTTTCCCTAAAACTAGATACATTTGATACTAGGCTCTCCTCCTCATGTGAGGTAAGGTCTTCATTCAGAGGAAAGTAAAGTTGCTTGGTTTTGATATTTACAAAAAAAAAAAAATCTTTACATGATCTTATTTAAAGTCCTTCCAAGCTGGGAGTGGTGGGCCATGTTGTAACATTATAATTTGGAAGTCTGAGACAGGAGGATCCCAGTTTCGAGGACAGCCTCAGCAATTTAGAGAGACTCTCAGCAACCTAGAGAAGACCCTGTTTCAAAGTAAAAAACACAATAGGGTGGGTGGTGTAGCTCCAGGGTAGAATGCCTTGGGTTCAATCCCCAGTACCACCACACACACAGACACACACACACACACACAGACACACACACACACACACACACACACACACACACACACACACACACATATTCTATTCTCCCTACCCTTCCTGCACACCCATCAGATCTTGAAATAAGAACTATTTTCTCACTTATAGAGAAACAAGGCACAAAGAGCTCAGTAGCCTCCTGCAGTGATATCCATGACAGAGCCTGACTTTTCACTCTGATACCAAAGCATGTCTACCGTCCCATGAATTTTTCTAAAAGAGAATGAAAATTGTAGAGATTTTAAAGGAATACTATAGATCGTATGCAGCATAACATTTGGGTTTATATACTAGGTCTAGTCATTGGAAGGCAAGATCAAATCTGCTTCAATAAACAGAATAACTAAAGTCTAATACTGCCAAAATGGGAATGATCCTAAAATAGTGTTATCAAAACAGATTAAGTACAGAACGTTGAAAATATTGTAGATCCCAAGTGCTTTTTGCACATTTTTATAATTTGTAAACTATATTATGTGAAATTATAATTCTATAAAGCTATGCACTAATATGTTTTCCAAATTTTTATTGTACTCCTCTCAAAACCTTATTACTACAGTACTTTGAAACAGCAAAGCCATGCAGCTCAGTGTTGTTTTATTTGTTTAATAGGTTTTAGTTGCATACTGATGGTGAACTTTAATATTTACACATTTAGATATTATTACCACTAGCATAAGAGCCAGACATGACTTGGTCCATAAGTGGAGGACAACTGGAAAGCTGGGCTGAAAAAGCCAAAGTAACTAATGCAGAAAAAGCAAAATCAGATGTTGCCAACAAGTTGACACAATTTATCCTATTTGTGGAAAAAAATCATTTAAACATAGTTTTGAAGATAAAGGCATAAAGGATTCCCTTGTCATGTTGGTTTCTCAGCAAGTTTAACAGCTATTTGACACATTATGTGATATATATACATGTAGTGATAATAAACTGAGGAGATAATAATGAAACTATTGTCTTGGTCTGTACGATTCATTTTACAACAAACTGAGACGAAGAATATAGCAACTGTATTTCAGTATTTGATACCATATCGTTCTCCATTTCTAATCTTTTAGCTGTTGTTTGAAATTTTGTTTTTAATCCAGATTCTCATTAAATGATTAGGTACAACTTCAAAAATGTGCTGTTAGATTTGAGTAGTAGAGACATGTAAAACGTCTGAAGTGGGTAAAGAAGTCTGTCTTCCAAGAAAAATACTCTTGTTCATTAATTAAGCTGAAAAAATACAAAATCAGTAAATCTGCTATGAAAATCTATTTTGAAAAATTTAAATAATGCCATAATGTTTGCATAGTAATTAAACTTTTTAGAAAACAGCCAATAAAAAACAAAAGCAGGTTTTCTTTTTTAACACTTTAAGAAGGGGGGGGGTAGAAATATTGGGATTTGAAAAACCTTAAAAGAAATCAGCCTCAGATAATCGCTGGGATTAAAGAATTTGAATTCCACATGTAGGTTTTACTTAGCTGCCTGTTTGTGGAAAAGATTTTTCCTTCTGAGTTTAGAAAGGCAGGTTTCAACAAAAGACAGTGCTTGTGACTTAATTGATCCCTCGGAGGAAGCGTGCTCCAGCTTAGCAGGCCGGTAGGTTTTCTGTTGGAGCAAACGCCAAAGCAGACATTTATGGGGGAATTCTTCCATTCTGCTCTCAGCTGCTAGCTCAGTTGGTTAGAGTTTGCTGCCAGGGAGTCAAAGGTCATGAGCTTGATACTTGCACACATCACTTTGTTTTACACAGAGGAAGCTCTGTGACAAAGACATAGATTACAGCCTTATCCCTGCCAGTGCCAGCTGAGTCCCAAGTGGGAGGCTATTTCCCTGAGAGGGACCAGACTCTCTAAAGACTTGATGGGTCCCCAGTGAACAATACCAATTCTCTTGCTTCTCAAACGATTTTTGCAAAAAGGTAAATACAACCAATCACAAAGAAAATGGGATTAGATCTTAGCATTTTGAGAATAAAATTATTCGTGCAAATCAACCTTATAAAAACAGCAAAATATTAACTGAACATTTTTAAAGTTGTTTTTTATTTTTGAAAAGTGGACTCGGTTTTGGGGGAGGGCAGAGCAAAATATCCGTAGTCTCAGATGTTAAAGTAAGGATGCTAAACAAAGAATCAATCGTTTTAGAAAAATATTTAAAAATTGTATCCATATGTGGTGAACTTTAAGAATGTGTGACTTATTCATGCCATAAAGTTGAAATGCCTTTATCCATTACCATTTAAAAAACTATTTCACTTAATTAAACCAGTATTTTGTCAGTTAACATGGAAGAATTTTGATTTTAACCTTCTTATATATTTATGATACACTAGTATATAAAATAGTGGAAACTGAATGGTACTCGACATTGGTCTTCACTCAACCATACATCCTCACCATGCAAGTGGTAACTTCTCAAGCATCTCTAGAGACTCTACACACTGACAATACTTAAGAGTAGCCTCTCCTAATCCCTTACCTGAGTTTCCTGATCTCCACCTATTGATCAGGTTGCATCCAAAGTCATAGTCAGCCGGGCGTGGTGGCGCACGCTTGTAATCTCCACGCTTGGGAGGCAGAGACAGGAGGATCGCACAGGTTCTAAGCCAGCCGCGCGCATTGGCTTAGAGACCCTGTTTTGAAAATAAAAAAATGTAAAAACAGGTCTGGGAGTGTAGCCCGGAGGTGGAAGGGCTTCCAGGAACCCCAGTACCACCAAAAAAAAAACCCCACAAACAAACAAACAAACAAAAAAGTCATAGTCATATTTTTTGAATGTCTTTCTAAAACACACATTTCACCATGTCATTTTCTGGCCCCTTTTCTCTATAGGATGGATGTGACAGTCCTCATAATTCAAGCCTTGTCAAACTCCATTTCTATGATCCAGTTATATTGAATTAGCTGCAATTCCTGAACTATGCTTGCTAGCTAAATTCCCTTCACAAACTGTCTAAAATCTATTCTCCTCCCCAACAGTTAGCCCCCCCCTTATTCCTTATAAAACAAACAAACAAACAAACAAAATAATTAAATAAATGATTCATTTGCTTCTTCCTTGGAGCATCTGGAGCCTCCACAGCTCCTACAAATTCACTCTAATTGTTTAAGCCCTTCTTGGTTCTCTCAGCCTGTGAACCTTTGAATCAGAGAGATGATCTAAAGGCTTCTGGTGAATGCCCTTACAGAAAGAGTACAAAACGAGAGTTTCCCTCTGTCCTGACTGTAGTTGGATGATGTTTTGGGAGGATATGGTACTCTAAATATTTTAAGGGACAAAAGCTAACTCACAATAGAGCGAAAAGAGAAACTTGGTTCCTTAATGACTTATTTCTTTCTTTCTTTATTTATTATTTGCAGTACTGGGGTTAGAACCCAAGGGAATTCTACCTCCGAGCTATACCGCCAGTGTTGGGAGCCATTAAGGCCTCCCCCTAGATTGGTGTCTCTGACTCAGCTGACTGTCCTTCGTCCAGAGTCAACAAGGTTTGGGGTTATGGAAAGTTCAAAGAGGTCTGAGAGAGGATCAGCTGGTGATGACACGAGGGTACTGATAGGCCTATCTGTAATATGTGTTTTGTATTGGTCTTTATTGTATTCTGGTGGTGGTAGCACGAGAATGTTGATTGACCTGTAGCTGTGTATAAATACCTCTGGAAAAACAAAGTCGGCGTCGACGCAATAAAGACGAGATTGACCCAGAAGCTGCGTTGGCCAGGAGTGTCCACGTGATAGAGAACACTGACCCAGGCGTAGTCGTCGACCCGTAGGAAATATTGACCCACGAACAGGGGTCGACCAGTAGAGATAGTAGGCTGGTCGCTCCCCCACGTTAGGGTTAAAAACTCTTCATCCTCACGCCTCACTTCAGAACCCCTACTCTTGCCGGCTGGCTCCGGCACCCTAGCCTATTTTTTATTCTTTATTTTGAAACAGGGTCTCAGTAAGTTGCAAAGGGCCTCACTAAGTAGCCAAGGCTGGCCACAAACTCTGTCCTCGTGTCTCAGCCTCCCAAACGCTGGGATTACAAGCGTGTGTCACCACACCTGGCTTCTTAATCTTAAAGTCACTAAAATAACTGTGCTTATTGTCCAATCTTGCTATGAGAATTGAAATGCTTTGTTACTTAAGCCACTTTGAGATAGGGCCCTGTTCCTTGCTGAAGCCTCATAGCTGATATAAATTTCCATTGCCCCTAAATTAGGCATGAGTTTGCTAATATATATCTCACCTTTGCTAATACGTTCCTCGTCTGAGGCTTTTTCTATTTACACCCTTAGAATTTACCTTCCCTTTTTTACATAACAGATTTTGCACACAGTTGCTGTACATTTCAGATATAGCTGCTATACTTTGAATACCTGGTTTACAAATCCAAGGCATATCTCATCTGACATCTACATTCCTGCCATCTGCACATGAACAAAGTATGGGAAACTGAATAACTGCTTCAATTAAAAAAAATCTATTTACTTAAGCTTATGTAGATCTAGGACGGACCTTCATTATTTTTGTTGATGAAGATAAATGGCAGGTCTATGTGCATAGATTATACTTAATAATAATACATAATATTGAGATATCATTTTAAATTGGCAAAAAGTTATTTTGCCTTTCAAAGCTTTTCATATACATGATTGTAATATGTTTCTCATAATACCCTTAAATGTCAGGGATACCAGTAGTTTTATATATATTTTCCAGATAGGATTCCCTCAGTCATAGAAACGACAAATCAGTTGCCCAAGGGATTGTATTCACATGAAGGCCTGTTTACAGTATCTTAGGGTTACCTCTGCTCAGGTCATTTCTCTTTCTCCATCACTACCAAGGGACATTGGCATGTAATATTTGGTACATATTAGAATTGCCTGAGGGGTTGCTTAAACACAGAGACAAGCCCTGCCCCAGCCAAATGTAATCAGGATGTCTGATGAGTGGAACCTGGGCACTTGCTCTATTGATAGGCCTTCACTAGAAGACAAAGACTCATACCTTTGATCAAGTGCTGCAAAACCAGTGGCCCCAGACGGTCCGCCCACCTCCATCACAATCACCTGATAACCGGGTTAGAAATGCTGGCTCCGGTGACTCATCATAGTCCTACTTAATCAGATTTACTGTGCCTGATTAGAGTGGAGGGAGCAATGCTTGAAAGCTCATCAGGAGATGGATGTCTGAGCTTTAGAACCACTGTTCCATGTCTTCATTTTTACATGGTTCACTTTTCTGGCTGCTATAATCATTTATTTTCCCAAGCCATAACTTAGTATTGGAGTAAGGCTGACACAGGTCTCTTTTACTGCCTGTCAAGACAGGCCATTCCTAAAGTCAAGCATTGTCTATACTAGTAGTTATAAGCAGAATAGATAAATATGAATATTCTCTGAGAAGTCAACTTCAATAATCTGTATTAAAATATTCAAGGCAAGCCGGGCGTTGTTGCGCACACTTGTAATCCCAGCATTTGGGAGGCTGAGACCGGAGGATCGCGGTTCACGGACAGCCTCAGCTACTTAGTGAGGCCCTCTGCAACTCAGTGAGACCCAGTTTCAAAATAAAGAATAAAAAAGTAGAGCAGGAGGTGTAGCTCAGAGGTCGAATGCCCCTGCGTTCCATCCCCAGACCTGCAAAAAGTAAAATAAAGTAAAAAAATAAAATAAAATATTCAAGGCGAGACTGACTCTCATTGTACTGTGTATTTTCTATTTTGGCAGATGCTATGGTGTTTCTATACACCCACACATAGATGCTGAATCATGAGATTTAATTTTTGAAATTAAATTCTTATTTAGCAATGAGAGAAAAACATCTTTACCCTGTTGTACATAAAATTTTTTGTTGTGTAGTAAGTACTTCTATTAACTTTTTTATTAATTGCATAAAAGTTTAACACAGGCTTAGTGGTAAAAAGCAACTTAATTACAGTTATCGCAGGTCAAGAGTCAAGACACAGCTTAACTGGGTCTTCTCTTAGGGTATAGTCAAGGAGTCAGCCAGAGATCACTTAACCAAATATAGGTTGCTGGAAAAATCTGTGCCACATTATATCCTGTCCTAACAAGAAGACCTCTTTAAATCTGCAGTAAGATCTTTATGAATTCTAGTCCTTCTTTTAAAGGGGACTTTGGACTGGGTTAAGTTCACCCAGGAAATACTACTTTTGATTTATTTAAAAGTGAACTGAAGCCAGACATGGCGGTGCACGCCTGTAATCTTAGTACTTGGAAGGCTGAGACAGGAGGATTTCAAGTTGGAGGCCAACCTCAGTAACTTATACTCTTAAAAAAAAGTAAAATAAAATAAGGCTGGGAATGTAGTTCAGAAGTTAAAGTTTCCTGGGTTCAGTCCCTAGTACCCATCCCCCTCTGCACATACACACACTCAAATGAGTGATTTTTATTCCATCAATACAGGAGACAGGAACTTGGAGGCCATCCTAGATTCCTACCTACTACCCAATAAGTTGTTTGTTCTTTGTAGAACATTCTTTGCATTAGATAATATTTTTTAATTAAATGACATGTAATGTGAAAAGAAAAAAATCAAAGAAGACAAAATAGTATATAATGGAACTATGTCTATTTCTTACCATTGTCTTTCCTGTTTGCACATGTCTTAAAGGATTCTTATGTAAGTATCCAGAGTATTCTATGCATGTATGTGTTATAAAAATGTTTTTCATATTTCTTTGTTTTTCACTTAAGATCGCCAAGATATATCATCTGTGTGTATCACATGTACCTACAACATACGTGCATACACATGTATTTATTTTTTATTACTATGCTCATATATCATGCATATTTAATTAATTTTGCATTCATGGATATGTAAGGATATACTTCCTTGTTATGAATATTTTAACTAATGTCTTTGTGCACATGTGCTTATATATTATGGGATAAATAATTGGAAGTAGAATTTTATCCTGATATATATTAAGTGTTTTTCAAAGATGGATCAAGTTGCAGTTCTCCTTTCTTTGTTTCTTTCCATTCTAGATCATATTACATTAAAATATTTTTGGCTTCCCCAATTTGGAAGCAAAACAAGGGTATTTCCTTATTGTTATAGTGTGTTTCCTTAATTAAGATCATGGTTAAGTACCATTTAATATGCTTAAAATTCATTATTTTTTGCCAATTTTTTTCTTTAAATCCTAGGAAGATGAATCTCCACTAGTCCTAGCCTGAAGATCCTCACAGACTTCAGAGTCTCCCCTGTGAGTTGAATAGTTCCCTTATACTTTGATTTGCTCTTCCAACAAGGTAGAAGAGGTTTCCATAACTTATGCTGAAAGTAGCTCCCACTCCCACAGCAGTAAGAGTAGCGTGTAGGATGTCTTATATATACCTTATTAAAGCACACCCAGGGAACATGCAGACTTTAAAATTTCACAGTATGTATAACTTGGCCATGATTGCCCTTCCATCTGTTTTTTTTTTTTTTTTTTTTTAACTGTAAGCTGCTACATCAAAAGGGGCCAATATACTTGTCTAAAAGTGACAGGACCTGTTGGAAGAATGGGAGAAAGGAGAGGAGAGTTCAGGAGAGTCTCTATATATTTAGTTTTGGATGCTATCTTAATCAGCATTCACCATTGTGCCTCAAAATACCTGATAATCACAATTTAGAGGAAGAACTAGGGGGTTCAGTCCACGTTATGTGTCTTCCAAGCGTGAGTCAGAACTGCAGGTTTTCAGGGCATCATGACAGGGAGCAGAGAGAGAGTGCAAGAGCTTATATCAGCTCATGGTAGCAGGGAAAAGAAAGAAGCTGGAAGCCACAGCAGGGGCTGGGAACACACTCTCCCTTGCCATGCCCCAGGCGCCCTTCCCCAACAATCAAGTCCAGCCTTCCAGCCTGGCTGCTTTGTCTGCCAGGGGAGCTGGCAGACATTTTTAATTCAAACCATTGCAGTATCCCTACCAGAAAGTGATCTTTTGAAGGACATGTTGATTCATTCTTATCTGTATTTGTACCTTGAATAAATATACAAATGAAGAAAGATGTTTATATTCTGAAATCTGCTGCCAGGGACAAAAAGACTGAGTTGGGCTGGTTGGGCTGAGTGCTAAAGCTAAGCCACTTGGTTTGTTTGTTTGTTTGTTTATTTATTTATTTATTTTTATGGTACTGGGGGTGGAACTCAGAGGCTTTCTACCTCCAGGCTATACTCCCAGACCTGTTTTTATATTTTTTATTTGGAAACAGGGTTTCACTAAGTTGCTGAGAACCTGTGTAATCCTCCTGTCTCAGCCTCCCAAGCACGGGGATTACAAGCATGCGCCACCAAGCCCGGCTAAGTCGCTTGGTTTAAAGGACCTTGTAAGTGATTGCATTCTCTCTGCCCAACTTTGTAGCTTGTAATGTACTAACCATATACTCACCTAGTTCATTTATGCTTTAATCTCTCAGTTGGTTTCATTTGTCATCCTAGCATTTGACTAGTCTTCCTAAAGATCAGATTAAGGTAGAAGTTTAAGTCTATTCATTGAATATTCATGTGTTCCCCAAGTCACTTTACCTGAGCCTCAGTTTTCTAATGTATGAAACAGTAGTTCTCTTATTAACTTCACTGGTTTCTGAAAATACCAGAATGCCTTGCACATAGTAAGAGGTAATTAAAGAACAATTATTGAAGTTATTTACTTTCAGTCATGGGAGCATTTTGTCTGGGATTTTAGATCTAGTGGTTAAAACCCCTTTACCATCTGAGACATCTGTCTCTTATCCTTAGTTCATTCTCCCAGACCCTTCTTGCCAGGAAGAGGGTGGGTCTCTCCGTCAAAATGTACTTTTCTTGCAGGACCATTTTGCTGCTCTTGAAACCTGTCCTGATTACTTTTTCCACCCTCAGCCCCCAGGGGCACTATTAACATCCAGTACCTGGCCACTCCCAGGCCAGCTACCTTACAGACTTAAGGTTCTGTCACTGATTTAACTCAGTAAACACATTCTTGAATTCAGGGGGAAAAAAAGTGATATATTTGACCCCTATTCTTGTGAAATTTGGTACGGGTGTTCTATGTGAAACATTCCTCCCTCCAGTCACCCTTTTACTACTAGATATCTTAGTGAATATGTTGTATGCTTTTACAACGCAGAATTGAAAACTCGTAGAAAAATTGCTGTGGCTTATAGCATTACCAAAGAAGTCAAAGCAAACCATTTAAATTAATATATCTAGTATATTCCTGTTTTCTGGGTTTTAAGTTCAATTCAGAGATCAAGTTTATTTGCATCATAGAACTAGACTTAGTAGGGTGTATTCCTTTCGAGTCATCCCTCCATGCTAGTCTGGTATGGAGCTGTATTTCTATATTCTGTATTTTTATCTTTCTAATAAAATTCTTTAAATCTTCAAAAAAAAAGAACTGTACTTATTTGGTAAACTATAAAAAAATCCTAATTAAAAATAGTGTTTTCCTTTTTTTTTCCTTTAGTGCTGAGTTTCTTGAGTTCTCTCTCTGTATAGTCTAGATATTAGTCTTCTATTGGAGGAGTAAGTGGCAAAAATCTTCTCCCATTCTGTTGGCTCTTGGTTGAGGTTCTTGATATTTTCCTTTGCTGAACAGAAGCTCTTCAGTTTATTGCAATCCCATGTATTGACCCACTTCTTAGTTTCTTGTGCTTTTGGGGTCTTGTTGAGAAAGTTTTTACCTGTGCCTATGTGTTGCAGTGTTGGACCTATGCCTTCTTCAAGGATCCTCAAGGTCTCTGGTCTAATTTCCAAGTCTTTGATCCATCTTGAATTGACTCATGCAGGGTGAGAAAATGGAGTTTATTTCCATTTTTCTACATATGGTTAATCAGTTTTGCCAGCACCATTTGTTAAACAATCTATCTTTTTTTTCCAGTTTTTGAATTGATTTTGGCCTCTTGTCAAAAATCAATTGGCTGTAAGTGTGTGGATGTGTTTTTGAGTCAGTACTTCTACTCTGCTCCATTAGTCTATGTATCTGTTTTTGTGTCAGTACCATCCTTTTTTTTTAAAATTACTATGGCTTTGTAGTATAATCTGAAGTCAAGTATTGTGATGCTTTCTGCATGGTTTTCGTTGCTGAGAACTACTTTGGCTATTCTGAGTTTTTTGTTATTCCAAATGAATTTAATGACTGATTTTTCTATGTCTGTAAGAAATGACCTTGGTAATTAAATAGATATTGTGTTGAATCAAAAATCACTTTTGGAAGTATGACCATTTTGGTGATATTTATTCTGCCTTTTCATGAACATAGATCTTTCTACCTTCTAAGGTTTTCTTTGATTTCTTTTTTCAATGTTCTATAATTTTCTTTGTAGAGAGGATTTTTACCTCCTTGGTTAAGTTTATCCAAACACATACACACATACATACTAGCAAAACCCATTTCGAGTGGTGTTTTGTTTCCTTTTCTTTAGTAGTTTTGTAATTAGTAGGACAAATATTGCCATTATTATTGATGTAGCATATATGAGTGACATTTCTCTCATTAGCAAAAAGGATTAAAATGTAAGAACTATTTATATTTTCACATACTTGTGTTCTGGGCTTTCTGTCTTACTTGGAAGTTGTGTTATAATAATATAGGAGAATAGGCATCTGAGGGTATCCTCCCCAAGCCTCAGTATGGAAGATCTAAGATTTTGAGGGTGACTGGGTAGATGGACGATCACTGCAGGGAGGATCTTTGACCATGAGGAAGAGAGGAGGTAATCTGCTCCTGGTGGTTATTGGGAGGTTGTACATTAACTTGACTACCTCTGTGGAAGGAGTGGGGCCCTGAGGATATCTGAAAAGGACCAAAGCAGGTTAGACCATGAAGGCTCTGTCCTTGGGAATTTTAGTAATTATCCTTGGTAATGACTCTGTGGACAGTGAAGTGGGACACATTAAGGGACCCTATTAGTGTAGCAAAAATGATTGACTAACAGTAGAAGACCACAAAGAACTGTGGTGGCCATGGTGAGCAGCAGGGATTGAAAACTGACATTTTCTCCACTATTTCAATAAAAACTTGTTTTCTGAATAAACCCAGAAGTTTCCTATACAAAGGGAAAATAAGAAAGCCATGATCATAGGCTGATTTGACCTTAAAGGTAATGTCACAAGTTTTCATTGACCATAAGAAAATATTCACTGGTATGATTTGACATGTAGTCTCCTGAGTTTTGTGGGTTTAAATTCCCAGCCCATTTAAATCCCCACCCTTCTGTACATCTAGGAGACTTAAGAGATTATCCTAGAACTGTTTCTTCCTCAGTCTTGAGCAAGATTCAACAATGGGCTTCTAAGGGAAATCAGTCTGGGAGTGTAAAATCACTGCACTTGGAAAGAAATGTGAAGAACAAATCAGATTCTAGCCATTCTGAATCAACCACCAATTGAGTAGTGCTGGCTTTGTACTTTCCAAAATCAGGAGTCAGAGTCAGGTCTGCCTAGTCTTTCCAACCTTTGTGAATATTGTCTCTTGCATCTCTCAGGTGAATGCAGTCCAAAGTAGTACATCCCAGTGACTGCATTAGGTCTTTGTGCAAAATAGAAAATGATGCCCCATCTCCTTTCATACAAGTACTAACTACCTCTTGGTAAAGTTGCAGAGCTTGGCAAGTGACAGGCAGCTGAGTTTTGGCTCTTGCGCACCTGCCTTGGCTGACTATTCCTGTAAAGAAGATGAACTACACAGTCCTTTAAAGAAGTGCTGGCTCCTTTTCCAACTTTCAAAATTAATCTCTCTTGGATAGCTCCTTAAAAGCTATACATAAACTTTTGTGATTATTTAAAAATAATTGACATTCCCTATCCATGATTTCTCTGCTAAAGATGCCAGACTCCATATATTAGCAGTGGTAGATTAATTCAATAAAAGTGAGAACTACATATATATATTTCCCAAGATCTACTCATGGATAAAAGATGAATGCAAATTTATCATAGAAATTTAAGAATAAAAATAGAATTGTAAACTTGGCATCAACATCAAGGATGGAAAAGCAAATTCTATAGGAATAAAAAATAGACATTATAAAGAATCAAAATTGTTAACCAGGCGTGTTGGCGCATTCTTGGGAGGCTGAGACCAGAGGATTTCAGGTTTACGGCCAGCCTCAGCAACTTGTGCGGCTCTCAGCAACTTAGTGAGGCTCTGTTTCAAAATAAAGAGTAAAAAAGGGCTGGGGTATAGCTCAGAGGTAGAATGCCCTTGTGTTCAATCCCCAGTTTATGAAAGAAAGAAAAGAAAGAAAGAAAGAAAGAAAGAAAGAAAGAAAGAAAGAAAGAAAGAAAGAAAGATCAAAATTGTTGAAGGTGGGATCTGAAGAGGAAAAGGAAGGTTAGACAATAAAAGGGACAAAAGTAAATGCTGTTGATTGAGGAAATAATTCCATCGGATGACTTTCAGATACGCTTGACTGTGAGCTAAGCTGAATAATTATGGCCAAAAATGTGATAGAAGAGTTCCTGTATTTCCAAAAGAGGATTGTTATCCATAATAATTGAACAATGAAATAATAAAAGTATAAAACATTTAAAGATTGAGATTGATTGTGATAAAAAGGGAAGATTAGCCGGGCGTGGTGGCGCACGCTTGTAATACCCGCGCTTGGGAGGCTGAGACGGGAGGATCGCCCAGGTTCGAAGCCAGCCTCAGCTACTTAGTGAGGCTCTCTGCAACTTAGTGAGACCCTGTTTCCAAATAAAGTATAAAATAGGTCTGGAAGTATAGCCCGGAGGTAGAAAGCCTCTGGGTTCCACCCTCAGTACAACCAAACAAACAAAAAAAAAAAAAAAAAAAAGGGAAGATTAGGGAATGATTATGATTATTAATCCCTTTCAAACACTTGAAGATTTATCTGGAGACTGTTAAATGTTTATCGCACTAGATAAGTATAACATAAAAACAATATTTCATTAGAACAAACATTTCTCTGTAGTTAGAGAAAAATGTATAAAGCTCAAAAAAATGGGAGTGGTTGGAATATTCATAAATGGCTGATCACGTGTCTTATTATTCACCTTTGCCTGGAGCAATGACCAGCAACAAAATTGCACTGGTTTATACTACACTTCATACTCTTGTTTGCCTGAGGACAGCTTGCAAGCTGGCTGCAGTTCTGCTGGGTTCAGGTAATCTTAACTAGGTTGGTATGGCTGTACTTAACTGTGCCTGGTGGTGCTTGACGCTTTGTGCTTCTTTTCCTGTAACTCAGGCTGAGGGAGTATTAGGAATGCGTTCAGATGAGTGAGAACAAGAGCAAAATACATAACTAACCCAAGAATTTTAAACTTCTGCTTGGACATGGCATCTGTAATGTCTGCCAATATTCCATTGGCCACAGCAAGTCATATGGCTAAGTACAAAATCAATGGGACAGAAAAATATAGTTCATGTGCTAGTTTCCTATGGATGTCATAATAAATTACCATAACTCAGCTGGCTTAAAACAAATAGATATCTTTCCCCACACTTATGGAGCCCCAAAGACCAAATTCAGTATCCCTGGGCTGAAGTCAAAATTTTGGGTAGGCAGCACCCTATCCAAAGGCTGTAGGGAGACTTCGTCCTTGCCTCTTTCAGTTTTCAGTGGCTTCCAGCACTCCTTGGCTTGTGGCCATATCACTCCATTCATTGCCTTTATTTTCACATTGACTTCTCTTATGTGTGCATTAACTTTCCCTTTATCTTCTTTTTATAATGTTACATGGCATTCACGGTACACATAGAATTATCTAGAATATCCTGCCCTAGTCAAAATCCTTAATCATATCTTCAAAGACCACTCTCCTACACATAGGCACAAAGAACATAATGTTAAAGGAGCGATAGAATAAAAGCTAGTGTCTTTGGGGGTCATTAGTCAGCCCACTAAGTTTACCCAAAGGGAAGTATAGCAAGAAAGAAGGAAATAAGTAGCATACAACAAATAAAACAATTTGCCACATATACCATCTATTAGGAAAAACTGTTAGCTTTTAAGATGACCCTAAATTGGTATAACTATTTTATATTATGCCTTACCCTTAACTTTGGAATCCTTTAACACAATATAGGAAGCCATCAGGTTGCTTGTCTTAGTGATAGCCTGTCTAGAGACCTTGGACAGTTATCTTCCAGTGATTTTCAATTCCCTAATTAGAGAATATTTTCGTTTCTTAATATAACTTTAACATTGCAATTATAGTTACCAGCATCAGAGTCTGTGTTTTCAAAAGAATCGTGGTTTCATACAAAAAACTGCTTCTGAAAAATGCAAATAATTTTTTTAAGATTAACTGCTAATGAGAGTTGAATGGTGTCAAAAGTGAGATATAAGATTTCTCATAAAGGTCTAGAAGAATAGCTGGAGGTTTCAGGAATTATTTAGTTTGTGATCTAGAGCTCTAAAAGGTTTTAAATTTAGAAATAAGTAAAATCTTTTCATTGTTTAAGTAGTTTTATTTATATAAATGAAAACCTTTCTTCCTCCTTTGATACTGATAGCACCATATAAGATTACAAAAGTCAGTGATTACTATTTGCCTTTTACAGATGAAGGAACAGACAGCCAGGCATGGTGGTGTGCACTTGTAATCCCAGGTCTTGGGAGGCTGAGACAGGAGGATTGTAGGTTCAAGACCAGCCTCAGCAAGTAATGAGCCTCTATCAGTTTAGGGAGACCCTGTTTCAAAATAAAAATGTAAAAAACAGGACTGGGGGTATAGTTCAGAGATAGAATGCCCCTGAGTTCTATCCCTAGTACCAAAACCAAAAACAAAACAAAAACAGAAACAAATCAGGGAACTGAGATATACAGATAAAATGATTTCTCTAACATCATACTAAAAAATATGTAGTACTGAGGGTCCTAGTTACTCTTTCAATCAAGTAATAGATATTCAGTATGCTTATAGAAAAAAATAGGTTATGGAGAGCAGGAAAAAGAGCAAATGACTCAGAGTCCTTCTTCTGATGGGATGTTAAGTGTATTGAACTTAACAAATGAAAAGCAAGAAGTTCATTCAAAGTAGAAGATGACTTTTAAGTAATGATTAAGTTGAAAAAATCACACATTAATAAAAAGTCAATCCAGTCACCTTGGAAGTATTTTAGCAGGTTCGAAAACTATCTGAAAAAAATATTGTCTTAATCGTTTAAAACCAGTAACTAATGCTCTTTAATTTTCCCCAGCTCTGCAATTTTCTGAGGGAAAATAAAACAGCCAAAAGATTAATGTTGTTAACATAATACATACCAACATTTTCTGTGCTGGCTCTTGCAGTACTGAAGGATTATGGTATATTTAGAGCCGTGTCTCTACCTCAAAGTCTAATTCTCTTGAGCTGGTAGAGGATATTTTTGCTTGGCAATCATGCTCCACATAACTTACAAGTCTGCATATCCCTATCTTTGTCCTGATGTGAGCTTAACAGAAAAATATGTATATATGACTTGTTCTATTTCACCTCTCAACCCCATACTATGGAAGAGAGCAGGTGTTAGGTATAACACTTGTGGAGTCCATGAATGTAGTAAAGCAGAGAATTGCAAACTCAAGGGAGAGACAAATCCTGGCTGAATATGCCTGGCGTCTTTGGAGCTGATGGCCATGATAGTGGAAGAGAAAGTTCAAGGAGTCACTTCTATATACAAATATTTCCCCAAATTAATAGCTATGCAAAAAGATAAATTTCTCAAAGGCAAGACTATGACTTATTTTTATATATATTTCTATTTCTGAAGATAATGGGATGAATGCATAAAATAAAATATAGATTAACCTGGTGCTTACATTAGATGCAATTAAAATTCATTGGACATGGCATATTATATATTACCCTAAACATATTAAATTTCCATAGTTTTAGGTTTAAAATGTATAATATTAATTTCAAAATTAATAAAGTAGTATTTATGACTTTGGATTTAATTATGCAGTGCAAATGAAGGTTTGGTCTTGCGTTAAGCTAATGATTTTATATGAAAAAATTTGATTCTTTGTTACAATCCAAATGAAACGGGTAGGCTATTTTATTCCAGGGAGGGTTAAGTTCAGCCAAGCAACCTGCTTAGCATATGTTTCCCCGAAGTTTATGGTTGCTGCCTGAAAAGTGGATTGGCATCTTGGAGATAAACTTCAAACTCCATTCTGACAACCTGCATGGGGAAGAGAATTGAGATGGTGTTTCAGGCCAAAAACTCCCCAGTAAATCCACAGTCACTTCTGCCTAGATTACTCGGATATTTATTATGTGATGTTATTTTGAATTCTGTTCTACACATCTGTTCCCAGACAGTAAACTTTTAGAAGCTTAGTTTTTTTCAGAAACTATAAAGTGGTTATTTTTTAAATAATTCTTTTGCAATGTTAGATACATCTCATTTCTCATTGTTTTTGGAAATGAAACCAAGAGAGTATGTCTTCTATGAATATGATATATAGCACCCATTTAAAGTAAGATAAAATATTTTATACATAGAAAATCATATATGATACACATGTATCATATGTATAACATTTGTCTATAGTTATAGATGTATCTGTGTATAAATGTGTGTGCATAGATATTTATATTAGATGAGTAGATATTTAAAGTCATTGAATTCTGATTGTGAAGATATCTTAAAAGTCAACTTCCCCTTAGAGATATCCTTGTGAGAAGAGATCATATAATGTCTGTTGAATCACGCAGGGAGGGAGAGAAAGAAATAAAAGAGAGAGAGTGGAAGAGTCAGGTGAGCGGGAGCAAGGGCAAGGAGCCTAGAATTACTCCCAGAAATTTTGCTTCTACAACTGAATAAAAGTACTTCATTTACAATATATTTTTTATAAGGAAAAGGACATTCCAATTAGCTTGAAAGTCTACAGAAACACTCCTGAGATGAAGGTATGAAGTGAAATTAAACAATACTCAAAACTAGAAATTTTCCTGGGACAAGCCTAGTTTTGCACGTTAATTTTTCAAAAGGAACCATTTCATCTTTGCTGACAAAAGACTTCAGTTTTTACTCCACAAAAATGAATTTTAATATCTGGACAGGATTCACAGATAGCTAGGTTCACATCTGTGTGTTTAGTGACAGTTGAGTAAACGCAAAATAAAATAGTATGGCTTTCATGTTCTCATTATTTGTACATGGACCATTTAGACTCAGCTTAAAACACCAGAATTTAGATAGTAGAACAAGTATATAAGATAAACAAGAGAAAGGGAGAAATATTTCTCTGCATATTATTTAATTGCTACAGACCAGCATTTGATATCTGGCATTGTGGGACAGGGTTGAGAACAAAAGTATTGAAAAAAATGGGCAGCTAAAAAATTTAGTTGGCTGCAAATAATGTAATGAAGGAGCAAACTTTTTGAAAGTGTCAACTTAAATGATCTAAACATGATATCATATCTCTGTAATATTATAAGGAGGAAGCCAGGTGTGGTGGCGCACGCTTGTAATCCCAGCAGTCCCGAGGCTGAGACCGGAGGATCGCGGTTCTAGCACAGCCTCAGCTATTTAGTGAGGCCCTCTGCAATTCAGTGAGACCCTGTTTCAAAATAAATAATAAAAAATAGGGATAGGGATGTAGTTTGGAGGTATAATTCCCCTGGATTTTATCCCTAGTACCACAAAAAGAAATTATAAGTAGAATAATATCTCCAGAAAAAATTAAGTAATTAAGCCAAAAATAAAAATGCAGGTATAGATTTTACCTTGTAAGGAAGTACAAGGAAATTTTAACCTACAGAGAAAAGAATCAGTCATCTTTTTTATTTGAAGTTTGTCTAATGAAAGGAATTTAAAATTAATATTTTATTACTAGTCCCTTGGACTCCTAACACATTTTCTAAGCAGTTTTATTTTAGGTCTATGTCCAGTTGTCCAGTTTTATCGTATTTTTTTTTTCATGTGTGTGTGCTTCCCTAAAATTAAAGACCTTTGAAGACAAGAAATATATGTTAATTTTTTCCCTTCCAAAAAAACTAGCAAAATATTTTAAGGTAGCAAAATTTAAATAAAGATATATATTAAATCAATATGTGTACTGATGACTTCACTGTGAGTCAAAGTGACATTTTAATTCAAATTTGATATAAACTTTATAATTATCATTGTATCTAGATGAGTTTGATACAGAGGTAAAACACATATTCATGAAATATTATGACTTATTTTTGATTTGATAATAAAAGATCTGTTAATAGTTTCTTAGGTAGAAAAAATAATAAGGTGGGGATAAGTAGAAAAAGGCTACTTTCTTTTGCTTTGAGACTCAAGAGTAAGTGACTTCCAACAGCACATCAGTAATCTCATGTTTTATATTTTAGGTTCTCCAGAGGCATATAATAGATTCCTCAGGTTAAGATACACTTTAAACAAATAAAGGCATGTTTACTTCAACCATTTTTTCTTAGTAACATGAGATTTCATATCCAGGGTACTCTTGCCAGGCTATGGGGAATAAAATACAAGAAATGGGATAAAGACATTTCTTCTTTTAAAAGACTGTTTTCATTTTAATCTTATTTCTAACAAGGTCTTCAACTTGAGAAATGAGCACAGGGATGGAAACTATTTTATTTCAGCTAGGAGAAAAATGAAATGATTAGTGTGATTTAACATATATCATTTTAGAGTCCAACAAGAAATTTAAAAATGAAACAAATAAACATACAATTTAAGTATTAAAACATACAAGTTCAAAACAATTAGTCTATGGGTAAAAATTTCCAACTAACATATACATCCCTCTCTCTAAAATAATAAAATTATTAGTAAGCTAGAAATGAATATGTATGCAGTTACCTCAAATTCAGGAATTAATTTTTAATCAAAGTAAGATTTTCTTTTCTGTAGTTCTGCTTTCTTTCCAGTGTAAAATTTTGGTTGTTTTTAGACTAAGCTCCAATTTGTAGGTTTAATTTTGCTTAACTTTTTGGTCATGAAATAACACATCTTTAATTCCACCCTGAGCAACAAGGTATCTGTTATCAAAAGTGTTTTTCACATCCTTCTCTACTACCCCCAGGACTATCACACCCTGACATCTGAAAGCTTTTGTTTTCAATTGTGAAATAGTGTTTCCCATTTCCTTATTTATAAAGATTCATGCAACTAGCCCTCCTATGTTTCTGTCTCACTAGGAATGGTAGCTTTGAGAGTAGAGAAGACTTCCCCAAGCACTTCGGTTGAGATGGCCAGGGCTTAAACAAGCAATTATCTACTATAAGCATAGAAATATGAGATTTGATCTAAATAGGTTAATATGAACAACAGGAATTATTTTTGCCATGGCATTTGGAAGAAAATACTTAGATGTATTCTTATCTATAACAGAGATGGGGAAGCAATAACATTCACTAAATATCATAGATATTCTTTTAAAGCTTTAGGATACTTGAGAGACCCCTGAGAAGTTCTTTTCTAACTCCTTTCTAATCCTTTTTATTATGCACCACAACGTTTATTAACTGAAAAGCCCACGGGGACATTGTATCCAGGCATGATCTCATTCATTTTCATAGTTGCTTCTATCATATGTTTTTTTTTCAAAATTGTAAGCACCTTAAGAATAAGGTTGATATCTTTTCTTCATTTCCTAAAATCTTACATCCATTTTATAGTCCTCAAAGGTGTACCATAAATGTTAACAAACTGTGGAAAAGTATCTTATAATTGGGTTCCAGTCTCTTCAATGGTTAGTGAGATTTCACATAAAATTAGCCCTGTAGGAATGTGTTGTTCTATGTTTGGGCCTCTAAGATTTTTCCATAACCAGATCATTATTTGAATTGCAAGTTAGAGTTGTTGCATTTCCCGTTTTCTGGAGAGACAGTTTATAGGGCAAATGTTGAGAACATTGAAAGGATTTGTTCTTAAAACTTACATGCATGAAGGCAAATTTCTAAGTATTATTAAAGCTATAAATTGCTATTGTAAAACTAGAATTCCAATCAATCAAAGAGTCCTTGTGCTGATAAAATTTCAATCCAAACATTGTTAGCATCCCAAAATGTGAGCGGTTGAGCTAATTGCATTCTTTGTAACTGGTATTAAATCATCTAAATAGATGATGAATAAATTATATTGAGTAGTTATGACTAATGTGTCAGAAAAAGTTCATTCGCTGTGTACCTACATTTCTGTATATAAAATAACATGTTTAAATTTATAGGATGAAGATACATAGGCTCACCAGCAATGTGAAAAAAATATAGATGAGTTTCCCAAAGAAAATTTTGTTATCACCCGAAGTTAAGATTGTATAATTTGTGGCAAAAATGTTAATTATTAAACCACAGTTTCTTCTCTTAATTAGGAAAAGAAATTCCCAAGTGGCAATATATTCTGATTTCTACCTTCAAAATAGAATAGGTCTGATAAATGAAAGAAAATACCTGGGAAAGCAAACTACTTCTTAATTTCCACAACTCCATGGTCACATGTTTTCACATAAAAAAAAAAAAAACCTGGATATGTTTGATGCCATGTTTAGGTGGGCAGCCATGACTTTTGTAATGAAAATTATAATATTTAAGCTGGGCATGGTGGCGTATGCTTGTAATCCCAAAATTTAGGAGGCTGAGATGGAAGGATCATGGCTCTCGGACAGCCTCAGCTAATTAGTAAGGCTCTTCACAACTCAGTGAGACCCTGTTTCAAAAATAAAAAGACAGTTGGTCGTGGTGGCGCATGCTTGTAATCCCATCATTTGGGAGGCTGAGATAGGGGGATCACGGTTCTAGGACAGCCTCAGCTACTAATTAATGAGGCCCTTTGAAATTCTTTGAGACCCTGTTTCAAAATAAAGAATAAAAAATAGGTCTGGGGGTATAGCTCATAGGTACAATGCCACTGGGTTCAATCCCCAGTACCACAAAAAAAGAGAAAATTATAACATTTATAAATTTAACTATATAACAATATTTATACATAGTAGAGTCTATTTAAGTTGTCTAAGAGATCGTTTCCAAATTTATTTGTAACAAATACAATAATAAAAAATTTCTGCAGTAATCATCTATTTCTCTTAACTTCAGAAAAAAAGTGAAAATAAAGATTCTTTCTTATCTAAATTTTTGAAACAGTTAAAAATAACACACACACATGTCCACACATATAGAGCATAAAAAGAGCAAAATTTCTGAAGAATATACATGTTACAGTTTAACTAAGACAATGGATTTTTTTCACAAATAGCATGCATTAGCTTTTTGTGCTATGATAATAAATATATACTATTTTATAGTGACTTTAAATAAAACTCATGTTTAAAATATTTGTAGAATATTTTCAAATCAGGAAATGTAAAAGTGAGTGCAATAATAGAGTCTAGTTTGTGAAATTCTAGGACACAACTTGAACTACTATTTTAGTGTCAAGAATATAGGAATATTCTTTCTTATATATGTCCATGCAAAGCCTTGTCACTACAAATATAGTTTTATGAACACATTTTGTACTTTCTCTTAATCCCATGTTCTCTTTCCTGTATCCTTTGCAAACAAGCAATGGTTTTAATTTTGAATGTTGGATGTCTTTGTGTCTTAATTCTTGTGACATTGCTTTCTAACAAAATTATATGGCGGTTTTATATTTATACTGGGAAACTGGCAGATTATTTTACAAAGCTATGTAGCATAGAGAAATTTGGAATTTTCTTTAGAGTAATTTAAAATATTAGAAGTTTTAAAAATGTTTACTCTTAGTACATTAAAAAAAATTTTAAGCCTACACATATTTAAAAGTTATTTGGAAATAGAGCTTAAATCAGCAATATATCTTAATAAAATAAAAAATTTTCATGAACATCATATTTCATTCTGGAATCTGGAAGCGCTTAGTATATAGGGAAATATGTAAAGCTATAAATTTCTAGTTTTGTTTGTATAAGTTCTTAAAAATTTGAGAAACAAACTGAGTACAAAACTTTCAGAAGATTTTAGGGACATTATTTAATTAAAAAATGTGCCTAGAACACAATTTTTATAGTCAACTTTCCAGGACTTATTCAAATATTTTATTTTAATCTTTCCTTGGTGAAATTAGTATGATAGTCATTTCAAAACACTTTCCATCTAATATTACAAGTTAAATAGAAAATGAGAGGTAGGAGCCAGGCGTGATGGTGTACACTTTAATCCCAGCATTTAGGAGTCTGAGACAGAAGGACTGTGGTTCTCAGCCAGACTCAGCTACCTAGCGAGGCCCTTTGTAACTCAGTGAGACCCTGTTTCAAAAATAAAAAGACTAAAAAATAGGGCTGAGGGTGTAGCTCGGAGGTACAGTGCCCCTGGGTTCCATCTCCAGTATCACACACACACAAAAAAAGGCTAAAATAATTCCTGACACTCTTGGATAATCATTCATCTTTTAAATAACTACATTATCATTTTGTTCATGAATACCCATATGTAATAATTTCTGTAAAATTTATGATAGCTTGTATAATCTTGAGAAAAATCTGCCAAATCTGAATGTATTTGGTAGTATCTACAGAGGGTCCTTGCTTCTAATGTGATAATGTCTCAATAAATTCACCATAAATTGAAATATTATGTAAAAATGCATTTAATATACATAACCTTCTAACATCATAATTTAACCTTGTCTACCTCAAATTTGTTCAGAACAGTTACATTAGCCTAAGTTGGGCAAATCAACCAACATGAAACCAATTTTATAATAAAGTGTTGAATATTTCATGTAATTTGCTGAATAGTTTGCTGAAAACAGAAAATTGGCATTATTGTATAGGAATCATTATTAAGACACACAGCTGAAAGCACACTGGGCCTGTAGAGTGTTTAGAGCATTGAACCATTATTAAATTGCTTGTGATAGGATGCCACAATTGCAGGGTCATCAATATCTTTCTTTTTCAGTGAGGAACTAAAACAGCTAATGGAAAGTTATGGGGCCATTGATACCTACTGATGGTTTCGCAGTCATTTTGTTCTTCAGGAAGATTCCAAGTTTTGACTGTGTAATTTGTTTCTTCTTTGCAGCATATATTTCTTTATAGCAAGCAAAGACATCCCGAATCTACTTGTCAGCTCTTTTGTATCTCTCATAGTGGATGTTATTTTTTTTAATACCTATAAACTTCTACCAGTTTCCTTGCTGTGAATATCCTTAGCATAACTTCTTTCTCTGCCTTAATTTAGTTACTTCTTTCTTCCTCCAATTCAATCAGCAACTCATTGGAAATCTCTCCACCCTCAGTGCCAACATGAGGCTGAATATCCCCTTTATCATTGCCTAATTCTGACTGTTCCCAAGCACCCATATCTTGCAACAATAAACTTTTTATTAAAGATTTTGAATATGCTCACATAGGTTCTTGAAACTTTCTCCCAAATTCTACTCATGGATCTTGCTGTGACTTCTTCCTGTGCTACCGAAATATCCTGAGTAGCCTTTACAAATTTAAGATCTCTCCCAAATTCTTTATCATAGATATTTCTTTGGATGCACAAAATCTTCAGCTGGATTTTGTTGCTTCAATAGCCTATGCAAACATTTGATGTAAACAGTATGCTTTGAAAGAAAGCATTTATGGTACTTAGGTCCACTGATTAAACTAGTATGGGTGTGTTTGGAGGCAAATACATGATCATCACATTAGGATGCATATGGCCATAGCTGATATGGTATGGATGCCCTGAATTAGAATAACCTGCAGTGGAATATTGCTTTGCCTTCAAAATTCACTTTATAGTGAAATGAAATAGTTTAAAAAAAAAGCAGCCTAAAACAGCGTTGATATTATCCAGGCTTTCTGTTATGGAGAAAATAAATGGAAAGTGTATTTCTGCTCAAATTTTGGATGCTCTAGAGTTCTCTGAGTGGTAGACTAGGAAAGGCTTTATTTTGAACTCCATTAACATTTCTACCCCAAAGCAGCATCATGTAACGTTTGAATGCTTTAATACGAGTATTGTCTTGCACTATTTATGAATACAGCACACTTAAGCATATGCATCAAAGACATTTAATTTTCATCAAAATTTTATATTTTCGGACAAATATTTCTCATTCACTATTGTCCTATGAAGCACTCCCATAAGAGTTTTGACATCTTCAATATTGACACTCTTTATCTCATTTCTGACTTTATATCATGAAAATTATGATGCTTTTGAAATATTAGAACCACTCATGATGTACTATGAATATTTACATATGGGTAGAATCATTGGCCAACATTTTTAGTATATCAAAACACTTTTTGCATTATCCTAGGCTAACTGGTATATGCTTCTTTATCTGGAATTTTATCCATAGGACAAGGAATTTTTCTCATACCACCAAACAACTAAACTCTTTCTTTTGAGATGAAAGTGGACTTAGCAGATGCTGATGACTTCACTGTGTCACTGATTTGCTTCTTATCCTTTAGGATGGTCAAGACTGTTGATTATGAAAGTCCTACTCACAGAGATGGATATTATGGGATTGTAGCCTCCCTGCTGAGCAATTATTTTGAGTTTCATTTTAAGGGTAATTGTCTTCCTCTTCTTCTCACCAGAAGCAGGAGACACAGATGGGCATGTTGCAAACATGAGGGAATGCAAAAACACATTTATTAAATTCTAGAAAGAAAATCTGGCCTCACATATATGCAGAATTGGAGAAGCATGAGATGCACTTTTAATCTTTAGGAGATGTTGGATATTCTATTTTCATGCTACATAAAATCTCCACAGATGTTGTTTTTTTAATTTCAATTACAATATAGCTAAAATTTAATTGCACAGAGTGAATAAACTGAAATAGTATCAATAAATTTAATATTTTGCTACATTAAAATCCACTTACAAGTTTATTGAGATTTATTGGAAATATTGATTATTTTCAGATGTTCTTAATGTTGACACATTTCATTATTGTATTAATTTGCTAGGACTGCCATAATAGAGTACCACTGGAGTGAATTAAGCACCAAAACTTTATTTGCTCACAGTTCAGGTGAATAAAAATCTGAAATAAAATATGAGTAGGTTTGACTTCTTCCGGGTCCTATATCCTTTGGCCATCAAAGGCTTCTCTCCTTATACCTTCATGTGATATTTTCTTTTTGTATATCTATGTCCCAGTATCTCCTTATAAAAACACCAGGCATATTGGATGAGAGCTCACCTAATGGCTTCATTTGTTTTAAATACTTCTTTAAAAGTATCTCTAAA
Source organism: Muscardinus avellanarius (assembly GCF_963383645.1). Lineage (NCBI taxonomy): Eukaryota > Metazoa > Chordata > Mammalia > Rodentia > Gliridae > Muscardinus > Muscardinus avellanarius. Next base: position 52,724,592 of record NC_137795.1, read on the forward strand.
TATAGTTACATATTGCACTGGGGTTAGAATTTCAAACTATGGATTTTGGAGGGACACTAATTTAACCCACAGTAATTACCCAATATCAAAAATTCTACTTGTTAGTATTGCCATTAGCTTCCTCATAAAAAATCTGTATTAAGTAGCTATCCCCCAAAATACCCATTTTTAATAATTGTAATTTTCTCTTATAAACTTAAATTTTACCATTAATAAGAGTGATAATTCACTTTGAAGAGACAAGTTTACTTTAATCCTTTTCAGAAAGGAAGAAAGAAAGGAAGAATAAAAAAGAAAGAACAGAAGAAATAAAGAAAGAAATAAAGAAAGAAAGAAAGAAAGAAAGAAAGAAAGAAAGGAAGAAAGATAGATCAGGTATTCAAGTATGATTAGCCATATTTTATCTATCAACGTTTTTCTTACCATTGAAAGATGCTATTCATGAAATTCAGTTTAAAACCCAAACACTCTCACAGTTCCTTTTCAATTCAGCAATCATATTTTTGGTACACAGCAGGAGTGCTTTATGTGAACTTCCCATTTTGTCACACAGCATGTGTACTCCAACACTGAGATTTAATAAAATTAACAATTTCACAGCTTCATCTAGGACACTATTAAATGAAGCAAAAATTTATTTAATCTCAAAGTGCATGACCGTGACGAGTTCAGTGATTACTACTAGCACAGTTTGATGCCTGTCTTGTTTCATGCTAAGGCACCAGCAGTTCTATGCACCATAACTTTTGACCTATTGATGCAAATGTCAAATCAGTGAAAAAAATAAAATGGTGTCTTTGTATTATCATGAAAATAATGTTGACATGGTAGACTCCCTACAGCATCTCAGGGACTTGCAGTTTGCATGTTGAGAATTACTGCCTCAAATACACATTAAAATTAAGATGTAAATATTTCATGCCATACATAACTGGAATGAAGCTTTATAAAAATAATTTTTTATGAGCTGGGCGTGGTGACACACATTTGTAATCCCAGCATTCATTCGGGAGGCTGAGATCAGAGGATCGCAGTTTGTGGCCATCCTCTCCTTGGTGATACCCTCCACAACTCAGTGAGACCCTGTTTCAAAATAAAGAATAAAAAATAGGGCAGGGGGTATAGCTTGGAGGTCGAATGCCCCTGGGTTTCATCCCCAGACCTGCAAAAATTAATAATAATCTTTTATGAAGAATTCGAGGGAAATCAGTGTATTGTGCATTAAAAAGCTCCTTTGCATGATAAAGGCAATTTTATATACTTCCTTTTGCTTTGGCTATTCTACTTACAAATTTGGCAGACAGGGTATTTGTCAGACCCAGAGCTTTCTCCGAGTCCCTTGGTCAATAGGCATGTGTATGTAGCTTTGTTTTCCAGCAGAATTCCAGTGCAGACATGTTTTTTCTCTGTATGTTTGTCAACAGACTGCTTAGAAAAATTTTTATTAAAAGAAGAATACAATAGGTGTGAAGCTCATTATTTGTCAACCAGGAAAAGTGTTTTTGTGCTTTTTTTTGCAGTTAAAAAGTACTAACAAGGATTTAGGCATGCTTACTAGTTCTTAAAAGTTTCCTAACCTATTTTTAATAATTAGACATGTTGAATAATTACCAGCATTTCTTCCTTAAGTCTCTGATTTCAATAGCTGCTTCGGAATTTCATGCCCATGATACTAAAATGATAAAAACAAGTGTATTTATTTATTTTTAATTTATCTATGCATTTACTTATTTTTCCTGAGTTTCAGATATGTTTACTGAAAGATCTGGCTTCTTAAAGGCAGCATGGTGTGAGGGGCTTTATGTCAGTAAAACTACAAGCAAAACTGCTTGCTCTCCCACATATTAAGCAACTTTATGCAAGATACACTCTAAATCTTAGATTTCTTTCTTTTTATTTTTGTGGTACTAGGAGTGGAACCTAGGGGCTTTTCTACCTTTGGTCTATACTCTCAGACCTATTTTATACTTTATTTGGAAACAGGGTCTCACTAAGTTGCTGAGAGCCTCACTAAGTAGCTGAGGCTGGCTTCGAACCTGTGCGATCCCCTCAGCCTCCCAAGTTCTGGGATTACAAGCGTGCGCCACCACGCCTGGCCTGAATCTTAGATTTCTTATCTTACATAATAAAAAACTCTTATAGTTTCACTGAGATAATTAAAACCTGCATATATAAAATACCTTGTATTTTACAAGTAAACAGCTGTTGAAATAATTTAAAAATGTCTTGAAAGTTATAAAAGTTGAGCGGAAATTTAAAAATACTTTCTTCTTCATGGGGGAAATAGCTAGTTAAGGATAAAATCTATAACAGTACATAAAGTTTTATAACTTTGAGAAAAACCAATTGAAATATTGTGTCCAGAATACATCTCCAAACTGTCATAGTACATTAATATAACAATTTTGTTACTCATATTCTTTCATGCCCTTTAGTTATGGTGTTTCTAAGCATATTGAAGTCTGTATCTCTAAGACGACTCCTATTCAAATTATACTTTTGCTTGCTTATTGTACCTAACTCAAAAGATGTATACACCTTCCAGTTATACATCATTTTTAAAAAATATTCAAAATGATTTTTTAAGCCACAGGAAATTCTTGGTCTCCTAAAATATTTGAATCAGGTTTTTATGGTATTGATTATTTTTGTAAAAAAAAAAAAAAGAGAGAGAATGATGTTTCTTAGCATAGTACATCAAAGTTAAAATCAGTCAAATAAAAAAGTCTGTATGTATTTCCATCCTAAAAGAATTATGGAAGACTTTGATGTCAAGTATCACATCTAACTCTGGATCAAATTTTAACCTTCATCCATTTTGCTAGTCAACAATTCATTTTTCTTTTCTTTCTAGCCTTTTTCTTTCTTTTTTTAAGTCCAAAGGGATATACATGGCCTTTGCTCAATGCTGCTCTCAAAGCATTACATAGTTCTGATAAATGAGCATTCAGACTCTGTTAAAGCTTTACTTTGATGTTAGGGGATAATTCAGCATAAAGATGTAAGGTCTTTCTTTATGTCTCTGTGATATATATAGTATATATATATACTTTATTTCTGAACACTTTTTTTTCTAGTTAAAATGGGCTATTTATTTTCTATACCTGCTAAAAACCCAAACAAAAATTTTAAAAAGGCAAACAAACAAACAAAAAGGCCAGGGGAGCCAAGTGACCTACCTAGATCCTTTCCTCATCTGTTTTCTGGTCTTTCTTCTGTATTCAACTTGGACCCTGTATATGGAAAGGGTGGGTGGGAGGAAGTGAGAACTGCATTTTTGGCAACCAGAATATCTCTCTCATTATAAAACCCTAGCCTAGGATTCGTATCACAACGAGTCTTGTGTCTTGAAGAAAATTTTGGACATTAGCAACATTATAGCTGTCAACAATCCCTTAAGATCTATGTACTTTCTATTTTGTTATGTCAAAAAAAAGGCATCCTTCACCATTTCAAAATTGATTTTGTTCTTTTTTCTTATTCACTCACCTGGTGGGATTGAAACATTTTCAATTTAATTTGCTGAAATGAATTTCTCAATTGCTGTCTTTTTTTTGGTGCAGGTTTGGGGACGGAATCCAGGGGCATTCGACCTCCAAGCTACACCCCCTACCCTAATTTTTATTCTTTATTTTGAAACAGAGTCGAATTAAGTTGCAGAGGTCCTCACTAAGTAGCTGAGGCTGTCCTCGAACCGCGATCCTCCAGTCTCAGCCTCCCGAATGCTGGGATTACAAGCGTGAGCCACCATGCCAGGCATCAGTTGCCTTCTTTTTGCCAAAACAAATATGCAGCACCCCATATCTATTGTCCTTTTCCTCTTCATCTGGTGCTGATATATTTACTGAAAAAATGAGAAAAGAATACGTGACTGAGATGACAAGCTGAGAATGTCCAATTTCCCCTTCTATGTAATTATTCCTAAAGAAAAGCCACATGTTCTGGGTTTAAGTTAAAAAACTACAAAAGAGAACAGAGGTTAAAATTGAACTACAGGTGTGTTTTCAGTCTGTTGGCACCATGTATTTTGTCTTCAAGGATATTTCTATATTTTAACTCTTTTCATCAATTAAAAATAGAAACCAAACTAAGAGTTCAATTCCAGAAATAACAATGGAATGGAGAGTTGCACAACGTTTGCTATTATCAGCAACGAACATATCAAAAATTATAGGAAAAAAATATCTGGAAGAATCTTTGTCCAATGTGGAAATGCAGGATGTCAACAAAGATCAAAAAGCATCTTATTTTTTATGAGATATCTCATAAAATATGTTAAAACACTCCATATTTGTCTAATAAATGTGGCATGTGTTGTATCATGTATCTTTTATGTAAATGTTTTAAATAATTACAATAATTATAATGAAAATCAGGCAATTAGCCTTATGAAAATTTAAAACAGTTTGTCACTTTTTTTGGATTTCAATTTTTTTATTGGCACATTGTATTTATACATCATAATGGGGTAAAAAACTTGTGTAGGCATAAATGCACACATCACCCAGGCAGCCCCCACCCAGTCCCCAACTCACTCCCTCCCCATCCCTCCCTCCCATGCTTGGTTTAGTGGTTGACTTTGATATAAGTACATCATGCGCTTTAAAGCGTTTCCCTCTCCCCACCTCCCATCCCCACAGTTAGGTTGCCTTATTTTCTCCTCTATAGGATCTCTTTTTTCACCTGGAGTTCCTCCTATGACCCCATTCACCCTAGCTTTCACATATTAGGGAAAGCATCCGATTCCTTACTTTTTAACAGTCACTTTTTAAAATTTGGTTTCATTTGTAGTTGCACGGACAAAAGAGGAAAGAACATGCAGACAGTGGCTACTGGTCTCATCTATGGACATGAAAAAAGAAAAAAGGAGACATACATGGCTTGGAGGATAGGAACAAGGCAGAGAACATACTGTACACACTAAAAAGCAAATGAAAAAATTTTCTATATAATTACTTTTGAAATTTCTTTTAAACCCAAAGGACAGTATAATAAAACCATTAAAATCTTATTCTCCATTCTATTTTTATTATTTCCATCATGAAAATTACTAATATACATCTTTTTGACACAATTGGATAAGGAAAATTTCATATTAAAATTTCTAAGGAAAATTTTATTTAAGACAGAAATGTGACATTTTCAAGAATGCATTCTAGTGCTTGGTACGTATCAGTATACATAGATCACATCTGTGATTTAATGTCTTTGTTGTTTTTCTAGAATTAACTATGTATACTTTTAAATCCTAAATCCCTCATCTTGCTTCCCTGTGATTTAGTTCTCAGACATGATATAGAATATACAAAAAATGATGTGCATCAACCTCAGACTTAGTTTGAGTAAGTTTCTTTAAGATAAGCAAGGAATTCTCAAATAAATGTTTTTGTTTGACTTGTTTTACTCATTCATTCTTTAATCCATTTATCAAATCTATAGCAAATATTTTTAAAGGAACTATGCAGAAGGCAAGTTGCCAAAGGAATTTTAATTAGAACTTGCTTTTTAACATTTTTTACTTTAATCTGTTAGTCACTAATTTTTAACAACATACACTCTCAGTTAATTTATGTGCTTAGACATGATGAATCATGAGAATTGCCAAAAAGTGATTATAGTATTTATATTTAGGTGTATGATTTTATTTTCTTCTTTTAAAATAGCTATTACTATTTTAGTGACTTTGACAACTGAGAACAGTGTTAATCCAGTCTTTATTTAATCTTTGGTTATTTGAGCTCTTTCTTTTCTTAGATATTAAGTTCTGTGCTATCCTCTCAGTATTGTTAATGAGCCGCAATGTACTTACAACAAAACACATACGATGAACTTTTTTATTACAATTCCTGACTTAAATAAAATTGTTTAAACCTTTTGTGTAGCAGTACAAGAACAGACAGAATACAAATCAAACCCATGTACTGAGAGATTAAATGTTAATATGTGTGAAGATTATTATCTTCAATAGTCTAAGAAGTCACATTCTCTGTGATTTTTATTTGTAGTCCTATACGAAACTAGACAAATAATTTTTTTTGTTTAGAGTCTAATTTTCTGATCATTTCTAGTTATGAGTTACAGAATGAAATATTGGAAGTTGCAACAGGCCATATAATCACATGAGGAATCAGGTTTGATACAATGAAATAAATATTTTTCCTAGTAAATGTAGAAACAAATTTGGTTGAGGATGAGATCATTATTACTAAAATAAAGTCAAGAGGATTCTTTCATTTCCTCCTTTTTCTTTCATTGATCATTGCCCAACATAATAATATTATAAATGATCATATGGAAAATAACTTGGCACTTTATTGCATATTGGAATTGGAGGTATCTTTTTAACTTTACCTGAATATTTCTAAACAAATAAAACTCCTTTTTGTACTGAATATTCACTTTACTAAGGATTATCTACCAGTTGTGTAAAAGTACGATAATTTTTTTCCAAGGCTATTTTGCAAAAATCTATCTTATAATTTGGACACTTTGTTCAGAGAAAGTCATTTATTGTTTCTTCATTTGCCCTTAAAATTAAAAGTAAGTAAGGAAAAGCAGAAAAGGAGGTAATAAGAGACGACAATAGGATAAGGAAGAGGAAGGAAGTCCAAAGCTTATCTTATTTAGCCTAGAAAAAAATGATTTATCACTCACTTCAAAAAAAGAATTTACCTGGCAACAGGAGATTAATCAATCTAGCAGAAAAAAAGTTTGAACAATAAACACTTCACAATAGGAGAAAAGAAGGAAGAATAATGCTCAGAATCACGGCACATGCTTATGGAATGATTAAAAGACCAAATTGTCTTTGAATCAAACTAACTCATAAATTAGAAAACAAAGTTTGGCTAAAATCCTTTAAAAAGGTTACAATTTTGTTATTTTATTTCAGGATATTTTGCCTAAAAACTAAAATATAATTTTCACTCAATTATAAAATAAAAATCTTTTTCTTACAAAAGCTTTAAAAATTATACTAATTAGAAGGGTTAATTACTACCATGGCTAAAGCAGGTCACTTTAAATAGTTGTCTTATTCTGTGCTTTTTGGCCTCTAGATTGTCTCATTTTGTTTTTGTATTTGTAGTTATATCTTGACTCTCTGTGCATCTTATATGGAATACTTTTCATTGCAATGCCTATGCTACTTCCTTATGTATTGTGCTTGTTTTTCTATCCTTTTCTCATTAGAGTTGTGATTATTCTATGGCTCGTTGCTTAGGAACAGGAGTGACTGACTATGGAATATCATGTGTGTGGTCCTAATGACTCAACATAATGATTATTACAAGATGCCCTGGTCTGGATGCGGTTTGTCCTCCATGTGTAGTGATGTTGGAACCTTCCAGAGATGGAACATAGGGAGAAGTGGTTAGGTCATAGGTGATACAAAGGCCACTGAATTGTAGACCACGCTTGACCTACAAGGGTCTAGAGGATATTTCCTGAAGGCCACTACAGACCAATTTGAATTAAATATGTGTAAGAGTAAAACCAATGCCTGACACTTACGTTAAGCAAAACATTCAAAAAAGATTTTATAAACATTGTATTGCATAATAATCATTATAAAAATAGGATACATACAATTTAGGGAGTTTAAGGGAATTATTCATGGCAAGAAATAAAAAGATAAATCTGAAATTCATATCTCTAAGATATGAAATTTTTTACTACATTCAGTAGCTGCAAAATAATTTAGCTCAATTCAAAGCAGTAAATGACTTTTTTAAAGGAAGTAGTCATTGTTTGTTTTATTCTATCATTTCTATATTCACTGCACTCAAAAAGTTTTCATAATCTGCTACAAACCCACAAATCATAGCTTTTCAATAGCAATAATAGATACATTTTTTATCCTCCTATTTCTAAAGAGACATATTTGGCAATCAGAACATTTGACACCAACTGCTCAAACACATTTATATAATTGTAAACTCTTAAAGATATAATTAGTGGACTCTTTCTAGAATTCATCATTTGATGAAGGGTCAACATTTTAGTTCTTGAGTTTGCTATTTCCCGTCTAGACATGATATTTTTTGATAACTTTGCTGTTTTTTCAAAATTTACAAAATGATGCAGTTTTGTTCTTTTCTTTTTTTTAGCTCTGTGAACTTTGCCTAGTAAAACTTTTCTCAAATACTTCCATATATTCATATAGGATTCTTGTATGTACACTCTTACATGACCCATATCCCCAACTCCTTTATCCTTCCCTACCAGGATATATTGCTATATATTTCAGATTCTTTTCATAATATATATTAAGATTTTGGTAATACTTATAGGAAGGAATAAGCAGATTATGTTACATATTTGAAACCAAAATTTTATGTTATATATTACATTAATATAAGAGTATTATATCTTTTAATTTTGTTAATATATTTTACTAAATAAAAATTGCTTTGATTGTAGTTATATAAAATTGGGATTAGTTTAATACCATTAACAAAACTAATAGCCTGGACCAGTAGAGAATGATTGCCTAGATTTTGGAGACATTAGAGTCTCACTCCAGGGCTGGGAATGTGATTGAGTGGTAGAGCATTTGCTTAGCATGTGAGAGATCCTGAGTTCAATCCCTAGTGCTGGAAAATAAAAAAAATAAAAATAAAAGAAGAGCCTAACTCCAGATGAAAGTTGATTATCTACTTATCAATTGTTTTATTTTATAACTGTACACGTTTAGATATGTAAGGAAAGGTTATGCTGTTTAATTATATGTCTGGTTTAGAATACATGATTACAAACCGGATGTGGTGGCGTACACTTGTAATCCCAGCATTTGGGAGGCTGAGACAGGGGGATCGCGTAGGTTCAAAGCCAGCCTCAGCTACTTAGTGAAGCCCTTTACCACTCAGTGAGACCCTGTTTCAAAATAAAGAATAAAAAGTAGGGCTGGGGTTGTAGCCCGAAGGTAGAATGCCCCTGGGTTCCATCTCCAGTACTACACACAAAAAAAAAGAAAGAAAGAAAGAAAGAAAGAAAGAAAGAAAGAAAGAAGAAGGAAAGAAAGAAAAAAAGAAAAAGAATACATGATAGCTTCTTTAGGTGGTTTTCCTGCAATGTCCTTCTCAGAGCTATTTGCAGCATCCATTCAGTTCTCCCTTGGGGATTTGTCAATAAATGCAACACATCTATTTTGACATCTATGGATTAGCCAATAAACTTCATACTTAATCTTGATTGCAAGTTTATAAAATTAAAGAATTTGCTTTCTCTTATGAGAAGTCTGTCATTCATGTAATAATTCTGTCTCAAATTCTTAATATAAATGAATATCAATAAAAATATTTTAAAATTTTTAATAAAAATTTCTATAATGTTTTTATTTATTTCTTTTTGTGGCACTGAGGCTAGAACCCAGGGGCATTCTACCTTTGACCTACATTCCCAGACCTGTTTTTTATCTTTTATTTTGAAACAGGGTCTCACTAAATTGTAGAAGGCCTCAGTAAGTAGCTGAGGCTGTTTGCAAACCTATGACCCTCCTGTCACAGCCTCAAAGTACCGGGATTATAAGCATGTGCCACCATGTCCTGATTATAAAGTTTTTAAGCTTAATAAAGTTTATATAAAATGTTGCTGAGATTGGTCAATCTCACTTAGCATAATATTATTTAGTTCCATCCATTCTCCTACAAATAACACAATTTTCTTTATTGCTGAGTAAAATTCCATTGTTTGTATATACCACATTTTCTTTATTTATTCATCTATTGATGGATCCCTAGGTTGGTTCCATAATTTGACTATTGTGAATTATGCTGCTATAAACATGAGTATATGTATATTATTATACTATAAAATATAATATAAAATACTATAGTATTCCGACTTTAACTCTTTTGGAATTATACCAAGGAGTGATATCTTTAGGTAATATGGTGAAGTCCTAATGGGACTTTAGGTAAATTAGGAGATAGACCAGTAGAATAGTGGAAGAGGATTGGGGGGAAAAGGTTAGGAGGGAAAAAAACAGTCTTGATGAGTCTAACAGTTAAAATAATGCTATGTCCATATATGAAGGTATCACTGCCAATCTCACTACCATGCCCGAGGGTGGGGGTGAGTGGGGTGGGATCCAGACGGAATCACACCAAGCGCTGTGTGCACGTATGTTTATATCACATTGAACCTCACTATGATGTATAATTACAACGCACCAACAAAATTATATTCAAAATTCTTTTTGCGCTAGCCTAAATGTCATCTGATGATAAAAGAATAGAACTCCATTTTAGCATCTTAACAGGAGTAAAAATAGAACAAAATACATCTAAAAGAGACCCGTGGACGTTTTTTGAAAGGCAACTCTTCTCTGAACTGACGTTATCACAGTCAGTTGTAATGCTTGTTAAATCATGTCACTCATGTTATCTGTGGAATGCTAATTATGTTTTAAAGAGGAAACTAATTAAATATAGTCTACACATCATTATTCTCATTTTGTGTTTTATTTAAGATTTTTTTTTCTCTTGTGATAACAGATCAACTTTAATTCCAGCACCTGAAGCTATCCCAAGGTACCCTATAAACGTCACAGGACTCTTAAACACATTAATAAAGTGACAACTGGGCAATACCACTCAGTATCTCAAAATCAGTAATATAGTTTTGAATTGTTTTAACACAATCCACAGAATTAAAACAAAATCAGAAGCCATCCACAGTTACACTAATTATCAATTTAACGTTTTACATTTAATACTTGAAAACCAGTATCTAGCAAGGGACATTAAGAGTGATTTTGAAGTCTCATCCTGTTGCATTCTATTGGGAAGATTTCTTGATATGGCTGGCCAAAGGTGCAGACAACCAAGACGAGACCAGCAAGGAAAAATTGTCAGTTAAAAGTGAACAGTGAGAGTTAAATACTCATCTTTACATATACACAAGGTATCCTGTGAAAGCATATTTGCTTACAAAAATTTTGATGTCAACTTTAGTTAACCTTAAATACACTGAATGGAGTCTACAAAAATGAAACATCTCAGACCTTTCTTGATGCTATAGCTTTTGTTTTCCAGTGACCAAAATACCAAAATGCCTATAGTAATTATGGATTAAAACTGCTTATCAAGCCTTTGTTATTACTTCTTCTCTTGAAGACGATAATATTCCTTGTGGCCAAATATTTGAACTAATTCTGATCTCTGATCTTAGGCATTTCAATGTGTACTTGGCTTCTTAATTTAACTCTTTTTTTTTTGGTGGTACTAGGGTTCCTGGAAACTCTTCTACGTCTGGGCTACACTCCCAGACCTATTTTATACCTTTTTATTTGGAAACAGGGTCTCTTAAGCCAGTGCAAACTTGAACCTGTGAGATCCTCCTGTCTCCGCCTTCCAAGCACAGGGATTACAAGCATGCACCACCATGCCCAGCTTATTTTAACTCTTTTCACAGCCACGCTAAGGGTAAGAATGAATAATTTGTGTCTCTCTTCCTTTTCAAGTATTTCTGGGATTCAAAAACTATAAACTGTTTTTGTTTGATGTAATATAAAATATGTAATTAATCTTTCCAGAATCAAGAGATGATTGATGTTTTGCTATAAATGTTTATACATTATTTTATTATCAAATAATTAATCTTTACAAGATCTAGGATTTAGTTTTTCTACAAAACTAAAATTTTATACTCTTTAATCTTTAAATTGATTTGAAGTACAATTAAAATAAGATATGAATGTAATTTTTGACTTTCTAAAACATTACCTCATAAGGTTATAATTAAATGTGAAAATGCATACTTTTATATTTGTCTATACAAATAAGTATGAAGGACAGTTTTATGGGACCTAAAAGAAGTGGTAAAGCCTCATGTAGTTGTATTTCTATAGGATAATTTAAAATCTTTGTTAATTTTGTTAAGACAGAATGTTAAAATAGAGACAACTCTTATCAGCTCTTATTTCTTTGATAACTGTATTAACACTTCCCATTTTTCATTAAGTAAATGAGACCTAGTGCGTCTGTGTGTGTGTGTGTGTGTGTGTGTGTATCCCTATAAGACAGTAACATTAAAAAAGTAAATAACAAAAGTGGCCTGAATCTCATTAGAACAAGGCTCCAGAATAAATGAGTTATCAGGGCTAAATTACACCCCTGTCTACCATGAAATAAATAATTTTAGAATGTGATAGCTCATTTCTGGAGATAGTTAGTGGTAAAATAATTTTTTTCATTATTTTTGTTCATTTTATTTTATTTTATTGTTTTTGTGGATTTTAACACTTAAGACCCAATGGTATTATGTATCTATTCATGTTTTTACCCTTTCTCTTGGCCTTACACATCTTACAGAAGGAAAAATAAAACGATCATTATATTTGGCTCAGACTTCTTATTTGTAACCTCAAAAGTCTTGGAGAGTTGCAATCTGATTGAAAATTGATATGTGCCACTTTAAACCTTAGTATTATGCCCTTCTTTCTAGTGACATATATTATTGGTGTACTCCAGATAAAATTTGGTTTGATTCAGTATGTCGAACTTCTAAAACATATTTGATTTGAACTATTGGTATAATTTACCAAGGTGTGCTTTATAAACATTAATGGAGCCATCCATTCAATAAATATTACCAAAGGGCCCACTCTGAGCTAAGAAAAATAATAATAAATTAAATAGATAATGCAAGTAGCTAACACAGCAACACTTCTTTATGCCATTATCTATAGTAAATTTATTAATTTACCACAATTTTACAGGGCTTTTTGCTTTTTATGAAGTTATCATTATCCTTATGTAATTGATTATAATAATTAAGGTACAGACATGTTAAGTGATTTGCCCAAGGTTACATTGATAATAAATAATTAACCAGAATTTTGAACCTTGTCTGGGTCTTCAGAATCTATAAAGGTAACCCTGTGATATTGCAGCTCAGGCTTTAAGTGGGATATTTTATGATACCTAAGAAATTTGGTTGATACCTCGAAACTAAAAATTAGCCAGGCCTGGTCGTGGACTCTTATAATTCTAGTACTTGGGAAGCTGAGAGAGGAGCACAGTAGGTTTGAGGGCAGCCTCACCATTTAGTAAGGCTCTCTGCCATTTAGTGAGACCCTGTTTCAGAGTAAAATAATAAAATAGGGCTGGAGATGTAGCTTGGAGGTAGAATGCCCGTGGATTTCCTCTCCAGTCCCTCAAAACAAAATAAAACAATAAAATCCCTAAAAGCAATAGGAAGTAATATCCTTCATATTATAAACAAAGACCCTCATCATACCCTAGCTAGATTTACTAAAGTAACAGACACATAGTACACTCATGTTCGCAATGTATAAAAAAAGACTTGGTTGATCACTAAGACAAGAAGTAGTCAGCTTAGGTGTTGAGATTTTCTCTCTGATGCAATGGCAGTGCAAATAAAGGGAGCTACAAAAGCACAGCATGCCACCGGCTCCTCTGCTGGATGCTTTCTGGAGTAGATAGCTGTACACCATTAATGGAGCTACTAAGCCACAGCGTATGGAGATCATACTCAGTAAGAGAGTGTAAGTGCACAGCTTGACATTAGGTTCGAGCACACTGAGATGACGCCTAAGAGAGCTTGATATTCATCTTCAGAATTTGGAGAGCATTTGTGAACAATGTGTTTGATGTTACTTATCATCTGGTCCATAGGATGTGGTAAGAAAAATAAATGAAGTATAAGCTTGGGGCCTGCCACACAGAGTGCCCTGATAACAATAAAGCTAATCATAAAAGATAAGTTTCTATTTTTTTTTCTCAAAATACACTGGAGAAAAAAATGAGACCAAGAAGTAGGGGGTGAGGAGTTAAAAAGAAAGAGAGAAAGTAGAGATTGTGTTCACCTTTTAGTCCCCAGGCTAAGGTCAGAGTTAGACTAGCATGTGGGGAGAAGCTATGTGTTGTATTTGAGACTTGTTTTAAATTAAATTGGTTGGACTTTTTGTTAGCAAAAGGAGTTAGTTACCAAAAAGAGACTTGTACTCACAACTAAAATTCATGACAAAAAATTCCATCAAGGCTAGATAAGGAGTTCAGAGATATTTTAAGGTACTAGTCTGAAGGAAAAAGGGAAAAAAAAGCAGAAAGAGTCTTTTTTTTTTTTTTTTTTTGGTACTGGGGTTCCTGGAAGCCCTTCTTTCTCTGGGCTACACTCCCAGACCTATTTTGTATTTTTGAAACAGGGTCTCTTACGCCAGCACGGCTGGCTTCGAACCTGCGCGATCCTCCTGTCTCCGCCTCCCAAGCGCGGGGATTACAAGCGTGCGCCACCACGCCCGGCCAAAGAGTCATTTTTTTATCTATACCTTCATTAGGTTCAGTCCACATAATGCAGAATTTAAAAATTTAAAAAACTAGTTATACAAGTTGTTCCAATATAATATAAGGAGTGAAAAGAGTCATATGAAGATTTTGAAGACAGTGCACCCAACCTTCTAAGTTTGTATAAGAAACCGATGCCAAAACTGGGACCTTAAGTAAGAATCTATTAGCCAGATGAAACATGACATAGATGAAATGATAGATTGTACATAGTGTTCTACGTGAAAGTAATTCTTTTCAGCAGATTCCAATGTTAGGGAAAACAAGACACTCTAAATTAGACACTGACTAATCTCATTTAGCATAATGTCCTCCAGTTCCATCCATTTCCCTGTAAATGATGTAATTGTGTTTTTCTTTATGGCTGAGTAAAATTCCATTGTGTACATATCCAAAATTTTTTAATCCATTCATCTCTTCATGGACATCTTGTCTGGTTCCATAGTGTGGCAATGGTGAATTGTGCAGCTATAAACATAGGCATGCATTAGTTTGATGCATTAGTTGATGCATAGGCATGATAGTTTGGTTTCCATTCTTTTGGGAAGATACCCAGAAGTGGTATTGCTGAATCATATGGTTTGTTCCCATTCTTCTGAGGATTCTCCATACAGTTTTCCAAAGTGATTGCACTAATTCACAATCCCATCAACAATGTATTAGAGTTCCCACTTCTCCACATCCTTGCCAGTTGTTGTTTGTGTTTTGAATTATTTCCATTCTAGTTGAGTTAGGTGAAATCTCAGGGTAGATTTGATTTGCATCTCTCTGATTGCTAATGATGTTGAGCATTTTTTCATGAATTTATTGGCCATTTGAATTTCTTTCTTTGTAAAGTGTATATTTAGTTCACTTGCCCATTTTTTAAATTGGGTTATTTTTTTCTTAGTGCTGAGTTTCTTGAGTTCTCTGTATGGTCTAGATATTATTCCTCTAATGGTGGAATAGTTGGTAAAAATCTCCCATTCTGTTGGCTCTCAGTGAAGGGGGGGGTCTTTGGGACCAATGAAGGGGGATCGGGGTCAGCGCAGGAAAGACTCAAGGCCAGCCGTCGGAGATAAGCAAGCAAGCAAAAGCTTTATTAAGACAGCCCAGCTCCCTTTTATATCAGGCAGCTTGGAGGAGGGGGCTTCCGCTCAGAGCGGAAGATCGCACAAAGTATGGGGTGTTTATTGATTGGATGGTTCATACCCCAGTGAGTGTGTTATCAGGGGACTGGTTGTTGGGCATCCCATGGCACCTTTGGCAAGCTATGAGGAAACCAGCACAATCCGGAAGAGAAGCCAGAGAGGTACCATTTTTGGCATGACTGGGCTGCTTATCCTAACACTCAGTTAAGGTTCTTGATAGTTTCTTTGCTGTATAGAAGCTCTTCATTTCATATACTAATTGAGATTAGTCAGTCACAAAAAAAATAAGAAATTGGATGCTCTTCCTAATATGTGAAAGCTAGGGAGAAAATGGGTCATAGGAGGAAATCTAGATGAAGGAGATATTATAGATAAGCAAATAAGGTGACCTCAGGAGACGGGAGGGCAGAAGAGGGAAATTCTCTAATGCACGTGATATACATTAACAAACATATTATCAATCTAAACCAAATATGAAAAGGAGGGAGGTGTTGGGAGCCATTAAGGCCTTCCCCTAGATTGGTGTTTCTGACTCAGCTGACTGTCCTTCGCCCAGAGTCAACAAGGTTTGGGGTTATGGAAAGTTCAAAGAGGTCTGAGAGAGGATCAGGTGGTGATGACACGAGGGTACTGATAGGCCTATCTGTAATATGTGTTTTGTATTGGTCTTTATTGTATTCTGGTAGTGGTAGCACGAGAATGTTGATTGACCTGTAGCTGTGTATAAATACCTCTGGAAAAACGAACCCAGCGGCATCAGCGCAATAAAGACGAGATTGACCCAGAAGCTGCATTGGCCAGGAGTGTCCGCGCGATAGAGAATACTGACCCAGGCATAGTCGTCGACCTGTAGGAAATATTGACCCACGAACAGGGGTCGACCAGTAGAGATAGTAGGCTGGCGGCTCCCCCACATTAAAGTTAAAAACTCTTCATCCTCATGCCTCACTTCAGAACCAGTACTCTTGCCAGCTGGCTCCGGAAGGGAGGGGGAGGGAAGGAGGTGGGAATTGGGTGAGGGCTAATTGTTTGATGTGTGCATGTATGTCTCCTTTATCTTGTATCCCATTACGATATATGACTACAATGCACCAATAAAATTTAAAAATAAATAAAATAAATAACAATTGCATCTATATAATAAAAGAAAATACAAATAAAAGAAATTTAGCTCAAAATGAGCATTCTCTATGGAAAAAGATGGAAACCTCAGCTGGGTGTGGTGACACACACTTGTAATCTCAGCATTTGGGAGGCTGAGACAGGAGGATCCTGGTTCGTGGACAGTCTCAGCTACTTAGGCCTTCTGCAACTTAGTGAGACGATACCCTGTTTCAAAATAAAGAATAAACAATTGGGCTGGGGGGTGTAGCTCAGAGGTAGAATACCCCTGAGTTCCATCCCCAGTACCGCAAAAAAAAAAAAGATGGCACCTCAAAATATTTTGTGGAGAGACGAAACACAGATGTACAAAAAGGATCATAACAAATTTCTTCTTCAGAAATTTGGGATTTAACTCTTTCTTTTGAATGGGAAGAATTGAGTTCAACTCCAAATACAATATGAGTAAGAGGAAATTATATATGGCCTACAAAGATAATGAGAAAATGGAAACTTAAAAGGAAGGAAATGGAAAAAAGTTTAAGTTAAAGTTAAATGGAGCCGGGCGTGGTGGTGTATGCTTGTAATCTCCGCACTTGGGAGGCAGACAGGAGGATCAAACAGGTTCAAAGCCAGCCTCAGTTACTTAGTGAGGTTCTTAGCAATTTAGTGAGACCGTTTCCAAATAAAATATAAAATAGGTCTGGGAATATAGCCCGGAGGTAGAAAAGCCCCTGGTTTACAACCCCAATACCACACACACACACACACACACACACACACACACACACACAATTAAAATGGAAAGTTAAAGGAAACATCAAGGGCAAGGGAGGATTCTGGCTAAAATGATTGAATAATTCTTGCAGAAGAGGGTGATCACACATCAAATGGAGGTTGATGGAGGATACGGAACCTGACTGGATATCAAAGGTGATCAGATATTGAAGGGATTATGGTAGCCAGATGTGTCAGGGATCTTTGCTAAAACAGAACTGCACACGTAATTGCACAGATTGATCTAGGGAAAAAGTTCAAGAGCTTGAATAAAATTTTGTCCTGCAACAACAAAATCATTTTCACCCCACCTAAACGTCATAAGATATGGTATGCTTGCTATTCTAATGAACCATCAAGCTCCACTTCCTTTCAAACTAAATAGTTGCCACTAAGCTTATTTCATAGTGGAATTTTGGAGCAACTATGTAAATATTATCAACCTTCAAACTGCACATATGTATATATTTGGAGTATACTAATACAACTTACATTTCATTGAATCACACTGTTTTCACATTTTTAGAAGGCTGTTTCTTAGTTTCCTGTTTTATTTTAACCAAAATAAAAGTGCAGTAAAAACAACTTGGTAACCTTAGGAAAATCATTTAAATCAATAAAATCCTGTAACATGTTTACTAAGGGGCCTAAACACCAGATGCTCAGCTTTCCTCTTTTTTATGTATGATACACATTAGTAGCAGCTACTGCCTTTGCATCTCTCCCCAAGGCTTATGAATAACTAGCAGTTATCTCATTTTGTTTAGCATATATATGTGCCTTTTTATCCTTCTCTGGGGCTTTATTTGACTTATTCAAGTTTTAGAAACACTAGCAAAGATTTACATTGAGTGAAAACCCAAGGGCCTAGATAAACCAATAGCCCAGTTGAGTTATTAGGTGGTATTGTTCCACAAAATTACGCTTGCATCACCTGGGAATACTTAGAAGTGGTGGTTTGATAAAAAGGACAGTTTTTGTGCTGCTCCTTTCAGTTTATTCAAAGGAAAATTAAGTCATAGAAGGAGAAACATACTCTATGCTCAGATAACCATTACCTATAATCAGAAATACACTGAAACTTTTCTGAGTGGGAAATCAATTCAGAGAAGACAATTTATTGTTGGTATACAAAAAAGAGAGAAGTCAAGGATATGTTTGTATTTACCACATTTGTAGATTCCACAGGGGAAAAAATAGACAATTGCATCCAATTCAGAGATAAAAAGAGAAAGAAGATTTCTCTATTGAATATATATATATATATATATATATATATATATATATTATATAAGCTGTATAATATATATATATATATAGTTTTTCCCAAATTATACTTTCAAAATATGGTTAGATATTACAAATACTAACAGCAATTAGACCATTACATAATTAGTAATAATTTTAGCTTAAAAATAAAATTACCCCACTTTTGAAGATTATAATAGTAACACTTGTATTCATTTAAGCTAACACATAACATATGCTGAATAGTACATATTTCTTTTTCTCTTGGAAAGCTCTACACTTGTTTTGTGATGTGTTCTAGTAGATATTCTTTCACAAAGACTGATAAGATCCGAAATAAAAATATGCACTAAAGATCTCCACTGTGATATATGTTATGGATTGGGAGACTATGGTTTTGGGAACCTGTTAGGGTTCCGAACATAGTTTCCCTCAAACCACAACAAAAACAAACAAACAAAAAAAACAAAAAAAACCAAAACAGAAAAACAGAAAAACCGTGGGTTCTTGTCCTGAGCTAATGGTAATTACAGATCAGCCCGGACTCTTGCTGAAGATTTAAAGAAGTTTATTAAAAAGATAGAAATACAGAAGACAGTTAAAGCCCCATGCCTACAGAAATGGCACAGGGGGGGGGGTGGGATTCACCAACAATCCCTGCATGCTGAGTGTTCTTATCCCAAACAAGTCTGTGGCAGGTCCTTTAATATGTAGATATGCTGCCCTAACCCAGGTATCAGCTCCATCTCCATCCCAGCCAGACCCGCCCCCTCTGAGGTGGGAGAGGTGCAGCTCTGTTTCCAACATAGACTTCCACACCTTTTGTTACACTCCCAAGATGTGTTAAGTTGCTTCTCTGGAGTCTGGGATTTCCTCCCATCTCTCTTTAGAAATGTAATAAAGGCCCTAGGCTTCTTCTACTCTTTTGTTAATTATCCATGGAGAAATCTGCAGGCCTTCTCCCAATAGCCCCTGGCTTTCTTCACTACAAAGGATATATTTTTAAAATTGGAAATCTTTCCCAATACTGGTACATTAATACATTTTGAAAACTCTTCCCAATACTGGTACCATATAGTTTTTTGCAGTAAAAAATTAATAATGGATCTGGTCTTGTTAAATTTGAATATAATTGAATCTGGGGGAATTCCCCAATCCTAAATTTTTGGGAAAATATTTATGTAAATTTACAAATACTGACATTTTTAAGGAGCATAATACCAGAACATCACATTTACTACATGGTCAGAGAATCAGTTAATGGTTTTAGTATTAGCAAATTAATAATCTGTACCCAGTAACTAACTATAGTGAATCATTGATACCCTAATAGGAAATAGGAATAATGTGAACTATTAATTTCTTAATTTCCTCAACATCTAAGGACAAATGTTATTATCTTTTTGTGATATCTACCTTAATTGATTAGAGTCTGAAATTTTTCCTCTGGCTACAAATATTACAGCATGTTATTTATGAATTTATGCATAATAAAATTCCATATAAAATAATATAAAATAGATTTTGTAAAGTTTCCTTACTCTTAAAATATTCTTTTTTACATTTGCTAATGATGCTTATTTGCAAATTATTTTTAAACATGAATATCCTATGTGACTTTAAATTTGACATCTCATAAGCTTATTTAAACTTTGTTTTCCTAAGGGTATTAAATAAACAGTAGCAGAAAATAAAGTTCACTTTTTTAACTTTTTATAATGATTGGTGCCCCAACTTTCATCCTTATAAGAAAGTGTTTACACTTTGGAGCCAGGAAGAACTGAATTTATTATCCTATCTATACTATTTGATAGCTGTGACATGGAGAATTACACAACTTCTCTGACTCATTTCTCCTTTCCGTTAAATGAATATAATATTAACCTTTGTGAGAATTAAATTCAGTTATGTTTATGATGTGCTTGACATAGTGCTTGGCACAAATACTGAAATAAATTACAGTATGAATTATTCCTATAATACGACAAGGTTTGCTTATTATTGCTATGGAGGAAGAAAGAAGGAAAGAAAGAAGAAAGAAAGAAAGAAAGAAAGAAAGAAAGAAAGAAAGAAAGAAAGAAAGAAAGAAAGACAAAGAAAGAAAGAAAGAAAGAAAGAAAGAAAGAAAGAAAGAAAGAAAGAAGGAAAGGAGAAAAAAAGGAAGGAGAAAGAAAGAAGAAAGGCTACTTCTCTTTTGAAAATCACCTAGAGCTACATGAGGAGGAACAGCAGTAAAAGATCAAAAGATTAACACATAAATTGTACTTTTCTTGAAGTGTTTGACTCAGTTGTGATTCATATAATGGCAACATAAACTTGCCAATATTACTGTGAAAAAAGTAGAGTCCAATGTCTTTCTACTAATTATTCTTCCTCAATCACTTTTTGTTATAAAGACTACTCATCTGTTAGACTCAGGTTTAAAACCATACTCCAAAATTTGAGTATTTTCAGTTATTGCCATTCTGTTTATTTCTTCCAGATATATAGATAATTAGACTATTTTTTTTTTCAGAAAAAAAGCTTCCTGGGTATTAGGCTATAGTAAAAGACAATACATTGCTCTGGAGACCACAAAATGCATAAAATAGCAATGGAATTAAAAATAAAATTTGAATCATTTTCATTGTGATAAGTTACTTTTAATGTGATTTTGATACCTCAACAAAATTTTACCTAATAAATTATAGAATGAGGAATCATGAAATAGTTGATATGTGAACATACATTATACATACTCTTTGCTCTTAAGGGTCTAGTGGTGTAGTTAGAGATAAAGCTTCTACATTACTAAATGCAAGGCAAGTGTGAAATGGTCAATTATGGTGGTCAAGCCATTATGCCCAGTAGAGTCCAGGAGAATGGTTCCTGAAGGATAAGTCATTTTTCTGGGATTGGTTAAAATTTCATTAAGTGTGTGTGTGTGTGTGTGTGTGTGTGTGTGTGTGTGTGTGTGTGTAACAGAAGAAAGATAATAGAAAACTCAGAAGATAATAGACTTAACATGTGATATGACAGTCTACTTAAAGCATATTGCAAAATAAAATAGTGTAAATACAAATGATACATTTTCAGATGATCAGGATAAGTTCTTTTCAAGTTATATAAGGAAAATGAAAATCTACCTTCTGGGTTTCGAGCGGTTTGAAGGTGGTGTCTCGTTGGAGCATGTTCGCTACCATTTGCATTTCCCATAACCCCCTGATTCCACAGATCCTAGAAGCAAATGCTGCAGTTAGTTTTTTCTCCTTCTTGTAAACTATGTTAGCCACACAGCAATGCCTATTTCTACTGGTCTGTTTCCTGCCACACAGTCTTGCTCTGTTCTCTTTCCTCTACCCCCTCTTCTGACACACAGATGCACACGGGCACAAACATGCACACACATACTCAAGAAAGATTTATGTTTCTGTTTGATGACTAGCTATTAAATACAGCCTTTGGCTATTTGAAGATCACTAAAACATACACAGGGCAAAACACATTTATATAAAGAGAAGCAGGAAGTTAATGCTAGAAACTCACCATCCCAACAGGCTTAGCCTAGTATCCTTGCAGACGTTTCCTCCACATATTAAACTTTCTCTTCTCCTGTGAAAATTGTTATTTTTCAGTCCAAATGTCTAGAGCCAACTACACAAAATAAGCTACTTGTCTAGACATTGCCTAATAGACCATGGGGAAAGGGTTGAAAGGAAGGAGAAGGTTTGCAGAAGTAGGAATATCTGAACAATCAGCTAAAAATGATGAGATGTTTTCAGAAAAGAAAACTGAATGGATTTCACTTGTAACTTTTGTGAGTAAGAATTATTTAGATGAACTATATTCAAAATAGAAAATGTGACACTTAAATTGTTTTTATTTATGTAAATAATTCATCCCTAATTTTAGAGAGGTGAATAATTTTTTTTTTTTTTTTTGGTGGTACTGGAGTTTCTGGAAGCCTTTCTACTTCCGGGCTACACTCCCAGACCTATTTTATTTTTGGAAACAGGGTCTCTTAAACCAGCACGGCTGGCTTCGAACCTGCCTGATCCTCCTGTTTCCGCCTCCCAGGCGCGGGGATTACAAGCGTGCGCCACCACACCCGGCTAGGGGTGAATAATTTTGATCTAATTAAGTAAACAGTAGACCCATAATATAGTGAATTTAAGAAGAGACAAAGGAAAGTGCTTCCTAAATCTGTTGTTATATATGTACCTTACATAGATTAGAGTAGAATTTGCAGAGAAATAAGTTCAACAAAACTAAGTCCATTTCACATCAGCATCCTTCTGAAAATCTTAATGTAGTCAAAAAGAGTTCCTGAATGTAGCAGGGCTTGTATGTGCCTTATTGGATTTTAATTCCTACTACAAGCCCCTTTGATCTCCATCATTTGCATGTCCTTCCCTTTAACCAACATAAACTATAACTACTTTCATATTCTGTGTGTTTCCCAACACTCTTTTATTATATGTATGAGGGGAAAGTATGTGTAGTTAAGGCATGAATAGACATTCCCCCTCTAATTTCAATACAGGAGAATTCTCTGTAAAATTTAAAAAAAAATTTTTATGGGAAACTATGGAAATAAATGGGATGTGGTAGTGCTAGAAACATAGGATCCATGTTTAAAATACATAATATAGTACAAAGTAGAGAAACCTAAACGGAATGGGAAAGGAGAGTGAGACAAGAAACAGTGGATGAGATAGAGGATTTGAAGTGTGGATGAGGAATTAACTGGAAGCTGATGGTAACCTCTTTTTTTTCTCTTGGCCTACCACATGTGTGTGTGTGTGTGTGTGTGTGTGTGTGTGTGTGTGAGAGAGAGAGAGAGAGAGAGAGAGAGAGAGAGAGAGAGAGAGAGAGAGAGAGAGAGAGAAACAAAATGACATGAAATATTGCTGTACCAAATGTAACCTTTTTGCATTTTTTAGTAGTTTCATAAGGGTTTTATGTCTTTGCTACATCATGACAAAACATATTTTAGGCAACTTTACCTGTAATTAAATCACTTTAATGGTATCTTTAAAAGATAAAATCAGAGCTGGGTATGGTGGCACATGCTTGTTATCCCAGCATTTGGGAGGCTGAGATAGGAGGACCATGGTCCGTGGACAGCCACAGCTATTTAGTGAGGCCCTTTGCAACTTAATGAGACCCTGTTCCAAAAAATAAAAAAATAAAAAATAGGGCTGGGAGTGTAGCTCAGAGGTAGAATGCTTATGAATTCCATCCCCAATACCAAAAGAAACAAAAAAGATAAAATAATCACTTTTATAAATTTTGAAATGAATATGTGGTAAGTATTCAACTAATTAATTAGCAATGAATTCAGTAAGATATTACAACTGATTCATTAGGAATAACAAAGTGAATTAGCAAATAGATGCAAAATTGTTTTTATTTTTACAAGGGGAAAAGGAAATCAATAGTTGCTTCAATGGAGCGAAATCATTGTAATAAAAAGCAATGTTAGAAATTAATAGAGGACACGCACTGATCATTTTTGCCCATTTCGAAGTCTTTTATGATTTGGTTTTCCTGATAGTATATACAAGTTTCATAATGGTTTCAAGTTTAGAATTGAAAAATCATGTTTTTAATATGCCACAAACATAAAATGAGAAAATGAAAGCAAAGTCAATTGTTTTAGGGTTCAAGTAGCTTTCTCAATTTTTACAGGGGATGTTTGGTATAATGTATCTTTGGATTCTGCTAGTTTACCTTTTCATCTAAAATGTTATTTAATCAATATATTGAAGACTTATGCTAATAAATCTTCTACTTGTTATTCTGACCACATCAACATTTTCTTTGTCTTCCTAAAGGGTAACAGGAATGTTATGTGCATAATTTGAAGTTCCTGTACCACTGGCATGGAGATGGGAGGGAGAAAAACACTATAGTAAAAAATAGAAAAAATAAAGAGTAGTAATTACAGAGATGTTTATGAAATTTAGTTTAGGTCTAGTTCTTACTACCAGGTCCTCAGATTCAAATATTAGTGTAATAGAAAAATCACACTAATTTTCTCGATGAGTGTGTATTGAGAATTCCATGCTAAATAAAAACATAAATAATCACAGCAACTTAAATGGCCATTAAGTTACAACTGTACAATTGCTTTTTTTCTTTACTGAGATGCCCATTAGCACAATAGACTTAATCATTAATTATAGAGCCAGATAATATTAAATGCATATCATGAATTCACAGTAGCTACTGATTTTCAGTTTTGATGCAAGTGGCGTGCAACTTAAAAATAAAATAAAATTTTAAATAAAAGGGGTACCTCTGAAAAGTAGAAGACAAAATATTTTTAAATTGTCTGACTAATGGCTCAAAACTGTCTTGTAACATAAAAACCAATCTAAACATGTACCACATCACATCATGAGAATGGGTTACCAAACTGTTTCTGGTTTACTTCATCTGTGTTAATAACACTATCAACTCAAGTATGATGTATATCCCTATTAAAGTGATGTAAATGTAGAAAGTTTAGTCTGAGAATTACTTAAGTAATTTTTCTTGTTTTGTATTTTGGTAATACCTAGAAAATGAGATTAGCCACTTCAAAATTGTTTTGTGTCATTTTCTAAGTGATTTACTATGTGTAGATATTAAGCTTTAGCTCTGAGTTTGTATGGCATAAATCACTAGGGATCAACAGAAAAGAAAAATTCCAGAAAATGACTTAGTACATTTTTAAAAAGCAAAAAATAAATTCAAGTGTTAATTTTGAATAGGTTTATAAATAAGGTTTGTATTACTTAACATTCTTGCCTCAAATTGACCATGGTAAGCATAAATTTTATGACTTGTTAAGAACAAATTACTGAGATGGAGGAATAGTGGAATGGGTGTGCTTTTGCCTCTAAGCATGCAGGGGGCTCTGGGCTCGATGGCCAGCACCATGAAACAGAAACAAATTACTTTCATTTTCACAGTAAACAACATTCACAACAACCTTATTATAGTAACATTATATGGGAAACAAATGTATTAGCTTCTTAACAACCAAATACAATTCTGAGGCTTTTGGAGTTTTTCTGACATTGACAAGTAGAAAAACAATGACATAGTAAAAATAAAATAGTTGCTGCTGAATATCAAATTAATCATTAAAATGGTTATCAGGTAAATGCATGGAGAGTATGTATTCAAGCCCTTTGCTTTTAAGCTAGGCATCAATTAAAATTATGCTTACAACATAATGTGGTGCTTCTGACAAAAGCTTTCTTCTTGACTAGACATTCTTGGGGTTCCTCTGACCCCTCTCCTAGATCAAGCCTCATGGTTGGCCTTGTTCTTAAGCCTGCCTAGTCCACCTGTAAGCAAGAGTCCTGCTACCTCAGTTTAAAGAGAATCCCTCAGCTTAGATGTCTGATCACCCTTAAAATCTGATTCCCTAGAGCAAATGACCAAATTTCTTTTCTTCCCTCCTCTACTCCCTCCCCCACACCTGGTTGCCTTCAACAAAATATATTGTTGATGGGCAAAAATCCTTCCAACCAGTGGTTACTCTCCTTAGGAATTTTCTATCTATTGCTCGTTGGCAATAAACCTCCAGGTGTCTGTGCTGCATTCAGGACCCATGTTTCCATAGTCAGGTTCTAAACCCTTGACATGTATCTCAGTCATCTTTTTAAAAATTTTAACTAATATATACAAACATAAACATTATAGGAAGGTACACATTTTGAATCAGATAAAACATTTATCTCCCCAAACCTTATCATATCTTTACTGTGAAAATGTTCAATGTGTTTTCCTCTATTTTTCAAAATATACAGGAAATCATTGTTAACTCTAGTCACTCCACTGTGCAATGGCATGTCAGAACTTGCTTCTAATTGTAATGTAGAACTCATACATCAATCTTTCCCCCATCACTTCCTCCCTACTACCCTTCTCAGTCTCTGATAATCAACATTCTACTGTCAATTTTTAGGAAATTATTTTGTTTAGGGGGGTGGGAATTTCATATGAGTGAGATCATGTGGTACTTCTCTTTCTGTGGCTGGCTACTTCACTTAATTATAGTGATCTCCAGTTCCATCCATGCTGTTTTAAATTAGAAGATTTTATCCTTTTATATGACTGAATAGTATTCATTGTGTATATGTACCACACATTCTGCATTCTCTCATTAGTTGGTAAATACTTAGGTTGCTTCTGTTTCTTAGCTATAGTGAGTCATGCAAACATCTTTTCAATATACTGCTTTTATTTTAACTATATACTCAGTAGTGGGATTGCTTGATCACACCATAATTCTATTTTTAATGGTCTGAGGAACCTCTGTACTGTTTTCAATAACAGCTGTGCTGATTTTCATTCCCACCAACAATTTATAGGAGTTTCTTTTTTCCACATCCTTGCCCAAACTTACTATCTTTAATCTTTTTGATAATAGCTATTCTTTCTGAGGTGAGGTGACATCTCATTGTGGCTTTGATTTGCATCTCCCTGGTTAGTGATGTTGAACATTCTTTAATATATTCACTGGCCATTTGTATGTCTTCTTTTGAGAAATGTTTATTTAGGTTTATTACCCATTTTTATTTGGGCTATTTCTTTGACTACTGAGTTTTAGGAGTTTTTATATATCCTAAATATCAACTCTTTGTCAGAGGTGTAGTTTAATAATATTTCCTCCAATTCTGTGAGTTGTCTCTACACCCTTTGGTTTATCTCCTTTGCTTTACAATGATATTTAGTTTTAGGTAATCCTATTTCTCTATTTTTTCCTTTAGTTTTCTGTGCTTTTGGGGTCTTCTCTGAAGCCTCCTTGCCAATTTCAATGTTTTAAAGCATTTCCCTTATATTTTTTTTCTAGTAGCTTCATATTTTCATGCCTTTCACTTAGGTTTTTTTCAAATTGAATTTATTTTTGTAAGAAGAGATAAATAGAAATCTAGTTTCTTTTTTTTTTGAATTTGGATATTTAATTTTCCCAGCACCATTTATAAAGAAGACTCTTTCTGAATGTGTGTTCTTAAACCTTTATTGAAAATCCCTTGGCTTTAAACATGTGGGTTTACTTCTGGGTTCTGTATTGTGTTCCATTGGCTTATGTGTCTATTTTTATGACATTACCAATGCTGTCTGTTTGCTACAACTTTGAGGTCAGGGAAATGCTTCCTACTTTCTTTCCTTTGCTGAGAATCACTTTGAACTTGGGACTGTTTGTGGTTAGGAAAATCTTTTTAATTTCTTGTTCTGTAAAGAATGTCATTGGTATTTTGATAGCAATTTTGTTAAACCTACAAATAGCTTTTGATAATACTGCATTTAAACAATACTGATTCTCTCAGTACAAGAACATAAGAAGTCTTTTTACTTTTATGTGTACTCTTCTGTTTATCTAATCAATGTTTTATCATTGTTAATTGTAGAGATATTTTACCTTTTTGATTCAATTCATTCTTAGGTACTTTGTTTTATTTTATTTTTCAAAAAAAATTTATTGGTGCATTGTAGTCATACATCTTTTTTAAATTTTTTTTTATTTTTTTGCGGATCTGGGGATGGAACCCATGGTGTGACTCTGAGTCACACCTCCCTGACCTATTTTTTTTATCTTTATTTTGAAACAGGGTCTCACTGTGTTGCAGAGGACCTCACTAAGTAGCTGAGGCTGTCCGCAAACTGCAATCCTCCAGTCTCAGCCTCCCGAATGCTGCGATTACAAGTGTGCGTCACCATGCCCGGCTGTAGTCATACATCTTAATGGAGTACAAGATGGTGGAGGCATACATGCACAAATCACCCAATTAGCCCTTACCCAATTTCTGCCTCATTTCCTCCCCCCCTCCTTCCTCATGTTTGGCTTAGTGATTGACTTTTATTTTATTCTAAATAACAATCAAATTATGATTGCTTTCTTGAATTCTGTATCAGAAAATTTTCTATTGGCATATAGCAATGTTACTGATTTTTGTATGTTGATTTTGCATCTTGGAATGTTGCTGAATTCACTTATTAGTTCTAATTGTGTGTGTGTGTGTGTGTGTGTGTGTGTGTGTGCGCGTGCGTGTATGTGTGTAAGGGTTTTCCATAGATAAGATTATGTCATCAGCAAACAGTGATATTTATTTTCAAATTTTGATGTCCTGTTTCTTTTTCTTTCCTGATGTCTCTGGTAGGGTGGTAGAGGGCCTCTGCTGCCTGGCCTAACTCAATTCCAGTGGTTTAGACCATTGGCCTGGCAGTAGGGTCATGGGCTTCACCCAGCAAGTGGTTTAAAGTGGAAGCCCTGCTTACATGTTTCAACTCTAAGGCCTGGACTTAATTCTGTCTCCCCTCATCAAGTGGAGGTATCTCTGTCCACAATGGCTGCTTTGAATTGGGGAAGGGGTGACACAGGCAACTCTTCCCCATTACTTTCTCAACCTGTCTCTTCATTTTGTTATACTAAAAGCAGGCGTTGTGGTCTCTCACCTGATTTGCACAAGCCTATGATGGTAGTGTAAGGTGAACAGCTCTTTAACTTGCTGTGTCTGTGGAAAGCCTACAACCAGAGGTCTTATCTGAGCCAGCATAAAAATCAATATGCATTAGATGTCAAAGTTTTTGAAAATATCAAATCAATTACTTAACCTCTAAAATTCTCATGCACAATTTTAACTTTTATTATATTCTTTAAAAAGAAAATAATATTATGAAAATAAAATCAATAGACATATCTTGTTAAGAGTTCAAATATTATATAAATGCATTATTGTAAATGTTGAAAACTTAATTTTTTTATCCCTTTTCCTGAAATAAATTTATCAATATTTGATAAATTTTCTGATAATGTTCCTCAGAATTTATACTTTTGTAGCATGGGTCAGAGTCCTGAATGCATTGTTTTTCTTTTTATGACCTAGCTAGACCTAGAGTGTTATAGATATTTAGCAGATATTTAGCTGATATAAAATATAAAAAAGTTACGATTCTATTGCTTAAGCCAAACACATTCTGAGTTGATGCTTTATAAATCTAAACAACATACAAATTCATTAACTGTGTAAAGTTTTGGAAGCGTTTGCATAGAGGTGGTGGTAGGAAGGAGAGAACAGTAAATTTCATTCTATTTTATATGCTTCAGTTGTTTACAAAAATGTTTTAAAAAACACTATACACTAAAACATTCAAAGTAAGTACCTAATTAGTTTTGATCAATAATAGGAACAAAAGTGAAAATCGAGTTTGCTGTAGATTCCTATTACTGTGCCCATCATGGCATATCTCTAGAGATTGCTTCTTTCATTGTTTGGTAATAAGGTTAGACCAAATTAATTGGTTTTCTTCTAACCTACTTGAAAAATATAAATAAAGATACTGTACTATTTTCTTTCCAATATCACTTCTGAACCAAAGTCCCAAGCCTCAATTTTTTTTTTTAAATTTAATGCTACACATTCTACGTCTGCAACCTTACGTCATCCCGACCCAATTTACTTTTAGCTTTATGGATCACTTTGGTAGATTGTTTCCATGTAAATACTACATCCAACCTCAGCTGACCTCATTCTCATGACTTCCAAATTGATGTTGGCTATCAGTATAAATCTTCAAGTTCACATCATCTCATTCTCTTCAATAATGACCTTTATTTATCTTCTTTCTCAATTGACCACCCAGTAACATAACCCCACTCTGAACTTCATCAGTGTTTCCAATTCGAAAACTCAAACTTTGTACTTGGCCTGTGTAGTCAAAACTTCCTGTCTTATTTTCTTTCCCATGTCCCTACACCCACTAAATCTATTCCTCAACTTAAGTGAGAATGCCAATTTTTCAGCTTCTTTCTTTAATTAACTCTCCCCTTTCTTTTAAATATGTTTGTGACCATCTCTGCAGCTTTGCATGAGAAACACTTTTATCATCTTTCTGGATCCTTCATTTTTTTCCTAGTTGTTTCTGCTAGTTAAATTCATGATTCTTATGGAAAAATTATCCAGAATCCCCTTGTCTGCTGACATTCTAAGTCCCATCTGAGGTATATTATCTACTCCTAATCCATCCAGGCAGCTACAAGAAAACACCACAGACTGGGTATCTTATAAACAACAGAAATATATTTCTTACAGCTTTGGAGGCTAGGAAGTCCAAGATCTAGTTATCTGCAGATTTACTGTCTGGTAAGAGGCTGTTTCCTTATTTACAGAAGCCATCATCTAGCTGTATCCTCACATGGCAAAAAGAGGCAAAGCAGGTCTTCAGAATTTCTTATGTAAGGACATTGTTTCCAAGCATGAAGGCCCCGCCCTCATGACCCAATCACCTTCCAGTTGCCCAGCAACTCTTATCATCATTTTGGAGATTAAGATTTTATAAAATGAACTTTGGAGGGACACAAATATAAAACCAAAGCAAACCCCAAATATGTTTTTTTCCCAATTGTATTCTTTTCTTATTATTATTATTATTATTATTATTATTATTATTCTGTTATTTGCCAACATGTTTTCTGATAAAACATGGCTAGAACATAGGACCTAACTATGTTAGTAGAAAAAATAAAGCTTAAAAAGAACTTGGGAGCTCTCTAAGATAACCTACTTATGTCTCCCAATGATTCTTAAGCTGGGACTCAGAATTACTCAGAGAATCTGTGTATGTACATTGATTTAATATAAATAATATATTGCAGCCTACCAAAGGTAACATTCAGTGAAAAAATGAACCTCAAAAACCATAATCTCCAATTTATAAGCATTTGTCACTCTGTCATTGGGGTTCCATTGGTCTCATGACCAAATAATGACAAATAATCTCTCTCATACACAGCCAACATACAGCAGAAGAAACAAAGCAGAAAAACAGCACATGCACACACACACACACACACACACACACACACACACACACTCATGGGCAATAGCCACACTTAGGAGGAAAAAGTGAGAAGTGTGTGTGTGTGTGTGTGTGTGTGTGTGTCTGTGTGACTGATTGAAACCAAGATTTTCAGCTATATTCCCAGTCCCCTATTGTGTGTGCGTTTGTGCGTGTATGAGTATGTATGTGTTAACTAGTGGAGTTGCTGAGACTGATGATGAAGCTGTACTCTTCTTTTATCAGTTTCCCAAGTATTGAGATTACAGGTGTGTGCCACCATGCCCAACTGGACATTGAATATTGATTAACAGGAACCAGTATATTATTATATAGTGGTTCTACCAACTGGTCACTGAAAAGGCCTCTTACCTTGGAGGCCAGTGGATTCCTTAGGTAGGGCATGATTTTCCTGGGAGAGATTTTTAGTCTATCCTCTATCTTTTCCTTTACTCTCCTTGACTATTTCTGAGATGAGACTATACAGCTTCCTTAGCTCTCTTATTGGTTATTGAAAGTTGAGGATTCACAGGTTACTTTAATTCTCAAAGAGCCACAAGTTTTCTAAATCAGGCTCATATTTTTTGGCAGTTATGACTCTTTGACTCTATTTGCTTCCAGTCTATTCTTGTATTAGGACCATCTGGGTGCTTATTAAAAATGCAGATTCTTACACTTAACATATCATAATTTCAGAAAGTAAAATAGTAGGCAGTGTTTGGAAAAATGTATTCTAATATATATTAATTCTCTGTAAATTTTCACCAATTTTTCTCTGCAAATTTGGGGAATTACCAGATGAAACAGAGTGGTTTTGTTTGTTTATTTGAGTTAGAGCATCTTTTTGAGAAGTAAAAGAGATAAATTCTGGGAACCTGAGCTACAGTAGTTCCAGAAAATTTTGAAGAAAAAATAGATTCCAGAGATTTTAGAGGGAGAACCCACAAAAATTAGAAATACTATATATGGAAGATGGAGAGAGAGAGAGAAAGAGAGAGAGAGAGAGAGAGAGGAGGGAGAGGAGGGAGAGGAGGGAGAGGAGGGAGAGGAGGGAGAGGAGAGAGAGGAGAGAGAGGAGAGAAAGGAGAGAGAGAGGATGAATGAGAATCAAAATCAACTTGAAGTTTTCCACGGGACAAACTGCATAGGAGCAATTTTACCAAAGTAAATATGCAAAAGACAAGGTTGTCCTTTTGATTTGGAAATGTTGAACAGACATTAGGATTTAGAGACTCAATAGAGCCTGGTGTAGAGGGTCATGAAAAAGAGAAGGATAAAAAAAAAAGTGGCTTTTATAGTCCTGGAAGTGAGAAAATTTTAGTCTGTTCCCAACACTATCCATCCTGTGTCAGATTAGTTTATCACAATTTCTAAAATTTGTATGTTAGGCAAGAAGTCAGTGATAAACTTTTATGCAATGGTTTTATGTTTCTTATAAAATTTTCAGATAGCATTTAAATGGGCATGTTCTAGTGACTTACTTGTGAGGAAAAAAATAAATTCAGGACTTTTGCTTGATAAATTATTTTTAAATTCAAATTATTCAACTCTCCTCCATTAACCCCAACTCAAAATCCTCTTACTGACACTAAAAGGATGTGTGATTATTTTATATTGTACCTGGTCTGGAGACTAGAAAGCAATGCCGCCTTTCAGCATTTGGTGTTAACCTACACAAATTAAAGCTGGAAACATGCTCAAGATACAAGTTCTCTATTCTTGGGGTACTATACCCCTTAGCCTACCAGGTCCCTGGTTATATAAAAGGAGAGACAAAATATGCCTGTAGCAGTGTTCATGAGGTATCTGTGGCTGTAGTAGTATTTAAGTGTCCTTCACTATTTCACTACCTTTACTCTAAAATAAGAAGATACATTTAAATTATTGCTAGCAATCATTTACCAGAAGAGATTCATTCTAAAGATCTCTATTTAATAAAGATAAAGAAGAGAGGATTCAATAAATATGGCCATGCAACTAAAAGATATAGCAAAGTGCTCCTGGGCACTCTCTCAAATGGCTCCACCAAAGAGTGCCAGGTGCTCTGGGGATACATCCATACATCAGTGTCTCCCAGTAACACTAGATCAGCTTTCCTCTCCCAAGCAAGATCATTTTGCCCGAGTGAAGTACTCTGACCTTTACTCTACCCCACTGCCTTCTTGTCCTTCCGCCACCCCTCCACCTCCTCCGGCTGTGTGTCAAGACACCCCCAGATTCTATGACACCTGCATTCTCACTCCAGAAGTTAAAAATAAAAAGTCTATAAAATATGTAATGTTAAAATACTTCTTTTTACTAATTTTTATCTGTTGAAAATATACACATTTAGATACATTTTTAAAGATAAATTATCTGTACATTTAAAAAAGTTTTATATCTACCCCTTTTATATCTAAAAGCAGTTATGAGTCTCTCAGTTATTCTGCACAGGCTTGTTTATGTCATATAAAAAGAAAAAAAAATATATAAGTATATTCAGCTCAAAATAAATCATATTTATAAGGTTGTTTTTTACATAAGATAAGCCTTACCTAGTATTTGTTTTGTTCTGTTTTAATGTTTCTGTGACCATACAAATGGATAGCTTTGCAAAGGAGATGCATGTTTATTTATTCTTTAAAAGATGCTAATGTCCACTTAAAGCCTGTCTTTTTTCTGAAAGGCTCTGAAAACTGATCCCATAGCTGAGATTTGGGAGACCCCTCTCAATTTCTGGCTCTGACATGGAGTGGAGCAATATCCTGTTTTTACAACACACTTAAGAGCAAATAGCTTGAAGCTATAACACATGATCTGTAATCAATAGAAGACTGACATGATTAACAACAAGAAATTGGTAGGAAAATTCTTCCCAAGGCAATGGTATCTCTTTACAAGCTACAGCTTTATATGAGAGAGTCTCACTTCAGTAGTATTAAGTACTTTCCTTGGAATACATGCCCTATTAGTTTTGTGGAAATAAAATGTTATACTTTGAGCTGAAAAACTGTCCTTTCTTGGGGTAATACATATACACCTTTTTATAGCAAAATAAAGTGCAAAGCATTTTAAAACTGTCTGGGACAATAGTAGTTGGAAGGATTTTATTTAACAAAGTAAGATAGTGGAGAAAAAGTCGCAGAACCAAAGCTCAATGATAAATAGTTTGGGTCATTGATAGGCTTTAACAACTATTTATTTGCTAAATACTTTAACAAATATTTATTTGCTTTTACTAGCAGAACTCAGATTTCTTAGTTTATAAACAACAACAACAACAATAATATCTTTCACATTCTAGGATGAATTTTAATTTGTACTCTTTCCCCAAAGATAACATAGGTTGTTTAGATATTAATTTCAGGAGGTATATAGGACTATGTACTTGTTTTGTCATTTTCTTTTTTTAATAATTTTTACTTATTTTCCTAGAGACAGTCTAAAGAATAAAAAGAAGGTGTGTCCATAATATAGAAGAAAATTTAGCAGTACACAAACTTTAGAAAGATAAAAAACACAAACTAAAATCCCCTGGTTTATTTATTTGACTATTAAAAGGTTATAAAAAATTTCTTCCGTCAAAAAGCCTTGCATTTTACCCTGTATTTTTTCTATACTTTTGTTTACAATTAGACATATGATTAATGCTAAACAATTTATATTTGAGATTTTTTGTATTTAACTAAGCCATATGTTTACATCATGTATGTATAAATTTGACTTTTATAATTTTTTTCTTTTTTATGACACTGGGGATGGAACTTAAGGGCCTTCTACCTCTGGGCTACACTCCCGCACTCATTTTATATTTTATTTGGAAACAGGGTCTCACTATGTTGCTGAGAGCCTCACTAAGTAGCTGAGGCTGGTTTCAAACCTGCGCAATCTTCCTGTCCCACCCTCCAAAGTACTGGGATTACAACCGTGTACCAACACACCACGCTAAAATATTGTTTTCAAAGAGAATTTCAAATTATTTTCTTAAAAATTAGTAATTATTTACTTTTCACAAGACCAAAATAATAATTATGGACTTTCTACTCATATATAATGTTAACCATCATATAGACAGAGTTCTGATAAAAGAGCCAAGCAAGGTACTCTCTAATTTTTGTTCATTTGAAAATGAACAATAATAACATAAAAAGTCCTTTTCATAAATTTTATGCCAATAATTTTCCAAAAAGAATTTATTTTTCTCTACCACACTTGATTGCCGCTATAAAGAAAGATAGGTTGATCATTGAGATCACTCGTTTTCAGGAGGATGCTTCAGCCCACTGGCATACAAACTCGTGTGTGTGTGTGTGTGTGTGTGTGTGTGTGTGTGTGTGTGACATGCCATAAATGTGTGTATAAGTGTATATATGACGTGCCATATATACATATATATACACATATATACATCTGTGCGTGTGTGTGTGTGTGTGTGTGTGTGTGTGCCCATGCATATGGGCATGGTGGTACACACTTGTAATCTCAGTATTTGAAAGGCTGAGACAGGAGGATTACAGGTTTGAGGACAGCCTTAGCAACTTAGTGAAGCCCTCCACAAGTTAGTGATATCTTGTTTTTAAATAATATAAAACACGGCTGGGGTGGCTCAGATGTTAAAAGCCTTTGGATTCCATCCCAGTACCACAAAAAAGTATATGTAAGCAAAAATGTCAGTTTAATGCTATTTGAGAAAAAAATTAGGGAAGGAGACAAGACTGTGTTATCATAGAACAATTATGTTTCAACATAAATAATCTAGAAATTTTATAAAAAAGAAAAGTAAAAATGGAATTTGTAGTCAGGATTTGGGAATACATGTCAGATGAGTGTGTGTGTGTGTGTGTGTGTGTGTGTGTGTGTGTGTGTGTGTATAACTGGAGAATGGAGATGGAACCCAGGGGCATTCTACCTCCAAGCTACACTACCAGCTCAATTTTTTTTTCTTTTTTGCGGGTCTGGGGATGGAACCCAGGGGCATTCAACCTCCGAGCTACACCTCCTGCCCTATTTTTTATTCTTTATTTTGAAACCGGGTCTCACTGAGTCACAGAGGGCCTCACTAAATAGCTGAGGCTGTCCTTGAACTGCAATCCTCCTGCACCACCACGCCCGGTTCAGATGAGCTATAGTTTAAAGAAAATGTTAAATTTAATTGGATGAAAGGATAAAAAGGAAGAAAGTTTCTTCCTTGGTTTGTTTTTATAGTAATGGGGATTGAAACCTGGGGCATTCTACCTCTTAGATATATCATTTGTCCCCTCTTTTTTTTTTAATGAAATAGGGTTTTGTTAAGTTACTGAAGGTCTCACTAAATTGCTGAAGCTAGCTTAAAATTTGCCATATTTCTGTCTCAGCCTTTCAAGTATTGGGCTTATAAGCATGCATAACTACCACCAACATCAGGCTCCCTTGTTAAGAGTATATTGGAAAAATTTGAGTATAAAATGTAATTGTGTTAGCCAGGTATGGTGATACACACTTATAATACCAGTACTTGGAAGGCTGAGACAGGAGGATTGCAAGTTTACAAGCCAGCGTCAGATATTTAGTGAGGCCCTTTGCAATTTAGTGAGACCCCTCTTCAAAATAAAAAAATAAAATAGGACTGGGGTGTAGTTCAGAGATAGAATGTCACTGGGGCTCAGTCTCCAGTAAACACACACACACACACACACACACACACACACACACACACACACACACCATTATTTACTTTTGAAACTTTTATTTTCTTTTCTTATTAATCTATTGAAAGTACATGGGAAAATCCTCTTTTTTTTTTTTGGTGGTGGTGGTACTG
The DNA here is from genome assembly GCF_963383645.1 of Muscardinus avellanarius. Taxonomy (NCBI): domain Eukaryota; kingdom Metazoa; phylum Chordata; class Mammalia; order Rodentia; family Gliridae; genus Muscardinus; species Muscardinus avellanarius. Next base: position 52,761,752 of record NC_137795.1, read on the forward strand.
GGGTTCCTGGAAACCCTTCTACCTCTGGGCTACACTCCCAGACCTATTTTTATATTTTTTATTTGGAAACAGGGTCTCTTAAGCCAGCGAGGCTGGCTTCGAACCTGAGGGATCCTCCTGTCTCCGCCTCCTAAGCTCAGGGATTACAAGCATGTGCCAACATGTCTGGTGTAAAGATCCTCTTTTTTAAAAAAAACAAACTTTCTTTACTTTTTGAAATTTGAAAATACACAAATAATTTTTAAAATAGTTGGAAGCTATTACTCGGGTAACTTTCTTTTAATGACAGAGAATCTGAAAAAAAAACCCCAGGTAATGTAAATTTTGCATATTATGTGACAGAAATGACTTAGTAAGTATTCAAAATTTGGATTTTGTATTTTCAACACATGCCCAGAAAGCTATTAGATAAGCATTAACCAAAACTTTTGAGTTTAGTATTCAATCAATATATATTTGTGGGCTAGATAAATATTAAATTGATTTTAGAAATTAAACAATTACTTAATACACTATAAATGTTTTTATTTGAACCATAATTAGCATCAATACACAGAGAGTACTAGAAATAAAAAGTTCTATGGCCCAAAAGAGAGAAAGAGAAAACTTGTCATCATTTTCCATACCTTCTGTGTAATATTGGGTTATACTTTCTCAGTTTCACTTCAAGTTGCTTAATTTTGAAAGGCTTTGCATATTTTGCCTTTGTTTTTCCATTTTGTGTGGATTTCAGGTTCTTGTGATGAAAGAACTGTGATATTTAGTATTGAACAGAAACACACCACAATGCCTTCACTGCACTTAGTAAATGCCATATGATATATGCATATTCCATATAGCGTACCCACTTGTATAACCAGTTAACTTTACAAAAATAAAACATCTTTAAGATAGTTGTATTTGTTTATTATAATGGTAATAATAATTTCCACTAACAAGAAAGTATATTCTTAGTATTCAAATCTAGATAAAAATACCCTCATGGAAATGTTCCTTAAAATAAATTATATTATACTAAAATTATTTGAGTACAGTAAAGTCCTCTTTGATTGTAATGCTTTAAACATTTCATGATCATTCTTGTCTAGTTTATCTTTGCATAAGAGGTGCATCATTGGCTTAAGTACTTTCCAGTGCTCACATGCTTTGTTACATGAAACATCAAGTTCTTTGAGAAAAGATCAGAAAAATTTAATTAGGATGTCAAGTGGTTATGAAGAAGAAAAGACGTTGAGGTGCAGGACCTATTTCAGTCAACATTCTCACTTTTGTAATCCAAAACACCTGACAACTACAATGGGAGGAATAAAACTTTAGTTGCTCGCATTTCTGGAGATTTTAGATGTTCAGAACACCCATATGATCTGGATATAACATTCTTGGGAATTTCTCAAAGGAATTGAAATCATACCACCACAATAAGATATATGATGATTTTAATTATTTTATTTTTTTGTGGGTCTGGGAGTAAAACCCAGGGGCATTCTACCTCTGAGCTATACCCCCTGCCCTATTTCTTTTTCTTTATTTTGAAACAGGATCTCACTACGTTGCAGAGGGCATCACTAAGTAGCTGAGGCTGTCTGCGAACTGCGATCCTCTGGTCTCAGCCTCCAGAATGCTGGGATTATAAGCGTGCACCACCACGCCTGGCTATGTGCTGATATTTTAAATCCAGCTTCGAGAATAATTGCTAGTGTGAGTGAGCATTAATGAGCAGGCATTGTGGGACTTGAGTGAAACCGGCTTAACAATAAATGAAGGGAGACTATCCTTTCCAGCAGGCATCCACTCACTGATAAGCTACTTTAGACAAGCAATAGTACCTTCAGAGCAGTGAGCAGGAAAAGAGGCAGATTTGGAGAGACTATCTGAAGTAAAGAAGCTGTGGACATGATAAGAAAATGTGTCCAGAGCAGAGCAATAGCATCATGTTTATCAAAGAATCTCTGATAATAGTTACTTTTGACCTATGACTCTTGTTGTGGTTCCTTCTTATCTCTTTGTGGTATGCCTACACACTGTTTCACCTTTTCTCAGGCCTATTTTTTTCATCATTTCTCAAATGACAGATGCCTTCTCTTTACTGAAAACATTTTTAGCTTTTTTTTTTTTAAAATAGAGAATTATCACTCACAAAACCTTTACAGTGGCCAATACACAGGTCTACAATCTCATTATCAGTCTCTCGACAGGTATTATACTCTTAGCCATTGACCAACACTCCAGCCATCCTAGTGAGCATGCAGAATACTAACCATCTCTTTTGGTAGAGTAGGAACACTTAGGCAAAGAAATTAAATAAACTAATTTCTACGTCCAAAGGGAAATATTTAATGGTATTTCCCTGAAGTTATCAGGTTAATATTCTAGAAAAACACATCATGGTATTTTTGTTTCACTTATTAATTCAGGGGCTGTCTTGGTCAACAGTGTCACTGCTACAGTCCAAAATACCTGACCACACCACTTAAGGAAGGAAGATTTATTCACTGTGAAACAGTGAAACAGTATAAATGTGCGTGTGTGTGTGTGTGTGTGTGTGTGTGTGTGTGTGTGTGTGTGTACATGGGGGTGGGGTGAGATAAGCAGCTGGAGAGAGAGATTAAAAGGAACTTTTTCACAAAATTATAAAGGCTACTGAGTCCCAAGATCTACAGGATGGGTTAGCAAGTAAGAGACCCAAGAGAGCTGATAGTGTAATTCCAATTTGAGTCC